>NC_088882.1:4124667-4794218 GCF_032884065.1 Artemia franciscana
TATAAGTCATTGGCCTATACAATGTAAATCAAAAACCAAGGATAGACCCTTGTGGAATTCCAAAGTCTACTTCGGCCTTAATATTACACCCTGGATCAAAAGAAACAAACCGACCGTGAGGATAAGATTGCAACCATTCTAATGCTTCTCCCCGAACACCAAAATGTGAAAATTTTGCCAGAAGAATATCATGGGACAAACTGTTAAAAAGTTTTTCTCATATAAGAAAAAAAAATTACTTTAATCTATTGTCAAAATATATTGAAATATTTGCGCAATTCCCAGTGTTTTTTTTAGTTTTTTCTTTTTTTAGTTTTTTCGCTTTTTTTAGTTTTTTTTCTTTATAGTTTTTTATCTTTTTTATTTTTTTATGTTTTTTCTTTTTAGGTCTTTTCTTTTTTTAATATTTTTTATTTTATTTTTTAGTTTTTTCTTTTTAGTTTTTTTTTTTAGTTTTTACCATTTTCCTTTTTTCGAATTACTTTAATCTATTGTCAAAATGTTTCGAAATATTTATGCAATTTCCAGTTTTTACATTTTAGTTTGTTTTCTTTTATATATATATATATATATAAGATATAATCTGGCGTAACAGACATAGTGTAACAGACATAACAGAGAGACAACTTATTTTTATATATATAGATTGATGGGGGCCTTCACGCCCCCCGCCCCTCCAAAAGCCCCTCCGCACGCGTAAGTCGTTACGCGTCATATAAGTTACGCGCCATTGTAGTTGTGTCCCTGTGTCCCACCTGTGAACATAGATATATATATATATATATATATATATATATATATATATATATATATATATATATATATATATATATATATATATATATATATATATATATATATATATATATATATATATAAAAGTAAAACAGTTCAAAATAAGGATGATACCTTTTTATTGACAGTGAAATATAAAATTATTTAACTGGATATTTCGAACACATATACAGTGTTCATCATCAGCAGTAAAACTAAAAGACAAGAATAAAAATAAACAGAATTTATACCTAATAAATTAATTACATATAGTTTATTGCTCTTATTTTTTTTCAATGCAACAGCCGAGGCAAATCTCCTTGACCTTTTCGGTTCCGGTTCATTAGATTTAACTGACGTATTACGTGGACAGAGGTCATAGCTCTTAGGTGAAGTGATATTTACTTTATTTGACCTCAGTAAATTATCATAAATTGAGTTCAATCCAAATTCACCTGTATCTCTGTTTATGGAATTATTCTTGAATAGGATTTTTTAATTTCGATTGTTTCCCTGAAAGTTTGCTTTAAACCTTGGTCCCTAGAAATCAAAGAAACATTTTCAAACAAAATAAAATGATTTGGAAAATTAAAGATATGCTCCGCGAGGGCCGACGTTAAATCTTCAGGTTTGGTATTTTGCTTTAAAGACGATGAAATGGAATTATGATATTGTAGCAATCTCGTTCTTAAATTCTGGTTAGTACGTCCCATATAAGAGCTTCCAGAAGTACATGGAATTTTATAAGCCCCACTTTGTTGCTCTACGGAAGTCCGATCCTTTCCAGAATTTAAAAAAACTTGCCAAAGTATTACTACCTCTTAAAGCTACCTTTAAACCCTTATTTTGTAAAATTCTTTTAAGTTTTTCACTCAAACCTGGAACATATGGTAGAGAACAAAAGATATCTTTCTTTTCTGTTGTTTCCAGATTATCGTCAGAACATTCTAGAAATTTTTTCCTTCTTTTCGAAAAAGTCTGGTCGACTAACCAACCCTGATAATGGTTACTTATTAAAATGTCTTTTAGCAATAATAATTCCTCCTCAATGAATTTTGGAGAACAAATTCTAAAAATTCGGTCAGTTAAAGATATGATTAAACCAATTTTTACTTGGCGGGCATGACCGGAGAAAAATGACAAAAATCTGTTATTGTTAGTAGGTTTTCTGTAAATCTTAAAATCCAGACTATTTTCATTTTTTAAAAGAAGGACATCCAGAAAAGGAAGTTTATTATCCTCTTCTAATTCTATTGTAAATTTTAAATCCCCTCCCCAAAAATTGAGATGTTCTAAAAAAATTTTAATTCCTCCATCCTATAATTCCATACTGAAATTATGTCATCCATATATCTCCCCCAAAATTTATGTTTTAAAAAATATGAATCTAACGCTATTGTTTCAATATTTTCTACAAAACAATTTGCTAAAATCATTTGAACACATCTACTATAATCATCGACTGGGCTGTATCTGAATGCCATGCGATAAGTTTCACGTTGCCCTTGTGATTCCTCGGCAGGCTTTCTTTTGGCATTATCTCTTGAAGCCGCGAGCCTGTTCTTACGTTGCTCTTGTGATTCCTCAACACGGCTTCTTTTTTCACTTTCTCTTTTAGCAGCAAGTCTGGTTTCGCGTGCTCTAGTAGTTCCTCGACACGCCTCCGTTGACCTAAATTGCACATTCCTAATCTGGCATTATCTCTTGAAGCCGCAAGCCTGTTTTCACGTTGCTCTTGTTATTCCTCGACACGCCTTCTTTTTTTACTTTCTCTTTCAGCAGCAAGTCTGGTTTCACGTTGCTCTGGTAGTTCTTCGACACGCCTTCGTTGACGTAAATTACACATTCCTAATCTGGCCCTTTCTCTTTGAACCGTAAGCCTGGTTTTTCTTTTTGGTAACATTTGATAACATTGACAGTTGGAAAAATCTTCACGTGCCAAACTTGCTAAAGCTCAACAATTTATAAGAAACCTCAAAATTTTAAGTATCTTTTTTAAGGTTTTCAAATTACTTTTGAAAACTAAATTATATAATATATAATATATAAAACTATATTATACGAAATATGTATGCATTTCCTAGTTTTTACATTTTAGTTTGTTTTCGTTTCCTTCTTTATTTTTCAGACGTCATATGCAAACCCTCAACACAAAAGTACATACAACTTATTTTTATATATATAGAAGATATAATATGGCGTAACAGACATAGTGTAAAAGATATAACACACATAGAACTTATTTATATATATATAGATATTTATATATATACTAGCTTGGTCCCATCATGGCACTTGGCAGGCTTCTATATGTGGATTATCATTGTCCCTTTTGTTCTAACCACAGACAATGCTGGGTCCCGGCGGCTTCGCCACCGGGCACAAGCAAGGTACATGGCTGGCTTCTATATATGGATTATCATTGTCCCTTGTGTTCTAACTAAGGACAATGCAGGGTCCCAGCGGCTTTGTCACCGGTCCCAGCATCGCACGCAGCAAGTTTCTATATATGGATTTTCACTGTCCCTTGTGCTCTGGGTCTCAGCAACGCAAAGTCATTTTGGATCGAATTGATGACGTAGATAGGTTTGGTGTTCTGTTTTAAGGTGTACAAATTACTTTAATCCATTGTCAATATATATATATATATATATATATATATATATATATATATATATATATATATATATATATATATATATATATATATATATATACATATATATATAAATGTATATATAGAAATATTTATGCGATCGCCAGTTTTTTACATTTTAAGCAATTTAATGATGATTACTTTTTGACATTAATTGATACTTTGACGAATTTCATTTGAGTAGCAAGCATTCTAAACTTCAACAGTTTCCACTAAACTTCAAACTTTTGGTTTTCAGTATTAGGTTTTTCGAATTGCTTTAATCCATTGTCAATATATATATATATCTATATATATATATATATATATTATATATATATATATATATATATATATATATATATATATATATACTAGCTGTTGGGGTGGCGCTTCGCGCCACCCCAACACCTAGTTGGTGGGGGCGCTTCGCGCCCCCCCCAAGCCCCCCCGCGCGCGTAAGTCGTTACGCGCCATAATAGTTACGCGCCATTGTAGTTGTGTCCCTATGTCCCACCTGTGAATATAGATATATATATATATATGGTTTTAACTACGTAAAACTTGCGAATATACAACATTCTTTGCTGTCCCATTATCTTTGCATATAAATAGATTGTCAGGTTATCCCCCTGTTTCCCCCGGTGTCCCCGTTGTAGTTGTGTCCCTGTGTCCCGGTCGTCATTTATATTCCCTGTGTCCCGGGTCCCGGTCATCATTTGTATCCCGGTGTCCCGGTCTGTATATACATTCGTTTTTTAGTTTTGTTTTTCTCCTTTATTTTTTTCCTTTTTTTTTCTTTTTTAGTTTATTTAGATTTTTAGATTTTTTAGTTTTTTTATTAGTTTTTAGTTTTTTTTTCTTTTTAGTTTTTTTGTAGTTTTTACCTTCTTTTTAGTTTTGTTAATTTTTTTTTTACTTGTGTCCTGGTCGTCATTTATACTCCCTGTGTCCCGGTGCTTTGTTGATTGCTAATCGAACATTCCTTTTGTCCTGGTCGCTTTCTCTTTGAGTGTCGTCATTTATTAGTTTTTTCCTTTTTTTTTAGTTTTTTATTGGTTTTTACCTTTATTTTAGCTTATTTTTCAGTTTTTTCCTTTTTTTAGTTTTTTTTTATTTTTATTTTTTTTAGTTTTTTACCTTTTTTAGTTTTTTTAGTTTTTTTAGTTTTTTAGCTTTTTTACTTTTTTTATTAGTTTTTAGTTTTTTTTTGTAGTTTTTGCCTTTTTTAGTTTTTTCAGTTTTTTTTTAGTTTTTTATTGGTTTTTACCTTTATAGTTTTTTTAGTTTTTTAGCTTTTTTATTTTTTTTATTAGTTTTTAGTTTTTTTTGTAGTTTTTGCCTTTTTTTAGTTTTTTCAGTTTTGACGTCACCTAATCCAGTTTTTTCAGGTGACGTCACCTGACACATCCATCCATCCATCCACAGACAGACAGACAACTTATTTTTATATATATAGATATATATATATATATATATATATATATATATATATATATATATATATATATATATATATATATTTTTATATATATAAGAATAAGTTGTTTGTCCGTAACGCCAGATTATATCTTATCTATATATAAAATGAAACTAAACTGAAAAGCCAACTGAAACTGAAAACGTAGAAACTGGGAATTGCATAAATATTTCTATATATTTTGACAATAGATTAAAGTAATTCGAAACCTTATAACAGATATTTATAATTTTGAGGTTCATTATAAATTGTTGAGTGTTAGCATGCTTGGCACGTAAAATTTTTTCTAACAGTCAATGTTAGAATTAACACTGACAAATTGAAAAACATTGAAAAAGATAGAATGTTACCAAAAAGCAAAACCAGGCTTGCGGTTCAAAGAGAAAGGGCCAGATTAAGAATGTGCAATTTACGTCAACGAAGGCGTGTCGAGGAACTACTAGAGCAACACGAAACCAGGCTTGCTTCTGAAAGAGAAAGTAAAAAAAAGAAGGCGTGCAGAGGAATAACAAGAATAGCAAGAAAACAGTCTTGCGGCTGATAGAGAAAGTAAGAAAAGAAAGCATGCCGAGGAATCACAAGAGCAACCTGAAAATTATCGCCTGGCATTCAGGTAAAGCCAAGTCGATGATTATAGTAGATGTGTTCAAATCCGGACTATGTCTAAAATTTGTCCCTATTGCAAGGTGTTAATTCAATGGTGAAACAATGGGAATGTGTTGAGCCTCAGGAAAAGTTAAACTTCCTCTATTGGATGCACCACCAGGACCATTGAAAACTTTGCTAACTGGAACTACGTCAGAATCTAAGCGTTTTTTTTTTTATCAAACATCAGAAAATATAACTCATATTTCCAAATGACGTCGTTTGGTGCCCAAATTAAAAATCAAGATCAATTTATACCTACTTTCAAAGTAAAAGGGCAAATTTATCATAAAGCAGGGTCCCTTCTACCATTCTCAGGTGAGAATAATAAATTTTTACAACTGTACTTCATCAGTGATAGAAATTCTGAATTCAATGCACAAAGCGAAATTTCTCCCAACGTTGAAAGGACAATTTTTTCCCAATTGCAACATCTTTTCCACAAAAATAATATTTTAGTGCGTCTGTTCAAAACAGCTATCGATTTGATGCCTACTGATATGCATAAAATTGTTGTTTCCACTGACAAAATGGCTCCTGTCCAACATGTACGTAGATACAATGTTTCCAACTATCGACGAAGTGGCAATCGTTATGGTCGGTGATCAGTTTTTACCTCGAGATATTATTCTTCATAAGAAAAATGCTCAGTTGGCAAGAATTGCTGAAACTCATCGATGCTACGATGCCCTACAATATCCTATCATTTTTTGGGATGGAACCGACGGCTACGACTTTAATATTAAATTGATGAATCCAGCCACTAACAAAGAAATGAATAAGAAATGCAGTGCAATGCATTATTATTCCTATAGACTAATGATTTGGCAGAATGAAGAAAATTATATTTTAAAATGCCGTCAATTGTTTCACCAATATGTCGTTGATATGTATGCAAAAATTGAATCAGAACGTTTGCTATTTATGTTCCTGAATCAGACAAAGGTCCGATCTGAACAATACATCCATTTGTGAGATGCAGTTGTAAATGACGGTAATACCACAAACGTTGGAAGATTAACGATTTTACCTTCGTCATATGCTGGCAGTTCCCGTCACATGCATGAATATGCTAAAGATGC
The DNA here is from genome assembly GCF_032884065.1 of Artemia franciscana. Lineage (NCBI taxonomy): Eukaryota > Metazoa > Arthropoda > Branchiopoda > Anostraca > Artemiidae > Artemia > Artemia franciscana. The sequence goes on from NC_088882.1 coordinate 4,131,284, forward strand.
TATTATGTATGTTCGTCTCTATGGTCCTCCAGATTTATTTATTACATTTACATGTAATCAATCTTGGGACGAGATACAGCAGCTTTTACTTCAAGGACAATTGGCGGTTCATAGACATGACATCACGGCCCGTGTCTTCCGGCAAATGTTGAAATCACTGATAAACTACATAGTAAAACTTGAAGTGTTTGGGTCAGTGCGATGCTGGATATACTCAGTGGAATGGCAAGAACGAGGTTTGCCACACGCATATATACTAATCTGGCTACATTATAAAATTACGTCTAACGAAATTGATGATGTGATTTCTGCTGAAATACCTGATGAAAATTTCGATAAGGGGTTATATGATATTGTTGTAAAAAATATGATATATGGACCTTGCGGTGAATTGAACGAAAATTCACCATGCATGGCCAAAGGAAAGTGCACAAAGCAATATCCTAAACTTTTAGTATCCAACACAATTACTGGCAATGATGGTTACCCACAATATAGAAGAAGATCTACTGAAGATGGCGGTAAAACAGCAATAATAAAGAAGCATAACAGTACCACCATCGAAGTAGGTGGCCATTGGGTTGTTCCATATTCCCCATTATTATCAAAAACATTTAACGCACACATAAACGTTGAATGCTGTAACTTCGTAAAGGCAATCAAATACATATGTAAATACGTCAACAAAGGCAGTGACATGGCAGTTTTTGGCTTGCAGTCCGAAATCAAAGATATCGAGGAAATCGTACAATATCAGGCTGGAAGATTCATAAGCAGTAATGAAACTGTTTGGTGAATTCATTCATTTCCGATACATGAACGTAGTTCAGCTGTTGTTCACTTAGCGCAACATTTACAGAATGGTCAACATGTTTATTTCTCGGACACCAACGTGCAACAAAGAGCCCTGAACACAACTGCATCTTGCAAATGAATATATTGTTCAGAGCGGAGCTTGGTCTGATTCACACGGATAAATAGTCTACGTTCTGATTCAATTTTTGCATACATATCAACGATGTATTGGTGAAACAATTGACGGCATTTTAGAATATAATTGTCTTCATCCTGTTGAATCATTAGTCTATTGGAATAATAATGCATTGCGCTGTATTTCTTATTCATTTCTTTGTTAGTGGCTGGATTTATCAATTTAATATTAAAGTGATAGCCGTCGGCTCCATCCCAAAAAAGAGTTTCAGCAATTCTTACTAACTGAGCGTTTTGCTTATGAAGAATAATATCTCGAGGTAAAAACTGATCACCAACCATAACGATTGCCACTTCATCGATAGTTGGAGATTTGTATCTACGCACATTCCCAGGAGGCGTTTTGTCAGCAGAAATAACAAATTTATGCGTATCAGTAGGCATCAAATCGATGGCTGTTTTGAACAGACGCACTAAAGTATTATTTTCTTGGAAAAGATGTTCCAGATTCCAAGAAAAGATTTACTTGGAATCTAATTCATTTTTTCTATTATTTTTCCTATGTCCTCTCGATTGTTTTTTACGTTTAGTAGGACAAGTAAAAGAAGGGTCCATAAAACCATTAATACATTTAACAACAACATGAGACATGTCACCATATTTTGCTACACGATCATTTAGCCCAAAAGGATAAGCTGTACCAAGAGTATGTATCCAGAAATCCTCCTGTTTACTTAGTCTATTATTCTTCTCTTCTTTATTTAAATTTTCTAATTCTAAATTTTCTAAAATTGTGACAGTTATATCTGATATGGAACATTTACCATTATTACAATGTTGAACTAGATAGTTATTAGTTTTTCCATTATTAATTGTTGTCTTATGTCCAGAAAATCTTTTATATATATTATTAGTTGTTTCCCCCACATATTGTAGGCAGCAGCATTTATTACATTCTAATAGGTAAATTACATTGGTTGTTCTACAATTAAAATTACCACGTAACTTGCATGCAAAATTTTTATTATACAATGTACTCTTAACAGAAGTCCGTGGGACAAAATGATCTTGGCAAAGAAAAGAACGACTCTTTCACTTACTAACTTTCAAAAAATCGTTCCGAGTTCCGAGGCTAATATTTGTGTTTTGTTGCATAAATGTTATTGAAAATAAATCCAAAACAAACCAACATCCAAATCAAAATCCAACAATCAAAGTCCAAAAAACATGCCAAGGTCAATAGGTCAATAGGTCAATAAATACATAAACAAAAACATGAAAGAACATGAAATTTGCATAAGTGCCATCTCACCAATAATTAACAATATCATGTTAAAAACCTGGACCAGGGTAAAGGTCTGTCGGGGAGAAAACTAAAAAAAATTTCTCCGACAGAACTGGATCCAACTTGGAATAATATCATGAAAAGAGAAATCACCAATGCAACAGCACAAACACACACAAAAAAAAAAGAAAAAAAAAAGAGAGACAGAAGGAGAAAAGGAAGACTGTTTTCCTAAATTAGTGAGTAATATAGACCAGCACTTGAATGAGGCCTTAACCCTACTCATCCATACAATCACATAGGTCAAACAGCATAGCCATACACAATCAACCATAAAGAATAATCCGTGGACAGGCAGTCATGTCGTCAATAAGTATAGGTCGTCATTTACCAAACAATAGAAAAAATAATAAAGAAAAATTATTCAGAAGCAACAACCCAACACAAGGGCTCATCAGGAGAATACACTTGGAATCGCACAAATACACTTGGAATCGCTTATATATGTATATATATATATATATATATATATATATATATATATATATATATATATATATATATATATATATATATATATATATATATATATATATATATATATATATATATATATATATATATATCTATATAATATATATATATATGTATATATATATATATATATATATATATATATATATATATATATATATATATATATATGTATATATATATATATATATATATATATACATATATATATATATATATATATATATATATATATATATATATATATATATATATATATATATATATATATATATATATATATATATATATATATATATATATATTTATATATATATATATATATATATATATATATATATATATATATATATATATATATGTATATATATATATATATATATTTATATTTATATATATATATATATATATATATATATATATATATATATATATATATATATATATATATATAAATCAATATATAAACAAGCCTATTGAATGCCGAATACTTGGGCCCAAACTTGGAATCGCTTAAATAATTCTTCCTCAAAACTGGCAAATTGACATTTTTCACCACAAAAACGATCAAGGGTCAAGACCACAAAGGTTCAATACTTGAAGGAAGAATTTGTATTTTTACAAGGATGGTAATATCGAACCTATAGTGACATCATGACATTAAAAAGATGGTCACATATATATATATATATATATATATATATATATATATATATATATATATATATATATATATATATATATATATATATATATATATATATATATATATATATATATATATATATATATATATATAGAAATCACCAATGCAACAGCACAAACAAAAAAAAAGAAAAAAAAGAAGAGAGACAGAAGGAGAAAAGGAAGATTGTTTTCCTAAATTTGTGATTAATATAGACCAGCACTTGAATCAGGCCTTAACCCTACTCATCCATACAATCACCTAGGTCAAACAGCATAGCCATAAACAATCAACCATAAAGAATAATCCACGGACAGGCAGTCATGTCGTCAATAAGTATAAGTCGTTATTTACAAAACAATAGAAAAATCCACTACAAATCCTTGCATAACGAAGTAACTGTGAGAAAAACGCTGAATATGTGACATTTGAGTATATATTACTTTCAGGGAATGGGAAACTAATCACTTCAAAATCAAAATCATCCGTTTTATTATACATTTTAAAACTTAATTTATTATTATCACAAATGTTAATATTTAAATCTAAGAAATGATCTTCATGACCAGCGCCCTGACTAGGTTCAAGAATAAGCTCTGATGGATATATATTTTTAGAAATATCAATGAAATCCTTACAATTTAAGACCAAAATATATTCTAAACATCTTTTATTATTTGAAAAAACATGTTTTAAATTAATTGGATTATTCTTATCCATTATATATTTATATTCTAGTTGACTTAAAAACAAGTCAGCTATAAATGGGCTAGCATTCCCCCCCCCCATGGGAATTCCACCAATTTGCTTGTACAAATCACCACCAAATCTTCTATAAGTATTGTATAAAACAAATTCTAATAACTCAAAAATCATATCCAAGCTGTAACATCTCAAGTTAACTGTAGTATTAAAGCAATTTGTCCATATAGCTTTTTTATTATAAGTGTCTATTTTTAAGAACCTTTTACTAGATAAGAGGAAAGATTTCTTGTTAACAGTTTTTATATTATCAAACACTACATTAATTGATAAATTAGTATACATTGTCGCAAAATCGAAAGACTCAATTCTTTTAGCTGAAACCATTGTTAAAGAATCTATCACCTGCAGTGAATGATTAACACTCCAATATAGATTAAAATTCGAAAATTTTTTAATACTAGAACACTAGGTCTTAAGTTTATTTACAATTTCCTTTAAAATTAAAGAGAGGTCAGTAGCAGCAATGCGGGTTGGACATTTAGCTGCTCCAGCAATAAACCGTGGTTTAGAGGGATTCTTTTGAAATTTTACAGTCCAATATAGGAAAGGGAACTTTTTATCATTGTCATTTATTTTAATATTAAAATTTTTAAAAAATATTTCTTCAGTCTTTTCAATTAAATTCTCATCCTCTATATTTACCTTTTCGTAAACATTAGTTGTGCATACCTCCCTTTTTAAAATATCACAATACAGCTTCTGACAAATTATTGCGAAATTATTATTAGCTTTATCCACTGGCACAATTACAAATTCCTTCTTTAGATTAGCAATTGCTTGTTTAATCTTCGCATTATAAAATAATGATTTAGTGTTACTATTTTTAAAGTTAGAATATATTTTATTTCTTATTCTACTAATAGTAAAATTTTTCCAACTTTGAAAACTCTCTTTATTTTTATTCTATTTTTTACACCACATATCAATAAATAAATCAAAATCATTTTCCAAGCCATCAAGAACACTCGACGGTTTCAGATAATGAGAAAGACGAAAATTAGCTCCTTTATTCATTATAATTTGAAGATCTTCTTGCTTTATTATTGATAAGTCCCCTGTTATAACATGTTCGTAAGTAAGATTTACAAATAGGCCAAGTTGCTTAAAATTTCAAACCGGTTTCCAATTTATATCACTATCTAATTTTTATAGGATTAAATTATAATTAAAAATAATTTGCCCAATAGTTTTTGAAAATTTATAAGTTAAAACTGGACTATCATTATAATTCAAATTACTAGGAAGGGCCTATTTCACATGCCGCTGATTTAAAATTTCTGGTAAATTAATATCTTCAATCTGCTTACAAGTATAATTAATAGGTAAATATAATCTGTTATCCTTATTACTAATCTTATATATATATATATATATATATAATGTTTTTAACCATTTTTCCAATTGGATACCAATCTGTATTCAGATCTATACCGCATTTTTCTAATGATTGCCCTCGAGCTTTTTCGATTGTGATTGCTAATCGAATATTTCCTGTGTCCCCGTCGTCATTTATATACCCCACCCCCCTGTGCCCTTCCAGCGTCCCCGTTGTAGTTGTGTCCCAGTGTCCTGGTCATCATTTGTGTCCCGGTGTCTCGGTCTGTAATTTGTCTTTGAGTGTCCCAGTAGTCATTTATATTCCCCGTGTTTTGGTCGTCATTTGTGTCCCAGTGGGACAAAGTTTACACATAGTCCTGATTTGAACACATATACTCAAGCTATAATCATCGACTGGGCTTCACCTGAATGCCAGGCGATAATTTTGACGGTGCTCTTGTGATTAGTCGGCACGCTTTCTTTTGGCATTATCTCTTTGAGCCGCAAGCCTGTTTTCACATCGTTCTTGCACTTCCTCGGCACGATTTCCTTCGGCATTATCTCTTTGAGCCGCAAGCCTGTTTTCACGTTGTTCTTGTGATTCCTCCGCAAGCTTTCTTTTCTTACTTTCTCTTTTAGCCACAAGCCTTTTGGCATTAACTCCTTGAGCTTCTTCCTTGGCTGATTCTTCTGCCCTTGTAGGATTTATACTAAAATTTCTCCTTGAGTTAACTCTTTGAGCAGCTTCTTTGCCTGTTTCTTCTGCCATTGTAGGATTTAAACTGAAATTTCTCATTGAATCACCCTCGTATATACTTCAGGCGATAATACATGCATTGCTTTTGTAATACAGCAACATGCTTTCTATTTTTACCTTCTCTATCAGCTGCAAGCCTGGTTTCGCAATGCTCTGGTAGTTCCTCGACACGCCTTCTTTTTTTACTTTCTCTGTCAACTGCAAGTCTGGTTTTGCGTTGCTCTCGTGGTTCCTCGACACGCCTTCGTTGACGTAAATTGCACATTCCTAATCTGGCCCTTTCTCTTTGAACCGCAAGCCTGTTTTCTCCGTTTTTCTGTTATTTTATTTCAGTTTCTGTTTTTTTTTAATTTGTATTCTTTATTAGTTTTTTTCTCTTTTTTATTTTTTATTGCTTTTTAGTTTTTATGCTTTTTTCTTTTTTTTAGTTTTTTACCTTTTAGTTTTTTTCCTCTTTTTTTATTTTCTTTTTTTTCAATTTTTCAGTTTTTTCTCCTTTATTGGTTTTTCTTTTTTTTGTTTTTTGTTTTTTCTTTTTTAGTTTTTTCTTTTTCTTTTTTTAGTTTCTTATTTTTTCAGTTTTCTTTTTTTAGTTTTTCTTTTTTTCTTATTTTTCTTTTTGGTTATTTTTTCTTTTTTAGTTTTTTTCTTCTTTATACTTTTTTCTTTTTTAGCATTTTCAGTTTTTTCGTTTTTTGTTTTTTTTCTTTTTAGTTTTTTTTCAATTTTTTACCTTATTTTAGTTTTTTAACGTGTAACGGTGTAACGGTAAAGATTATTTTGTATTTTCTTATGGGTTTTTTCTTTTTATGTTTTTTCTTTTAATTTTTTTTCAGTTTTTTTAGTTTTTTTCATTTTAGTATTTTTTAGTTTTTCAACATTTTTTTAGTTTTCTTTTTCTTATCTTTTTTCTTTTTAGTTTTTTAGTTTTTATTCTTTTTTCTTTTTAGTTTTTATAGTTTCTTACCTTTAAAAGTTTTTTTATTTTTCTCCTCTTTTTTAATTTTCTTTTTCTTCTTTATTTTTGGTTTTTTCTCCTTTCTTGGTTTTTCTTTTTTTAGTTTTTTCTCAGTTTTTAGTTTTTCTTTTTTTTTTCTTTTTTTAGTTTCTTATATTTTAGTTTTCTTTTTTAGTTTTTTCTTTTTTGGTTTTATCATATTTATTTTTTATTTTTTAGTTTATTTCTTTTTTACCTTTTTCAGTTTTTTGTTTTTTTCGTTTTTTTCTTTTTGCGTGCGAGACGTCATCTGCGTACAAACAAACACACATTTGCGGACAAACACAAAACATGGACAAACACACAAACTTGCAACTTATTTTTATATATATAGATATATATCTAAATATATATATATATATAAAATAAGTTGTATGCATGTTTGTTTTTTGTATGTTTTTTGTAAAAATAGGGTTTGCATATGACGTATATTTATATATATAAAAATAAGTTGTCTGTGTGTGTGTGTGTGTGTTGATTGACGTCATGTTTGTGTGTCGAATGACGTCATTATAAGGATTGAGCTGTATGCGTCATGACGTTGTTTGTTGACTGACGTCATGTTTGTCAACTGATGAAATTACATACCGGGACACCGGGACACAAATGACGAGCGGGACACAGGGGATATAAATGACGACCGGGAACCTCAAAGAGAAATTACAGACTGGGACACAAATCACTACCGGGACACAGGGAATATAAATGACGACCGGGACACAGGGACACAACTACAACGGGGATGCCGGGGGCACAGGCGGGATATATAAATGATGACCGGGACACAGGGATTGTTCGAATAGAAATTACAGACCGGGATACCAGGACACAGGGAATATAAATGACGACCGGGACACTCAAGAAGAAATTACAAACTGGGACACCGGGAAACAAATGACGACCGGGACACAGGGAGCATAAATGACGACCGGGACACAGGGACACATCATTAGAATAATGAGGTATAGGTCTGAATATGCATTATTTTTCCCATGGACAATTATATGTTGCATGTTCAAGAGTCAGTAATCCTGACAATCTATATATATGCAATTTATATATATATGTATATATATATACATATATATATATATATATATATATATATATATATATATATATATATATATATATATATATATGTATATATATATATATATACTAGCTGTTGGGGTGGCGCTTCGCGCCACCCCAACACCTAGTTGGTGGGGCGCTTCGCGCCCCCCCAAGCCCCATCGCGCACGTAAGTCGTTACGTGCCATATTAGTTACGCGCCATTGTAGTTGTGTCCCTGTGTCCCACCTGTGAATATAGATAGATTTATATATGTGTTTCAAACTACGTAAAAATTGCGAATATACAACATTTTTGGCTTTCCCACTACTGGAAGCTTTCCGTTTCCAATTGCCAGCAATTGATCTGAAAATGTTTGACCAGAATCATCGTTTTGCAATCGGACACGCATATTTGTAGTTAATTTTAATATTTTTACGTGTGCCCATAAATTAGAATTTTTCAGGCAAGCATTCATTTCGTCTGCAGGAGTTAAACTACGTAAAAATTGCGAATATACAACATTCTTGGCTTTCCCATTGTCTGTGCATATACAAAGCCGTATGCACTAATAATGACGTCATATGCAAACGCTCTTTTTACAAACAAACAAACATGCATACACACATCTCGTTTTTATATAGATAGATAGATAGATGGATACAATACAAATTAACTGCGTAAAACTTGCGAATATACAACATTCTTCGATGTCCAATTGTCGCTGCATATAAATAGATTGTCAGGTTTACCGACCCTCGAACATGCAACGTACAATTGTCCATGGGAAAAACAATCAGTATTAAGATCTATACCACATTTTTCTAATGATTGACCTTGAGCTTTGTTAATGGTGATTGCAAATGCTAATCGAATTGGGAATTGCAATCTTTTAAAATGAAAAGGCAGATCCGTTGGAATCATGGGAATGCGAGGAATAAGAACAGCCTTACCCTCAAAATGCCCTGTCAAGATTGTCGCCTTTATTAGGCTTTCCATTGTTTTTTTTTACGGCAAGTCGCGTGCCATTGCAAAGCTTTGGTGGGTCGCCTATTTTTAGTTGTAGCACGTGTGGTGGAAACCCTGAAAGATATATGGAATTTAAAAATTCAGATGGATAATTAACCGCTTCATTTGGTTCCAAAACTGTGTCGACTGACTTGCAAAGGACTGCCTGGTCTCGAATCTTGGTCAAAACAATATTGTTGATTTCGTGGACGTCTATATTTTTGGGTGCGAGAATCGCTCTTTCACTTAGCCATTTATTATTTTTATAATTTTTTAGAATATTCGGAAATACTTTTTCAATCAATTCATTTTTGGACGTCACTAAACTACGGAAATCAGCAGGTAGTTGTATACGTCCTGAAATTGAGTCTATCGTATCATAAATGTCTTTTTGTTTCGACGTTAACTTGTAAATGTTATTTTGTACATACGACAATAGATCACTCGTACTGTAACTTTGTTCACGATCCAATTCTACACATGTCGAAACAGCAGCGATACGGTTAGGTGAAGGCATTCCCAAATCCTGAAGAGGTTTGTTTGCCATACGTACGCACAAATCTTCTATAATAACTAAAAGCCATTTATTATTTTCACAATTTCTTAGAATATTCGGAAATACTTTTTCAATCAATTCATTTTTGGACGTCACTAAACTACAGAAATCAGCAGGTAGTTGTATACGTCCTGAAATTGAGTCTATCGTATCATAAATGTCTTTTTGTTCCGATGTTAACTTGTATATGTTATTTTGTACATACGACAATAGATCAATCGTACTGTAACTATGTTCACGATCCAATTCTACACATGTCGAAACAGCAGCGATACGGTTAGGTGAAGGCATTCCCAAATCCTGAAGAGGTTTGTTTGCCATACGTACGCACAAATCTTCTATAATAACTAAAGTGTCGTTATAAATTTCTGATGTAAAATCAAAAGTCATTTCTGACGTCTCTAACTGTTTTCGATGGAGTATATCTTCGGACATTTTTGACTTATATTTTTCCCATAACTCTGTAGGAGCTGATGGAGAGCAAGTGTACGAATTTGACTTGGGGTTGACGTTTCGCACGCGTCATTGATTCAGTTATCCCAGTGTTGGTCATTCTCCAATAAATTCAGAGCTTGGCATGCACTACGGTAAGTGTCATGTATAGTACCGTTTACAGTTCTCAAATACTCAAAGGATGTCGGACCGGGTACATTCACCAAAAGCAGGCGTAGAAAGAAGCATTCATGTTGATTGGGGTGAACGGTGTAGAGTCTTCCTATCGTGGTATCTTTGAAGATGGTAGGTTGGCCGTAAACCCACTGGTTATCTACTTCGATGGTGGTACCGTTGCCATTGTAGGTTTTTCAGTCATTTTACAATTAGAAATTTCTCTTTCAACGGTCTTCTTACAATTAAAAATTTGTCTTTGAACGATATTCTTAAATACCTGTGTCCTGGTCGTCATTTATATTCCCTGTGTCCCGGTCGTCATTTGTGTCCCGGTATCCCAGTCTGTAATTTCTCTTTTTTCTTTTTTCAGTTTTCTTTTTCTTCTTTATTTTTCAGCTTCACTATGAAATACATAGAGAGACAGAAGGAGAAAAGGAAGACTGTTTTCCTAAATTTATGATTAATATAGACCAGCACTTGAATCAGGCCTTAACCCTACTCCTCCATACAATCACATAGGTCAAGCAGCATAGCCATACACAATGAACCAAAAAGAATAATCCATGGACAGGCAGTCATGTCGTCAATAAGTATAAGTCGTCATTTACAAAACAATAGAAAAAATAATATAGACAAATAATTCAGAGGCAACAACCCAACACAAGGGCTCATCAGGAGAATACACTGGCCTATATAGGGTTTCGCCACTTTAAATTCTCTACCCAGCCAAGTGTTGTGGCTACCACAGAATATCCATGGCATCCCCGTGTCAGGTATCACTCCCAAAATACATGCCTATGAAAGAGAAAAAAAAACAGCAAATGTAAAACAACAAAGTAACACCAAAACAATCTTATCCTGTTAATATATCCCTCTTTTTAGCAACAATAGGTAAACTAAATATAATAAATTTTACCAAATCACAAATATTAACACATTGCAAAAAACCTGAATGAACTAAACAATTATAGAATTCATCTTTACCATGTGGCTAATTTAAAAAAAAAATCCGCTCAATTAGAAACACAATTCAAAATAAATGGCGCTGCAACAACGTTTCTCGAACCTCTGAAATTAGTTGAAAATTTCTTTAAGTATTTCTAGATAATTCTTTTGATATTTATTTAAAAGTTCGTTATAATGAAAACTAAATTTTTTAAATTGCCAAGTTAATATATTTGCAGAAAAACCTCTTGATATCAATTTTTGGCTTAAGATTTTACATCTATTTTTAAATTCAATATAATTAGCCTACTACAAATCCTTGCATAACGAAGTAACTGTGAGAAAAACGTTGAATATGTGATATTTGAGTGTATATTACTTTCAGGGAATGGGAAACTAATCACTTCAAAATCAAAATCATCCGTTTTGTTATACACTTTAAAACTTAATTTATTATTATCACAAATATTAATATTTAAATCTAAGAAATGATCTTCATGACCAGCGCCATGACTAAGTTCAAGAATAAGCTCTGATGTATATATATTTTTAGAAATATCAATGAAATCCTTATAATTTAAGACCAAAATATCATCTAAATATCTTTTATTAATTGACAAAACATGTTTTAAATCAATTGGATTATTCTTATCCATCATATATTTATATTCTAGTTGACTTAAAAACAAGTCAGCTATAAATGGGCTGGCATTCCCCCCCTTGGGAATTCCCACAATTTGCTTGTACAAATCACCACCAAATCTTCTATAAGTATTGTATAAAACAAATTCTAATAACTCAAAAATCATATGCAAGCTGTAACATCTCAAGTTAACTGTAGTATTAAAGCAATTTGTCCATATACCTTTTTTATTATAAATGTCCATTTTTAAGAACCTTTTACTAGATAAGAGGAAAGATTTCTTGATAACAGTTTTTAAATTATCAAACACTACATTAATTGATAAATTAGTATACATTGTCGCAAAATCGAAAGATTTTACTAGATAAGAGGAAAGATTTCTTGATAACAGTTTTTAAATTATCAAACACTACATTAATTGATAAATTAGTATACATTGTCGCAAAATCGAAAGACTCAATTCTTTTAGCTGAGACCATTGTTAAAGAATCTATCACCTGCAGTGAATTATTAACACTCCAATATGGATTAAAATTCGAAAATTTTTTAATACCAGAACAATAGGTTTTAAGTTTATTTACAATTTCCTTTAAAATCCTTTAAATCCTTATTTATGACATCCTCCCAACCCAGACAAGGACGACCAGCTTTCCATGTAGCCCCAGACGGTTGGCCAAAAAGAACAATCTTTGGTAATCTGTCATCCTTCATCCGCAGAACGTGGCCTAGCCATCTCAACCTTTCTTTCATTATAGCCCCAAAATTTATACATGAGCATAAAAATTACTCACGAATAGAAATTCGATATAAATCGAAACTAGAATTTTAAAAACCTTTGCATCATTACTTCAAGAATTTCAGAAGAATCTGGTAAAAAGTAAAATATATTAGTTTGACAGTAATTCAACTAATTGAATTAATTTAGCTATTTCATTTATTGCAATCATCGATGTGTTTTTATAGGTATATTTTTCATGGGTGATAGTATCAAACTAGCAGTCACCGATTATCGGAGGAGAACTAAGTCCTTGCTCCCTTTGTAACTAAAAAGAATATTTCGCTACTGTGAAGTACTGATTCTAAGTACTTCTATACTACAAAAATAACTATGGCCGGAATAAAACCAAAATGTTATCAAGCAAACATTCCAGATTGATAATTGACTTAAAAAATACTAAAGGATATTCAAATAGCCTCCTGGTTTCAGATTACATTCTGCTACTTTGTTGCTGATTTGTTCCTAAACATAATTTGTTTCAAATAAAATGAAAGACCAATTTGGCCATCCATGGGAAATCCTTATTTTCTCGGTTTTCACTGTATATTTATAAAAACATTTGTAGTGTGGCAATATAAGCTTTATGGTTCCAAGAGAAGGCGGTAAATTTTTCCAGGTGACAACGATAAGGCGTCGGTTCTTTTTTAATTCAGCTGGTATGTCTTTTTGAATTGCTAATAAGCCAGGCATTTTTGAATTCCATTGGGAAAATTTCAAAGAAGCAAAATATTCAAAGCCACAGCAGAATAAATGGAATCACACTGCAGATCTGCCAGCAAATAATGCAGCAAATGTCTCATAGTTAGATCTTCCTTGGAAGTGGGAGGCTAGAAAGCAAAAAGCGAAGGACTATTATTCTCAAATGCTATTCCCTCCATTCCAGTCTAGGGACTTGTTCATAATTTATCACCAAATGAAAGTAAAATATTATCTTTTAAATTTTGTTCTTTCGGTCATTGCATCAGTCTCTGCTTACATTGCCATCAATCGTGAAATACTAAGCATACTAAGTTTGAATGGCTATCTTCTGTAAGTCATTCCAAGATTTTAAAGAAATCTTGCCAGCTTGCAAAAATCCAAGAAAATTCTTGGGCTTTTATTAACCACTATCTCTTCCTTCGAAAAGAATCAACAATTCTTAAACATATTATTAACATCTAAAAAATAAGATAATCTATTGATTTCTGGGCGGCTTATACCAGCCACAATAGCTGTCTTACAAACCATCTTTTAGAGATGGAAGGGCCTTTCTGGTGGTCCGTATAACTTGCTACATAGAAGAAAAGTATTTAGCAACAAAATATTTCCAATGGTAAATTTTTACTAATATGCAAACATCCAATTCAAATAATATTTTTCCAGTCAGAGAAGCAATATTTTTATGTTTGATCCGTGTAGAATTCCTAAGATCGCTTTGATTATGAATAACAAAATTAAGCAAATTGTGAAGGACAAAAATGAAAATATTTCTAGCCAGTGAAAATAAGCATTTATATATATATATATATATATATATATATATATATATATATATATATATATATATATATATATATATATATATATATATATATATATATATATATATATATATATATATATATAAATATAAATATATATATATATATATATATATATATATATATATACATATATATATATATATATATATATATATATATATATATATATATATATATATATATATATATATACATATATATCTTCTATATATATAAAAATAAGTTGTGTGTGTGCGTGTGTGTGTGTCAAGTGACGTCATGTTTGTGTGTCGACTGACGTCATGAAGTTAGTTGTTGTCATGTTTGTTATGACGATGACGTCATTTAAAGTAGTCAGTTGTCGTCATCTTTCTTATGACGGTGACGTCATTAAATTTATTTAAGACATTCGTTCACGGAGAAATCTATTAATGTTTAACTGTAAAATGACTGATGAACCTACAATGGCAACAGCCGAGGAAGATGCTCAAAGAGTCTAAGCCAAAAAACCTGCTGCTGATAGAGAAAGTAAGAAAAGAAAGCGTGCCGAGGAAGAGGAACTACCAGAGCAGCGCAAAACCAGACTTGCTGCTAAAAGAGAAAGTGAAAAAAGAAGGCATGCCGAGGAACTATCAGAGCAACGCGAAACCAGACTTGCTGCTAAAAAAGAAAGTGAAAAAAGAAGGCGTGCCGAGGAACTACCAAAGCAACGCGAAACCAGACTTGCTACTAAAAGAGAAAGTGAAAAAGAAGGCGTGCCGAGGAACTACCAGAGCAACATGAATCCAGACTTGCTGCTAAAAGAGAAAGTGAAAAAAAAGAATGCGTGCAGAGCAATCACAAGAACAGCAAGAAATCAGGCTTGCTGCTGATAGAGAAAGTAAGAAAAGAATGCGTGCCGAGAAATCAGAGCAACCTGAAAGTTGTTGCCTGGCATTAAGTTAAAGCCCAATTGATGATTATAGCTTGAGTAGATGTGTTTAAATTAGGACTATGTCTAAAATTTGTCCCTATTGCAAGGCCTTGAAATTCAATGGTGAAAAAATGGGAATGTGTTGCGCCTTAGGGAAAGTTAAACTTCCTCTATTGGCTGAACCACCAGAGCCATTGAAGACTTTGCTTACTGGAACTACGTCAGAATCTAAGCGTTTTTTATCACAGATCAGAAAACATAACTCATGTTTCCAAATGACGTCGTTTGGAGCCCAAATCGAAAATCCAGATCAATTTATGTCTACTTTCAAAGTAAAAGGGCAAATTTATCATAGAGCAGGGTCCCTTCTACCATTCTCAGGCAAGAATCATAAATTTTTACAATTGTACTTCATCAGTGATAGAAATTCTGAATTGAATGTACGTTGCAAAATTTCTCCCAACGTTGAAAGGACAATCGTTTGCCAATTGCAACATCTTTTCCACGAAAATAATAATTTAGTGCGTCTGTTAAAAACAACTATCGATTTGATGCCTACTGACACGCATAGAATTATTATTTCCGCTGACAAAACACCTCCTGGCCAACATGTGCGTAGATACAATGCTCCAACTATCGACGAAGTGGCAATCGTTATGGTCGGTGATCAGTTTTTCTTCAAGATATTATTCTTCATAAGCAAAACACTCAGTTGTTAAGAATTGCTGAAACTCATCGATGCTATGATGCCATACAATATCCTATCATTTTTTGGGATGGAGCCGGCGGCTATCACTTTAATATTAAATTGATGAATCAAGCCACTAACAAAGAAATGAATAGGAAATGTAGTGCACTGCATTATTATTCCTATAGACTAATGACTCGGCAGGATGAAGTCAATTATATTTTAAAATGCCGTCAATTGTTTCACCAATACGTCGTTGTATGTATGCTAAAATTGAATCAGAACGTTTGCTATATATCCGCCTGAATCAGACCAAGCTCCGCTCGGAACAATACATTCATTTGCGAGATGCAGTTGTAAATGAAGGTAATACCACAAACGTTGGAAGATTAACGATTTTACCTTCGTCATATTCTGGCAGTCCCCGTCATATTCATGAACATGCTTAAGATGCTATTGCATATGTTCGTTTCTATGGTCGTCCAGATTTATTTATTACATTTACATGTAATCAATCTTGGGACGAGATAAAGCAGCTTTTACTTCAAGGACAATCGGCGGTTCATAGACGTGAAATTACGGCCCGTTTCTTCCGGCAAAAGTTGAAATCACTGATAAACTACATAGTAAAACTCGAAGTGTTTGGGTCAGTGCGATGCTGGATGTGCTCACTGGAATGGCATAAACGAGGTTTGCCACACGCACATATACTAATCTGGCTACATAATAAAATTACTTCGAACGAAATTGATGATGTGATTTCCGCTTAAATACCTGATGAAAATGTCGATAAGGGGATATATGATATTGTTCTTAAAAATATGATACATGGACCTTGCGGTGCACTGAACGAAATTCACCATACATGGCCAAAGGAAGGTGTACAAAGCAATATCCTCGACTTTTAGTATCCAACACAATTACTGGCAATGATGATTACCCACAATATAGAAGAAGATCATCTGAATGGCGGTAAATAAGCCATAAAAAAGAAGCTTAACTGTACCACCATCGAAGTAGATAACCATTGGGTTGTTCCATATTCCCCATTATTATCAAAAACATTTAATGCACACATAAACGTTGAATACTGTAACTCCGGAAAGGAAGTCAAATACATATGTAAATACGTCAACAAAGGCAGTGACATGGCAGTTTTTGGCTTGCAGTTCGAAATCAAAGATATCGACGAAATCGTACAATATCAGGCTGGAAGATACATAAGCAGTAATGAAGCTGTTTGGCAAATTCTTTCATTTCCGATACATGAACGTAGTCCAGCTGTTGTTCACTTAGCGGTACATTTACAGAATGGTCAACGTGTTTATTTCTCGGAAACCAACGTGCAACAGAGAGCCCTGAATCCACTGGATACAAAGTTAACTGCTTTCTTTTCGCTTTGCAAAAATGATTCTTTTGCAAAAAAAACTGCTGTATACTGAAGTGCCTTCGTATTACACGTGGAATACTAAAAATAAAGTATTTGAACTTCGCAAACAGGGTAAGTCAGTCGACGGCCAACCTACCATCTTCAAAGATACCACGATAGGAAGACACTACACCGTTCACCCCAATCAAAATGAATGCTTCTTTTTACGCCTGCTTTTGGTGAATGTACCCGGTCCGACATCTTTTGAGTATTTGAGAACTGTAAACGGTACTATACATGACACTTACCGTAGTGCTTGCCAAGCTATGAATTTATTGGAGAATGATCAACACTGGGATAACTGCATCAATGACGCGTGCGAAACGTCAACTCCAAGTCAAATTCGTGCATTGTTTGGCATCATTTTAACAACGTGCTCTCCATCAGCTCCTACAGAGTTATGGGAAAAATATAAATCAAAAATATCCGAAGATATACTCCATCGAAAACGGTTAGAGACGTCAGGTATGACTTTTGATTTTACATCAAAAATGTATAACTACACTTTAGTTATTATAGAAGATTTGTGCGTATGTATGGCAAACAAACCTCTTCAGGATTTGGGAATGCCTTCACCTAATCGTATCGCTGCTGTTTCGATATGTGTAGAATTAGATCGTGAACAAAGCTACAGTACGATTGATCTATTGTCGTATGTAAAAAATAACATTTACAAGTTAACGCCGGAACAAAAAGACATTTATGATACGATAATGCATTGTGTCGATAACAACGTTGGAGAAATTTTCTTTTTGGATGCACCAGGAGGTACTGGTAAAACGTTTGTGATAAAACTGATTCTGGCATCAATTCGATCAAAAAATAATATAGTGTTGGCAATTGCGTCGTCCGGAATAGCCGCAACGTTGCTGCCTGGTGGAAGAACTGCTCATTCCGCTTCGAAATTGCCTCTGAATTTGCATTTACAGAAACTCTCACGTGCAATATTTTCAAATCATCTGGGATGGGTAAAGTATTGCAGCAATGCCAAGTTATTATTTGGGACGAGTGCACAATGGCACACAAAAAATTGCTCGAGGCTCAGGATCAATGTTTGAAAGATTTGCGGGGGAATTTGAAGCCCTTTGGCAGCACATTAATATTGCTTTCGGGAGATTTCAGGCAAATATTACCTATAATACCTAGATCAACCCCTGCAGACGAAATGAATGCTTGCCTGAAAAATTCTAATTTATGGGCACACGTAAAAACATTAAAATTAACTACAAATATGCTTGTCCGATTGGAAAACGATGACTCTGTTCAAACATTTTCAGATCAATTGCTGGCAATTGGAAACGGAAAGCTCCCAGTAGACTCAATTTCAGGACTTATACAACTACCTGCTGAATTCTGTAATTAAGTGACGTCCAAAAATGAATTGATTGAAAAAGTATTTCCGAATATTCTAAACAATTATAAAAATAATAAATGACTAAGTGAAAGAGCGATTCTTGCACCCAAAATATAGACGTCTACGAAATCAACAATATTGTTTTGACCGAGATTCGAGACCAAGCAGTCCTTTACAAGTCAGTCGACACAGTTTTGGAACGAAATGAAGCGGTTAATTATCCTTCTGAATATTTTGAGATTCCTTTACTTTTAGACACGATCGTGCTTCAAGCAAGTTTCTACAAAAAAGTAATTGTGGTAACAGTGCTAAAGAAAATTGCGAGAATATTTTTCAAGAATAGAAATTGCAAACTTGACCAAAAGTGTTCCCATAATCAGACAGCTATTATCACGCTATAATCACACAGCTATATATAGCTATTATAGCTATAATAACTATTAGCAGCTATAATAGCTGCTATAATATATGCTATAATGTATGCTATAATATATATGCTATAATGCTATAATATATAATATATATAGCAGCTTTAATAGCTATATATAGATATAAATGCTATTACAGCTATAATCACTCAGCTATAATCAGCTATTCCAAAACTGTGGCAAAACGAGACCTTGGTGACGAAGCTAAATATTTGGATGAATAAAACGTTAATTGATTTTAGAGAATATCAGCACCCATGACAAGGGAAAGATTCATTGTTATCAATATAACACAAAAATTAAAAAAATTAATTTAATATCTACCTTTAATTTTATCAATTAATCATAAAATTGACTAAATTTCAATGACGGTGTAGAGAAGTAAATGATTAAGAAAATTTCGCCAAAGGCCTTTTGCAAGTTCAGGATCTTATATCGTTTGCTTTCATGTATTCTCATTCTAATTACTTTTTTTTTTTTTTGAAGGTGAATATTGGCATAATAAGAAAATAATATTTTGTGACCTTGCCAATTCTTGTTGATGTGGAAAATGATTCTGACTGCAATGACTATATTATCAAAAAGGTTTTCAATATCTGTGACATTAAAACTCAGTAGCAGTACTTTATTTTATATTCGAATACGAATGTTAGCTTACTATTTGTTCTAGGCAATAAAGAAGTATTCTAATGCACAGAATTTTCAACAAGAAAGTTATTTATTTTTTCAGCTAATTACATTGTGTGTCTGAATATCCTGCATGTTTCTTATGGATGTTGTGTAAAGTTTTAATGGGTAGCAGTAGAGGCTTGTGAATTTTACAATAGAAGGGGTAGAATAGGATAAAGTTGAAAGGGGGCATAAAATTAAGATAAATACAAATTAAAGAGCTTATTGCATTAAAATGTGCAAAACTAAGGAGAAACCGTAGCCTACCCTCTTAAAATTTAGATACTCAGTCGACCATCTTTTTTTGCATTTACTTATATTTATTATTTTTGCCTTTATTAGAATATATGCCTTTTCTGTTTTTGGCCTAACTTGAGAAAATACTGCGATAATTGAAGCAACTCATAAGAGCACCTCTGTTTTACGTAATTCACAAAACACGACTGAGTTATGTCAGTTGTATCTTCTTTGAAAGAAAAATTTCTAATTTTGGAGCCTGAATTTATACTCCCTCCATCCCAGTAAGATTTTGCTGAGCTCTATGCCCTACTCAATTTTCTTCTAATATGTTTTTCTGACGCTGAATGCTAATGAAATATACCAATTTGAGTACTTCTCCCTCTGGATTTTGCATAATGGGGAGGGGTAAAATATAGCGGGTCTGCATTCCTAATTTGCTGGGCAAAATTATTCTGCATATTATGTGCTACATAATATGCAGAATAAGAATTGTTTTCTAACTTCACAGTGTCCAAATACAAGATACTGTTCAAAGCCAAAACTAAGGAGACCTAGTACTTCCTAGGGGGGGGGGGCAGTCACCTATAAAACTATGGATAACTTTAGTACTCAAGAAGTTGCCAAACCGACCATCTTTCTGTACTGTTTGAGGTTGACTTGAAGTGTGACTTGAGGTTGGGTCAAGTCATTAGAATTCAAGGGTCTGCGCTTTAATGGTATAAATGTATCGAAGAAAGATTCTTTCGGTTCGAGTGAAAACTAAAATTGATGGGAAAGTAGGCACTGAAAGTCATGGTGTAGCACTCAAATTCTGGCAATTGTAGCATTTAGGAACTGACCTTGGTGGCAACACTGCGCTTAATACTTATAAATTCCCTTTTCAGCTAATATTTCGAGTCAATACAGAGAAAAAAATTTCAATTTTGGGTGGGTAAGTTAAAAACTGTAAAAAGAATAGTTAACAGTACTTTAGTATATTTTTTTTCTTTTTTTTTCTAAATACGTGGCGTCAGGTATAACTGAATATCTTATTTGTCGCCAGTCTTTTATCCTCGTTTTTAAATGACTATTATATTTTCGTTTAATTAAAAGTGTAAACACAGAGACTTTTAGGGATACCTTCCTAAGCAAGATCGTTCTAGATCGAAGTCAACACGTTTCGAGTGCAACGTCGGATGAAGCTGTTTTTCAGGTACTCTACTCTCGGCTTGCCAGCCTCGAGATAATTGTACCAATTTGCTAGCGCCTGAACGTTTTGGGAAACGTTTTCGAAACTTTAAACCTTAACTTGAACTTTAAAAGTTTCATTAACTTTAACTTTAAAAAATGAAACCTGTGCAAACCTGTTTATGAACCCCGAGAGGATGTAAGAAATGCATTCCATGACATGCTCACCACCTAAAAGATGATCACAAGCTCGAATAGTTCACAATAGTTGTCTTAAAGTTGAAATGTCTCTAGTTGATCCATTTGATTCCTAATTGCTTCATATTAAATGCTTTACATTGCGGCAGAAGAATCAAAGCAGTAGTAAAGTAGTAAACTCAAAGTAGTAACGCAAAATAGATGAAAAAAGTGTCTTTCTTTACGCCAAGGGACGTTCGTTCCCTTGGTACCAGAAGATATAAAGTTTGGGGCCTTCTTTAAAATACTGTCTGTATAGATCTTCCTTGGGAAGCACACATAGCTGAAAAGGGAAACCAAAAATTTTTGCTCCACAATGGGGAGTTTTCGCCACTTCTTTCCCCCTGTGAGGAGGAACCACCCAACTAATTAGCATATATTTTCACGTTATTTTTATAATCACATATTTGCCATAACATCGTCTTAAAATTATGATTTGTCATTGCCGAGTTAAATGGGCAAGCATAGTCTGGCATTAAAATGTAACAGTTGGTAATGAAAACTATGTGGAGTGACCTTATACTTTAAAGAAGACAATACTTATTTGGAAATGTGATTTTTATTCATAATATCAACAAACAAACAGGAAAGAAAACCATATTTTCTAAAATTACTGAATCTTAAATTAATGAAATGTAGATTGAGAGTTTAATATATATTGATACTTATTCATGAAGTTTTTAAAATTGTGTATTTATTAACTTATAAGAGAAAGCGCTTAAAATGTATATTGTTTTCATTCAAGTATAAGTGACATTCTGATCTTTATATGGCATAGGGAGTGCTAGCCCTACTCCTGTTTTCTGTAGTTTCAGATTGTTTTAAGTTTAACTTCATTATTTATTGCAATTTTCTTTCGTCTTGGCTGTCTTTATTTAAAAATTAATAATAAAAAAAAACGTTTTACAAAGAAAAGTAAAGACAAAATTAAACTAAGATCAGTTGGAATAAAAACTGATAGCAATTCAAACTCAAAACGACCAGAAATTACTACTAAAGAATAAATGAAACCCAAAACGAATAAAAATTAAATAAACAATCATGGCAAATAAACATACAAATGAATAAATAAATTAATAAAACGAGTAAAACTTGAATTAAACATGTAAATAAAGCTTAAAACCAACAAAATAACCACAAACAAGAGTTTAGCTGCTGCTCCCGTCCCACACTGTAAAAGTCTAAAACCCACTGCGTCATTGGCACTTTACTGAAAACTATTAGAGTCTTGGAAAGAACTAATAAAATTACACTGAATTTTCGTGAATAATCATATTAATTGCTAAAAACTCACCAGTTCAAGATTTGACTTCATAGTAATTTTCACTTTTTTTTCAATGTTTAATTATGTGCAAAAGAAAATATTTGTAACATAATTTGTTTTCAGTAAAGCGCAAATTATACAAATTACTTATACTTTTACAATTAGAGAATGGGACTGTAGCCAAACTCTTAGTTGTAGTGATTTTTGTTCGTTTTAAGCTTGATTTGCATGTTCAATTTAAGATTTATTTATATTAGTCTGTGTTGTATGTTTGGTTCATATGATTTTTTATTTTATTTCTGTTCGTTTTGGGTTTCATTTATTCTATATTAGTTCAAAAAAGTTTCACTTTCTGACCCTTTTGAGTTTTTATAAGACCTTTATAGGTTTTTAATTCCGCTGATTGTAACGTGCATAACTTACAACTCTTTCCCACCGGGCTGGGGTGGGTTGAACTATGGAGGCATAATTATTCAGCCTTTGGACTTTTTTAACCAAATGGCTATCTAAAAATTTAAATGGATACCTTCGAGGAAAAGGGATAAGGGAGGTGGAGACTTGTTGCCCTTTGATTCCTTTCGAATTTAAACATGAACTAGAAGTTTCAATTTCCAATTTAATGACCACTCCCCGCTCGAAGCTAATACAACCACCCCTTTCCAAAAAAACATTGTATGTTAACAACGGACAACTTTTAAAATTTGCATCCCTTGTCCCTTTTCAAAATATAAGTTAAAATTTTTTTAAATTTTAAAATATTTTGAAAAAATTGAAAATTTTAATCGGATACATTTGGGGAAACAAGCGTATCAAGGGGGGAGGGGTGTTTGGTTACAATATGATTACTGTTGACTCTTAAAAAGGGCTAGGAAATTTAGATTTCTAATCGAATGAGTCACCTCCAAAGTTTATACGACCACGCCTTCCATTAACACTTTATATGTTAACGATGGGTAACTAGCATAATTTATAGCACTTTCCCCGAGGGCTGGAGGTGGCAAGAGCTTCAAACCCGGAACAATAATCATTTGATATTTGAACTATTTTGAACAGAATTGCTATATAAAATATCGATCTGATATATTTGGAGAAAAGAGAGTATAGAGGGGGTTGGGGTGCTAGTGGCCCATTGATCACTTTTGTCTCTTAAATAGATCTAGAACTTTCAATTTTTAATCAAATAAGCTTCCTCCAAAATTTATATGACCCCCACTTCCTGTCACAGAACGTATTGTATTTTTCCCCTACAGCACGAATAGTTACGCAATACCAGATCACGCATCATTCTTGAAATTTTTGGAGACATACCAAGGAATTCTCGAAAACCAGTTTGCACATTCTAGAAATGATGAAAAAGGTGTTAGCAACTCTAATATTACATCGGGATAGGGCTCTAATCGTATGGATTAGAGGATACTACTTTCAACTTAATTCCCATAGGCATTTCTAGGATACCGCAGAAACAGTTTTGACTTTAAACGTACATAATGTCTTTCGATTTTGCTCAACATTCTTTTGTACGTTTTGAAAGTCTTAAATTAACCCATTTAGTGATTCCTGAGATATTAAAGATACTTTTACGACCCTCCGAATGCACAAAGTGTCTTTTGATTTACATTGATATCACCCTGAACATGCCCTGAAAATTTCAACTAAACACCTTTAGACAGTTTCTGCCTATCTGCAGAATATTGCAGATAAGACCCTTTCGCAATCTGGATGCACATACTTCATATTTTAATTTAATTCCACATTACCCAAAACATGCCTTGAAAGTTTCTAATTAATTCAATTAGCAGTTCCTTAGATGTCACAGCTATGCTCCATGACAACCTTGGATCCAGGCATTTTGAGGAAGAACTCCTCAAAATTCCATGGAAGTTTCATACAATCTTAGGCCTAGTAATAATAGCAATACTAATAGCATGCACATAGCGCCTTTGGCTATTTCATCATCCCGTCAACATTCCCCGAAAGAAAAAAAAGAAAAAAGTAAAGTTCAGTGGGTCTGCATGCCTATGTGTTATGTACAATTATTCTGCATATAATGTAGTAGGAATTGTTTTCTAATTTCACACTGCCCAAATACTTTACTCCCCCCACCTATTGTGCAAATATATAGCCCGAATTATATATTTTCTGTCTCTTCTGTCTGTTTTCTTTGTCTTGTGTCACGCTATGCTGAAAGAAACTAATAATATTCTCTCAAATTTTCACCTTCACAGACTTAAACTAATGGTACTAGTATTCCATAAGTAGTAGTGGTAGTAGGAGAAGTAGTAATGGTGTAATATTAATAGCAGTAACAGAAACAACAGCAGTAATAATAACAGTTGTAGAATGGACATGTTGCCTTTTGGTTAGTTGAACACCCCCCTAATGATACCTCTGAAGTTTCATCTTGATACGGTAACCCGTTTTAGAAATATTGCTGATGTGCCCCTTTGACCCCTTCTTGAGACCCTTTACATTTTAATTCTCTTAACCTTACAAGTAGTCACAATGGAAGTTATAGTTGTAGTACTTTAGCAGCAGAAGCGGTGGTAGTAATGGTAGAAGTAGCATGCAAATATTATATAGTTCGTTACCATGAATCGTTTGATATAGACCCAAATACCACCACCAAGCTTTCAACTATAATGACAAATGAAACTTACAAGAAATATTGTTCCGTGTATTTATCAGCTAAATTAATTAGTTCAACGCATCCATGAACATTGACAAATGCTCTAATTCCAAGGCAGTTGAAGGATGAAAATGGGGAGCAAGGAATTCACAACACTCGTCTTTTACATCGTTTAACTGCAGTAAATTGGCAGCTGGCAGTAGGGTCAGAAAAAGTAAATAAAAAATTGTTTTGTTAATAATCATTATCTTGAAAAATGTCGACAGCCATGTCTTTGCAAGCAATTAAAAAAAACGTAATTTGCATATAAAATAATTTTTTTTTGGCTAAATGGCTTCCTCATAATTTTGATCGAACGATTTTGGGAAAAAGGAGCGGGGAATAGGCCTAGTTATCCTGCAATTTTTTGGTTATTCAGAAAAAGCAACTAGAACTTTTAACTTTTTACGAACGTTTTATTAGTAAAAATATACGTAACTTGCGAATTAACTTACGTAACGAATTTCTATATTCGTATGTTTTTATTACGTATATGAGGGGGTTCATGTCCTCGTCAATACCTCGCTCTTTACACTAAAGTTTAAATTTCATCCAAATTCCTTAAGAATGACGCTAAATCACAAAGGGCGTAGAATAAAGAGTTGAAATTGATAAAATTACTTTAGCGTAAAGAGCGAGGTATTAGGAGGAGGTGAACTCCTGATATATATAATTATTTCTGTTCATTTTAATTTCTAATGCTGCTCCTTACTTTCAGTTGAAAAAACTTTTTCATATTCTATTTTTTATGGTTCTTTTATACAAAGCTAAAAAATCCTTCGCCTTCTTCATGGAAATTTTTTCTCCCTTGACAAATTCCTCCATAGAATGTTCCCCCCGTGTAACCCTGTCCCCTCAACCCCTCCCCCAACCAAAAAAAATCTCCCTGAAATCGTATGTACACTTGCCAATAACCATTACTATATGGAAACACTGGTCAAAGTTTGTAACTTTCAGCCCCTCCCACGGGGACTGTGGGGAATAAGTCGTACCCAAAGAAATAGTTGTTAAGTTTTTCGACTATGTTGAAAAAAATAACTATCTAGGAATTTTGATCTGGTGACTTTAGGAAAAATATAACTGTAGGAGGGGGCCCAGGTGCCCTCCAATTTTTTCGGTCACTTAAAAAGGATATTGGTACTTTTAATTTCCGTTAGAATTAGCCCTCTCACAATATTCTAGGACAACTGGGTCATTACGATTACCCCTGTGAAAAAAAAGAAAAGAAAGAACAAAAACCAACAAAAAAAACAAACAAATAAACACGCACCCGTGATCTGTCTTATGGCAAAAAATGCGAAATTCCATATTTTTGTAGATAGGGGCTTGAAACTTCTATATTCGGGTTATCTGATACGCTGAATCTGATGGTGTGAAAGTAGGATCTTGTCGCTATTGCTGTCCTGAAGTCATTGGACAACATGGAATAGGTGATATGAGCGAAAACGAAGCGCTACTTGTCGACTTCGCCCTGAACAACGACCTTGTCATAGGAGGTACTTTGTTTCAACACAAGACCATTCACAAATATAAATGGACTTCACCAGATGGCCACACGTGCAATCAAATTGATCACCTCCTCTTTTCACGCAAATGACGGCAAACTCTACTCGACGTGAGAGGCTACAGAGGCGCTGATATACAATCAGACCATAACCTCATGGTTGCTAAGATCCATCTAAAGTTAAAAGCGACACAGAAAAACAATAGACCGACAACACACAAACCCTTCAACGTTGAGAAACTGAACGACAAGGAAACAGCACGAATGTTCCAATTAGAACTTTCAACTGCAATCAAAATTAGAACCAAGGGCTGATGTCGAACGCATATGGGAGAAACTGAAAAACCACGTACAGAGAAGTTGCAGAGGAGAAATTAGGCTATAAGAAGAAAAAGAAAGAAAGATGGATTTCCGAACGAACCTGGAAACTAATTGATGCAAGAAAATCAGCCAAACTCTCCATTATGTAGGCCTTGGATGCGTCTGAATTAATTTTTCTGCAATTCTCATATAGAGAAATAGACAAACAAGTAAAGAAGAGTGTCCGGACCGACAAGAGGCAATTTACTGAACAGAAAGCAGCTTTGGTGGAAGAAGCAGCAAAGAAGGAAGATTTGAAAACAGTCTATAGATTAACCAACAAGATGATTGGAGTCAAACCTGACAGGACTAATCTAGTAAAGGATGAGAATGGAGCCCTTTTGACAGACCCTTTTATGATTGACGATAGGTGGGCTACCCACTTCGAGAATCTACTATATCGACCGAGAATAAATGACCAAGATATAATTCCTGACACTCCTATTATGATTCTTAATTTAAATGAAGAACCACCGTCTCCAGAAGAAATCATAGCTGCGGTCAGAAAGCTAAGGAACGGAAGAATGACAGGAGTATATGGCATTACATCTGAGATGCTGAAAACTTCAGTCCGCGACTGCATGACAGTTTGGGTTGAGCTACTAACTCAGATATGGAGTGACCAGAAAGTGCCCAGTGATTGGACCAAAGGAACCATTATTAAGCTCTTCAAAAAAGGCGATGCGCTTGTTTGTGGCGACTGGAGAGGTAATAACATAATGTCGTCTGTCTTTCTCGTTCAAACAGTAAATTTGGAATAAATCAATGTATTATGCTCTTGTGTCAGTTGCGGTTTTTGCCTAGCGGTCCCTTGAACCCTTCTTGAAATAATATTATTTTAATTATAATCAAGTAGGTGTGGGCATCTAGCCATGGCTAATTGAAGAAAAAGCTAAGACAAATAGTCCGATAGAGTGAGGGGCAAATCTTACATGAGCCCTTACTAGGATTGTATAAAAATGATGTCAGTTCATTTGTTTTAGTTAAAAATGGGCTAAAATTTACCGGCAACTGCATATTCATAAATTTCATTTGTGGATTTGGTCAATCTGTCAGATGAACATGTGGCCTAGACAATATTTATGAGGCTTGGGTTGGTTGCAGCTCGACCAAGGGGTTATCTGACTGCTCTGAGTGTGGTATTTTTATTGTGTTTGAGAAAGTCTTGTGGGTGCAAATAATTTTTGCTCAGAGCAGAAAATACCCTTCCTTGGCCCATTAGTGCCACTCGACCAATCTTGTCGGTTGCAGCTCAACCAAGGGGTTATCCGACTACTCCGAGTGTGGTATTTTTATTGTGTTTGAGAAAGTCTTGTGGGTGCAAACAATTTTTGCTCAGAGCAGAAAAGACCCTTCCTTGGCCCATTAGCGCCACTCGACCAAACTCGTCAGTTGCAGCTCAACAAAGGGGTTATCCGACTGCTCGGAATGTGGTATTTGTATTGTGTTTGAGGAAGTCTTTTGGGCGCAAACAATTTTTGATCAGATAAGAAAAGACCCTTCCTTGGCCCATTAGCGCCACTCGAAAAACTACATCGAAGGTAGCTCGACCAAGGGGTTATCCGACTGCTCCGAGTGTGGTATTTTTATTGTGGGTGAGAAAGTCTTGTGGGTGCATACAATTAATGTTCAGAGAAGAAAAGACCCTTCCTTGGCCCATTAGCACCACTCGACCAACCTAGTCGAAGGCAGCTCGACCAAGGGGCTATCCGACTGCTCTGAATGTGGTATTTTTATTGTGTTTGAGAAAGTCTTGTAGGTTCAAACAATTTTTGCTCAGAGCAGAAAAGACCCTTCCTTGGCCGATTAGCGCCACTCGACCAACCTTGTCCAAGGCAGCTCGACCAACGGGTTATCCGACTGCTCCGAGTGAGGTATTTTTATTTTGTTTGAGAAAGTATTGTGGGTGCAAACAATTTTTGCTCAGAGCAGAAAAGACCCTTCCTTGGCCCATTAGCACCACTCGACCAACCTCGTCGAAGGCAGCTCGACCAAGGGGGTATCCGACTGCTCTGTGTGTTGTATTTTTATTGTATTTGAGAAAGTCTTGTGGGTGCAAACACAATATATATATATATATATATATATATAACACAATATATATATATATATATATATATATATATATATATATATATATATATATATATATATATATATATATATATATATATATATATATATATATATATATGTATATATATATATATATATCATATATCATATATCAATGTTGATATATATATATCAACAAAGCTCAAGGGCAATCATTAGAATAATGAGGTATAGATCTGAATACAGATTGTTTTTCCCATGGACAATTATATGTTGCATGTTCAAGCGTTGGTAAACCTGACAATCTATTTATACGCATAGACAAAGGGACAGCCGAGAATGTTGTATATTCGCAAGTTTTACGTAGTTAAAAATATATTTATATCTAGCTATATCCACAGGTGGGACACAGGGATACAACTACAATGGCGCGTAACCAATATGGCACATAACGACTTACGCGCACGGGGGGCTTGGGGGGCGAAGCGCCCCCACCAACTAGGTGCTGGAGGGGCAAGAAGAGCCACCCCACAGCTAGTATATATATAAAAATAAGTTTTCTGTGTGTTTGTCGAGTGACATCCTGTTTGTGTGTCGACTGACGTCATGTTTGTCAACCGATGAAACTACATACCGGGACACCGGGACACAAATGACGACCGGGACACAGGGAATATAAATGACGACTGGGAACCTCAAAGAGAAATTTCAGACTGGGACACCCGGACACAAATCACGACCGGGACACAGGGAATATAAATGACGACCAAGACACAGGGACACAACTACAACGGGGACGCCGAGGGCACTGGCGGGATATATAAATGACGACTGGAACACAGGGATTGTTCGAATAGAAATTACAGACCGGGACACAAATGACGACCAGGACACCGGGACACAGGGAATATAAATGACGACCGGGACATTCAAAGAGAAAGCGACCGGGACACAGGGAAAGTTCGATTAGCAATTACCATCAACAAAGCACCGGGACACAAATGACGACCGGGACACAGGGAATATAAATGACGACCAGGACACAGGGATACATCAATAGAATAATGAGTTATAGATCTGAAAATGGATTTTTTTTTTCCATGGACAATTATACGTTGCATGTTCAAGAGTCAGTAAACCTGACAATCTATTTATATGCTAATATATATATATATATATATATATATATATATATATATATATATATATATATATATATATATATATATATATATATATATATATCTATTCACAGGTGGGACACAGGGACACAACAACAATGGCGCGTCACTAATATGGCACGTAACGACTTACGTGCGTGGGGGGAGGTTTGGGGGGCGCGGAGCGCCCAACCAACTAGGTGTTGGGGTGGGCGCTTCTCGTTACGTAAGTTAATTCTCAAGTTACGTATATTTTTACTAATTAAATATGTTCGCTAAAAATTAGAAGTTAATTGCCTTTTTAAGTAACTGGAAAATTGGAGGGCGGATAGGGGTCCTCCCCCGCCCCTTTTTCTTATCAAAATCATCTGATAAAAACTAAGAAACAGCCATTTACCCAAAAAAGAATTAATACGCAAATTTTATTTATATAATCTATATGCGGAGAGCAAAAATCAAACATGCATTAATTCAAAAATATTCAGAAATTAAATATAAAAAAAATCTAGGTTTTTTAACTGAAAGTAAGGAGCGACATCAAGACTGAAAACGATCAAAAATTATCCTGCATATGAAAGAGGCTGTTCCGTTCTCAACACCCCGCTCTTTACTTTATAGTTTTTACTGTTTAATAAAGTAGAATTGAGAGAAAGATTCAAACCTTAGCGTAAAGATCGGGGTGTTGAGAAGATAACAGCCCCTTTCATATGCGGAACAATTTCCGTTCGTTTTAAGTTTTAATGTTGCTCCTTACTTTCAGTCAAAAACTAGTTTTTTTATTTAATAGTTGTCAATAAAACAGGAAGGACATAACAGGCTTTAGAGTTTTACAGTATCGGAAAATAGAAAGGGACATTACCCCAACTCCTATTGGTAGTAATTTTTGTTGACCATACACAAATATGCCAAACTACACACATGCTATTTTTCAAGATACTTGCAAATTGAATACTTGAATACTTTCAAATTCACCCAGTGAAAATTTCCTCAGAAAATTTCCCCCTGAAAACTTCCCTCTTCATGGAATTTTCTCCCTGTGATAAAACCTCCCAGAAGGAAATTCCTCCTCTCCTCCCGGCCCGAAAAATGTATACATTCTTCCCAGTAACCGATAATATACGTTAACAATCGGCAAATTTTATAACTTAAAAACATTTCCCCAAGAACTATAGGAGGCCATTTTATCTCAAAAGACAGAGTCATTGAGCCTTTTAACTATGCTGAACTAAAAAGTGTTCAAAAAATTGATCGAACAATCTTGGGGGAAATGCACGGGAGGGGGCCTATTGACCCTCCAATTGTTTTTACTTAAAAAAAAGGGTACTAGAACTTTACATTTCCGTTAGAATGTGCACTCTCCCAATGTTATATGGCCACTGGGTCGATACGATCATCCCTGGGGAATAAACAACACCAAATAAACACGCCTCCGTGATCTTTCATCTGGCAAAAAAATATCTAATTCCACATTTTTGCAGATATGAGCTTGAAAACTCTACCAATGGCTCTTTGATATGCTGAATCTGATGATCTGATTTTCATTAAAATTCTATTACTTCGAAGAGGTGTTTACCCATATTTTTAACTACGTAAAACTTGCGAATATACAACATTCTTGGCTGTCCCATTGTCTCTGCATATAAATAGATTGTCAGGTTTACCGACTCTTGAACATGCAACATATAATTGTCCATGGGAAAAACAATCTGTATTCAGATCTATACCTCATTATTCTAATGAATGCCCTTGAGCTTTGTTGATGGTGATTGCTAATCGAACATTCCCTGTGTCCCCGTCGTCATTTATATATCCCCCGTACCCCCCGGCATCCCTGTTGTAGTTGTTTTCCTGTGTCCCGGTCGTCATTTGTGTCCCGGTGTCCCAATCTGTAATTTCTCTTTGAGTTTCGCGGTCGTCATTTATATTCCCTATGTCCCGGTCGTCATTTTTGTCCCGGTTGTCATTTGTGTTCCGGTGTCTCGGTCTGTAATTTCTCTTTGAGTGTCCTGGTCGTCATTTATATTCCCTGTTTCCCGGTCGTCATTTGTGTCCCGTTGCTTTGTTGATGGCGATAGCTAATCGAACATTCCTTGTGTCCCGGTCACTTTCTCTTCGAGTGTCCCGGTGGTCATTTATATTCCCTATGTCCCGGTGTCCCGGTCGTCATTTGTGTCCCAATGTCCCGGTCTGTAATTTCGTCAGTCGACAAACATGACGTCAGTCGACACATAAACATGACGTCACTCGACAGAACCACAGACAACTTATTTATATATATATAAATTTGTGCCTATGTATGGCAAACAAACCTCTTCAGGATTTGGGAATGCCTTCACCTAATCGTAATGCTGCTGTTTCGACATGTATAGAATTGGATCGTGAAGAAAGTTACAGCCCTAGTGATCTATTGTCGTATGTACGAAATGATATTTCGAATTTAACGTCTGAGCAAAAAGACATTTATGATACGATAATGCATTGTGGCGATAACAAAGTTGGAGAAATCTTCTTTTTGGATGCACCAGGTGGTACTGGTAAAACGTTTGTGATAAAACCGATTCTGGCATCAATTCGATCAAAAAATGCCATAGCATTGGCAATTGCGTCGTCCGGAATAGCCGCAACGTTGCTGCCTGGTGAAACAACTGCTCATTCGGCTTTGAAATTGCCTCTGAATTAGCATTCTACAGAAACTCCCACGGATTCCGAAAAATAAACACGTTGACCATTCTGTAAATGTACCGCTAAGTGAACAACAGCTGGAATATGTTCATGTATCGGAAATGAAAGAATTTGCCAAACAGCTTCATTACTGCTTATGTATCTTCCAGCCTGATATTGTACGATTTCGTCGATATCACTGATTTCGGACTGCAAGCCAAAAACTGCCATATCACTGCCTTTGTTGATGTATTTACATATGTATTTGATTGCCTTTACGGAGTTACAGTATTCAACGTTTATGTGTGCATTAAATGTTTTTGTCAATAAATGTTAATATGGAACAACCCACTGATTATCTACTTCGATGTGGTACCGTTATGCTTCTTTATTATTGCTGCTTTACCACCATCTTCAGTAGATCTTCTTCTATATTGTGGGTAACCATCATTGCCAGTAATTGTGTTGGGTACTAAAAGTCGAGGATATTGCTTGGTGCACCTTCCTTTGGCAATGCATGGTGATTTTTCATTCAGTGCACCTTAAGGTATCGACATTTTCATCAGGAATTTCAGCAGAAATTACATCGCCAATTTCATTAGAAGTAATTTTATCATATAGCTAGATTAAAATATGTGCGTGTGGCAATCCTCGTTTTTGCCATTCCACTGGGTACATCAAGCATCGCACTGACCCA
The DNA here is from genome assembly GCF_032884065.1 of Artemia franciscana. Taxonomy (NCBI): domain Eukaryota; kingdom Metazoa; phylum Arthropoda; class Branchiopoda; order Anostraca; family Artemiidae; genus Artemia; species Artemia franciscana. Next base: position 4,165,139 of record NC_088882.1, read on the forward strand.
AACACTTTAAGTTTTACTATGTAGTTTATCAGTGATTTCAACTCTTGCCGGAAGACACGGACCGTAATGCCATGTCTCTGAACCGCCGATTGTCCTTGAAGTAAAAGCAGTTGTATCTCGTCCCAAGATTGATTACATGTAAATGTAATAAATAAATCTGGATGACCATAGAGACGAATATACGCAATAGCATCTTGAGGATGTTCATGCATATATCGGGGACTGCCAGCATATGAAGAAGGTAAAATCGTTAATCTTCCAACGTTTGTGGTATTACCGTCATTTGCAACTGCATCTCGCAAATGAATGTATTTTTCAGAGCAGAGCTCGGTCTGATTCAGACGGATAAATAGCAAACATTCTGATTCAATTTTTGCATACATATCAACGATGTATTGGTGAAACAATTGACAGCATTTTAAAATATAATTTTCTTCATCCTGCCGAATCATTTGTCTATAGGAATAATAATGCATTGCACTGCATTTCTTATTCATTTCTTTGTTAGTGGCTGGATTTATCAATTTAATACTAAAGTGATAGCCCTCGGCTCCATCCCAAAAAATGATAAAATATTGTAGGGCATCGTAGTATCGATGAGTTTCAGCAATTCTTACCAACTGCGCGTTTCGCTTATGAATAATAATATCTCGAGGTAAAAACTTATCACCGACCATAACGATTGCCACTTCGTCGATAATTGGAGCATTGTATCTACGCACATGTTGGACAGGAGGCGTTTTGTCAGCGGAAATAACAATTTTATGCGTATCAGTAGGCATCAAATCGATGGCTGTTTTGAACAGACGCACTAAATAATTATTGGGAAACGAATGTCCTTTCAACGTCGGGAGAAATTTTGCAACGTGCATTCAATTCAGAATTTCTATCACTGATGAAGTAAAATATTAAAAATTTATTATTCTCGCCTGAGAATGGTAGAAGGGACTCTGCTCCATGATAAATTTTCCCATTTACTTTGAAAATAGGCATAAATTGATCTGGATTTCAATTTGGGCATTTTCTGATCGGTGATAAGAAACGCTTAGATTCCGACGGAGTTCCAGTAGGCAGTTTTCAATGGCTTTGGTGGTGCAGCCAGTAGAGGAAGTTTAACTTTTCCTGAGGCGCAACACATTCAAATTGTTTCACCATTGAATTTCAAGGCCTTGTAATAGGGACAAATTTTAGACATAGTCCCGATTTCAACACATCTATTCAAGCTATAATCATCGACTGGGCTGTACCTGAATGCCAGGTGATAATTTTCAGGTTGCTCTTGTGATTCCTCGGCACGCTTTCTTTTCTTACTTTCTCTATCAACCACAAGCCTGTTTTCTTACTGTTCTTGTGATTCCTCGTCACGCTTTCTTTTCTTACTTTCTCTATCAGCCGCAAGCCTGTTTTCACACTGTTGTTGGGGTTCCTCGGCACGCTTTCTTTTCTTACTTTCTCTGTAAGCCACAGGCCTATTTTTAGGCTGTTCTTGTGATTCCTCGGCACGCTTTCTTTTCTTACTTTCTATATCAGCCGCAAGCCTGTTTTCTTGCTGTTCTTGTGATTCCTCGGCACACTTTCTTTTCTTACTTTCTCTATCAGCCGCAAGCCTGTTTTCACACTGTTGTGGTGGTTCCTCGGCACGCAATCTTTTCTTACTTTCTCTATCAGCCGCAAGCCTGTTTTCTTGCTGTTCTTGTGATTCCTCGGCATGCTTTCTTTTCACGCTTTCTTTTCTTACTTTCTCTTTCAGCCGCAAGTTTTTTGGCATAGACTCTTTGAGCAGCTTCCTTGGCTGTTGCCATTGTAGGTTCTTCAGTCATTTTACAATTAAACATTTTTCCGTCACCAATCTTCTTACAATTAAAAATTTGTCTTTGAACGATATTTTGTTAAATACTTTTAATAGCGTCATCGCCAAAACAAACATAAAGACAACTAACTTCATGACGACATACAGCTCAATCCTTATAATGACGTCACTTGACAGATAGACAGAAAGACAGAGAATGGCAAGTAACTAATATGGCGCGTAACGACTTAAGCGTGCGGGGGGGTTTGGGAAGGCAAGAAGTGCCCCCAACAGCTAGTATATATATTAATATGTTTTTAACTACGAAAAATTTGTGAATATAAACATTCTTGGCTGTCCCAATGTCTGTGCATATACAAAGCCATATATACTTATAATGACGTCACATGCAAACACTCTTTTTAAAAACAAATGTATGGTTTACAAACCCTCAAACATGCAGCGTACAATTGTCCATGGGAAAAACAATCTGTTTTAAGATCTATACCGCATTTTTCTAATGATTGCCCTTGAGCTTTGTTGATGGTGATTGCAAATGCTAATCGTATTGGAATTGCCATCTCTTAAATTGAAAAGGCAGATCCGTTGGAATCATGGGAATGCGAGGAATAAGAACACCCTCACCCTCAAAAGGCCCTGTCAAGATTGTTGCCTTTATTACATTTTCCACTGTTTTTTTTTACGGCAAGTCGCGTGCTATTGCAAAGCTTTGGTGAATTGATATTTCATAACAATATTATTGGTACGCCTATTTTAAGTTGTAGCACGTGTGGTGGAAACCCTAGGAGATCCAGGGAATTTAAAATTTCATATGGATAATTAACCGCTTCATTCGTTTCCAAAACTGTGTCGATTGACTTGTAAAGGACTGCCTGGTCTCAAGTCTTGGTCAAAACAATATTGTTTATTTCGTGGACGTCTTTATTCGTGGCTGCCAGAATCGCTTGTTCACTTAGCCATTTATGATTTTTATAATTGGTTAGAATATTCGGAAATACTTTTTCAACCAATTCATTTTTTGACGTCACTAAATTACAGAATTCAGCAGTCAGTTGTATATGTCCTGAAATTGAGTCTAATGGGAGCTTTATGTTACCAATTGCCACGAATTGATCTGAAAATGTTTGACCACTGTCATCGTTTTGCAATCAGACATGCATATTTGTAGTTAATTTTAATGTCTTTACGCGTGCCCATATATTAGAATTTTTCAGGCAAACATTCATTACGTCGGCAGGGGTTGATCTAGGTAGTAGAGGTAATGTTTGCCTGAAATCTCCCGCAAGCAATATTAATATGCTGCCAAAGGGTTTCGTATTTCCTCACAAATCTCGCAATGATTGCTCCATAGATTCTCGCGTGCCATTGTGCACTCGTCCCAAATAATAAGTTTGCATTGCTGCAATACTTTACACATCCCAGATAATTTGGAAATATTGCATGTGGGAGTTTCTGTAGAATGCAAATTCAGAGGCAATTTCAAAAAAGAATGAGAAGTTCTTTCACCAGGCAGCAATGTTGCGGCTATACATGACGACGCAATTGAGAACGCTATGTCATTTTGGATCCAAATGATGCCAGAATCAGTTTTATCACAAATATTTTACCAGTACCACCTGGTGCATCCAAAAAGAAGATTTCTCCAACGTTGTTATCGGCACAATGCATTATCGTATCATAAATGTCTTTTTGCTCAGACGTTAACTTAGAAATATTATTTTGTACATACGACAATAGATCACCAGTGCTGTAACTTTCTTCACGATCCAATTCAATACATGTCGAAACAGCAGAGTTACGCTTAGGTAAAGGCATTCCCAAATCTTGAAGAGGTTTGTCTGTTATACATATGCACAAATCTTCAATAATAACTAAAGTGTAGCTATAAATTTCTGATGTAAAATCAAAGATGATATCTAACGTCTCTAAATGTTTTCGATGGAGTATATCCTTGGCCATTTTCGATTTATATTTTCCCATAGTTCTCTAGGAGCTGAAGGATAACACAAAGTTAGTATGATTCCAAACAATGTACGAATATGACTTGGAGTTGACGTTTCGCACGCGTCATTGATGCAGCTATCCCAGTGTTATATATATGTTTTAACTACATAAAGCTTGCGAATATACAACATTCTTCGCTGTCCCATTGTCTGTGCATATGAATAGATTGTCAGGTTTACCGACTCTTGAACATACAACAAATAATTGTCCATGGGAAAACAATCCATATACAAATCTATACCTGATTTTCCTAATGATTGCCCTTGAGCTTTGTTGACGGTGATTGCTAATCAAATATTCCCTGTGTCCCCGTCGTCATTTATATATCCCCCCTGTGCCCTTCCCGAGTCCCCTTTGTAGGTGTGTCCCTGTGTCCCGGTCGTCATTTTGTCTCGGTGTCTTGGTCTGTAATGTCTCTTTGAATGTTCCGGTCGTCATTTATATTCCTTGTGTCCCGGTGTCAATTACATCAGCACGTATCTACGAAATTTATAAGCGTTTTCCAAAATTTTTAGTTTCCCCCTCCAACTCCCCCAATGTCAACAGATCTGTTCGGAATTTGAAATAAGAGCTCTGAGACATGAGTTAGTTCTAATTATCGAATTTCATTAAGATCCGGTTACCAATTCTTAAGCTTCAGATACCTCAATTATTCTCATTTTTCCAAATTTACAACCCCCCGCTCCCTCAAAGAGAACAGATTTGTCTAAATCATGTCCATTTCGTATCTATAGCTTGTGCTTATTCTTCCCATCGAGTTTTATCTCGATCTCTCCACTCTAAGCCTTTCGAAGATCTCCAGTTTCCAAGAGTTCTGTTTCCCCCCTCCAACCCAAAAATATTAGTGCAGTTTGCAGTTAAATAAATTTTTTTTTTGAGAATTTTCAGGAATTATTCTAGTTTTTCATTTGTGTCTTTTATGATGTGCATTTCCTCCGAAATGATTTTAACTAAAACCACGTTATTTTAAACATATGTTACGGGCTACGCCATAGCATTACATCAGACCATTTTCTACTTGGACACAAATGAAAAAATAGAATAATTCCTGAAGATTCGAAATAAAATAATTTTATTTAACTGCAAACTGCACAAATATTTCTATTGTCTGAGCAATAATGAAATTTTTTTAATTCTACCAGAAAAATACCTGAAAAATTTTAAAATTAGATTTGATTTAGTTTTGCTTTATAGAACTCGTTTTGTTATTATTATTTTAATATTTTAGTATTTGTCACATTTGTAAAAATGGCAGAAGCTCTAGGAATAGTAGTAGTTGGTGGTCTGATTGTTTTTGGTAATGCAAAAGGTATTGCTAAACATACAAAAATATTTTATAAAACAAAAAATGCAGCACGTAGTATATCAAATCATCTTCATAGGAGATCTGCGTTAGAAATGTTGGTCAGAGAAATTACCGAGGCAAGCGATCATTCTATAAAAGAAGATGATTTGATTAAAATTTCCTCTACTCCAATAGAGGATTTTCAAAATTTAATTAAGATTATAGATAAAATTGCAGTAACACACAATATTAATAAAATTTACAAAATAATTGAAATTTTAACGTATCTACGTTACAATTACAAGCCCTTTAAAGAAGAATTTAATCAAGAAAAAATAAAAATAATAATTTTAAATAAATTAAAATTTTTAAAAATAGAAAATCTAAAGAGCAATAGTAATACCCTTCGCCCTGTCTTGTATTTAAAAATTAATAAACTTAGAACATAATTTCAATTAGAACCCATTAGCCTTAACTTAAAATAATGATTTTTTAAACTCTTTTTATTCCCCTCAAATAAATATTTGTTTTCTCGTGAAATAGCTAATAAAAACCAATATACCAAAGATATCAGTTCCACAAACGTAGCCAGAGAGACGGTGAATCCATAGAACAGTACCTCACTGAGTTACACATCACAGCAAAAGAATGTGCATTCGGAATGACCAGTGATGAAATAATCAGAGATCGACTAGTTTTTGGAGTTAAGCAAGACAAGATTCGGGAACGACTACTTAGTGAAGAAGCAGGACTAACTCTAGGTCGTGCAATAGCTACATGCAGAGCTGCAGCGGCGACCCAAGCACATTTGATGATAATGTCCAACCAGGAACATTCAAAAGTACATGAAGAATACATAAACTAGGACTGAAGAAAACATATACTGTGATTGAAAAATACATAGTCTCTGACTAAAGAAAGCTTTCACTGTGACTGAAGAAAACATAAACTCTGACTGAAGAAAACATAAACTTTCACTGTAGAAAATGTAAACTGTGTTTGGCGAAAATATAAACTGTGGCTGAAGAAAATATAAACTGTTACTGCAGAAAAGAACTGTGACTGAAGAAAACATATATTGTGACTTAAGAATACATAATCTGTGACAAAAGAACACTTAAACTTTAACTGAAAAAAAAAACAAAAACTGTGACTGAAGAAAGCACAAACTTCGAATGTGTGAATCATAAACTGTGACTGAAGAAAACATATACTGTGACTGAAGAAAATACAAACTGTAACTGAACGAAACCAAAGCTTTGATTGAAGGAAATATAAACTGTGACTGAAGAAAACATAAACTGTGACTAAAGGAAACATAAACTTTGATTGAAGAAAAAATAAATTGTGACTAAAAAAAACATAAACTGTGTCACTTTCGAACTGAAGATAACATAAACTGTGACTCACGAACTGAAGAAAATATATACTGTGACTGAAGAATACACAAACTGTGACTTATGAAAACCTAAACTGTGACCGAAGAAAACATTAACTTGTGACGGAAGAAAACATAAACTCTGACTGAAGAAAACTTAAACTCTGACTGCAGAAAACATAAACTGTGTCTAAAGAAAACATAAACTGTGACTGTCAAACTGAAGAAAGCTATGATTAAAGAAAGCATAAACTGTGACTGAAGAAGACATAAACTTTGAAGAAGAAAACATGAACTGTGACTGAAGAAAACAAACTATGACTGAAGAAAACATAAACTAACTACAGAATACATAAACTATGACTGAAGTTTATCGCTTTTAAAATGTATCAAGGAGAAAAATCGACTCTATAAGATAAAAATGAAATACCCCTCAGCTCATAATGCACAGTGATTCAAAAAATATAAAAATTTTCTGGTTAAATTCTTAGAACAAGTGAACAAATTTATTATGAAAATTCATTTGAAAAATCAGATTCACCTCGGACTAAATGGAAATTAATCAAGGAAAAATTGGAAATAATACTAAGACAACACATCCTGAAGTGTTCATAAATGAAAGTGGTGTTGAATAGAAGGGGAAGGATGCTGTTGCAGATTATTTTTGTAATTACTTTTCCCATTTTAGTGCTACTGCTCATGTGAAATCCCCTGAAACTTTATTTGGTTTATATAAAGATTATCTACCGTCATCTAAAAATTCTAGTATGTTCCTCACCCCTGTTACTTTCGGTGAATTCCAGAAAGTAATTATGAATTTAAAACGTGAGAATTTCCTAGGTCTAGATGGGCTATCCACAAATATTCTGAAGGAACTTGCTTGTGTAATGCATGTTCCATTGCTTCATATTTTAAACGCATCTATATCATCAGGAATCTTTCCAGAAGTGTGGAAATCTGCACGAGTTATTCCATTTCATAAGTAAGGTGATAAGACAGATGTAGGCAACTACAACCCAATAGCTATTCTTTCTCCAATATCTAAGGCTCTAGAAAAAATTATTCAAGAAAGAATCGTATCCTATTAAATCAGTTTGGATTCAGGTCGGGTCATTCCACTGAACAAGCTATTGCTGCGCTAATCTTAGAGATTAATGATTTACTAAATGATGATAATTATTTCTCTGCTCTTTTTTGTGATATAGAAAAGGCATTTGATACGCTAAGCCATGAAATCCTGATGGAAAAATTAATTACACAGGTATTAGAGGTAAAGCCCTAGATCTAATAAAATCTTACCTGCATGATCGAAAAATTCGGGTAGAAATAAAAGGACATCTATCAAGCCATATCGTTATTGATGATTTTGGAGTCCCCCAGGGATCGGTATTGGGGCCATTACTATTTTTTATCTATATAAATGACCTCCCAAGGTGTTTACCCCAAGATAATAGCTTAGCAGTAATTTATACGTTGACCATTCTGAAAATGTGCCACTAAGTGAACAACAGCAGGAATTCGTTAATTTATCGGAAATGAAAGAATTCGCCAAATAGCCTCATTACTGCTTCTGTATCTTCCAGCCTAATATTGTACGATTTCATCGATATCACTAATTTTGGACTTCAAACCAAAAAATGCCATGTCACTGCCATTGTTGACGTATTTACCTATGTATTTATTGCCTTTACGGAGTTACAGTATTCAACGTTTATGTAAGCATTAAATGTTTTCGATAATAAAGGTGAATATGAAACAACCCACTGGTTTCATTCATTTTATATATTCACAGGTGGTACACAGGGATACAACTACAACGGTGCCTAACCAATTTGGTGCTTAACGACCTACGAGCGTGGGGGGAGGGCTTGGGGGAGTGCGAAGCGTCCCCATCAGCTAAGTGTCGCTGTGGCACGAAGTGCCACACCATCAGCTAGTAGATAAATATATATGTCTTTAACTGCGTAAAACTTGCAAATATACAACATTCTTTGCTGTACCATTGTCTGTGCATATAAAAAGCATTATATACTTATAATGACGTCATATGCAAAACCTTTTTTTACAAACAAACAAACATGCATACATACAACTTGTTTCTATATCTTCTATATATATAAAAATAAGTTTTTTGTCTGTTATGTCTGTTACACTTTGTCTGTTACGCCAGATTATATCTTCTATATATATAAAAGAACACAAACTAAAATGTAAAAACTGGGAATTGCATAAACATTTCGAAATATTTTAACAATAGATTAAAGTAATTCCGAAACCTTAAAACAGATACTTAAAATTTGAGGTTTATTATAAATTGTTGAGCTTTAGCAAGCTTGGCACGTGAAGAGGAATTTTTAGTATAGATCTCAAAATGACAGAAGAAACAGCCGAAGAAGCTGCTCAAATAGTTAATTCAAAGAGAAATTTTAGTATAAATCCTACAATGGCAGAAGAAACAGCCAAGGAGTCTGCTCAAAGGGTTAATGCCAAAAGGCTTGCGGCTAAAGAACGCAAAACCGCACAGCTATATGAAAATCCACCTGGACAGCGAGAGTCAAAACGTATCAAAACTGAAAATGATAGCGATGATGATTGGGTTTGGGATTTTGACTTGGATAAGGTCTTCAATGCCTACCAGATTTTAGTAATAAAACAAAAGTTCGGCGATATGTATTTACGTCTGAAAAATAAAGAATAAAAAGAAAACTGAAAAAAGAAAAAAAAAGAAATTCCAGTTTCTGAAAAAAGAAATTCCAAGTGTCAATGTTAGAATCGGGACACTGGGACACAAATGACAACCGGGACACAGGGAATATAAATTACGACCGGGACAATCAAAGAGAAATTACAGACCGGGAAACCGGGACACAAATGACGACCGGGACACTGGGACAGAGGGAGTATAAATAACGACCGGGAAACTCAAAGAGAGATTACAGACTGGGATACCGGGACACAAATGACTACAGGGATACAGGGAAACAACTACAACAGGGACGCTGGAGGGCACAGGGGGACATATAAATGACGACGGGGACACAGGGAATGTTCAATTAGCAATCACCATCAACAAAGCTCAAGGGCAATCATTAGAATAATGCGGTATAGATCTGAATAAAAATTGTTTTTCCCATGGACAATTATATGCTGCGTGTTCAAGAGTTTGTCTGTGGGTCTGTGTGTCGAGTGACGTCATGTTTGTGTGTCGACTGACGTCATGTGTGTCGACTGACGAAATTACAGACCGAGACATCGGGAAACAAATGACGACTGCGACACCGGGACATAGGGAATATAAATGACGACCGGGACACAAGGAATGTTCGATTAGCAATCACCATCAACAAAGCACTGGGACAGAAATGACGACCGGGACACAGGGAATATAAATGACGACCAGGACACTCAAAGAGAAATTACAGACCGGGAAACCGGAACACAAATGACGACCGGGACAAAAATGACGACTGGGACACCGGGACACAGGGAATAAAAATGACGACCGCGACACACAAAGAGAAATTACAGACTGGGACACCGGGACACAAATGACGACCGGGACACAGTGAAACAACTACAACAGGGACGCCAGGGGGCACAGGGGGACATATAAATGACGACGGGGACACAGGTCTATTGAAGATCTACTGAAGATGGCGGTAAAACAGCAATAATAAAGAAGCGTAACGGTACCACCATCGAAGTAGATAACCAGTGGGTTGTTCTATATTCCCCATTATTATCAAAAACATTTAATGCACACATAAACGTTGAATACTGTAACTCCGTAAATGCAATCAAATACATATGTAAATACGTCAACAAAGGCAGTGACATGGCAGTTTTTGGCTTGCAGCCCGAAATCAAAGATTTTGACGAAATCGTACAATATCAGGCTGGAAGATACATAAGCAGTAATGAAGCTGTTTGGCGAATTCTTTCATTTCCGATACATAAACGTAGTCCAGCTGTTGTTCACTTAGCGGTACATTTACAGAATGGTCAACGTGTTTATTTCACGGAAACCAACGTGCGACAAAGAGCCCTGAATCCACCGGATACAACATTAACAGCTTTTTTTTCGCCTTGCAAAAATGATTCTTTTGCAAAAAAACTGCTGTATACTGAAGTGCCTTCGTATTACACGTGGAATACTAAAAATAAAGTATTTGAACGTCGAAAACAGGGTAAGTCAGTCGACGGTCAACCTACCATCTTCAAAGATACCACGATAGGAAGACTCTACACCGTTCACCCCAATCAACATGAATTCTTCTTTCTACGCCTGCTTTTGGTGAATGTACCCTGTCCGACATCTTTTGAGTATTTGAGAACTGTACACGGTACTATACATGACACTTAACGTATTGCATGCCAAGCTCTGAATTTATTGGAGAATGACCAACACTGGGATAACTGCATCAATGACACGTGCGAAACGTCAACCCCAAGTCAAATTCGTGCATTGTTTGGCATCATTTTAACAACTTGCTCTCCATCAGCTCCTACAGAGTTATGGGACAAAATATAAGTCAAAAATGTCCGAAGATATACTCCATCGAAAACAGTTAGAGACGTCAGATATGACTTTTGATTTTACATCAGAAATTTCTAACTACACTTTAGTTATTATAGAAGATTTGTGCGTACGTATGGCAAACAAACCTCTTCAGGATTTGTGAATGTCTTCACCTAACCGTATCGCTGCTGTTTCGACATGTGTAGAATTGGATCGTGAACAAAGTTAAAGTACGAGTGATCTATTGTCGAATGTACAAAATAACATTTCCATGTTAACGTTGGAACAAAAAGACATTTATGATACGATAATGCATTGTGTCGATAACAACGTTGGAGAAATTTTCTTTTTGGATGCGCCAGGAGGTACTGGTAAAACGTTTGTGATAAAACTGATTCTGGCATCAATTCGATCAAAAAAGATATAGCGTTTGCAATTGCGTCGTCCGGAATAGCCGCAACATTGCTGCCTGGTGGAAGAACTGCTCATTCCGCTTTGAAATTGCCTCTGAATTTGCATTCTACAGAAACTCCCACGTGCAATATTTCCAAATCATCTGGGATGGGTAAAGTATTCCAGCAATGCAAACTTATTATTTGGGATGAGAGCACAATGGCACACAAAAAATCGCTCGAGGCTCTGGATCATTGCTTGAAAGATTTGAGAGGGAAGTCGAAACCCTTTGGCAGCACATTAATATTGCTTGCGGGAGATTTCAGGCAAACATTACCTATAATACCTAGGTCAATTCCTGCAGACGAAATGAATTCTTGTCTGAAAAATTCTAATTTATGGGTACACGTAAAAATATTAAAATTAACTACAAATATGCGTGTCCGATTACAAAACGATGACTGGTCAAACATTTTCAGATCAATTGCTGGCAATTGGAAACGGAAAGCTCACAGTAGACTCAATTTCAGGACGTATACAACTACCTGCTGATTTCTGTAATTTAGTGACGTCCAAAAATGAATTGATTGATAAAGTATTTCCGAATATTCTAAAAAATTATAAAAATAATAAATGGCTAAGTGAAAGAGCGATTCTCGCACCCAAAAATATAGACTTCCACGAAATCAACAATATTGTTTTGACCAATATTCGAGACCAGGCAGTCCTTTACAAGTCAGTCGACACAGTTTTGGAACCAAATGAAGCGGTCAATTATCCATCTGAATTTTCAAATTACATAGATCTTTCAGGATTTCCACCACACGTCCTACAACTAAAAAAAGGCGTACCAATAATACTTTTAAGAAATATCAACCCACCAAAGCTTTGCAATGGCACGTGACTTGCCGTAAAAAAAAACAATGGAAAACCTAATAGAGGCCACAATCTTGACAGGGCCTTTTGAGGGTGAGGCTGTTCTTATTCCTTGCATTCCCATGATTCCAACGGATCTGCCCTTTCAATTTAAAAGATTGCAATTCCCAATTCGATTAGCATTTGCAATCACCATTAACAAAGCTCAAGGTCAATCATTAGAAAAATGTGGTATAGATCTTAATACTGATTATTTTTCCCATGGACAATTGTACGTTGCATGTTCGAGGGTCGGTAAACCTGACAATCTATTTATATGCAGCGACAATTGGACAGCGAAGAATGTTGTATATTTGCAAGTTTTACGCAGTTAATTTGTATTGTATCTATTTATCTATCTATCTATATAAAAACGAGTTGTTTGTATGCATGTTTGTTTGTTTTTAAAAAGAGCGTTTGGATATGACGTCATTATTAGTACATACGGCTTTGTATATGCACAGACAATGGGAAAGCCAAGAATATTGTATATTCGCAATTTTTACGTAGTTTGAAACACATATATAAATTTATCTATATTCACAGGTGGGACACAGGGACACAACTACAATAGCACGTAACTAATATGGCGCGTAACGACTTACGTGCGCGGGGGGGGGCCTGGGGGGGCGCAAAGCGCCCCACCAACTAGGTGTTGGGGTGGCGTGAAGCGCCTTATATATATATATATATATATATATATATATATATATATATATATATATATATATATATATATATATATATATATCATGAAAAGAGAAATCACCAATGCAACAGCACAAACACAAAAAAAAAACGAAAAAAAAAAAAGAAAAGAGAGACAGAAGGAGAAAAGGAAGACTGTTTTCCTAAATTAGTGATTAATATAGACCAGCACTTGAATGAGGCCTTAACCCTACTCATCCATACAATCACATAGGTCAAACAGCATAGCCATACACAATCAACCATAAACAATAATCCGTGGACAGGCAGTCATGTCGTCAATAAGTATAAGTCGTCATTTACCAAACAATAGAAAAAATAATATAGACAAATAATTCAGAGGCAACACCCAACATAAGGGCTCATCAGGAGAATACACTGGCCTATATAGGGTTTCGCCACTTTAAATTCTCTACCCAGCACAGTGTTGTGGCTACCACAGAATATCCATGGCATCCCTGTGTCAGGTATCACCCCCAAAATATATGCCTATGAAAGAAAAAAAAATAGCAAATGTAAAACAACCAAGTAAAACCAAAACAAGCTTATCCTGTTAATATATCCCTCTTTTTAGCAACAATAGGTAAACTAAATATTATAAATTTTACCAAATCACAAATATTAACACATTGCAAAAAACCTGAATGAACTAAACAATTATAGAATTCATTTTTACCATTTAGCTAATTTTTAAGAAAATCCGCTCAATTAGAAACACAATTCAAAATAAATGGCGCTGCGACATTCTCGAACCTCCGAAATTCGTTGAAAATTTCTATAAGTATTTCTAGATAATTCTTTTGATATTTATTTAAAAGGTCGTTATAATGAAAACTAAATTTTTTAAATTGCGAAGTTAATTTATTTGCAGAAAAACCTCTTGATATCAATTTTTGGCTTAAGATTTTACATCTATTTTTAAAATCAATATAATTACTAATAATCCTTGCATAACGAAGTAACTGTGAGAATAACACTGAATATGTGATATTTGAGTGTATATTACTTTCAGGGAATGGGAAACTAATCACTTCAAAATCAAAATCATCCGTTTTATTATACATTTTAAAACTTAATTTATTATTATCACAAATATTAATATTTAAATCTAAGAAATGATCTTCATGACCAGCGCAATGACTAGGCTCAAGAATAAGCTCTGATGGATATATATTTTTAGAAATATCAATGAAATCCTTACAATTTAAGACCAAAATATCATCTAAATATCTTTTATTATTTGACAAAGCATGTTTTAAATTAATTGAATTATTCTTATCCATCATATGTTTATATCCTAGTTGACTTAAAAACAAGTCAGCTATAAATGGGCTGGCATTCCCCCCCATGGGAATTCCCACAATTTGCTTGTTCAAATCACCCCCAAATCTTATATAAGTATTGTATAAAACAAATTCTAATAACTCAAAAATCATATCCAAGCTGTAACATCTCAAGTTAACTGTAGTATTAAAGCAATTTGTCCATATAGCTTTTTTATTATAAATGTCTATTTTTAAGAACCTTTTACTAGATAAGAGGAAAGATTTCTTGATAACAGTTTTTAAATTATCAAACACTACATTAAGTGATAAAATAGTATACATTGTCGCAAAATCGAAACACTCAATTCTTTTAGCTGAAACCATTGCTAAAAAATCTATCACCTGCAGTGAATTATTAACACTCCAATATGGATTAAAATTCGAAAATTGTTTAATGCCAGAACAATAGGTTTTAAGTTTATTTACAATTTCCTTTAAAATTCAAGAGAGGTCTGTAGCATCGAATTGGGAATTGGAATATTTTAAATTGAAAAGGCAGATCCGTTGGAATCATCAAAATGCGAGTAATAAGATCAGCCTCACCTTCGGAAGGCCCTGTGAAGATTGTTGCCTCTATTACGTTTTCCATTGTGTTTTTTTTAATCACGTGCCGTTGCAAAGCTTTGGTGGTTTCATATTTTGCGATAGTATTATTGGTAAGCCTATTTTTAGTTGTAGCACATGTGGTAGAAACCCTGGAAGATCCAGGAAATTTAACAATTCTGATGGATAGTTAACCGCTTCATTTGATTCCAGAACTGTGTCCACTGACTTTTAAATGACTGAATGGTCTCGAATCTTAATATTGTTGATTTCATGGTTGTCTTTGTTCTTGGCTACCTGAATTATTCGTTCACTTAGCCATTTTGATTTTTTTAATTGGTTAGAATATTCGAAAACACCTTTTTTTTTATTTATTTATTTTTTAAGATTTTTATATTTTTTTCCTTTTTTTATGATAGATTGTAAATAGTGTATCAGACAAACAAACAGACAAACAAACAGTATATTTTTATATAAATGTACTGTGGTACCTGTGAATACATATTGTATTATTGAATACTTGATTAATATAGAGTGGTAGAAATAATGGAAGTGACTTGAACTTGAAAGTGGCTCAAAGAGTTAATGCCAAAAGACTTGCGGCTAAAACCGAAAGTAAGAAAAGAAAGCGAGACGAAGAACCACAAGAACAATGTGAAAACAGGCTCGTGGCTAAAAGAGATAATACAAACAGAAAGCTTGCCGAGGAATCAAAAGAACATCGTGAAAACAGGCTTGAGGCTAAAAAAGAAATTACCGAAAAAAATCATGCAGAGGAATCACACAAAACGTGAAAACAGGCTTGCGGCTCAAAGAGATAATTCCAAAAGAAAGCGGAATCACAAGAGCAACGTCAAAATTATCGCCTGGCATTCAGGTACAGCCCAGGCGATAATTATAGCTTGATTAGATGTGTTCAAAACGGGACTATGTCTAAAATTTGTCCCTATTGCAACGCCTTGAAATTTAATGGTGAAACAATGGGAATTTGTTGCGCCACAGGAAACGTTAAACTTCCACAACTGGCTGCACCACCAGAGCCATTGAAGACTATGACGTTACAGACCGGAACACAAATAATGACCGGAACACAAGGAATATAAATGAAGACCGGGACTCTCAAAGTGAAATTACAGACCGGGACAAGGGGATAAAAATGACGACCGGGAAACAGGGAATATAACTGACGACCGGGACACTCAAAGAGAAATTACAGACCGAAATACCGCGACACGAATAATGACCGGGACACCAAGACATAGGGAATATAAATGACAACCGGAACACAGGGACACGACTACAACGGGGACGCAGGAAGGGCACAGGAAGGATATATGACGATAGGGACACAGTGAATATTCTATTAGCAATCACTATCAACGAAACTCAAGGGCAATCTTTAAAAAAATGCGGTATAGATCTGAATACGGATTGTTATCCCATAGACAATTATATGTTGCATGTTCAAGAGTTGGAAAAACCTGACAATCTATTTATACGCACAGACAATGGGACTGTGAAGAATATTGAATATTCACAAGTTTCACACAGTTAAAAACATATATATATATATATATATATATATATATATATATATATATATATATATATATATATATATATATATATATATATATATATATATATATATATATATATATATATATATATATATATATATATATATATATATATATATATATATATATATATATATATATATAAAAATAAGTTGTCTGTCCGTTACGCCAGATTATATCTTCTATATATATAAAAGAAAACAAACTAGAATGTAAAAACTGGAAATTGCATAAATATTTCAAAATATTTTGACAATAGATTAAAGTAATTCGAAAAAAGAAAAATGGTAAAAAACTAAAAAAAAACTAAAAAGAAAAAACTAAAAAAAATTAAAAATTAAAAAAAGAAAAACCTAAAAAGAAAAAACGTAAAAAAATAAAAAAGATAAAAAACTAAAAAAAAACTAAAAAAGCTAAAAAACTAAAAAAAAAACTAAAAAAAACTGGGAATTGCACAAATATTTCAATATATTTTGACAATAGATTAAAGTAATTCAAAAACCTTAAAACAGATACCCCAATTTTTGAGGTTTAATA
This sequence comes from Artemia franciscana, assembly GCF_032884065.1. NCBI lineage: Eukaryota > Metazoa > Arthropoda > Branchiopoda > Anostraca > Artemiidae > Artemia > Artemia franciscana. Next base: position 4,182,136 of record NC_088882.1, read on the forward strand.
TAAATTGTTGGAGCTTTAGCATGCTTGACACGTAAAGATTTTTCCAAGTGTCAATGTTAGAATGAACATTGACAAATTGAAGAAAACAAATCAATAAAAAGAAGAAACTAAAAAAAAAGAAAAAACTAAAAAAGAAAAAAAAACTAAAGAAGAAACTGTATCTATATATATAAAAATCTATATATATAAAAATAAGTTTTCTGTCTTTTATGTCTGTTACACTATGTCTGTTACGCCAGATTATATCTTATCTATATATAAAAATAAGTTGTATGTATTTTTGTATTGAGGGTTTGCATATGACGTCTGAAAAATAAAGAAGAAAAAGAAAACTGAAAAAAGAAAAATGGTAAAAAACTAAAAAAAAACTAAAAAGAAAAAACTAAAAAAAAACTAAAAAATAAAAAAAAAGAAAAAAAGAAAAAACTTAAAAAGAAAAAATGTAAAAAAAATAAAAAAATAAAAAGGTAAAAAACTAAAAAGAAAAAAAAACTAAAAAAAGCTAAACAACTAAAAAATAAAAAAATAAAAAAAACTGGGAATTGCACAAATATTTCAATATATTTTGACAAGGATTCAGGTAATTCGAAAACCTTAAAACAGATACCCAAAATTTTGAGGTTTATTATAAATTGTTGGAGCTTTAGCTTGCTTGGCACGTAAAGATTTTTCCAAGTGTCAATGTTAGAATGAACATTGAAAAAAAAAAGAAAAAAAAATAAGAAAAGAAAAAACTAAAAAAGAAAAAAAAACTGAAATGAAACTGTACCTATATATCTATATAAATGACGACCGGGACACTCAAAGAGAAATTACAGACTGGGATACCGGGACACAAATGACGACCGGGACAGGGAATATAAATGACGACCTGGACACAGGAACACAACTACAACGGGGACGCCGGGGGCACAGGGAGATATATAAATGACGACGGGGACACAGGGAATGTTCGATTAGCAATCACCATCAACAAAGCTCAAGGGCAATCGTAAGAAAAATGCGGTATAGATATGAATAAGGATTGTTTTCCCATGGACAATTATTATGTTGCATGTTCAAGAGTTGGTAAACCTGACAATCTATTTATATGGACAGACAATAGGACAGCAAAGAATATTGTATATTCGCAAGTTTTACGTAGTTAAATATATATATATATATATATATATATATATATATATATATATATATATATATATATATATATATATATATATATATATATATATATATCTATATATATAAGAATAAGTTGTCTGTGTGTGGATCTGTGGATCAGGTGACGTCATGTTTGTTCGCATATGACGTCTGAATTATTTCACACTAATACAAAAGAAGAAAAAAACTAAAAAAGGTAAAAACTACAAAAAAACTAAAAAGAAAAAAAAACTAAAAAAGCTAAAAAACTAAAAAAAACTAAAAAAAGGTAAAAATCTAATAACCCTAAAAAAACTGAAAAAAATAAAAAAAGGCAAAAACTACAAAAAAAAATAAAAACTAATAAAAAAACTAAAAAAGCTAAAAAACTAAAAAAACTAAAAAAAACTAAAAAAAGGTAAAAAACTAAAAAAAACTAAAAACTAAAAAAGAAAAAAACTAAAAAAAGGAAAAAACTAAAAAATAAAAGAGAAAAAGAAAACTAAAAAACTATGAATAAATATATATAAAAATAAGTTGTTTGTGGGTTATGTCTGTCTGTCTGTCTGTCGAGTGACGTCGTGTTTGTCCGCATATGACGTCTGAATTATTTCACACTAATACAAAAGAAGAAAAAAAACTTAAAAAGGTAAAAACTACAAAAAAAATTAAAAAGAAAAAAAAACTAAAAAAGCTAAAAAACTAAAAAAAACTAAAAAAAGGTAAAAAACTCAAAACTAAAAAAAACTGAAAAAACTAAAAAAAGGCAAAAACTAAAAAAAAACTAAAAACTAATAAAAAAACTAAAAAAGCTAAAAAACTAAAAAAAATAAAAAAACTAAAAAAAGGTAAAAAACAAAAAAAAACTAAAAACTAAAAAATAAAAAACTAAAAAAAAGGAAAAAACTGAAAAATAAGAGAAAAAGAAAACTAAAAAAATATTAATAAATATAAAAAATATAAATATAAATATAATATAAATTAGCAATCAACAAAGCACCGAGACACAAATGACGACCGGGACACAGGGAGTATAAATGACGACCAGGACATAAGTAAAAAAAAAAACTAAAAAAACTAAAAAAATGGTAAAAACTACAAAAAAACTAAAAACTAATAAAAAAACTAAAAAATCTAAAAATCTAAATAAACTAAAAAAGAAAAAAAAGAAAAAAGAAAAAAATAAAGGAGAAAAACAAAACTAAAAAACGAATGTATATACAGACCGGGACACCGGGATACAAATGACGACCGGGACACAGGGAATATAAATGACGACCGGGACACAGGGACACAACTACAATGGGGACGCCGGGGGGCATAGGGGGATATAAATGACGACCGGGACACCGGGACACAAGGAATATAAATGACGCCCGGGACACTCAAAGAGAAATCACAGACTGGAACACCGGGACACAAATGACGACCGGGACAGAGGGAATATAAATGACGACCGGGACACAGGGACATAACTACAAAGGGGACGCCGGGGTGCACAGGGGGATATATAAATGACGATGGCGACTCAGGGAATGGTCGATTAGCAATCACCATCAACAAAGCTCAAGGGCAATCATTAGAATCATGAGGTATAGATCTGAATACGGATTGTTTTCCCATGGACCATTATATGTTGCATGTTCAAGAGTCGGTAAACCTGACAATCTATTTATATGCACAGACAATGGGACAGCAAAGAATGTTGTATATTCGCAAGTTTTACGTAGTTAAAAACATATATATATATATATATATAAATATATATATATATATATATATATATATATATATATATATATATATATATATATATATATATATATATATATATATATATATATCTATCTATATTCACAGGTGGGACATAGGGACACAACTACAATGGCGCGTAACAAATATGGCGCGTAACGACTTACGCGCGCGGGGGGGCTTGGGGGGGGGCGCGAAGCGCCCCCACCAACTAGGTGTTGGGGTGGCGCGAAGCGCCACCTCAACAGCTAGTATATATATATAAATAAGTTGTCTGTCTGTGTGTCTGTCTGTCAGGTGACGTCATGTTTCTGTGTCGACTGACGTCATGAAGTTAGTTGTCGTCATTTTTGCTATGACGGTGACGTCATTAAAGTTATTTAATACATGTGTTGACGTAGAAATCTATTAATGTTTAACTTTAAAATGACTGATGAACTTACAATGGCAACAGCCGAGGAAGATGCTCAAAGAGTCTATGCCAAAAAACGTGCTGCTGATAGAGAAAGTCAGAAAAGAAAGCGTGCCGAGGAATCAAAAGAACAGCAAGGAAACAGGCTTGAGGCTGATAGAGAAAGAAAGAACAGAAAGCTTGCCGAGGAAGTACCAGAGCAACGCGAAAGCAGACTTGCTGCTAAAAGAGAAAGTGAAAAAAGAAGGCGTGCCGAGGAGCTACCAAAGCAACATGAAACCAGACTTGCTGCTAAAAGAGAAAGTGAAAAAAGAAGGAGTGCTGAGGAATCACAAGAACAGCAAGAAATCAGGCTTGCTGCTGATAGAGAAAGTAAGAAAAGAAAGCGTGCCGAGGAATCAGAGCAACCTGAAAGTTATCGCCTGGCATTCAGGTACAGCCCAGTCGATGATTATAGCTTGAGTAGATGTGTTCAAATCGGGACTCTGTCTGAAATTTTTCCCTAATGCAAGGCCTTGAAATTCAATGGTGAAACAATGGGAATGTGTTGCGCCTCAGGAAAAGTTAAACTTCCTCTATTGGCTGCACCACCAGAGCCATTGAAGACTTTCCTTACTGGAACTACGTCAGAATCTAAGTGTTTTTTTGAAACAAATCAGAAAAAATAACTCATGTTTCCAAATGACGTCGTTTGACGCCCAAATAGAAAATCCAGATCAATTTATGTCTACTTTCAAAGTAAAAGGGCAAATTTATCATAGAGCAGGGTCCCTTCTACCGTTCTCAGGCGAGAATCATATATTTTTACAATACCTTGAGATATTATTCTTCATAAGCGAAACGCTCAGTTGTTAAGAATTGCTGAAACTCATCGATGCTACGATGCCCTACAATATCCTATCATTTTATGGGATGGAGCCGACTGCTATCACTTTAATATTAAATTGATGAATCCAGCCACTAACAAAGAAATGAATAAGAAATGCAATGCAATGTATTATTATTCCTATAGACTAATGATTCGGCAGGATGAAGAAAATTATATTTTAAAATGCCGTGAATTGTTTCACCAATTCGTCGTTGATAGGTATGCTAAAATTGAATCAGAACGTTTGCTATATATCCGCCTGAATCAGACCAAGCTCCGCTCTGAACAATACATTCATTTGCGAGATGCAGTTATAAATGACGGTAATACCACAAACGTTGGAAGATTAACAATTTTACCTTCGTCATATGCTGGCAGTCCCCGTCATATGCATGAATATGTTCAAGATGCTATTGCGTATGTTCGTCTCTATGGTCGTCCAGATTTATTTTTTATATCTACATGTAATCAATCTTGGGACGAGATACTGCAGCTTTTACTTCAAAGACAATCGGCGGTTCATAGACATGACATTACGGCCTGTGTCTTCCGGCAAAAGTTGAAATCACTGATAAACTACATAGTAAAACTTGAAGCGTTTGGGTCAGTGCGATGCTGGATGTACTCAGTGGAATGGCAAAAAGAGGTTTGCCACACGCACATATACTAATCAGGCTACATAAAAAAATTACTTCGAACGAAATTGATGATGTGATTTCCGCTGAAATTCCTGATGAAAATGTCGATAAGGGCTTACATGATATTATTGTAAAAAATATGATACATGGACCTTGCGGTGCACTGAACGAAAATTTACCATGCATGGCCAAAGGAAGGTGCACAAAGCAATATCCTCGACTTTTAGTATCCAACACAATTACTGGCAATGATGGTTACCCACAATATAGAAGAAGATCTACTGAAGATGGCGGTAAAACAGCAATAATAAAGAAGCGTAACGGTACCACCTTCGAAGTAGATAACCAGTGGGTTGTTCCATATTCCCCATTATTATCAAAAACATTTAATGCACACATAAACGTTGAATACTGTAACTCCGTAAAGGCAATCAAATACATATGTAAATACGTCAACAAAGGCAGTGACATGGCCGTTTTTGGCTTGCAGCCCGAAATCAAAGATATCGACGAAAACGTACAATATAAGGCTGGAAGATACATAAGCAGTAATGAAGCTGTTTGGCGAATTCTTTCATTTCCGATACATGAACGTAGTCCAGCTGTTGTTCACTTAGCGGTACATTTACAGAATAGTCAACGTGTTTATTTCTCGGAAACCAACGTGCAACAAAGAGCCCTGAATCCATCGGATACAAAGTTAACCGGTTTCTTTTCGCTTTGCAAAAATGATTCTTTTGCAAAAAAAAACTGCTGTATAATGAAGTGCCTTCGTATTACACGTGGAATACTAAAAATGAAGTATTTGAACGTCGAAAACAGGGTAAGTCAGTCGACGGCCAACCTACCATCTTCAAAGATACCACGATAGGAAGACTCTACACCGTTCACCCAAATCAACATGAATGCTTCTTTCTACGCCTGCTTTTGGTGAAAGTATCCGGTCCGACATCCTTTGAGTATTTGAGAACTGTAAACAGTACTATACATGGCACTTACCGTAGTGCATGCCAAGCTCTGAATTTGTTGGAGAATGACCCACACTGGGAGAACTGCATCAATGACGCGTGCGAAACGTCAGCCCCAAATCAAATTCGTGAATTGTTTGGCATCATTTTAACAACTTGCTCCCCATCAGCTCCTACAGAGTTATGGGAAAAATATAAGTCATCCGAAGATGACTTATCTTGAGTGCACATTGGCACACAAAAAATCGCTCGAGGCTCTTGATCAATGCTTGAAAGATTTGCGAGGGAAGTCGAAACCCTTTGGCAGCACATTCATATTGCTTGCGAGAAATTTCAGGCAAACATCACCTATAATACCTAGATCAACTCCTGCAGACGAAATGAATGCTTGCCTGAAAAATTCTAATTTATGGGCACATGTAAAAACATTAAAATTAACTACTAATATGCGTGTCCAGTTGCAAAACGATGACTCTGGTCAAACATTTTCAGATCAATTGCTGGCAATTGGAAACGGAAAGCTCCCAGTAGACTCAATTTCAGGACATATACAACTACCTGCTGATTTCCGTAATTTAGTGACTTCCAAAAATGAATTGATTGAAAAAGTATTTCCGAATATTCTAAAAAATTGTAAAAATAATAAATGGCCAAGTGAAAGAGCGATTCTCGCACCCAAAAATATAGACATCCAAGAAATCAACAATATTGTTTTGACCAAGATTCGAGACCAGGCAGTCCTTTACAAGTCAGTCGACACAGTTTTGGAACCAAATGAAGCGGTTAATTATCCATCTGAATCTTTAAATTCCGTGGATCTTTCAGGGTTTCCACCACACGTGCTACAACTAAAAATAGGCGTACCAATAATACTTTTAAGAAATATCAACCCACCAAAGCTTTGCAATGGCACGCGACTTGCCGTAAAAAAAATTGAAAACGTAATAGAGGCCACAAACTTGACACGGCCTTTTGAGGGTGAGGCTGTTCTCATTCCTCGCATTCCCATGATTCCAACGGATCTGCCTTTTCAATTTAAAAGATTGCAATTCCCAATTCGATTAGCATTTGCAATCACCATTAACAAAGCTCAAGGTCAATCATTAGAAAAATGTGGTATAGATCTTAATACTGATTGTTTTCCCCATGGACAATTGTACGTTGCATGTTCGAGGGTCGGTAAACCTGACAATCTGTTTATATGCAGCGATAATTGGACAGCGAAGAATGTTGTATATTCGCAAGTTTTACGCAGTTAATTTGTATTGTATCTATCTATGCATATAAAAACGAGTTGTGTGTATGCATGTTTGTTTGTTTATAAAAAGAGCGTTTGCATATCATGTCATTATTAGTACATACGGCTTTGTATATGCACAGACAATGGGATAGCCAAGAATGTTGTATATTCGCAATTTTTACGTAGTTTAAACACATATATAAATCTATCTATATTCACAGGTGGTACACAGGGACACAACTACAATGGCGCGTAACTAATATGGCACGTAACAACTTACGCGCGCGGGGGGGTTTTGGGGGGCGCGAAGAGCCCCACCAACTAGGTGTTTGGGTGGCGCGAAGCGCCACCCCAACAGCTAGTATATATATATATATATATATATATATATATATATATATATATCTATATTCACAGGTGGAACACATAGACACAACTACAATGGTGCGTAACTAATATGGCGCGTAACGACTTACGCGCAAGCGGGGTTAGGGGCTTGGGAGGGCACGAAGCGCAACAAAAACAGCTAGTATATACGTAAGAAAGCTCTCATTTTAATACCTGACGTCATATTTAAAATGACATCTTATCTTCTATATAAATATTTGCAGCTCAGAGAGAAAATAACACTTATATTGTGGCTCAAAGAGAAAGTATCACTAATGTCAAATTGAAATTACCCTATAATGTCACCAAAAACGGAACGCCAGGAGGAAACATCAGAATAGGAAAATCCAGCTTTTGGCTGAAAGAAAACGTAAAAAGAAAAATACATATCGGGGAATTACCAAAGTATATTAGAAGAATTACCATATGTATATCAGCAAGTTTTACGCAGTTGAAAATTAGCACCCTACAAACGTGGTGCTGTTGTTTTATTTATTTAATAAATTTGTCCATGTTTATTTCTGTGTTTATATTTATGCCTGTATCTACGTCTATGTGCACTTCCATATCACTATCTCTGTCTTTGTCTATATTGGTGTCTATGTCTATCGCTGTGAATATGTCTATGCTTACGCCTATGTCTTTGTCTATTTCTATGTCTTTGTATGTGTCTATCTATGTCAATGAATAAGTCTATGTCTATATCTATGCTAATGTCCATGGTATAGATCTGTCTATGACTATGTCTATATCTGTGTGTATTTTTACATGGAAGTCTTACACTGATTGACAGAAATCAGTGGACAATCAATGTTAGAAATCGTTAGACAATCAGTGCTTGAAATCAGTAGACGATCAGTGTTAGAGATCATTAGGTTAGTCATTCAATCAGTCATTGTTAGAAATCAGTTAACATTTCCTTTTTTTTCAGTTTTTTTTTTTTAGGTTTTTTCCTTTTTTTATGAAAGATAGTGTAACAAATGGACCGACTGCTCGTGCAACAGTATTAACGGTAATGTAATAGACGGACAATACATTTTTATATATATGGAAGATATATATATATATATATATATATATATATATATATATATATATATATATATATATATATATATATATATATATATATATAGCAAAAAAAGCAAATGTAGAACAACCAATTAACACCAAAACAAGCTTATCCTGTTAATATATTCCTCTGCTTAGCAGCAGTAAGCAAACTAAATGTGAAAAATTTTACCAAATCACAAATATTAACTCTTTGCGAAAAACGTGAACGAACTAAAACAATTACAGATTTCATTTTATTTAAGAATTAACGACACTTTTTGACTACTAAGGTCCCTGCGTCGGCCCTGCAGTGCATTCCTGCAGCATGATTCGATCTCTGGGTCCCGTATTATAAAGCTAAGGTCAAATCCACTGCGCCACCACAGGACAATAGTACCATGTGGCTTTTTTTGAAAAATCCGCTCATTTAGACACAATTCACAATTCACAAAATAGATGGCGCTGCATCAACTTTTCGCGAACCAGTTTACTATTAGTAGCTTTTTCTCACTCTACATTTATAATGCTAAGAATGGGAGAGTACCTTTTATATTATCTTATTTCATATCGAAAATAATGAAAAAAAAATTGGCGCAAACCTAGTTGGTGGGGGCGCTTCGCCCCCCCTCCCCCACGCGCGTAAGTCGTTACGCGCCATATTAGTTAGACGCCATTGTAGTTGTGTCCCTGTGTCCCACCTGTGAATATAGATAGATATATATATATGTTTTTAACTACGTAAAATTTACGAATATACAACATTCTTGGCTGTCCCATTGTCTGTGCATATACAAAGCCTTATATACTTACAATGACGTCATATGCAAACGTTCTTTTTATAAACAAACAAACATGCATACATAAAACTCTATTTAGATAGATAAATAGATAGATAGATATACATATGCAATACAAATTAACTACATAAAACTTGTGAATATACAACATTCTTCGCTGTCCCATTGTCGTTGCAGATAAATACATTGTCAGGTTTACCGACCCGCGAACATGCAACATACAATGGTCCAAGGCAAAAACAATCTGTATTAAGATCTATACCGCATTTTTCTAATGATTGACCTTGATCTTTGTTGATGGTGATTGCAAATGCTAATTGAATTGGGAATTGCAATCTTTTAAATTGAAAAGGCAGAGGCGTTGGAATCATGGGAATGCGAGGAATAAGAACAGCCTCACCCTCAAAAGGCCCTGTCAAGATTGTTGCCTCTATTATGTTTTCCATTGTTTTTTTTTTACGGCAAGTCACGTGCCATTGCAAAGCTTTGGTGGGTTGATATTTCTCAAAAGTATTATTGGTAGGCCTATTTTTAGTTGTAGCACGTGTGGTGGAAACCCTAGGAGATCCAGGGAATTTAAAATTTCATATGGATAATTAACCGCTTCATTCGTTTCCAAAACTGTGTCGATTGACTTGTAAAGGACTGCCTGGTCTCGAATCTTGGTAAAAAACGTATTGTTGATTTCGTTGAAGTCTTTAAAATTGACTGCCAGAATCACTCATTCACTCAGCCATTTATAATTTTTATAATTGGTTAGAATATTAGGAAACACTTTTTCAACCAATTAATTTTTGGACGTCACTAAATTACAGAATTTTTTGAGGCAGTTGTATACGTCCTTAAATTAAGTCTACTGGGAGCTTTCCGTTTCCAATTGCCAGCAATTGATCTGAAAAGGTTTGACCACAGTCATCGTTTTGCAATCGGACATGCATATTTGTAGTTAATTTTAATATGTTTACGTGAGCCCATAAATTAGAATTTTTCAGGCAAGCATTCATTTCGTCTGCAGGGGTTGATCTAGGTATTATAAGTAATGTTTGCCTGAAATCTCCAGCAAGCAATATTAATATGCTGCCAAAGGGTATCGAATTTCCTCTCGAATCTCGCAATGATTGCTCCAGAGCCTCGAGCGATTTTTTGTGTGCCATTGTGCACTCGTCCCAAATAATAAGTTTGCATTGCTGCAATACTTTACCCATCCCAGATGATTTGGAAATATTGCGCGTGTGAGTTTCTATAGAATGCAAATTCACAGGCAATTTCAAAGCGGAATGAGCAGTTCTTCCACCAGGCAGCAACGTTGCGGCTATTCCGGACAACGTAATTGCCAACGCTATATAATCTTTTGATCAAATTGATGAAAGAATCAGTTTTATCACAAACATTTTACCAGTACCTCCTGGCGCATCCAAAAAGAAAATTTCTCCAGCGTTGTTATCGACACAATGCATTATCGTATAATAAATGTCTTAGAAATGTTATTTTGTACATACGACAACAGATCACTCGTACTGTAACTTTGTTCACGATCTAATTCTACACATGTCGAAACAGCAGCGATACGGTTAGGTGAAGGCATCCCCAAATCCTGAAGAGGTTTGTTTGCCATAAGTACGCACAAATCTTCTATAATAACTAAAGTGTAGTTTTAAATTCTGATGTAAAATAAAAAGTCATATCTGACGTCTCTAACCGTTTTCGATGGAGTATATCTTTGGCCATTTTGGCATGCACTACGGTAAGTGTCATGTATAGTACCGTTTGCAGTTCTCAAATACTCAAAGGACGTTGGACCGGGTATATTCACCAAAAGCAGGCTTAGAAAGAAGCATTCAAGTTGATTGGGGTAAATGGTGTAGAAAATTTCTATCGTGGCATCTTTGAAGATGGTAGGTTGGCCGTAAACACACTTACCCTGTTTTCGACGTTCAAATGATCTATTTTTAACATTCCACATATAATACGAGGGCACTTCAGTATACAGTAGTTTTTTTTTGCAAAATAATCATTTTGGCATAACGAAAAGAAAGCAGTTAACGTTGTATCCGGTGGATTCTTTTCTGATGATTGATAAACAACGCTTAGATTCTGACGTAGTTCCAGTAAGCAAAATCTTCAATGGCTCTGGGGGTGCAGCCAGTTGAGGAAGTTTAACCTTTCCTGAGGCGCATCATTCCCATGCCTATTTTCACGTTGCTCTTGTGATTTCTCGACACGTCTTCTTTTTTACTTTCTCTTTCAGCAGCGAGTCATTTTTCGCGTTGCTCTGGTAGTTCCCCGACACGCCTTCGTTGCCATAAATTGCACATTCCTAATCTGGCCCTTTCTCTTTGAACCGCAAGCCTGGTTTTGTTTTTTGGTAACATTCTATCTTTTTCTATGTTTTTCAATTTGTCAATGTTCATTCTAACATTGACAGTTGGAAAAATCTTTACGTCCCAAGCATCGGCACGCTTTCTTTTGGCATTATCTCTTGAAGCCGCAAGCCTGTTTTCACGTTGCTCTTGTGATTCTTCGACACGCCTTCTTTTTTTACTTTCTCTTTCAGCAGCAAGTCTGGTTTCGTGTTTCTCTGGTAGTTCCTTGACACGCCTTCATTGACGTAAATTGCACATTCCCAATCTGGCCCTTTCTCTTTGAACCGCAAGCCTGGTTTTGCTTTTTGGTAACATTCCATTTTTTTTCAATGTTTTTCAATTTGTCAATGTTCATTCTAATTTTGACAGTGGGAAAAGTCTTTACGTGCCAAGCATACTAAAGCTCAACAATTTATAATAAATCTCAAAATTTTGAGTATCTGTTTTAAGGTTTTCGAATTACTTTAATCTATTGTCAAAATATGTTGAAATATTTGTGCAATTCCCAGTTTTTATATTTTTAGTTTTTTTTTCAATTTTTTTTTTTTAGTTTTTTTCTTCTCTTTTAGTTTTTTAGCTTTTTCTATTATATATATATATATATATATATATATATATATATATATATATATATATATATATATATATATATATATATATATATATATATTTATACATATATTCTCTTCCTTTTCAATTTTTTCTTTTTTAGTTTTTTCTTTGTTTAGTTTTTTATCTTTTTTAGTTTTTTTAGCTTTTTTTCCCTTTTTAGTTTTTATCTTTTTTTAGGCTTTTCCTTTTTAGATTTTTTCTTTTTTTAACTTTTTTTATTTTTATTTTTTTAGTTTTTTTCTTTTTAGTTTTCTTAGTTTTTTTCTTTTTTCAGTTTTCTTTTTCTTCTTTATTTTTCAGAGGTCATAAGTAAACCCTCAACAAAAAAATATATATTTTTCCAACTGTCAATGTTAGAATGAACATTAACAAATTGAACATTGAAAAATATAGGATGTTACCAAATCCTACAACAGAAGAAACAGCCGCGGAAGCTGCTCATAGAGTTAATGCCAAAAGGCTTGCGGCTAAGGAACGCAAAACCGCGCAATTAGATGAAGATCAACCTGGACAGCAGGAGTCAAAACGTATCAAAACTGAAAATGATAGCGATGATGATTCAATGCCTACCAGATTTTAGTTAAAAAAACAAAAATTCGGCGATATATATATACGTCTGAAAAATAAAGAAGAAAGAGAAAACTGAAACTAAAAATGTAAAAACTGGGAATTGCATAAATATTTCAATATATTTTGACAGTAGATTAAAGTAATTCGAAAACCTTAAAACAGATACTTAAAATATTGAGGTTTATTATAAATTGTTGAGCTTTAGCATGCTTGGCACGTGAAGATTTTTCGTCATGTTTGTCGACTGACGAAATTACAGACCGGGACACCGGGACACAAATGACGACCGGGAAACAGGGAATATAAAAGACGAATGGGACACTCAAAGAAAAATTACAGACTGGGACACCGGGACACAAATAACGAACGGGACACAGGGAACATAAATGACGACCGGGACACAGGGACACAACTACAACGGGGACGCCGGGGGGCAGAGGGGGGATAAGTAAGTGACGACCGGGACACAGGGAATGTTCGATTAGCAATCACAATCAACATAGCTCAAGGACAATCATTAGAATAATGAGGTATAGATCTAAGTAAGAGTACGAATTGTTTTCCCCATGGACAATTATATATTGCATGCTCAAGAGTCGGTAAACCTGACAATCTATTTATATGCACAGACAATGGACAGCGAAGAATTTTGTATTTTCGCAAATTTTACGTAGTTAAAAACATATATATATCTATCTATATTCACAGGTGGTACACAGGGACACAACTACAATGGCGCTTAACTAATATCACGCGAAAAAAGCTAAAAAAGAAAAAAACCTAAAAAAAAGTTAAAAAAAAACAAAAAAATAAAAAAGGTAAAACACTAAAAAGAAAAAAAAGCTAAAAAATACAAAAAGCCGCAAAACTAAAAAAAAGAAACACTAAAAAGGAAAAACTAAAAAAGAAACTATATCTATATATATAAAAATAAGTTGTTTGTAGGCATGTTTGTTTGTTTGTGGGTGTGCATATGACGTCATTATAAATATATAAGGCTTTGCATATGACGTCATTATAAGATGACACTACAGACCGGGACACCGGGACATAAATGACGACCGGGACACATGGAATATACAACTACAACGGGGACGCCGGGGGCACAAGGGGATATATAAATGACGACGGGGACACATCTATCTATATTCACAGGTGGGACACAGGGACACAACTACAATGGCACGTAACTAATAAGGCGCGTAACGACTTACGCGTGCGGGGGGCTTGGGGGGCGCGAAGCGCCCCCACCAACTAGGTGTTTGGGGTAACACCCCAACAGCTAGTTTTTATATATATAGAAGATATGTATATATATATATATATACATATATATATATTTATATATATATATATATATATATATATATATATATATATATATATATATATATATATATATATATATATATATATATATATATATATATATGATAGTCACCTGATCCACAGACAGACAACTTATTTTTATATATATAGAAGATATATATATATATATATATATATATATATGTTGCTCCAGTGTTTTGTCCTGGTGTTCAATTTTGGTAACATTCTAGGATAATTTCTTTTCGACATAAATTGACACTTGGAAAAATTTTCTTTGAGTACCTAGCATTTTAAAGCTCAACAATTTCTAATAACCCTCAGTCTATTGGGTTTCTGTTTTAAGGTTTTTTAATTACTTTAATCCATTGTCAAAATATCTTGAAATATTTGTGCAATTACCAGTTTTTACATTTTAAAACAATTTAATAAAATTGGAAGTCCCTCAATTTTTTTGAATACTTATTTTTCATAAAAAAGTATTATTGAATACTTGATTAAGATAGAATGGTACAGAAAATGAAAAAGAACTGAAACCTTATTTTTTTTAGTTTTCTTAAATGTTTGCCATTGTGCTTAGTTTTTTTTCCTTTTTCAGTTTTTTCTTTTTTTTAATTTTTACTTTTTTATTTTTTGTATTTTTTTTTTTCATTTGTTATTCTTGTGATTGAGAAATCACAAGAACAACATGAAAATAGGCTCGCGGCTCCAAGAGAAATTACCAAAAGAAGGCGTGCCAAGGAATCACAAGAACAACGTGAAAACAGGCTTGAGGCTCAAAGAGATAATGCCAAAGGAAAGCGTGCAAAGGAATCACAAGAGCAACTTGAAAATTATCATCTGGTATTCAGGTACAGCCAGTCGATGATTATAGCTTGAGTAGATGTGTTCAAATCGGGACTATGTCTAAAATTTGTCCCAATTGCAAGACCTTGAAATTTAATGGTGAAACAATGGGAATGTGTTGCGCCTCAGGAAAAGTTAAAATTCTTCAACTGGCTTTACCACCAGAGCCATTGAAGACCTTGCTTACTGGAACTACGTCAGAATCTAACCGTTTTTTGTTAAACATCAGAAAATATAACTCATCTTTCCAAATGACGTCGTTTGGTGCCAAAATCGAAAATCAAGATCAATTTATGCCTACTTTCAAAGTAAAAGGACAAATTTATCATAGAGCAGGGTTCCTTCTACCACCCTCAGGTGAGTTTCATAGTTTTTTACAACTGTACTTCATCAGTGATAGCAATTCTGTATTGAATACACGTTGCAAAATTCCTCCCGACGTTGAAAGGACTATCGTTTCCCAATTGGCAACATCTTTTCCACGACAATAATAATTTAGATACAGCAGCTTTTACGTCAAGGACAATCGGTGGTTCATAGAAATGACATTACGGCCCGTGTCTTCTGGCAAAAGTTGAAATCACTGATAAACTACATAGTAAAACTTAAAGTGTTTCGGTCAGTGCGATACTGGATGTACTCCGTGGAATGGCAAAAACGAGGATTACCACACGCACATATACTAATGTGGCTAATTGATAAATTTACCTATAATGAAATTGACAATGTGATTTCCGCTGAAATTCCTGATGAAAATGTCGATAAAAGCTTATATGATATTGTGGTAAAAAATATGATACATGGACCTTGCGGTGCACTGAATGAACAATCAACATGTATGGCCAAAGGAAGGTGCACAAAGCAATATTCTCGACTTTTAGTACCCAACACAATTACTGTAAATGATGGTTACCAGCAATATAGAAGAAGATCTGCTTAAGATTGCGGTAAAACAGCAATAATAAAGAAGCATAGCGGTACCACCATCGATGTAGATAATCAGTGGGTTGGTCCAATGAAATGGGTTGTTCCTGAAATTGAGTCTACTGGGAGCTTTCCGTTTCCAATTGCCACCAATTGATCTGAAAATGTTTGACCAGAGTCATCGTTTTGCAATCAGACACGCATTTTTGTATTTAATTTTAATATCTTTACGTGTGCCCATAAATTATAATTTTCAGGCAAGCATTTATTTCGTCTGTAGGGGTTGATCTAGGTATTATAGGTAATGTTTGCCTGAAATCTCCCGCAAGCAATATTCATGTGCTGCAAAGGGTTTCTAATTTCCTTGCAAATTTAGCAATGATTGATCCGGAGCCTCGAGCGATTGTTTGTGTGCCATTTTGCACTCGTCCCAAATAATAAATTTGCATTGCAGCAATACTTTACCCATCCCAGATGATTTGGAAATATTGCACGTGGGAGTTCCCGTAGAATGTTAATTCGGAGGCAATTTCAAAGCGGAATGAGCAGTTCTTTCACCAGGCTGCAACGTTGCGGTAATTTTGGACGACGCAATTGCCAACGCAATGTCATTTTTTGATCGATTTGATGCCAGAAACAATTTGATCACAAAGGGTTTACCACTACCTCCTGGCACATCGAAAAAGAAGATTTCTAAAACGTTGTTATCGACACAATGCATTATTTTATCATAAATGTCCTTTTGCTCAGACTTTTACTTAGAAATATTATTTTTTACATACGACAATAGATCACTCGTGTTGTAGCTTTGTTCACGATCCAATTCTACACATTTCGAAACAGAAGCGTTACGATTAAGTGACAGCATTCCCAAGTTCTGAAGAGGTTTGTTTGCCACACATACGCACAAATCTTCAATAATAACTAAAGTGTAAAATAATAAGTGATATAATAAAATTATAAAATAATAAAGTGATATAAATTTCTAATGTAAAATCAAAAGTAATATATGACATCTCTGACCTTTTTCATTGGAGTATATCCTCTGCCATTTTCACTTTATATTTTTCCCATAACTCTGTAGGAACTGAAGGAGAGCAAGTTGTTAGTATGATTCCAAACAATGCACGAATTTGACTTGGAGTTGACGTTTCGCACACGTCATTGATACAGTTATCCCAGTGCTTGTCATTCTCCAATACATTCAGAGCTTGGCATGCACTACGGTAAGTTTCATCTATAGTACCGTTTACATTTCTCAACTACTCAAAGAAAGTCGGACCGGGTATATTAACCAAAAGCAGGTGGAGAAAGAAGCATTCATGTTGATTGAGGTGAATGATGTAGAGTCTTCCTATCGTGGTATCTTTGAAGAAGGTAGGCTGGTCATCGACTGCCTTACCCTGATTTAGACGTTCAAATACTCTATTTTTGAATTCCACATGTAATACGAAGGCACTTCAGTATACAGCAGTTTTTTTTTGGAAAAGAATCATTTTGACATAACGAAAAGAAAGCAGTTAACGTTGTGTCCGGTGGATTCAGGGCTCTTTGTTGCACTTTGCTTTTAGAAAAATAAACACGTTGACCATTCTGTAAATGTACCGCTAAGTGAACAACCGCTGGACTTCGTTCATGTATCGAAAATGAGAGAATTCGCCAAAGAGCTTATTTGCTGCTTATGTATCTTCCAGCCTTATATTGTACCTTTTCATCGATATGACTGATTTCGGACTGCAAGGCAAAACTGCCATGTTGCTGCCTTTGGTGACCTATTAATATATGTATTTGATTGCCTTTACGGAGTTACAGTATTCATCGTTTATGTGTGCATTGAATGTTTCTGACAATAAATCTGAATATGGAACAACCCACTGATTATCCACTTCGATGGTGGTACCGTTAAGCTACTTCATTATTGCTGTTTTACCACCCTCTTCAGTAGATCTTCTTCATTATTGTGAGTAACCATCATTGCCAGTAATTGTGTTGGGTACTAAAAGTCGAGGATATTGCTTTGTGCACCTTCCTTTGGCCATGCATGGTGATTTTTCATTCAGTGCACCGCAAGGTCCATGTATCATATTTTTACCACAATATGATATAAGCTCTTATCGACATTTCATATCAGGAAATGCAGTGGAAATCACATCGTCAGTTTCATTAGAAGAAATTTTATCAAACAACCATATTAGTAAATGTGCGTGTGGCAATCCTCGCTTTTGCCATTCCACTGAGTACAACTAGCATCCCACTAACCCAAACACTTTAAGTTTTACTATGTATTTATCAGTGATTTCAACTTTTGCCGGAAGACACGGGTCGTAATGTCATGTCTATGAACCACCGATTGTCCTTGAAGTAAAAGCTGCTGTATCTCGTCCCAAGATTGATTACATGTAATAAACAAATCTGAACGACCATAGAGACGAACATACGCAATAGCATCTTAAGTATATTCATGCATATGACAGGGACTACCAGCATATGACGAAGGTAAAATCGTTAATCTTCCAGCGTTAGTGGTATTACCGTCATTTACAACTGCATCTTGCAAATGAATGTATTGTTCAGAGCGGAGCTGGTATAATTTCTCTAAGCCGCAAGCCTATTTTCACGTTGTTTTTGTGATTCCTCGGCACGATTTTTATGGTAATTTCTCTTTTAGCCGCTAGCCTATTTTCACGTTGTTCTTGTGATTCCTCGGCACGATTTGTATGGTAATCTCTCTTTGAGACGCCAGCCTGTTTTCACGCTGTTCTTATGGCTCCTCGGCACGCTTTCTTTGCTTACTTTCTCTATTAGCCACAAGCCTTCTGGCATTAACTCGTTGAGCAGCTTCCTGGGCTGTTTATTCTGCCATTATAGGATTTATACTGAAATTTCTCTTTGAATTAACTCTTTGAGCAGCTTCCTAGGCACGCTTTCTTTTGGTAATTTCTCTTTGAGACGCAAGCCTGTTTTCACGCTATTCTTGTGATTCCTCGGCAAGCTTTCTTTTCTTACTTTCTCTATTAGCCGCAAGCATTTTGGCATTATCTCTTTGAGCACCTTCCTCTGCTTTTTCTTCTGCCATTGTAGGATTTATACTAAAATTTCTCTTTGAATTAACTCTTTGAGTAGCTTCCTTGGCACATAAAATTTGTAATTTCTCTTTGAGCCGCGACCCTGTTTTCACATTGTTCTTGTGATTCCTTGATACGATTTTTTTGGTAATTTCTCTTTGAGACGCAAGCCTGTTTACACGCTGTTTTTGTGATTCCTCGGCACGTTTTCTTTTCTTACTTCTCTATTAGCCGCAAGCCTTTTGGTATTAACTCTTTGAGCAGCATCCTCGGCTGTTTCTTCTATCATTGTAAGATCTATACTAAAATTTCTCTTTGAATCGCCTTCTTATATAATTATAATGATGTCATATACAAAGCCTTTGACGTCATATGCAAAGCCTTGTATACTTAGGGGAGAGGGGAGCAAAACCGTACGGTTTTAGGTTTTTGACCCCTATAAGATGTTTTTCTAAAGATACAAACTTTGTTTTTACATGTACAGAAAGCTTATTTATTCATCTTTCTTGGGAATTTTTTTCAATGACTTCCATCAAGTCGTTTCTCAGTGACACCCAAAAACATATGACCTCTTAAAGTTTCCAAAGTCACCCCTACCGTGGGACGACTTCGGACACATAAGGGGCATTTTCGGACATCTATAGTTAACAATTCAAACATTGTATTCAGATAATATAAAAGTAGCAAAATTAACTGGAATATCAAAAGAACTCTAAAGACATTTCACATCATTATTTTATGGCATAGCGAGACGTCACACCTAAATACAAAGCCTTTCACTGCTCGCCCTGTCCCTCCTGCAGTAAAGAAGTGGGCAACCTAATTATATCATCAAAACAAGTTTCAGCACAATCGGGACATTCTGGGAAGATGAACTTTTCACTTGATTTGCGGAGGTAGTTTATTTTAGCTAATCTGCCACTCACTTCTTCAATCTGAACAACATAGTAAACAGTAGAGTTTGGTTTCTTTCCCACCATAAACCCCACAAGCACAAAATTTCCTGGAGAAAATTCTTCGTCAGTCTGAAGTTCACTGACACTTCCAATGTGCAAAAACTCATCATCCGAATCGTCCATGAGCTGCATATCTTTGTCTGAAATGCTATCTTCAGCCTCCTCGTCAATAGATAAAACCTTGGACTTCTTCATTGACTCCAATTTCAAGGACTCATCTGGTTTACGTTTAGGAGCCCGTTTTTTAGTTTTCTTGTCAAGCTTTGCCTGAGCCTCTGCTTCAAGGGATTCCTTCTGTTGCCCCCCCCCCAACATTCAAGCTGTTGGGGTGGCACTTAACATTCAACATTCAAGCTATATATATATAATATATATATATATATATATATATATATATATATATATATATATATATATATATATATATATATATATATATTTTAACTGCGTAAAACTTGCGAATATACAACATTCTTCGCTGTCCCATTGTCCGTCCATATAAATAGATTGTCAGGTTTACCGATTCTTGAACATGCAACATATAATTGTCCATGGAAAAATAATCCGTATTCAGATCTATACCGCATTTTTCTAACGATTGCCCTTGAGCTTTGTTGATGGTGATTGCTAATCGAACAATCCCTGTGTCCCCATCGTCATTTATATATCCCCCTGTGCCCCCCGGCGTTTCCCATTGTAGTTGTGTCCCTGTGTCCCGGTCGCCATTTGTGTCCCGGTATCCCAGTCTGTAATTTCTCTTTGACTGTCCCGGTCTTCATTTATATTCCCTCTGTCTTGTTGTCCCGGTTGTCATTTGTGTCCCGGTGCCCCTGTCTGTAATTTCTCTTTGAGTGTCCCGTTAGTCATTTATATTACCTGTGTCCCGGTCGTCATTTGTGTCCCGGTGTCCCGGTCTGTAGTGTCATCTTGTAATGACGTCAAATTCAAACCCACATACAAACAAACATACATATATACAACTTATTTATATATATATATATATATATATATATATATATATATATATATATATATATATATATATATATAGTTTCTTTTTTAGTTTTTTTCTTTTTTAGTTTTTCCTTTTCTTATTTTTTCCTTTTTTAGTTTTTCTTTTTGTTAGTTTCTTCTTTTTATTGATTTGTTGTCTTTTTTTTCTTTTTTTAGTTTTTTTCTTTTTTTTCTTTTTAATTTTTTTCTTTTTTAGTTTTTTCTTTTTTTAGTTTTTTCTGTTTTTTAGTTTTTTCTGTTTTTTAGTTTTTTCTTTTAGCTATTTTTAGTTTTGTAGCTTTTTTAGCTTTTTTCTTTTTAGTTTTTTCCTTTTTATTTTCTTAGTTTTTTTTTAGTTTTTTTTTCTTTTTAGGTTTTTCTTTTTTTTAGAAGTCATATGCAAACCCTAAAACATACAAAAACAAACATGCTTTAATTTTTTTTCTTTTTTAATCTTTTTCAAAGTTTTTCAATTTGTCAATGTTCATCCTAACATTGACACTTGGAAAAATCGTTACGTCCCAAGCATGCTAAAGCTCAACAATTTATAATAAATCTCAAAATTTTGGGTATCTGTTTTAAGGTTTTCGAATTACTTTAATCTATTGTCAAAATGTATTGAAATATTTGTGCAATTCTCAGTTCTTATATATATATATATATATATATATATATATATATATATATATATATATATATATATATATATATATATATATATATATATATATATATATGTATATATATATATATATATATATATATATATATATATATATATATATATATATATATATATATATATATATATAGATGTTTTCTCCTTTTTTTAATTTTTTCTTTTGTTTTTTCTTTTTTTTTAGTTTTTTACCTTTTTTTAATTTTTGTAGCTTTTTTTTCTTTTTAGTTTTTTACCTTTTTTTTTATTTTTTTTTTAGGTTTTTACTTTTTAGGTTTTTTCATTTTTATTTTTTTTATTTTTTAGTTTTTTCTTTTTTTTGTTTTTTTAGTTTTTTACCTTTTTTTTCAGTTTTGTTTTCTTCTTTATTTTTGAGACGTCATATGCAAAACCTCAACACAAAAATACATACAACTTGTTTTTATATAAATAGAAGACTGGGTAACAGACATACAACTTATATATAGAAGATAGTGTAACAGACATACATATTTTTTAATAGGTTTTTTCTTTTTAGGTTTTTTATTTTTTTTTTTTTTTTTTTTCTTTTTTATAGTTTTTTTTAGTTTTTTACCTTTTTTCTTTTTTCAGTTTTCTTTTTCTTCTTTATTTTTGAGACGTCATATGCAAACCCTCAACACAAATATACATACAACTTGCTTTTATATATATAGAAGATTGTGTAACAGACATACAACTTATATATAGAAGACTAGCTGTCGGGAATACAATAAAAATACCACATTCGGAGCAGTCGGATAACCCCTTGTTCGAGCTGCCTTCGACGAAGATGGTCGAGTGGCGCTAATGGGCCAAGGATGGGTCTTTTCTGCTCTGAGCAAAAATTATTTGCACCAACAAGACTTTCTCAAACACAATAAAAATACCACACTCGGAGCGGTCGGATTAACCCCTTGGTCGAGCTGCCTTCGACGAGGTTGTTCGAGTGGCGCTAATGGGCCAAGGAAGGGTCTTTTCTGCTCTGAGCACAAATTGTTTGCACCCACAATACTTTCTCAAACACAATAAAAATACCACAGTCGCAGTAGTTGGATAACCCCTTGGTCGAGCTGCCTTCGACAAGGTTGGTCGAGTGGCGCTAATGGGCCTAGAAAGGGTCTTTTCTGCTCTGAGGAAAAATTGTTTGCACCAAAATACTTTCTAAAACACAATAAAAATACCACACTCGGAGCAGTCGGATAACCTCTTGGTCGAGCTGCCTTCGACGAGGTTGGTCGAGTGGCGCTAATGGGCCAAGGAAGAGTCTTCTGCTCTGAGCAAAAATTGTTTGTACCCACAAGACTCTCAAACACAATAAAAATACCACATTCAGAACAGTCGGATAACCCCTTGGTCAAGCTGTCTTCGACGAGGTTGGTCGAGTGGCGCTAATGGGCCAAGGAAGGGTCTTTTCTGCTCTGAGCAAAAATTGTTTGCACCCACAGGAATTTCTAAAATACAATAAAAATACCACACTCGGATTAGTCAGATAACCCCTTGGTTAAGCTGCAACCGACGAGGTTGGTCGAGTGGCGCTAAAGGGCCAAGGAAGGGTCTTTTCTGCTCTGAGCAAAAATTGTTTGCACCCACAAGACTTTTTCAAACACAATAAAAATACCACACTCGGAGCAGTCGGATAACCCCTTGGTCGCGCTGCAACCGACCCCAGCCCCATAAATATTGTCTAGGCCACAGGCTCATCTGACAGATTGACCAAACCCACAAATGAAATTTATGAATATGCAGTTGCCGGTAAATTTTAGCCCATTTCTAACTAAAACAAATGAACTGACATCATTTTTATACAATCCTAGTAAGGGCTCATGTAAGATTTGCCCGTCAATCTATCGGACTATTTGTCTTAGCTTTTTCTTCAATTAGCCATGGCTAGATGTCCACACCTACTTGATTATTATTCAATAATATTATTTCAAGAAGGGTTCAAGGGACCGCTAGGCCAAAACCGCAACTGACACAAGAGCATAATACATTGATTTATTCCAAATTTACTGTTTGAACGAGAAAGACAGACCATTACCAAACACTTTAGAACTCGATTAATTTAGCACACCTTCTTACACATACTTTTACGACCATCCGAATGCAAAAAGAGTCTTTTGATTTACATTGATATCACCCTAAACATGCCCTGAAAATTTCAACTAAACACATTTAGACAGTTTCTGCCTATCTGCAGGATATTGCAGACAAGCCCCTTTCGTAATCTGGATGGACATACTTCATATTTTAATTTAATTCCACATTCCCCCCAACATGCCTTGAAATTTTCTAATTAATTCAATTAGCAGTTTCTTAGATATAACAGCTACGCTCCATGACAACCTTGGATCCAGGCATTGTGAGGACAAACTCCTCAAAATTCCATGGACGTTTCATACAATCTTAGGCCTAGTAATTATAGCAATACTAATAGCATGCTCATAACGCCTTTTGGCTATTTCATCATCTCCTCAACATTCCCCAAAAGAAAAAAAAGAAAAAGTAAAGTCCAGCGGGTCTGCATGCCTATGTGTTATGTACAATTACTTTGCATATAATGTAGTAGGAATTGTTTTCTAATTTCACACTGCCCAAATACTTTACTCTCCCCCCCCCTAATTTGCAAATATATAGCCCGAATTATATATTTTCCGTCTCTTCTGTCTGTTTTCTTTGTCTTGTATCACGCTAGGCTGAAAGAAACTAACAATATTCTCTCAAATTTTCACCTTCACAGACTTACAACTAATGGTACTAGTGTTAAATAAGTAGTAGTGGTAGTAGGAGAAGTAGCAATGGTGAATTATTAGTATTAGTAACAGAAACTGCAGCATTATTAATAACAGTTGTAGAATGGACATGTTGCCTTTTAACACCCCCCTAATGATACCTCTGAAGTTTCATCTTGATACGGTAACCCGTTCCAGAAATATTGCTGATTTGCCCCTTTGACCCCTTCTTGCGGCCCTTTACATCTTAATTCTCTTAGCCTTACAAGTAGTCACAATGGAAGTTATAGTTGTAGTACTTTAGCAGCAGAAGCGGTGGTAGTAATGCTAGAAGTAGCATGCAAATATTATATAGTTCGTTACCATGAATTGCTTGATATAGACCCAAATGCCTTCACCAAGCTTTCAACTATAATGACAAATGAAACTTACGAGAAATATTGTTCCGTGTATTGTTCCGTGGGGAGCAAGGAATTCACAACACTCGTCTTTTACATCGTTTAACTGCAGTAAATTGGCAGCTGGCAGTAGTGTCAGAAAAAGTAAATAAAAAATTGTTCTGTTAATAATCATTATCTTGAAAAATGTCCACAGCCTTGTCTTTGCAAGCAATTAAAAATAGAAGTTTTTTAACTGAAAGTAAGGAGCGATATTAAAACTTAAAACAAACAGAAATTACTCCGTATATGAAAGGGACTGTTCCCTCCTCAACACCCCGCTCTTTACGCTAAGGTTTGACTCTTTCTCTCAACTCTACTGTTTAAAACAGTAAAAAACTTTAGCATAAAGACCGGGGCGTTGAGGAGGGAACAGACCCTTTCCGATAAGGAGTAATTTCTATTAATTTTAAGTTTTAATATCGCTCCTTACTTTCAGTTAAAAAAAACTTTTTTTTTATCTAATTTTTGAACGTTTTTGAATTAATGCATGTTTTGATTTTGGCTCTCTGCACATGAATAATTAAAATGTAATTTGCATATAAAATAATTTTTTTGCCTAAATGGCTTCTTATAATTTTGATGGGACGATTTTGGGAAAAAGGAGCAGGGAATAGGCCTAGCTATCCTCCAATTCTTTGGTTATTTGAAAAAAGCAACTACAACTTTTAACTTTTTACGAACGTTTTTATTAGTAAAAACATACATAACTTACGAATTAATTTGCGCAACGAATTTCTTCCCAATTCCTTAAGAATGACCGCTAAATCACAAAGGGCGTAGAATAAAGAGCTGAAATTGTTGAGCTAAATCGAAAGACACTATGTACGTTTAAAGTCAAAACTGTTTCTGCGGTATCCTAGAAATGCCTATGGGAATTAAGTTGAAAGTAGTATCCTCTAATCCATACGATTAGAGCCCTATCCCGATGTAATATTGGAGTTGCTAACACCTTTTTTCATCATTTTTAGAATGTGTAAACTGGTTTTCGAGAATTCCTTGGTATGTCTCCAAACATTTCAAGAATGATGCGTGATCTGGTATTGCGTAACTATTCGTGCTGTAGGGGAAAAATACAATACGTTCTGTGACAGGAAGTGGGGGTCATATAAATTTTGAAGGAAGCTTATTTGATTGAAAATTTAAAGTTCTAGATCTATTTTAAGAGTCAAAAGTGGTCAATTGGCCACTAGCACCCTAACCTCCTCTATGCTCTCTTTTCTCCAAATATATCAGATCGAAATTTTATATAGTAATTCAGTTCAAAATAGTTCAAATATCAAATGATTATGGTTCCGGGTTCGAAACTCCCGCCGCCTCCAGCCCTCGGGGAAAGGGCTATAAATTATGCTAGTTACCGATCGTTAACATATAAAGTGTTAATGGAAGGCGTGGTCGTATAAACTTTGGAGGTGACTCATTCGATTAGAAATTTAAATTTCCTCTGCCCTTTTTAAGAGTCAACAGTAAACATATTGTAACCAGACACCCCTCCCCCTTGATACACTTGTTTCCCCAAATGTATCCAATTAAAATTTTCAATTTTTTCAAAATATTTCGAAATTAAAACAAATTATAACTTATATTTTTCAAAGGGACAAGAGATGCGAATTTTATAAGTTGCCCATTGTTAACATACAATGTTTTTTTGGAAAGGGGTGGTTGTATTAACTTCGAGGGGGAGCGGTCTTTAAATTGGAAATTGAAACTTCTAGTTCATTATTAAATTCGAAAGGATTCAAAGGGCAACAAGTCTCCACCTCCCTTATCCCTTTTCCTCAAAGGTATCCATTTAAATTTTTAGATAGCCATTTGGTTCAAAAAGTCCAAAGGCCGAATAATTATGCTTCCATAGTTCAACCCGCCCCAGCCCTCTGGGGAAGAGCTGTAAGTTATGCAAGTTACGATCAGTGGAATTAAAAACCTATAAAGGTTTTATGAAAACTCAAAAGGGCCAGAAATTGGAAATTTTTTGAACTAATATAGAATAAATGAAACCCAAAACGAACAGAAATAAAATAAAAAATCATATGAACCAAACATACAACACATACTAATATAAATAAATCTTAAATTGAACATGCAAATCAAGCTTAAAACGAACAAAAATCACTACAACTAAGAGTTTGGCTACAGTCCCATTCTCTAATTGTAAAAGTATAAAGTAATTTGTATCATTTGCGCTTTACTGAAAACAAATTATGTTACAAATATTTTCTTTTGCACGTAATTAAACATTGAAAAAAAGTGAAAATTACTATGAAGTCAAATCTTGAACTGGTGAGTTTTTAGCAATTAATATCATTATTCACGAAAATTCAATGTAATTTTATTAGTTCTTTCCAAGACTCTAATAGTTTTCAGTAAAGTGCCAATGACGCAGTAGGTTTTAGACTTTTACAGTGTGGGACGGGAGCAGCAGCTAAACTCTTGTTTGTTGTGATTTTGTTCGTTTTAAGCTTGATTTGCATATTTAATTCAAGTTTTACTCGTTTTATTAATTAATTTATTCATTTGTATGGTGTCTGTTGCATGTTTATTTGCCATGATTGTTTATTTAATTTCTATTCGGTTTGGGTTTTATTTATTCTTTAGTAGAAATTTCTGGTCGTTTTAAGTTTAAATTGCTATCAGTTTTTATTCCAACTGATCTTAAGTTTAATATTGTCTTTACTTCTTTGTAAAACTTTTATTTATTTATTTTTATTAATTTTTAAATAAAGACAGCCAAGACGAACAAAAATTACAATAAATAATGGAGTTAAAGTTAAAACAATCTGAAACTACAGCAAACAGGAGTAGAGCTAACGCTCCCTATGCCGTATAGAGATCAGAATGTCACTTGTGCTTGAATGAAAACAATATACATTTTAAGCGCTTTCTCTTATAAGTTAATAAATATACAATTTTAAAACCTTCATGAATAAGTATTAATATATATTTAACTCTCAATCTGCATTTCATTAATTTAAGATTCAGTAATTTTAGTAAATATGGTTTTCTTTCTTGTTTGTTTGTTGATATTATGAATAAAAATAACATTTCCAGATAAGTATTGTCAAACAGTTCGTGGTAACGAACTGTAATAAGGAGCGACCCGGCTCAATAGTAACCAAAACTCTAAAAAATTGCATTTTGATATCAACAGCTACATCAAAAAAATCGCATTTTAAGGCTGATTTTATATATACAAGTTTCATCAAGCTTAGTCTTACCTATCAAAAGTTACGAGCCTGAGAAAATTTGTCTCATTTTGGAAAATAGGGGGAAACACCCCCTAAAAGTCGTAAGATCTTAACAAAACTGACACCATCAGATTCAGCGTATCAGAGAACCCTACTGTAGAAGTTTCAAGCTGCTATCTACAAAAATGTGGAATTTTGTATTTTTTGCCAGAAGACAAATCACGGGTGCGTGTTTATTTGTTTATTTGTTTGTTTGTTTTTTTTCCCCAGGGGTCATCGTATCGACCAAGTGGTCCTAGAATATCGCAAGGGGGCTCATTCTAACGGAAATGAAAACTTCTAGTGCCCTTTTTAAGTGACCAAAAAAATTGGAGGGCATCTAGGCCCCCTCCTACGCTCATTTTTTTCCCAACGTCAACGCATCAAAATTTTGAGATAGCCATTTTGTTCAACACAGTCAAAAACCATTATAACTATGTCTTTGGGGATGACTTACTCCCCCACAATCCCTGGGGGAGGGGCTGCAAGTTACAAACTTTGACCAGTGTTTACATATAGTAATGGTTATTGGGAAGTGTGCAGACGTTTTCAGGGGGATTTTATTTTGTTTGGGGATGGGGATGAGGAGAGGGGGCTATATTGGAGGATCTTTCCTTGGAGGAATCTGTCATGGGGGAAGACAAATTCAATGACAAGGGCGCAGGATTCTCTAGCATTACTATAAGAAAACAATGAAAAATAAACATGAAAACGTTTTTTCAAATGAAAGGAAGAAGTAGCATTGAAACTTAAAACGAACAGAGATTATTACGCATATGAGGGGCTCTAAAAATACTTTAGCATAAAGAGCGAGGTATTTAGGAGGAAATAAATACCTTGCTCTTTATGCTAAAGTATTTTTTGAAATTTGACTATTTATTCTACGGCCTTTCTGATTCAGCAGTCATTCTTAAAGAATTGGGACAAAACTTACGATTTAGTGTAAAGAGCGAGGTATTAACGAGGGTACAAACCCCCTCGTATACAAAATAAAAATATAAGGTAATGAAAGTAGGTTACGTAAGTTAATTCTTAATTTACTTAGATTTTTTACTAATAAAAACGTTCGTTAAATTGTAAAAGTTCTAGTTGCCTTTTTAAGTAAACGAAAAATTGGAGGCCAACTAGGCCTCCTTCTCCACCCCTTATTTCTCAAAATCGTCTGATCAAAACTAAGAAAAAGCCATTTAGCCAAAAAAAAAATAATATACAAATTTCATTTTAATAATTTATGTGCGGAGAGCCAAAACCAAACATGCATTAATTCAAAAACGTTCAGAAACTAAATAAAAATAAAACTAATTTTTTTTAACTGAAAGTAAGGAGCGAGATTAAAACTTAAAACGACCAGAAATTACTCCTTATATGAAATGAGATGTCCCCTCCGCAATCCCTCGCTCTTTACGCTAAAGTTTGACTTTTTGCCACAATTCTAGTTTTTAAAACAATTACATTTTTTAGCGTAAAGAGCGAGGGATTGCGGTGGGGACAACTCATTTCATATACGGAGTAATTTCTGTTCGTTTTAAGTTTTAATGTCGCTCCCATCTTTCAGCTAAAAAAATTAGTTTTTTTTTATTTAATCTTCTTTAAAGTACAAGGTCACTCCACATAATATTCATTACCAACTGTTAAATTTGAATGCCAGAATATGCTTGCCCATTTAACTCGGCTATGACTAATCATATTTTTAAGACGATGTTATGGCAAATATGTGATTATTTCCCCCACAAAGGGGAAAAGAAGTGACGAAAACTCTCCGCGTTTATTGAGCACGAATTTTGTGGTTTCCCTTTTAAGCTATGTGTGCTTCCCAAGGAAGATCTATCCAAACAGCATTTTAAAGAAGGCCCACAATTCTTATCTTCTGGTACCAAGGGAACGAACGTCCCTTGGCGTAAAGAAAGATACTTTTTTCATCTATTTTGCGTTACTACTTTGAGTTTACTACTTTACTACTACTTTGATTTTTCTGCCGCAATGCAAAGCATTTAATATGAAGCAATTAGGAATCAAATTGATCAACTAGAGACATTTCAACTTTAAGACAACTATTGTGAACTATTCGAGCTTGTGATCATCTTTTAGGTGGTGAGCCTGTCATGGAATGCATTTCTTACATCCTCTCGGGGTTCATAAACAGGTTTGCACAGGTTTCATTTTTTAAAGTTAAAGTTAATGAAACTCTTAAAGTTCAAGTTAAGGTTTAAAGTTACGAAAAGTTTCCCAAAACGTTCAGGCGCTAGCAAATTGGTACAATTATCTCGAGGCTGGCAAGCCGAGAGTAGAGTACCTGAAAAACAGCTTCATCCGACGTTGCACTCGAAACGTGTTGACTTCGATCTAGAACGATCTTGCTTAGGAAGGTATCCCTAAAAGTCTCTGTGTTTACACTTTTAATTAAACGAAAATATAATAGTCATTTAAAAACGAGGATAAAAGACTGGCGACAAATAAGACATTCAGTTATATCTGGCGCCACGTATTTATAAAAAAAAAGAAAAAAAATACTAAAGTACTGTTAACTTTTCTTTTTACAGTTTTTAACTTACCCACCCAAAATTGAAATTTCTTCCTCTGTATTGACTCGAAATATTAGCTGAAAAGGGAATTTATAAGTATTATGTGCAGTGTTGCCACCAAGGTCAGTTCCTAAATGCTACAATTACCAGAATTTGAGTGCTACACCGTGATTTTTATTTATATATTTATATATATATATATATATATATATATATATATATATATATATATATATATATATATATATATATGTGTTTTCTCTTCCTTTTTTAATTTTTCTTTTTTAGTTTTTTCTTTTTTTTTAGTTTTTTAGCTTTTTTTCTTTTTAGTTTTTCATCTTTTTTATTATTTTTTAGGCTTTTTATTTTTAGGTTTTTTCTTTTTAAATTTTTTTTTGTTTTTTTTCTTTTTAGTTTTTTTTTAGTTTTTTATCTTGTTTTTCTTTTTTTCAGTTTTCATTTTCTTTTTCATTTTTCAGACGTCATATGCAAACCCTGAACACAAAAATACATACAACTTATTTTTATATACTAGTTGGTGAGTGCGCTTCGCGCCTCCCACCCCCAAGCCCCCCCCCCCCCCGCGCGCGTAAGTCGTTACGTGCCATATTAGTTATGCGCCATTGTAGTTGTGTCCCTGTGTCCCACCTGTGAATATATATATATATATATATATATATATATATATATATATATATATATATATATATATATATATATATATATATATATATATATATATATATATATATATATATATATATATATATATATATATATATATATATATATATATATATATATATATATATATATATATATATGTATATATATATATATATATATATATATATATATATATATATATATATATATATATATATATATCTATATATATATATATATATATATATATCTATATATATATATATATATATATATATATATATATATATATATATATATATATATATATATATATGTTTTTTTAACTGCGTAAAACTTGCGAATATACAACATTCTTCGCTGTCCCATTGTCTGCGCATATAAATAGATTGTCAGGTTTACCGACTCTTGAACATCCAACATATAATTTTCCATGGGAAAAACAATCCGTATTCAGGTCTATGCCTCATGATTCTAAAGATTGCCCTTGAGCCTTGTTGTTAGTGATGGCTAATCAAACATTCTTTGTTTCCCCGTCGTCAATTATATATCCCCCTGTGCCCCCCGGCATCCCCGTTGTTGTTTTGTCCCTGTGTCCCGGTCATTTATATTCCCTGTGTCCCGGTCGTCATTTGTGTCCCGGTGTCCCAGTTTATAGCTTCTCTTTGAGTGTCCATATGATGAAATAATTTTTTTGCTTTTTTCCTTTTTTCTTTTTAATTTTTTTGGTTTTTACCTTTTTTTAGCTTTTTTAGTTTTTTTTCTTTTTCTTTTTAGTTTTTTTTTTGTAGTTTTTACCTTATTTTATTTTTTTTCTTCCTTTTCTCCTTTATTTTTCAGGTTTTTTTTTCCTTTTTTAGTTTTTTTTCTTTTTTAGTTTTGAAATAAATTTTTTGTTTTTTTCTTTTTTCTTTTTATTTTTTTTTTTGATTTTTACCTATTTTTACCTTTTTGCAGTTTTTGCCTTTTTTAGTTTTTTCTTTTTTAGTTTTTAGTTTTTTGCCTTTTTTTAGTTTTTTTAGTTTTTTTAGTTTTTTTTCTTTTTAGTTTTTTTTTGTAGTTTTTACCTTTTTTTGTTTTCTTCTTCTTTTGTATTAATACTAAAGTCAAGGTTCGAACCTGGAACCTCTCGAACCTAGAACCGGGAACATAACGCTTTACCAACTCAGCTACATCGGCTTGAAAACCTTCGTTTTTTAATTGGTATATGATAGAAATAATTCAGACGTCATATGCAGACAGACAGGCAGACAGACAGAGAACTTATTTTTATATATATAGATTTTATTAGTTTTCTTTTTCTTCTTTATTATTCAGTTTTTTTCCTTTTTTAGTTTTTTATTCTTTTTTAGTTTTGAAATAAATTTTAGGTTTTTTTCCTTTTTCTTTTTATTTTTTTTTTGTTTTTACCTTTTTTTTAGCTTTTTGTAGTTTTTATCTGTTTTTTTTTTTATTTTTTTTTTTTTGTTTTTTTTTTCTTTTCAGTTTTTTTTTAGTGTTATCCTTCTTTTTAGTTTTTTCGTCTTTTGTATTAATACTAAAGTCAAGGTTCGAACCTGGAACCTCTCGACCCTAGAACCTAGAACATAACGCGTCACCAACTCAGCTACATCGGCTTGAATACTTTCGTTTTTGAATGGTATATGATAGAAATAATTCAGACGTCATATGCGGACAGACAGACATACAGACAGACAGACAACTTATTTTTATATGTATAGATAGATAAATATAAGATAGCGTAATAGACACTTATTTTTATAGACACTAAACGACGTCATTTGGAAACATGAGTTATGTCTGTGATAAAAAACGCTTAGATTCTGACTTAGTTCCAGTAAGCAAAGTCTTCAATGGCTCTGGTGGTGCAGCCAGTTGAGGAAGTTTAACTTTTCCTGAGGTAAAACACATTCCCATTGTTTCGCCATTAAATTTCAAGGCCTTGCAATAGGGACAAATTTTAGACACAGTTCCGACATTGTTTCGTCCGTATGCACATCATGCGAGACACAAATGAAAAACTAGAATAATTCCTGAAAATTCTAAATAAGTTTTTTATTTAACTGCAAACTGCACTAATATTGCTGGGTTGCAGGGGGGAAACAGAAATCTTGGAAACTGGAAATCTTGGAAAAGGCTTAGAGTGGAGAGATCGAGATAAAACTTGATGGGAAGAATAAACAAAAGTTATAGATGCGAAATGGACACAATTTAGACAGATCTGTTCTCTTTGTGGGAGCTGAGGGGTGTAAATTTGGAAAAATGAGAAAAATTGAGGTATTTTAAGCTTAAGAATGGGTGACCGGATCTTAATGAAATTTGATACTTAGAACATACTCATGTGTCGGAGCTCTTATTTCAAATCCCGACCAGATCTGTTGACATTGGGGGAGTGTGATTCTTACCGGGACACAAGGAATATAAATGACGACCGGGACACTCAAAGAGAAACTATAGATCGAGACACCGGGACACAAATGACGACTGGGACGTCGGAACACAGGGAATATAAATGACGACCAGAATACAGGGACACAACTACAACCGAGACGCCAGAAGGGCACAGGGGGATATATAAATGACAATGGGGACACAGAGAATATTCGATTAGCAATCAACATCAACAAAGCTCAATGGCAATCATTAGAAAAATGGGGTATAGATCTGAATACGGATTCCTTTCCCATGGACAATTAAATGTTGCATGTTTAAGAATCGGTAAACCTGACAATCTATTTATATGCACAGACAATGGGACAGCGAATAATGTTGTATATTCACAAGTTTTGTATAGTTAAAACATTTATATAACACTGGGATAACTGTATCAATGACGCTTGCGAAACGTCATCTCCAAGTCAAATTCGTGCATTGTTTGGAATCATACTAACTTCGTGTTATCCTTCAGCTCCTACAGAGTTATGAGAGAAATATAAATTGAATGGCCGAGGATATACTCCATCAAAACATTTAGAGACGTTAGATATCTTCATTGATTTTACATCAGAAATTTATAACTACACTTTAGTTATAATTGAAGGTTTTTGCGTATGTATAGCAAACAAACCTCTTCAGCATTTGGGAATGCCTTCTTCACCTATTCGTTACGCTGCTATTTCGACTTGTGTAGAATTGGATCTGGAACAAAGTTACAGCACTAGTGATCTATTGTCGTAAGTAGAAAATAGTATTTCTAAGTTAACGTCTGAGCAAAAAGACATTTTTGATACGATAATGCATTGTGTCGATAAAAACGTTGGAGAAATCTTCTTTTTGGATCCACCAGGTGGTACTGGTAAAATGTTTGAGATACAACTGATTATGGCATCAATTCGATCAAAAATGATATAGCGTTGGCAATTGCGTCGTCCGGAAAAGCAATAACGTTGCTGCCTGGTGGAAGAACAGCTCATTTTGCTTTGAAATTGCCTCTGAATTTGCATTCTACAGGAACTCCCACGTGCAATATTTCAAAACCATCTGGGATAGGTCAAGTATTGCAGCAATGAAAATTTATTATTTCGGATGACTGTATAATGGCACACAAAAAATCGCTCGAGGCTCTGGAGCAATCATTTCGAGATTTGTGAGAAAATTCAAAACCCTTTGGCAGCAAATTATTATTGCTTGCGGGAAATTTCTGGCAAACATTACCTATAATACCTAGATCAACCCCTGCGGACGAAATGAATGCTTGCCTGAAAAATTCTAATTTATGGGCAAATGTAAAGACATGTAAATTAACTATAAATATGGGAGTCCGATTGCAAAACGATAACCCTGGTGAAACCTTTTCAGATAAATTACTGGCAATTGGAAACGGAAAGCTCCCAGTAGACTCAATTTCAGGACGTATACAACCGCCTGCTGAATTCTGTAATTTAGTCACGTCTAAAAATGAATTGGTTGAAAAGGTATTTCCAAGTATTATTAGAAATTATAAAAATTATAAATGGCTCAGAGAACGAGCGATATTGGCATCCAAGAATAAGGACGTCCACGAAATCAATAATATTATTTTGACCAAGACTCGACACCAGGAAGTAATTTACACGTCAGTTGACACTGTTCTGGAACCAAATGAAGCGGTTAATTATCCATCTGAACTTTTAAATTCCCTGGATCTCCCAGGGTTTCCGCCACACGTCTACAGCTAAAAATAGGCGTACCAATAATTCTGTTACGAAATATTAACCCACCAAAGCTTTGCAATAGCACGCGACTTGCCTTAAAAAAAAACAATGGAAAATGTAATAGAGGCAACAATCTTGACAGGGCCTTTTGAGGGTGAGGCTGTTCTTATTCCTCGCATTCCCATGATTCCAACGGATCTGTCTTTTCAATTTAAAAGATTGCTATTCCAAATTCGCTTAGCATTTGCTATCACCATCAACCAAGCTCAAGGGCAATCATTAGAAAAATGCAGTATAGATGTTAATACAGATTGTTTTTCCGATGGCCAATTGTACGTTGCATGTTCGAGGGTCAGTAAACCTGACAATCTATTTATATGTACAGACAATGGGACAGCGAAGAATGTTGTATATTCGCAAGTTTTACGTAGTTAATTTATAGTGTATATGTATATCTGTTTATCTATATATCTACTAGCTGTTAAGGTGGCACTTCGCGCCACCCCAACACCTAGTTGGTGGAGGCGCTTCATGACCCCCAAGGCCCCCCCGCGCGCGTAAGTCGTTACGCGCCATATATATATATATATATATATATATATATATATATATATATATATATATATATATATATATATATATATATATGTATATATATATATATATATATATATATATATATATATATATATATATATATGTATATATATATATATATATATATATATATATATATATATATATATATATATATATATATAGCATAATAATTGTTCATGGGGAAACAATCCATATTCAGATCTATATCGCATTTTTCTAACGATTGCTCTTGAGCTTTGTTGATGGTGATTGCTAATCAAACATTCCCTGTGTGGATACGATTTTATGATTTTTTGAATTCGAAGAAAATTTTGTATAATGGACAGTTTGGTTTCAGAAGTGAACATTCCACTAGTCATGCAGTACACCATCTTTTAAGTTTTGTTGATAATGTGTTTGAAAATAATATGGTTCCTTTAACTGTTTTTGTAGATTTCCGTAAGGCTTTTGACACTGTTGATTTTAATACTCACTCTTCTTAGTAGACTAAGTGGGCTTGGGTTAGGTAGTACTTGTGTAAAGTGGTTTTCATCGTATTTGCATGGCCGGACTATCACAGTTGCTTTATCAGATATATCAAGCAGAGAGTTCGGTGTTAAGTGTGGAGTGCCTCAAGGTTCCGTGCTGGGGTCTCTGCTTTATCTTATTTATGTTAATTCGTTGGCTTTACATGTTGGTGTTGAAGCGCTGACCTCTTTCGCGGACGACACTGCGATAACAGTAATTGGTAGTTGTTTGGTGCAGGTTGCACATAAGGCTAATTTGGCACTTGAACGTTTGCGCAGTTTTACAGTAGTTAGTTCCCTAGCAGTTAATGCATCTTAAACATATTAAATTATATTTAGTAGAACAGGTAGGTTACTTAATGATAATAATAACATTTTTTTTGGACATTTACCCATTAAACAAGTTTTTGAAATTAGGTATTTGGGGTTTTATTTAGATAATAATATTAGTTGGAAAAAGCATTGTAGTGTTATTGGTGCTAAAATGGCTAGGGGTCCAGGAATTTTGAGACTTGAAAAAAAACTTTTCCTTTCAAGATTTTAAAAATCATTTTTTGAAAATGATCCAGATGCCCACTGAATTTCCCATTACTAGTAAACTTTACCCCAAGATAAACAAATTCATTATTCACTGGTATAGTTTCACCTTTAAAGAAAAAATTCACATCTTCACTTTCCATGGCTTTACGACCAAATACCATCACCACTGACTTCGATGTGTTCAGGATTAACTTCTTCTCTTCCAAACAAACCTCCGTAATCTCTAATAATTGTTGCAGTTTCTCCTTTGTTTCAGCCAGTAATACTATGTCGTCAGCAAATAGTAGTAAGCACAGTTTAAGCAAATCTATCGATAACATTGGTGCATTATTCTTAACGAAAAATTCATTGGCATCATTTAAATAAAGGCTAAACAATTTCGGTGACAGCTCGCATCCCTGTTTTAGTCCCAATAAAGATTGCACCGGAGTTGAGCACTTTCCCGCCACTTTCATTACTAACTTCACGTACTTATACATTTCGCACAGCAACAATACGAAATAGTGAGGCAGTCCTAAAGATAACAGGTTTAACATTAACAGGTTCCTATCCACATTATCATATATGGCATTGTGGAGATATGTGAATTGTTGTGTCATTATTTTACTGCTATATCGAAAATGTATCTATCTATCTATTTGAAAGTTCATATTTTAATGCTTTCTCCACTTTCTTTAAATTCCTTTTATTTTATATGATCTATCACTCAGATATTTCTCGTACAAGCCCCTTCTCCTCTCTATTAAACATAAAGCTTTCCACTAACATTCCTCGCTGCAGTCCTAATTTTTTTTTCTAAAACACCATCAGCAACTTCACAAATTGTTTTTCTAAACCTATTCCAACGATCTCCCACATTGTCAAATTTTAAACTCTCGAGATTAGTAGTCAACTATTCCTGGAAAGTTTCTCTCAAATTTTCATCCTGGAGTCTACCAACGTCATGACTTCCTATGAGGTAGTTACCCTTCCGACTTCCGAATTCAGCTTTAAATTAACCCTAAACACTACTAGATTGTGAACTTTACTGCAACCTTCCAGATTACTGTAGCAAATGACAAACGCAATTCAGCTTTCTCCAAATATCGACGAAGTGGCAATCGTTATGGTCAGTTATCAGTTTTTACCTCGAGATATTATTCTTCATAAGCGAAACGCTCAGTTGGTAGGAATTTTTGAAACTCATCGATGGTATGATGCCCTACAATATCCTATCATTTTTTCCACTAATAAACAAATGGATAAGAAATGCAGCGGAATGAATTGAGCAAATAATTGTCCATTCGAAAACAATACATATACAGATCTATACCACATTTTTCTAATGATTGCCCTTGAGCTTTGTTGATGTTGATTGCTTATCAAATATTCCCTGTGTCCTCGTCGTCATTTATATATCCCCCCTGTGCCCTTCCGGCGTCCCCTTTGTAGGTGTGTCCCTGTGTCCCGGTAGTCATTTATATTCCCTGTGTCCCGGTGTCCCAATCGCCATTTTTGTCTCGGTGTCTCGGTCTGTAATTTCTCTTTGAGTTACCCGGTCCTCATTTATATTCCTTGTGTCCCGGTGTCAATTACATCAGCACGTATCTACGACATTTATAAGCGTTTTCCAAGATTTCCAGTTTCCCCCTCCAGCTCCCCCAACGTCAACAGATCTGGTCGGAATTTGAAATAAGAGCTCTGAGACATGAGTTAGTTCTAATTATCAATTTTCATTAATATATGGTTACCAATTCTTAAGGTTCAGATACCTCAATTATTCTCATTTTTCCAAATTTACAACCCCCAGCTCCCCCAAAGAGAACAGATGTGTCTAAATCATGTCCATTTCGTATTTATAGCTTGTGCTAATTCTTCCCAACAAGTTTTATCTCGATCTCTCCACTCTAAGCCTTTTCCAAGATCTCCAGTTTCCAAGAGTTCCGTTTCCCCCCTCCAACCCAAAAATATTAGTGCAGTTTGCAGTTAAATAGAAAAATCTATTTAGAATTTTCAGGAATTATTCTAGTTTTTCATTTATGTCTCGTATGATGTGCATGTCCTTGGAAATGGTTTTAACTAAAACTACGTTATTTTAAACATATTTTACGGGTTACACCGTAGTATTACATCAGACCATCTGTATGTATCTATTGTTGTATTGAGCACTATTGTCATATATTAGTCTACACAATAGAATTCCAATTAGTTTTCATAAATGAATTTTCTATGGAAAAATTCTATGGGAAGGAAATTGTCTGGGGCTGAACCTGTCAGGAGAAATACACCGGGGGAATTCACCCGGATTCATATGCAAAATTCTTTTGAATTGTTTTCTATTTGGACACAAATGTAAAAATAGAATAATTCCTGAAGATTCGGAATAAAATAATTTTATTTAACTACAAACTGCACAAATATTTCTATTGTCTGAGCAATAATGAAAATTTTTTAATTCTACCAGAAAAATACCTGAAAAATTTTTAAATTAGATTTGATTTAGTGTTGCTTTGAAGGACTCGTTAGGTAAAATTATATTTTAAATATTTCTTACATCTGTAAAAATGGTAGGAGAAGGGCTAGCCATCGCATTCGGAGGATCTTTACTCTTCTATATTTTTGTAAAAGGAACAAAATTCATTCATCGCAAAATCGAACATAAAAAAATAGTTTATAAAACCAAAAAGCTGCCCGTAATATTTCAAATTATCTTCATAGGAGATCTGCGTTAGAAATACTGGTCAGAAAAATGACCGAGGCAAGCAATCATTCTATAAAAGAAGATGATTTGATTAAAATTTCATCAGTTCCAATAGAACAATCTCAAAATTTAATAAAATTTCTTGATCAAGCTGCTAAAACATACAATATTCAAAAAATTTACAAAATTGTAGAAATAATTACATATCTAGTTTTAAATTACAAGCCCTTCAGGGAAGATTTTAATCAAGAAAAAATAAAAATAATAGTTTTAAACAAATTAAATTTTTTAAAAATAGAAGATCTAAAGACCGATAGTGATACCTATCAGTCTGGGTTGTATTCCAAAATTAATGATCTTAGAGAATTATTACAATTGGAACCAATTAGCTTTAACTTAAAATAATGAAATTTTAAACTCCCTCAAATAATATTTATTACCCTCAAATTTTATATTAAATTAAATTCCCCTCAAATAAATTTTTATTCTCCTTAAATTTAATTCCCCTCAAATAAATTGATCAATAAAGTGATCAGGATTTTTATATTTATTTTGTAGGTGCTTGGGTCACAATATAAGCTTACTGACTTACGTGATTGATATTTGCCTGCTTGCCGCTTACCTATTATTTACCTTATGCCTGATGCCTAATAGAAAACTCCACATCGTGTCAGACGTCTGAGGAATGCAACATGGGATTCGGAGCTTTCCCATCAATAAATTGGGATGCAACAAACTTAAAAGTAGCCTGGTCATACTTCAAACAGCATGCAAAAATTGTGTTTACAGTAACTCTAAATGAAAAAACAAGTTCAGTGAAATTTTCATACTTGCTGATATGGGCTGGTGAAAAGAACAGAGACATTTTTAATATATGGACCAACATCATCGTTATTGATGATGTTGGAGTCCCCCAGGGATTGGTATTGGGGCCATTACTATTTTTTATCTATATAAATGACCTCCCAAGGTATTTACCCCAAGATAATAGCTTAGCAGTAATTATTGCAGATGATACTGCTGTGA
This sequence comes from Artemia franciscana, assembly GCF_032884065.1. Classification (NCBI taxonomy): domain Eukaryota; kingdom Metazoa; phylum Arthropoda; class Branchiopoda; order Anostraca; family Artemiidae; genus Artemia; species Artemia franciscana. Next base: position 4,222,788 of record NC_088882.1, read on the forward strand.
CGTTAAAAGCTAAAACCCCATCTTTGTTGGTTGAGAAAATGGTGACAGCAATAAAATCTTTGAATAAATGGTCTACGTGTAACTGCCTAGCTCCGAACTCTTCTAAAACTGAATTCAGGATTTTCGGGTGGTCACAACGGGTGACAAATAAAATTACCATAGATGAGTTAATTGTAAATCAAAGTAGAATGAAAAGAGTACATTTATTTCGTTACCTTGGGGTTATTCTCGATGAGTTTTTATCTTTCCGTAAGCATTCTGATTATTTGAGATGGAAACTTGCCAATCACTTAGGTTGTCTTTACAGATTGGAACAGGTGTTTCCTTTCTCCATCCTTATAATTTTATACCATTCTATAATTTAATCATATCTTAATTATTGCCCCATAGTTCATCTCAACACATTTATGGTCCATCTGCAGCCTCTTCAGATAATTCAAAATAAGGAATTAGAATTCTGGGTGCTTTTGTTCATCGCCCTGTGAGACTTAAAAATCTGTCAGAAACCAAAACTTTATATATTTTTCTCAATATACTTAATCGCAAACAATTGAAGGACGTGCATACAGCAATGTGGTATTATGATATCCAATCCTCAGCAAATTATTTCCGTGATTTGGGTATAATTGGGACTCCCACTTCTGCTGCCCACTGCATCCGCTCCAAGAAGTATCGCCTTCTACCAATCCAATTAGAAAGAGCTAGATTCCCAATCAGATACCAGATTCCTCATCTTAAAGAAAAAACCTAAAAAGAAAAACGTAAAAAAATAAAAAAGATAAAAAACTAAAAAAAAAGAAAAAAAGCTAAAAAACTAAAAAAAAGAAAAAACTAAAGTATGGGAATTGCACGAATATTTCAATATATTTTGACAAATAGATTAAAGTAATTCGAATACCTTAAAACAGAATGCTTGGCATGCTTGGCACGTAAAGATTTTCCCAAGTGTCAATGTTAGAATGAACATTGACAAATTGAGGAAAACAAATCAATGAAAAGAAGAAACTAAAAAAAGAAAAAACTAAAAAAGAAATATTTCACAAATATTTCAATATATTTTGACAATAGATTAAAGTAATTCGAAAACCTTAAAACAGATACTCCAAAGTTTGAGGTTTAATATGAATTGTTGGAGCTTTAGCATGCTTGGCACGTAAAGATTTTTCCAAGTGTCAATGTTAGAATGAACATTGACAAATTGAAGAAAATTAATCAATAAAAAGAAGAAACTAAAAAAAAGAAAAAACTAAAAAAAAGCAGAAAAATGGCAATTATACGTGTAACTGCTTAGCTCCAAACTCTTCTAAAACTGAATTCAGGATTCTCGGGTGGTTACAACGGGCGATAAATAAAATTACCATAGATGAGTTAATTGTAAATCAAAGTAGAATAAAAAGAGTATATTTATTTCGTTACCTTGGGGTTATTCTCGATGAGTTTTTATCTTTCCAGATATAAGATTAAATCTTAAAGTATCCAGATAGAACAGATTAAAGTAGATACCAGATTCCTCATATTGCAAATAAACTTAACTAAGTAGAAATGTCCCGAAGTTTCACAAGTCGAATTTCTTTGAAAAAACATATTTCAAAAATAATTCTTTGCCTGGATGTCGGGATTGACTAATAATAGAATTTAAGATGTATTTTGCTGTGGTGTTCTTGCGCTGGGGTGGCCTCCTCTATGAACTCCTACCTTGTGTGTTTTTTTTTTCTCTCGTATATTTTTTCTGTCTTAGTTTTTTCTCTCTCCTTTTGGAATTGTTAGTATGACGAGACGTTGTGTTTTTTTATGCAATTGTGCTGCCCCAGCCTTACGAGTATATATACAGCAATTATTCTAGTTTTTCGTTTGTGTCTCGTATGATGTGCATGTCCTCGGAAATGATTTTAACTAAAACTACGTTATTTTAAACATATTTTACGGGTTACACCGTAGTATTACATCAGACCATCTGTATGTATCAACAAATTGTTATTGTTGTATTGAGCACTATTGTCATATATTAGTCTACGCATTAGAATTCCAATTAGTTTTCATAAATGAATTTTCTATGGAAAAATTCTATGGGAAGGAAATTGTCTGGGGCTGAACCTGTCAGGAGAGATACACTGGGGGAATTCACCCGGATTCATATGCAAAATTCTTTTGAATTGTTTTCTACTTGGACACAAATCTAAAAATAGAATAATTCCTGAAGATTCGGAATAAAATAATTTTAATTAACTGGAAACTGCATAAATATTTCTATTGTCTGAGCAATAATGAAAATTTTTTAATTCTACCAGAAAAATACCTGAAAATTTTTTAAATTAGATTTGATTTAGTGTTGATTTGAAGGACTCGTTAGGTAAAATTATATTTTAAATATTTCTTACATCTGTAAAAATGGTAGGAGAAAGGCTAGCCATCGCATTCGGAGGATCTTTACTTTTCTATATTTTTGTAAAAGGAACAAAATTTATTCATCTCAAAATGGAACATAAAAAAATAGTTTATAAAACAAAAAAGCTGCCCGTAATATTTCAAATTATCTTCATAGGAGATCTGCGTTAGAAATACTGGTCAGAGAAATGACCGAGGCAAGCAATCATTCTATAAAAGAAGATGATTTGATTAAAATTTCATCAGTTCCAATAGAACATTCTCAAAATTTAATAACATTTCTTGATCAAGCTGCTAAAACATACAAAATTCATAAAATTTACAAAATTGTAAACTGAATTCAGGATTCTCGGGTGGTCACAACGGGTGATAAATAAAATTACCATAGATGAGTTAATTGTAAATCAAAGTAGAATAAAAAGAGTACATTTATTTCGTTACCTTGGGGTTATTCTCGATGAGTTTTTATCTTTCCAGATATAAGATTAAATCTTAAAGTATCCAGATAGAATAGATTAAAGTAGATACCAGATTCTTCATATTGCAAATAAACTTAACTAAGTAGAAATGTCCCGAAGTTTCACAAGTCGAATTTCTTTGAAAAAACATATTTCAAAAATAATTCTTTGCCTGGATGTCGGGATTGATTAATAATAGAATTTAAGATGTATTTTGCTGTGGTGTTCTTGCGCTGGAGTGGCCTCCTCTATGATCTCCTACCTTGTATGTTTTTTTTCTCTCTCGTATATTTATTCTGTCTTAGTTTTTTCTCTCTCCTTTTGGAATTATTAGTATGACGAGACGTTGTGTTTATTTTATGCAATTTTGCTGCCCCAGCCTTACGAGTTGTTCTCTCTGTTGGGGCATAAAATTGTTTTTGAATATTTTTAATTTGAATTAATAAATATTGATTGATTGATTGAACGAACTGTAGTAAGGAGCGACACGGCTCAATAGTAAACGAAACTCTAAAAAACTGAATGTTGATGGTAAAAGATACATCAAAAGAATCGTATTTTCATGTTTATTTTAAATATATAAGTTTCATCAAATTTAGTCTTTGTCATCAAAAGTTAAGAGCCTGAAAAAAATTTGCCTTATTTTGGAAAACAGGGGGAACCACCCCTTAAAAGTCATAGAATCTTAACAAAAATCACACCATCGCATTCAACGAATCAGAGAACCCTATACCGAAACCCATCCGCAATCCCTCGCTCTTTACGCTAAATTTTGACTCTGTGCCACAATTCTACGTTTTAAAACAATTAAAAACTTTAACGTAAAGAGCGAGGGATTGCGGAGGGGACAACCCATGTCACATACGGAGTAATTTTTGTTCATTTTAAGTTTTAATGTCGCTCCTTACTTTCAGTTAAAAAAACTAGTTTTTTTCTATTTAATAATACATGAGTCAAGTACTTCTCAGTTATACTTCCACTCTTTTGTTGACCATTTATTGTTGAGATAGTTCTTAAGACTGTTTTGTGGTTTGGAGCATCGGTATCTTGCAGGTATTTGTTCCACAGGCTGGTAACATGGCTGGGGAGAAAATGGGCACGTTGCCGCTTTGAGTAGAAATACCTGGATAACTGTAAGTTATATCCTCTTGTATGAGTCCTGAGACACCAGAGGAAAGAAATAATTAGGATGGACATCCACTTCATTTAACTACTTTAGCTGGATGCTCACATACTGTTGCAAGTCTTCTCAAATATGGAGTTTCATATTAACTTTAAGGACAAGGATGTCAGGACACCGCTTCATTATGCTATTTATTCTGGAGCTGATGTTAATATAAGAACTAATTATAAAGTCCACTTCCCTTAGCCGCTTAGGTTGGCCGTCGACTGACTTACCGTGTTTCCGACGTTCAAATGATTTCTTTTTAGCATTCCACGTGTAATACGAAGGTACTTTAGTATACAGCAATTTTTTTCAAAAAGAATTATTTTGACATAACGAAAAGAAAGCAGTTAACGATGTATCCGGTTGATTCAGAGCTCTTTGTTGCACGTTGTATTCCAAAAATTAAATACGTTGACCATTCTGAAAATGGACAACTAAGTGAACAACAGCTGGAATTCGTTAATTTATTGGAAATGAAAGAATTCGCCAAATAGCCTCATTACTGCTTCTGTATCTTCCAGCCTGATATTCTACGATTTCATCGATATCACTGATTTTGGACTTCAAACCAAAAACTGCCATGTCGCTGCCATTGCTGACGTATTTACATATGTATTTGATTGCCTTTACGGATTTACAGTATTCAACGTTTATGTAAGCATTAAATGTTCTCGATAATAAAGTTGAATATGGAACAACCGACTGGTTACATTCATTTTATATATTCACAGGTGGTACACAGGGACACTACAATGGAGCGTAACTAATTTGGCGCTTCACAACTTACGAGCGTGGGGGGAAGGGCTTGGGGGAGCGCGAAGTGCCCCCATCAACTAGGTATCGGTTTGGCGCGAAGTGCCACACCATCAGCTAGTAAATAAATCTATGTATATAAAAATAAGTTGTTTGTGGGTTATGTATGTCTGTCTGTCTGTCGATTGACGTCGTGTTTGTCTGCATATGACCTCTGAATTATTTCACACTAATACAAAAGAAGAAAAAAAAACTAAAAAAGGTAAAAACTAAAAAAAAAACTAAGAAGAAAAAAAACTAAAAAAGCTAAAAAAACTAATAAAAAAACTAAAAAAAGGTAAAAAACTAAAAACTAAAAAAAACTGAAAAAACTAAAAAAAGGCAAAAACTACAAAAAAAACTAAAAACTAATAAAAAAACTAAAAAAGCTAAAAAACTAAAAAAACTAAAAAATATCTAAAAAAAGGTAAAAAACTAAAAAACTAAAAACTAAAAAAGAAAAAAACTAAAAAAAAGGAAAAAACTGAGAAATAAAAGAGAAAAAGAAAGCTAAAAAAATATGAATAAAAATAAAAAAAATTAAAAAGATAAAAACTACAAAAAAACTAAAAACAAAAAACAAAAAAAAACTAAAAAAGCTAAAAAAAAGAGTAAAAACCAATAAAAAAACTAAAAAGAAAAAAAGGAAAAAAAAGAAAATTTTTTTCATCATATAATATGACGTCTGAATTATTTCATCATATACCAATTCAAAAACGAATGTATTCAAGCCGATGTAGCTGAGTTGTTTGTGGGTTATGTTTGTCTGTCGGTCTGTCGAGTGACGTCATGTCATCATGTCGTCATGTTGTCATGAAGTTAGTTGTCGTCATGTTTGTTATGACGATGACGTCATTAAAAGTAATTAAGAAAATCGTTCAAAGATAAATTTTTAATTGTAAGAAGATCGTGGACGGAAAAATATTTAATCGTAAAATGACTGAAGAACCTACAAGGGCAACAGACACACAACTTTCGAGTTACATCATGTCATCATGTCGTCATGTCGTAATGAAGTTAGTTGTCGTCATGTTCGTTATGACGATGAGGTCATTAAAAGTATTTAAGAAAATCGTTCTTAGACAAATTCTTAATTGTAAGAAGATCGTGTACGGAAAAATGTTTAATTGTATAATGACCGAAAAGCCTACAATGGCAACAGACACACAACTTATTTATATCTATCTATATAAAAATAAGTTGTCTGTCTGTGTCTGTCTGTCAGGTGACGTCATGTTTCTGTGTCAACTTACGTCATGAAGTTAGTTGTCGTCATTTTTGCTATGACGATGACGTCATCAAAGGTATTTAAGACATTCGTTCTTGGAAAAATGTTTAATTGTAAAATGACTGAAGAACCTACAATGGCAACAGCCGAGGAAGCTGCTCAAAGAGTCTATGCCAAAAAACTTGCTGCTGAAAAAGTAAGAAAAGAAAGCGTGCCGAGGAATAAAAAGAACGCAAAACCGCGCAGTTAGATGAAAATCCACCTGGACAGCGAGAGTCAAAATTTATCAAAACTGAAAATGATAGCGATGATGATTTGGTTTGGGATTTTGACTTGGATAAGGTCAAGAAAAAGAAAACTGAAAAAAGAAAAAAGGTAAAAAACTAAAAAAAAACTAAAAAGAAAAAACACTCAAAGAGAAATTACAGACCGGGACACAAATGACGACCGAGACAGAGGGAATATAAATGACGACCGGGAACCTCAAAGAGAAATTACAGACTGGGACGCCCGGACACAAATCACGACTGGGACACAGGGAATATAAATGACGACCGGGACACAGGGAAACAACTACAACGGGGACGCCGGGGGCACAGGCGGGATATATAAATGACGACCGGGACACAGGAATTGTTCGAATAGAAATTACAGACCGAGACACCGGGACACAAATGACGACCGGGATACAGGGAATATAACTGACCACCGGGATACTCAAAGAGAAATTACAAACTGGGACACCGGGACACAAATGACGACAGGGACACAGGGAATATAAATGACGACCGGGACACAGGCACACATCATTAGAATAATGAGGTATAGATCCGAATACGGATTGTTTTTCCCATGGACAATTAGATGTTGCATGTTCAAGAGTCAGTAAACCTGACAATCTATTTATATGCACAGACTATGGGACAGCGAAGAATGTTGTATATTCGCATGTTTTACGTATTTAAAAACATATATTTATATATATCTCTATTCAGAGGTGGGACACAGGGACACAACTACAATGGCGCGTAACGACTTATGCGTGCGGGGGGGCGGCTTAGGGGGGCACGAAGCGCCCCATCAACTAGGTGTTGGTGTGGCGCGAAGCGCCACCCCAACAGATAGTAAATATATATGTTTTTAACTGCGTAAAACTTGCAAATATACAACATTCTTTGCTGTCCCAATGTCAACGCATATACAAAGCATTATATACTTATAATGACGTCATATGCAAACCCTCTTTTTACAAACAAACAAACATGCATATATACAACTTATTTCTATATCTTCTATATATATAAAAATAAGTTGTCTGTCTGTTATGTCTGTTAGACTTTGTCTGTTACGCATATATATATAAAGGAAAACAAACAAAAATGTAAAACTGGAAATTGCATAAATATTTCGAAATATTTTGACAATAGATTAAAGTAATTCGAAAAAAGAAAAATGGTAAAAAACTAAAAAAAAAATAAAAAGAAAAAACTAAAAAGAACAATTAAAAAATAAAAAAAATAAAAAAAAGAAATGTCAACAGATCTGGTCGGAATTTGAAATAAGAGCTCTGAGACATGAGTTAGTTCTAATTATCAATTTTCATTAATATATGGTTACCAATTCTGAAGGTTCAGATACCTCAATTATTCTCATTTTTCCAAATTTACAACCCCCAGCTCCCCCAAAGAGAACAGATCTGTCTAAATCATGTCCATTTCGTATTTATAGCTTGTGCTAATTCCTCCCATCAAGTTTTATCTTGATCTCTCCACTCTAAGCCTTTTCCAAGATCTCCAGTTTCCAAGAGTTCCGTTTCCCCCCTCCAACCCAAAAATATTAGTGCATTTTGCAGTTAAATAAAAAAAATATATTTAGAATTTTCAGGAATTATTCTAGTTTTTCGTTTGTGTCTCGTATGATGTGCATGGTCTCGGAAATGATTTTAACTAAAACTACGTTATTTTAAACATATTTTACGGGTTACACCGTAGTATTACATCAGACCATCTGTATGTATCAACAAATTATTATTGCTGTATTGAGCACTATTGTCATATAATAGTCTACACATTAGAATTCCAATTAGTTTTCATAAATGAATTTTTTATGGAAAAATTCAATGGGAAGCAAATTGTCTGGGGCTGAACCTGTCAGGAGAAATACACAGGGGGAATTCAACCGGATTCATATGCAAAATTCTTTTGAATTGTTTTCTACTTGGACACAAATGTAAAAATAGAATAATTCCTGAAGATTCGAAATAAAATAATTTTATTTAACTGCAAACTGCACAAATATTTCTATTGTCTGAGCAATAATGAAAATTTTTTAATTCTACCAGAAAAATACCTGAAAAATTTTTAAATTAGATTTGATTTAGTGTTGCTTTGAAGGACTCGTTAGGTAAAATTATATTTTAAATATTTCTTACATCTGTAAAAATGGTAGGAGAAGGGCTAGCCATCGCATTCGGAGGATCTTTACTCTTCTATATTTTTGTAAAAGGAACAAAATTTATTCATCGCAAAATGGAAAATAAAAAAATAGTTTATAAAACAAAAAAAGCTGCCCGTAATATTTCAAATCATCTTCATAGGAGATCTGCGTTAGAAATACTGGTCAGAGAAATGACCGAGGCAAGCAATCATTCTATAAAAGAAGACGATTTGATTACAATTTCATCAGTTCCAATAGAACATTCTCAAAATTTAATAAAATTTCTTGATCAAGCTGCTAAAACATACAATATTCATAAAATTTACAAAATTGTAGAAATAATTACCTATCTAGTTTTAAATTACAAGCCCTTCAGGGAAGATTTTAATCAAGAAAAAATAAAAATAACAATTTTAAACAAATTAAATTTTTTAAAAATAGAAGATCTAAAGACCGATAGTGATACCTATCGGTCTTGGTTGTATTCCAAAATTAATGATCTTAGAAGATTATTACAATTGGAACCAATTAGCTTTAACTTAAAATAATGAAATTTTAAACTCCCTCAAATAATATTTATTCCCCTCAAATTTTATATTAAATTAAATTCCTCTCAAATAAATTTTTATACCCATTAAATTTAATTCCCCTCAAATAAATATTTGTTTTTTCGTGAAATAGCTCATAAAAACCAAAATATGACGAGAATATCTTTTTGGAACTGTCGTGGTTGGAGGAGTGGGCAAGGTGCGATTGAAGATTTTGCAGAGTTCTCCATTTAAAGTGATCAGACATTGATTTCTCTTACTGATTTTAATATTTATTTTGTAGGTGCTTGGGTCACAATATAAGCTTACTGACTTACGTGATTGATATTTGCCTGCTTGCCGATTACCTATTATTTACCTTATGCCTGATGAATAATAGAAAACTCCACATCGTGTCAGAAGTCTGAGGAATACAACATGGAATTCGGAGCTTTCCCATCCATAAATTGGGATGCAACAAACTTAAAAGTAGCCTGGTCAAACTTCAAACAGCATGCAGAACTTATGTTTACAGGACCTCTAAGTGAAAAAACAGGTGCACTGAAATGCTCATACTTGCTGACATGGGCTGGTGAAAAGAGCAGAGACATTTTTAATATATGGACCAACATCATCGTTATTGATGATGTTGGAGTCCCCCAGGGATTGGTATTGGGGCCATTACTATTTTTTATCTATATAAATGACCTCCCAAGGTGTTTACCCCAAGATAAGAGCTTAGCAGTAATTTTTGCAGATGATACTGCTGTGACGGTAAAAGCTAAAACCCCATCTTTGTTGGTTGAGAAAATGGTGACAGCAATAAAATCTTTGAATAAATGGTCTACGTGTAACTGCCTAGCTCCGAACTCTTCTAAAACTGAATTCAGGATTCTCGGGTGGTCACAACGGGCGATAAATAAAATTACCATAGATGAGTTAATTGTAAATCAAAGTAGAATAAAAAGAGTACATTTATTTCGTTACCTTGGGGTTATGCTCGATGAGTTTTTATCTTTCCGTAAGCATTCTGATTATTTGAGATTGAAACTTTCCCATCACTTAGGTTGTCTTTACAGATTGGAACAGGTGTTTCCTTTCTCCATCCTTAAAATTTTATACCATTCTATAATTGAATCATATCTTAATTATTGCCCCATAGTTTATCTCAACACATTTATGGTCCATCTGCAGCCGCTTCAGATAATTCAAAATAAGGCAATTAGAATTCTGGGTGCTTTTGTTCATCGCCCTGCGAGACTTAAAAATTTGTCAGAAACCCAAACTTTACATATTTTTCTCAATATACTTAATCGCAAACAATTGAAGGACGTGCATACAGCAATGTGGTATTATGATATCCAATCCTCAGCAAATTATTTCCATGATTTATGTATAATTGGGACTCCCACTTCTGCTGCCCACTGAATCCGCTCCAAGAAGTATCGCCTTCTGCCAATCCAATTAGAAAGAGCTAGATTCCCAATCAGATACCAGATTCCTCATATTGCAAATAAACTTAACTTAGTAGAAATGTCCCGAAGTTTCACAAGTCGTTTTTCTTTGAAAAAACATATTTCAAAAATAATTCTTTGCCTGGATGTTGGGATTGATTAATAATAGAGTTTAAGATGTATTTTGCTGTGGTATTCTTGCGCTGGGGTGGCCTCCTCTATGATCTCCTACCTTGTATGTTTTTTTTCTCTCGTATATTTTTTCTGTCTTAGTTTTTTCTCTCTCCTTTTGGAATTATTAGTATGATGAGACGTTGTGTTTTTTTTATGCAATTGTGTGCTGCCCCAGCCTTATGAGTTGTTCTCTCTGTTATCGCATAATATTGTTTTTGAATATTTTTAATTTGAATTAATAAATATTGATTGATTGATTGAACGAACTGTAGTAAGGAGCGACACGGCTCAATAGTAAACGAAACTCTAAAAAACTGAATGTTGATGGTAAAAGATACATCAAAAGAATCGTATTTTCATGTTGATTTTAAATATATAAGTTTCATCAAATTTAGTCTTTGTCATCAAAAGTTTAAAGCCTGTAAAAATTTGCCTTATTTTGGAAAACAGGGGGAAACACCCCCCAAAAGTCATAGAATCTTAACAAAAATCACATCATCGCATTCAACGAATCAGAGAACCCTATAGCGAAACCCCTCCACAATCCTTCGCTCTTTACGCTAAAGTTTGACTCTGTGCCACATTTCTACGTTTTAAAACAATTAAAAACTTTAACGTAAAGAGCCAAGGATTGCGGAGGGGACAACCCATGTCACATACGGAGTAATTTCTGTTCATTTTAAGTTTTAATGTCGCTCCTTACTTTCAGTTAAAAAAACTAGTTTTTTTTTATTTAATAATACATGAGTCGAGTACTTCTCAGTTATACTTCCACTCTTTTGTTGACCATTTATTGTTGAGATAGTTCTTAAAACAGTTTTGTGGTTTGGAGCATCGGTATCTTGCAGGTATTTGTTCCAGAGGCTTGTAACGTGGTTGGTGAGAAAATGGGCGCGTTGCCACTTTGAGTAGAAATACCTGGATAACTGTAAGTTATATCCTCTAATATGAGTCCTGAGACACCAGAGGAAAGAAATAATTAGGATGGACATCCACTTCATTTAACTACTTTAGCTGGATGCTCACATACTGTTGCAAGTCTTCTCAAATATGGAGTTCCATGTTAACTTTAAGGACAAGGATGTCGGGACACCGCTTGATTTTGTTATTAATTCTGGAGCTGATGTTAATATTAGAACTAATTATAAAGAAAGTCCACTTCCCTTAGCAGCTTAGGTTGGCCGTCGACTGACTTACCCTGTTTCCGACGTTCAAATGATTTCTTTTTAGCATTCCACGTGTAATACGAAGTTACTTTAGTATACAGCAATTTTTTTCAAAAAGAATTATTTTGAATTGGGAATTGCATGAATATTTCAATATATTTTGACAATAGATTAAAGTAATTCGAAAACCTTAAAACAGATACACCAAAATTTAAGGTTTAATATAAATTGTTGGAGCTTTAGCATGCTTGGCACGTAAAGATTTTTCCAAGTGTCAATGTTAGAATGAACATTGACAAATTGAAGAAAACATATCAATAAAAAGAAGAAACTAAAAAAAAAAAGAAAAAACTAAAAACGGTTAATTAAAAAGAATGCGCATCATACGAGACACAAATGAAAAACTAGAATAATTCCTGAAAATTCTAAATAGATTTTTTTATTTAACTGCAAACTGCACTAATATTTTTGGGTTGGAGGGGGAAAACAGAACTCTTGGAAACTAGAGATCTTGGAAAAGGCTTAGAATGGAGAGATCGAGATAAAACTTGATGGGAAGAATTAGCACAAGCTATAAATACGAAATGGACATGATTTAGACATATCTGTTCTCTTTGGGGGAGCTGGGGGTTGTAAATTTGGAAAAATGAGAATAATTGAGGTATCTGAACCTTAAGAATTGGTAACCAGATATTAATGAAAATTGATAATTAGAACTAACTCATGTCTCAGAGCTCTTATTTAAAATTCCGACCAGATCTGTTGACATTGGGGGAGTTGGAGGGGGAAACTGGAAATCTTGGAAAACGCTTATAAATGTCGTAGATACGTGCTGATGTAATTGACACCGGGACACAAGGACTATAAATGAGGACCTGGACACTCAAAGAGAAACTACAGACCGAAACACCGAGACAAAAATGACGATCGGGACACCCGGACACAGGGAATATAAATGACTACCGGGACACAGGGACACACCTACAAAGGGGACGCCGGAAGGGCACAGGGGGGATATATAAATGACGACGAGGACACAGGGAATATTTGATTAGCAATCAACATCAACAAAGCTCAAGGGCAATCATTAGAAAAATGCAGTATAAATCTGTATATGGATTGTTTTCGAATGGAAACTTATTTGCTGCATGTTCAAGAGTCGGTAAACCTGACAATCTATTTATATGCACAGACAATGGGACAGCGAAGAATGTTGTATATTCGCAAGTTTACGTAGTTAAAACATATATATAAGGCTGGGATAGCTGCATCAATGACTTGTGCATTACATCAGACCATTTTCTACTTGGACACAAATGAAAAAATAGAATAATTCCTGAAGATTCAAAATAAAATAATTTTATTTAACTGCATACTGCACAAATATTTCTATTGTCTGAGCAATAATGAACATTTTTTAATTGTAGCAGAAAAATACCTGAAAAATTTTTAAATTAGATTTGATTTATTGTTGCTTTGAAGGACTTGCTAGGTCAAATTATATTTTAAGAATGTTCTATTGGAATTGTTGAAATTTTTATCAAACCATCTTCTTTTATACGATTATTGCTGGCCTCGGTTATTTCTCTGACCAGTATTTCTAACGAACACCTTCTATGAAGATGATTTGAAATATTTCTGAAAAATTTTTTGGTTCTTTGAACTATTTTTTTATGTTCCATTTTTCTGTTAATAAATTTTGTTGCGTTTTGAAAACCATAAAAAAGCAACGCTCCTCCAAATGCACTGGCAGCTTCTGCAAACATTTATTTCGTTACCTTGGGGTTATTCTCGATGAGTTTTCATCTTTCCGTAAGCATTCTGATTATTTGAGATTGAAACTTGCCCATCACCTAGGTTGTCTTTACAGATTGGAACAGGTGTTTCCTTTCTCCATCCTTAAAACTACTTTAGCTGAATGCTCACATACTGTTGCAAGTCTTCTCAAATATGGAGTTCCATGTTAACTTTAAGGACAAGGATGTCAGGACACCGCTTCATTATGCTATTTATTCTGGAGCTGATGTTAATATGATAACTAATTATAAAGAAAGTCCACTTCCCTTAGCAGCTTAGGTTGGCCGTCGACTGACTTACCCTGTTTCCGACGTTCAAATGATTTCTTTTTAGCATTCCACGTGTAATACGAAGGTACTTTAGTATACAGCAATTTTTTTTAAAAAGAATTATTTTGACATAACGAAAAGAAAGCAGTTAACGATGTATCCGGTTGATTCAGGGCTCTTTGTTGCACGTTGTATTCCAAAAATTAAATACGTTGACCATTCTGAAAATGGACAACTAAGTGAACAATAGCTGGAATTCGTTAATTTATCGGAAATGAAAGAATTCGCCAAATAGCCTCATTACTGCTTTTGTATCTTCCAGCTTGATATTCTACGATTTCATCGATATCACTGATTTCGGACTTAAAACCAAAAACTGCAATGTCGCTGCCATTGTTGACGTATTTACATATGTATTTGATTGCCTTAACGGAGTTACAGTATTCAACGTTTATGTAAGCATTAAATGTTTTCGATAATAAAGTTGAATATGGAACAACCGACTGGTTACATTCATTTTATATATTCACAGGTGGTACACAGGGACATTACAATGGAGCGTAACTAATTTGGCGCTTCACGACTTACGAGCGTGGGGGGAGGGGCTTGGGGGAGCGCGAAGCGCCCCCATCAATTAGGTATCGGTGTGGCGCGAAGTGCCAAACCATCAGCTAGTAAATAAATATATATGTTTTTAACTGCATAAAACTTGCAAATATACAACATTCTTTGCTGTCCCATTGTCAGTGCATATACAAAGCATTATATACTTATAATGACGTCATATGCAAACCCTCTTTTTACAAACAAACAAACATGCATATATACAACTTATTTCTATATCTTCTATCTATATATATAAAAATAAGTTGTCTGTCTGTTATGTCTGTTAGACTGTGTTTGTTACGCCAGATTATATTTTCTATATATATATATATATAAAAGAAAACAAACAAAAATGTAAAACTGGAAATCGCATAAATATTTCGAAATATTTTGACGTTAGATTAAAGTAATTCTAAAAAAGAAAAATGGTAAAAAACTAAAAAAACTAAAAAGAAAAAACTAAAAAAAATAAAAAAATTAAAAAAAGAAAAAACCTAAAAAGAAAAAAATGTAAAAACTGGAAATTGAATAAATATTTCGAAATATTTTGACAATAGATTAAAGAAATTCGAAGAAAGAAAACGGTAAGAAACTAAAAAAAAAACTAAAAAGAAAAAAATAAAAAAAATAAAAAATTAAAAAAAATTAAAAAAAGAAAAAACCTAAAAAGAAAAAACGTAAAAAAATAAAAAAGATAAAAAACTAAAAGAAAAAAAGAAAAAAAGCTAAAAAACTAAAATAAAAGAAAAAACTAAAAAATGGGAATTGCACGAATATTTCAATATATTTTGACAATAGATTAATGTAATTCGAAAACCTTAAAACCGATACACCAAATTTTAAGGTTTAATATAAATTGCTGGAGCTTTAGCGTGCTTGGCACGTAAAGATTTTTCCAAGTGTCAATGTTAGAATGAACATTGACAAATTGAGGAAAACAAATCAATGAAAAGAAGAAACTAAAATAAAGAAAAAACTAAAAAAAAAATGTTTCACTAATATTTCAATATATTTTGACAATAGATTAAAGTAATTCGAAAACCTTAAAACAGATATTCCAAATTTTGAGGTTTAATATAAATTGTTGGAGCTTTAGCATGCTTGGCACGTAAAAATTTTTTCAAATGTCAATGTTAGAATGAACATTGACAAATTGAAGAAAACTAATCAATAAAAAGAAGAAACTAAAAAAAAAATACTAAAAAGAAAAAAAAAACTAAAGAAGAAACTGTATCTATATATATATATATAAAAATAAGTTGTATATATGCATGTTTGTTTGTTTGTGGGTTTGCATTTGACGTCATTATAAGTATATAAGGCTTTGTATATGACGCGATTATAAGATGACACTAAAGACCGGGAAACCGGGACACAAATGACGACTGGGAACCAGGGAATATAAATGAAGACCGGGACACTAAAAGAGAAAATACAGACCGGGACACAAATGACGACCGGGACACCGGGACAGAGGGAACATAAATGACGACCGAGACACTCAAAGAGAGCTTACAGACAGGGATACCGGGACACAAATGACGACCGGGACACAGGGAATATAAATGACGACCAGGACACGGGGACACAACTACAACGGGGACGCCGGGGGCACAGGGGGATATATAAATGACGACGGGGTAACAGAGAATGTTCGATTAGCAATCACCATCAACAAAGCTCAAGAGCAATCGTTAGAAAAATGCGGTATAGATCTGAATACGGATTGTTTTCCCATGGACAATTATTATGTTGGATTTTAAAGAGTTGGTAAGCCTGACAATCTATTTATATGGACAGACAATGGGACAGCAAAGAATGTTGTATATTTGCATGTTTTACGTAGTTAAAAATATATATATATATATCTTATATATATAAAAATAAGTTGTCTGTTATGTCTGTTACAATTTGTCTGTTACGCCAGATTACATCTTCTATATATATAAAAGAAAACAAACTAAAATGTAAAAACTGGAAATTGCATAAATATTTCGAAATATTTTGACAATAGATTAAAGTAATTCGAAAAAAGAAAAATGGTAAAAACTAAAAAGAAAAAAAATTAAAAATTAAAAAAATTAAAAAAAGAAAAAACTAAAAAGAAAAAACGTAAAAAAAATAAAAAAGATAAAAAAAAAAAAAAAAAAAAAAAAAACTAAAAAAAACTGGTAATTGCACGAATATTTCAATATATTTTGACAATAGATTAAAGTAATTCGAAAACCTTAAAACAGATACACCAAATTTTAAGGTTTAATATAAATTGTTGGAGCTTTAGCATGCTTGGCACGTAAAGATTTTTCCAAGTGTCAATGTTAGAATGAACATTGACACATTGAAGAAAACAAATCAATGAAAAGAAGAAACTAAAAAAAAGAAAAAAAAACTAAAAAAGAAAAAAAAACTAAAGAAGAAACTGTATCTATATATATATAAATACTACTGGGAGCTTTCCGTTTCCAGTTGCCAGCAATTGATCTGAAAAAGTTTGACCACTGTCATCGTTTTGCAATCGAAAACGCATATTTATAGTTAATTTTAATGTCTTTACGTGTGCCCATAAATTAGAATTTTTCAGGCAAACTTTAATTTCGTCGGCAGGGGTTGATTTAGGTATTATAGGTAATATTTGCCTGAAATCTCCCACAAGCAATATTAATGTGCTGCCAAAGGGCTTCGTATTTCCACACAAATCTTGCAATGATTGCTCCATAGATTTTTGCGTGCCATTGTGCACTCCTCCAAAATAATAAGTTTGCATTGCTGCAATAATTTACCCATCCCAGATGATTTGGAAATATTACACGTGGGAGTTTCTGTAGAATGAAAATTCAGAAGCAATTTCAAAGCAGAATGAGCAGTTCTTTCACCAGGCAGCAACGTTGCGGCTATTCCGGACGACGCAATTTTAGAACGCTATGTCATTAATATTCCAAATGATGCCAGAATCAGTTTTATCACAAACATTTTACCAGTACCACCTGGTGCATCCAAAAAGAAGATTTCTCCAACGTTGTTATCGGCACAATGCATTATCGTATCATAAATGTCTTTTTGCTCAGAAGTTAATTTAGAAATATTATTTTGTACATGTGACAATAGATCACTAGTGCTGTAACTTTCTTCACGATCCAATTCTATACATGTCGAAACAGCAGCGTTACGATTAGGACACAAGGACTATAAATGAGGACCTGGACACTCAAAGAGAAACTACAGACCGAGACACCGAGACAAAAATGACGATCGGGACACCGGGACACAGGGAATATAAATGACTACCGGGACACAGGGACACACCTACAAAGGGGACGCCGGAAGGGCACAGGAGGGATATATAAATGACGACGAGGACACAGGGAATATTTGATTAGCAATCAACATCAACAAAGCTCAAGGGCAATCATTAGAAAAATGCAAAAATAAATCTGTATATGGATTGTTTTCGAATGGACAATTATTTGCTGCATGTTCAAGAGTCGGTAAACCTGACAATCTATTTATATGCACAGACAATGGGACAGCGAATAATGTTGTATATTCGCAAGTTTACGTATTTAAAACATATATATAACACTGGGATAGCTGCATCAATGACTTGTGCATTACATCAGACCATTTTCTACTTGGACACAAATGAAAAAATAGAATAATTCCTGAAGATTCAAAATAAAATAATTTTATTTAACTGCATACTGCACAAATATTTCTATTGTCTGAGCAATAATGAACATTTTTTAACTGTAGCAGAAAAATACCTGAAAAATTTTTAAATTAGATTTGATTTAGTGTTGCTTTGAAGGACTTGCTAGGTCAAATTATATTTTATATATTTTTTACATCTTTCAAATGTTTGCAGAAGCTGCCAGTGCATTTGGAGGAGCGTTGCTTTTTTATGGTTTTCAAAAAGCAACAAAATTTATTAACAGAAAAATGGAACATAAGAAAATAGTTCAAAGAACCAAAACATTTTTCAGAAATATTTCAAATCATCTTCATAGAAGGTGTTCGTTAGAAATACTGGTCAGAGAAATAACCGAGGCCAGCAATAATCGTATAAAAGAAGATGATTTGATAAAAATTTCAACAATTCCAATAGAACATTCTCAAAATTTAATAAAATTTCTTGATAAGGCTGCTAAAACTTATAATATACATAAAATTTACAAAATTGTAGAATTAATTACCTATCTAGTTTTAAACAACAAGCCCTTCAGGGAAGATTTTAATAAAGAAAAAATAAAATTAATAATTTTAAACAAATTAGATTTTTTAAAAATAGAAGATCTAAAGACCTATAGTGATACCTATCGGTCTGGGTTATATACCAAAATTAATTATCTTAGAAAATTATTAAAATTGAAACAAATTAGGTTTAACTTAAAATAGAAATTTTAAACTCCCTCAAATAATATTTATTCCCCTCAAATTTTATATTAAATTAAATTCCCCTCAAATAAATTTTTATTCCCCTTAAATTTAATTCCCCTCAAATAAATATTTGTTTTCTCGTCAAATAACTCATAAAATCAGCAATATGACGAGAATATCTTTTTGGAACTGTCGTGGTTGGAGGAGTGGGCAAGGTGTGATTGAAGATATTGCAGAGTTCTCCATTTAAAGTGATTAGACATTGATTTTTCTTACTGATTTTTATATTTATTTTGTAGGTGCTTGGGTCACAATATAAGCTTACTGACTTACGTGATTGATATTTGCCTGCTTGCCGCTTACCTATTATTTACCTTATGCCTGATGCATAATAGAAAACTCCACATCGTGTCAGAAGTCTGAGGAATACAACATGGAATTCGGAGCTTTCCCATCAATAGATTGGGATGCAACAAACTTAAAAGTAGCCTGTTCACACTTCAAACAGCATGCAGAACTTATGTATCCAGGACCTCTAAGTGAAAAAACAAGTGCAGTGAAATGCTCATACTTGCTGATATGGGCTGGTGAAAAGAACAGAGACATTTTTAATATATGGACCAAAATCATCGTTATTGATGATGTTGGAGTCCCCCAGGGATTGGTATTGGGGCCATTACTATTTTTTATCTATATAAATGACCTCCCAAGGTGTTTACCCCAAGATAATAGATTAGCAGTAATTTTTGCAGATGATACTGCTGTGACGGTAAAAGCTAAAACCCCATCTTTGTTGGTTGAGAAAATGGTGACAGCAATAAAATCTTTGAATAAATAATCTACTTGTAACTGCCTAGCTCCGAACTCTTCTAAAACTGAATTCAGGATTCTCGGGTGGTCACAACGGGCGATAAATAAATTTACCATAGATGAGTTAATTGTAAATCAAAGTAGAATAAAAAGAGTACATTTATTTCGTTACCTTGGGGTTATTCTCGATGATTTTTTATCTTTCCGTAAGCATTCTGATTATTTGAGATTGAAACTTGCCCATCACCTAGGTTTTCCCACATTTTATGATGTGCACATTTTACAAATTTTATGATGCTTGCAGTCATTCTCGCCGTGCCGAGCTGATTATTTTGATGTACTTGAATGTTGATATTCGTAACTTTTAAGAATTTCAAAAATTAACATGGGACTATTAGACTATTAGGACTATAGGAAGACTATTAGGAGAGGCAAACCCCACGCTTTTAAAGACTCTTTTGTACAGGTTTAATTTATTTTCATATTAATTCTGTACGTTTTTCTACAATCCATGGTGGATGTAATTTAATAATTCCTGTACTCCTCGTACAGGAATTAGGAGAGGAACCCCCCCCCCCGCTTTTAAATCATTGTATAAAATAGAAAAAAAAATAGATAAAATGACCGAAATGTTTCTTTTGCTCATAAGAAGCTAATATTCTGTTATCTCTCAAATGATAAGCTGTCCAGGTGTTATCAAAATTATTTTGATGTTGTGAAAAAAAACCTCCCGTAAGGGACTTGAACCCTTGACCCGAGGATTAAAAGTCTCACGCTCTACCAACTGAGCTAATAACTTGCATGTGTGTAAATATAACTTCTCAATAGCTTTTAAAAATTTCAAATTAACATGGGCTCTTATGGAGAGAAATCCGTTAATTAAATAGCTAATGGGTGGTTTCTGGAAAACAGGGAGGGAGTTATCGGATCGAGCTGAAATTTCGCGGATAAGCTCCTGGGCCGTAGGGGACCTTAACTTGTGAATTTCAGCCCGATCGGACAACGTTAAAAGGGATGGGGGGGGGGGGGGTTGGAGGGTCGAAACTTTCGGGGGGTTAAGATTCTCCTACGAAACTTTCATGGGCACTTACTCGGAGAATTCCGCATCGAATGAGTCTTCGTACACCTAGATCCGATGTCGGATGTGACCTGTAGGCGTCTAGGAAAAAAAAGTAAATGAATTTTAAGTGGCTACGCGTGGTTTCTGGAAAACAGGGAAGGAATTATCGGATCAAGCTGAAATTTCGCGGATAAGCTCCTGGGCCCTAGGAGACCTTAACTTGTGAATTTCAGCCCGATCGGACAACGTTAAAGGGGGGCTTGGGTTGACAGGTCGAAACTTTCGGCCAGATTTTCCCCATGAAGAAAAAGCTGGAGGGGGATGAAATTTTGCAGGTTTCTTAGTTTGAGCTCGGGCTACGAAATGCATCCCTCCCCATCCGTCTGCGACCACTGGAACCGAAGATCGCTTAACATTGTCGTGTGTCGCCTCTTTATAGAGGCACGAGTGTGCCTCCTTGATTTATTCTGGAGCTGATGTTAATATGAGAACTAATTATAAAGAAAGTCCACTTCCCTTAGCAGCTTAGGTTGGCCGTCGACTGACTTACCCTGTTTCCGACTTTCAAATGATTTCTTTTTAGCATTCCACGTGTAATACGAAGGTACTTTAATATACAGCAATTTTTTTCAAAAAGAATTATTTTGACATAACGAAAAGAATAATTGGTAAGCCTGACAATCTATTTATATGGACAGACAATGGGACAGCAAAGAATGTTGTATATTTGCAGGTTTTACGTAGTTAAAAATATATATATATATATCTTATATGTATAAAAATAAGTTGTCTGTTATGTCTGTTACACTTTGTCTGTTACGCCAGATTATATCTTCTATATTTATAAAAGAAAACAAACTAAAATGTAAAACCTGTAAATTGCATAAATATTTCGAAATATTTTGGCAATAGATTAAAGTAATTCGAAAAAAGAAAAATGGCAATAGATTAAAGTAATTCGAAAAATAAAAAAAGCTAAAAAACTAAAAAAAAGCTAAAGTAAAAAAAAACTGGGAATTGCATGAATATTTCAATATATTTTGACAATAGATTAAAGTAATTCGAAAACCTTAAAACAGATACACCAAATTTTAAGGTTTAATATAAATTGTTGGAGCTTTAGCATGCTTGGCACGTAAAGATTTTTCCAAGTGTCAATGTTAGAATGAACATTGACAAATTGAAGAAAACATATCAATGAAAAGAAGAAACTAAAAAAAAAAAAAACTAAAAACGGTTAATTAAAAAGAATGCGCATCATACGAGACACAAATGTAAAACTAGAATAATTCCTGAAAATTCTAAATAGATTTTTTTATTTAACTGCAAACTGCACTAATATTTTTGGGTTGGAGGGGGGAAACAGAACTCTTGGAAACTGGAGATCTTAGAAAAGGCTTAGAATGGAGAGAACGAGATAAAACTTGATGGGAAGAATTAGCACAAGCTATAAATACGAAATGGATATGATTTAGACATATCTGTTCTCTTTGGGGGAGCTGGGGGTTGTAAATTTGGAAAAATGAGAATAATTGAGGTATCTGAACCTTAAGAATTGGTAACCAGATATTAATGAAAATTGATAATTAGAACTAACTCATGTCTCAGAGCTCTTATTTAAAATTCCGACCAGATCTGTTGACATTGGGGGAGTTGGAGGGGGAAACTGGAAATCTTGGAAAACGCTTATAAATGTCGTAGATACGTGCTGATGTAATTGACACCGGGACACAAGGACTGTAAATTAGGACCTGGACACTCAAAGAGAAACTACAGACCGAGACAACGAGACAAAAATGACGATCGGGACACCGGGACACAGGGAATATAAATGACTACCGGGACACAGGGACACACCTACAAAGGGGACTCCGGAAGGGCACAGGGGGGATATATAAATGACGACGAGGACACAGGGAATATTTGATTAGCAATCAACATCAACAAAGCTCAAGGGCAATCATTAAAAAAATGCAGTATAAATCTGTATATGGATTGTTTTCGAATGGACAATTATTTGCTGCATATTCAAGAGTCGGTAAACCTGACAATCTATTTATATGCACAGACAATAGGACAGCGAAGAATGTTGTTTATTCGCAAGTTTACATAGTTAAAACATATATATAACACTGGGATAGCTGCATCAATGACTTGTGTATTACATCAGACCATTTTCTTCTTGGACACAATTGAAAAAATAGAATAATTCCTGAAGATTCAAAATAAAATAATTTTATTTAACTGCATACTGCACAAATATTTCTATTGTCTGAGCAATAATGAACATTTTTTAATTGTAGCAGAAAAATACCTGAAAAATTTTTAAATTAGATTTGATTTAGTGCTGCTTTGAAGGACTTGCTAGGTCAAATTATATTTTAATAATGTTCTATTGGAAATGTTGAAATTTTTATCAAATCATCTTCTTTTATACGATTATTGCTGGCCTCGGTTATTTCTCTGACCAGTATTTCTAACGAACACCTTCTATGAAGATGATTTGAAATATTTCTGAAAAATTTTTTGGTTCTTTGAGCTATTTTTTTATGTTCCATTTTTCTGTTAATAAATTTTGTTGCTTTTTGAAAACCATAAAAAAGCAACGCTCCTCCAAATGCACTGGCAGCTTCTGCAAACATTTATTTCGTTACCTTGGGGTTATTCTCGATGAGTTTTTATCTTTCCGTAAGCATTCTGATTATTTGAGATTGAAACTTGCCCATCACCTAGGTTGTCTTTACAGATTGGAACAGGTGTTTCCTTTCTCCATCCTTAAAACTACTTTAGCTGAATGCTCACATACTGTTGCAAGTCTTCTCAAATATGGAGTTCCATGTTAACTTTAAGGACAAGGATGTCAGGACACCGCTTCATTATGCTATTTATTCTGGAGCTGATGTTAATATGAGAACTAATTATAAAGAAAGTCCACTTCCCTTAACAGCTTAGGTTGGCCGTCGTTTGACTTACCCTGTTTCCGACGTTCAAATGATTTCTTTTTAGCATTCCACGTGTAATACGAAGGTACTTTAGTATACAGAATTTTTTTTAAAAAGAATTATTTTGACATAACGAAAAGAAAGCAGTTAACGATGTATCCGGTTGATTCAGGGCTCTTTGTTGCACGTTGTATTCATAAAATTAAATACGTTGACCATTCTGAAAATGGACAACTAAGTGAACAACAGCTGGAATTCGTTAATTTATCGGAAATGAAAGAATTCGCCAAATAGCCTCATTACTGCTTCTGTATCTTCCAGCCTGATATTCTACGATTTCATCGATATCACTGATTTTGGACTTCAAACCAAAAACTGCCATGTCGCTGCCATTGTTGACGTATTTACATATGTATTTGATTGCCTTTACGGAGTTACAGTATTCAACGTTTATGTAAGCATTAAATGTTTTCGATAATAAAGGTAAATATGGAACAACCCACTGGTTACATTCATTTTATATATTCACAGGTGGTACACAGGGACACTACAATGGAGCGTAACTAATTTGGCGCTTCACGACTTACGAGCGTGAGGGGAGGGGCTTGGGGGAGCGCGAAGCGCCCCCATCAACTAGGCATCGGTGTGGTGCGAAGTGCCACACCATCAGCTAGTAAATAAATATATATGTTATTAATTGCGTAAAACTTGCAAATATACAACATTCTTTGCTGTCCCATTGTCAGTGCATATACAAAGCATTATATACTTATAATGACGTCATACGCAAACCCTCTTTTTACAAACAAACAAACATGCATATATACAACTTATTTCTATATCTTCTATCTTCTATATATATAAAAATAAGTTGTTTGTCTGTCTGTCGACTGACGTCACTGTCCGCATATGACGTCTGAATTATTTCATCATATACCAATTCAAAAACGAATGTATTCAGGCCGAAGTAGCTGAGTTGGTAAAGCGTTATGTTCCAGGTTCGGTTCGGTTAGCAATCATCATCAACAAAGCTCAAGGGCAATCATTAGAATAATGAGGTATAGATCTAAATACGGATTATTTTTTCCCATGGACAATTATATGTTGCATGTTCAAGAGTCGGTAAAGCTGACAATCTATTCATATGTACAGACAATGGGACAGCGAAAAATATTGTATATTCGCAAGTTTTACGTAGTTAAAAACATTTTACGTATATATATTATTATATATATTATATATATAAAAATAAGTTGTTTGTCTGTCTGTCGACTAACCTCACTGTCCGCATATGACGTCTGAATTATTTCATCATATACCAATTCAAAAACGAATGTATTCAGGCCAAAGTAGCTGAGTTGGTAAAGCGTTATGTTCCAGGTTCGGTTCGGTTAGCAATCACCATCAACAAAGCTCTAGGGCAATCATTAGAATAATGAGGTATAGATCTGAATACGGATTGTTTTTCCCATGGACAATTATATGTTGCATGTTCAAGAGTCGGTAAACCTGACAATCTATTCATATGTACAGACAATGGGACAGCGAAAAATATTGTATATTCGCAAGTTTTACGTAGTTAAAAACATTTTACGTATATATATATATATATATATATATATATATATATATATATATATATATATATATATATATATATATATATATATATACGTAAAATGTTTTTAACTACGTAAAACTTGCGAATATACAAATTTGTAGAATTAATTACCTATCTAGTTTTAAACAACAAGCCCTTCAGGGAAGATTTTAATAAAGAAAAAATAAAAATAATAATTTTAAACAAATTAAATTTTTTAAAAATAGAAGATCTAAAGACCTATAGTGATACCTATCGGTCTGGGTTATATACCAAAATTAATTATCTTAGAAAATTATTAAAATTGGAACAAATTAGGTTTAACTTAAAATAGAAATTTTAAACTCCCTCAAATAATATTTATTCCCCTCAAATTTTATATTAAATTAAATTCCCCTCAAATAAATTTTTATTCCCCTTAAATTTAATTCCCCTCAAATAAATATTTGTTTTCTCGTCAAATAACTCATAA
This sequence comes from Artemia franciscana, assembly GCF_032884065.1. Taxonomy (NCBI): domain Eukaryota; kingdom Metazoa; phylum Arthropoda; class Branchiopoda; order Anostraca; family Artemiidae; genus Artemia; species Artemia franciscana. The sequence continues at coordinate 4,248,506 of NC_088882.1, forward strand.
AATCAGCAATATGACGAGAATATCTTTTTGGAACTGTCGTGGTTGGAGGAGTGGGCAAGGTGTGATTGAAGATTTTGCAGAGTTCTCCATTTAAAGTGATTAGACATTGATTTTTCTTACTGATTTTTATATTTATTTTGTAGGTGCTTGGGTCACAATATAAGCTTACTGACTTACGTGATTGATATTTGCCTGCTTGCCGCTTACCTATTATTTACCTTATGCCTGATGCATAATAGAAAACTCCACATCGTGTCAGAAGTCTGAGGAATACAACATGGAATTCGGAGCTTTCCCATCAATTAAATAAAAAAAAAACTAGTTGTTTTAACTGAAAGTAAGGAGCGACATTAAAACTTAAAACGAACAGAAATTACTCCGTATATGAAATGGGTTGTCCCCTCCGCGTCCCACGCTCTTTACGCTAAAGTTTGACTCTTTGCAACAATTCTACTTTTTAAAACAATTAAAAACTTTAGCGTAAAGAGCGTGGGACGCGGAGGGGACAACCCATTTCATATACGGAGTAATTTCTGTTCGTTTTAAGTTTTAATGTCGCTCCTTACTTTCAGTTAAAAAAACTAGTTTTTTTTATTTAATTTCTGAACGTTTTTGAATTAATGCATGTTTGATTTTGGCTCTCCGCACATAAATTATTGAAATGAAATTAGTATATTAATTTTTTTTTTGGCTAAATGGCTTTCTCTTAGTTTTGATCAGACGATTTTGAGAAATAAGGGGTGGGGAAGGAGGCCTAGCTGCCCACCAATTTTTTGGTTACTTAAAAAGGCTACTAGAACTTTTAATATTCAACGAACGTTTTTATTAGTAAAAAATATACGTAACTTAAGAATTAACTTACGTAACCAACTTTTATATTCTTATATTTTTATTATGTGTACGAGGGGGTTTGTACCCTCGTTAATACCTCGCTCTTTACACTAAATCGTAAGTTTTGTCCCAACTCATTAAGAATGACCCCTGAATCAAAAAGGCCGTAGAATAAATAGTTGAAATCACTAAAAATATTTTAGCATAAAGAGCGAGGTATTTATCTCCTCCTAAATACCTCGCTCTTTATGCTAAAGTATTTTTAGAACCCCTCATATGCGTAATAATCTCTGTTCGTTTTAAATTTCAATGCTATTCCTTACTTTCATTTGAAAAAACGTTTTCATGTTTATTTTTTCATTGTTTTTTTTTAGTAATGCTAGAAAATCCTGCGCCCTTTTCATTGAATTTTTCTTCCCCCATGACATATTCCTCAAAGGAAAGATCCTCCCACAAAGCCCTCTCCCATCAACCCCACCCCCCAAACCAAAAAATCCCCATGAAAACGTCTGTACACTTCCCGATAACCATTACTATATGTAAACATTGGTCAAAGTTTGTAACTTAAAGCCCCTCCCTCAGGGATTGTGGGGGAGTAAGTCATTCCCAAAGACATAGTTATTATGGTTTTCGACTATGCTGAACAAATTGGTTATCTTAAAATTTTAATCTGTTGACTTTTGGAAAAAAATGAGCATGGGAGGGGGCCTATTTGCCCTCCAAGTTTTTTGGTCACTTAAAAAGGACACTAGAACTTTTCATTTCCGTTAGAATGAGCCCTCTCGCGACATTCTAGGACCACTTGGTCGATAAGATGACCCCTGGGAAAAAAAACAATAAAAAAACAAATAAACACGCACCCGTGATTTGTCTTCTGGCAAGAAATACAAAATTCCAAATTTTTTAGATAGGAGCTTGAAATTTTTGCAATAGAGTTCTCTGATATACCGAATGCGATAGTGTGATTTTCGTTAAGATTCTATGACTTTTAGGGGATGTTTCCCCCTTTTTTCCAAAATAGGACAAATTTTCTCAGGCTCGTAACTTTTGACGACAAAGACTAAATTAATTGAAACTTATATATTTAGAATCAGCGTAAAAATTCAATTCTTTTGATGTATCGTTTAGCATCAAAATTCCGTTTTTTAGAATTTTGTTTACTATTGAGCCGGGTCGCCCCTTACTACAGTTCCTTACCACGAACTGTTTGAAAAGAAAATAATTCGGTATTTCGGGGCTTCTGACATTATTACTCCTTTGCGGAAATTAGGCTCAAAATTGAAAAAGGATTATATTTTTTCTCTGGGCCCCTTCCACCTCTTAGTTCGTTTATTTTCCCGTTAGTTTTCACCTGTTTTCGCTTGATAGTTGTGTTATCTCTTAGCAGTTATTTCGTTAGTTGAGTTATGGTTGTGGTATATATGTTTTATCGCTCGCATAGTTGTGTTATTTTCAAATTATACTCCATAATAGAGAGGCTCCGAACAACCAGCATTGTATGTTAAGCTCTTAATTTGACGTTTTTTTCTAACGTGACCACATTCGTCCTGCGCCCTTTTCATTGAATTTTTTCCCCCATGGCATATTTCTCCAAGGAAAGATCCTCCCATATAGCCCCCTCCCTCAACCCTACCCCCAAAACCAAAAAAATCCCCCTGAAAACGTCTGTACACTTCCCAATAACCATTATTATATGTAAACACTGGTTGAAGTTTGTAACTTGCAACCCCTCCCCCAGGGACTGTGGGGGAGTAAGTCATCCCCAAAAACATAGTTATTATGATTTTCGACTATGCTAAACAAAATGGTTATCTCAAAATTTTGATCCGTTGACTTTGGGAAAAAAATGAGCGTGGGAAGGGGCCTAGATGCCCTCCAATTTTTTTGGTCACTTAAAAAGGGCACTAGAACTTTTCATTTCCGTTAGAATGAGCCCTCTTGCGACATTCTAGGACCACTTGGTCGATACGATGAACTTCTACAGTAGGGTTCTCTGATACGCTGAATCTGATGGTGTCATTTTCGTTAAGATCCTACGACGTTTAGGGGGTGTTTCCCCCTATTTTCCTAAATAAGGCAAATTTTCTCAGGCTCGTAACTTTTGATGGCTAAGACTAAACTTGATGAAACTTATATATTTAAAATCAGCATTAAAATGCGATTCTTTTGATGTAGCTATTGATATCAAAATTCAATTTTTTAGAGTTTTGGTTCCTATTGAGCCGGATCGCTCCTTACTACAGTTCGTTACCACGAACTGTTTGATAGATTGGGATGCAACAAACTTAAAAGTAGCCTGTTCACACTTCAAAAAGCATGCAGAACTTATGAATACAGGACCTCTAAGTGAAAAAACAAGTGCAGTGAAATGCTCATACTTGCTGATATGGGCTGGTGAAAAGAACAGAGACATTTTTAATATATGGACCAAAATCATCGTTATTGATGATGTTGGAGTCCCCCAGGGATTGGTATTGGGGCCATTACTATTTTTTATCTATATAAATGACCTCCCAAGGTGTTTACCCCAAGATAATAGATTAGCAGTAATTTTTGCAGATGATACTGCTGTGACGGTAAAAGCTAAAACCCCATCTTTGTTGGTTGAGAAAATGGTGACAGCAATAAAATCTTTGAATAAATGGTCTACTTGTAACTGCCTAGCTCCGAACTCTTCTAAAACTGAATTCAGGATTCTCGGGTGGTCACAACGGGCGATAAATAAAATTACCATAGATGAGTTAATTGTAAATCAAAGTAGAATAAAAAGAGTACATTTATTTCGTTACCTTGGGGTTATTCTCGATGAGTTTTTATCTTTCCGTAAGCATTCTGATTATTTGAGATTGAAACTTGCCCATCACCTAGGTTTTCTTTACAGATTGGAACAGATGTTTCCTTTATCCATCCTTAAAACTACTTTAGCTGAATGCTCACATACTGTTGCAAGTCTTCTCAAATATGGAGTTCCATGTTAACTTAAAGGACAAGGATGTCAGGACACCGCTTCATTATGCTATAATATGAAAAAAACTTCGTTTTCTTAAAGAGTTAAAGAGGCTGCGTCCCAAAGTCGAACCTTAAAACGTACAGGAATTAGAAGAGGCAGTTGGGGGGCTGCCGCCCCCCAAACCCCCAGCTTTTAAAGACTCTTTTGGACAGGTTTTTTTTTTGTGGGGGGACTTCATTGTTACTAATTACTAGTTTCGGCGCAATGGTTCTCCTGTCCTCTTGTGTTTAACATTTTTCGAAGTTATTCCATTATTCATTCATTTCAATTATTTTTTAATTAAAAGAGGGCCTTTCCGAAGCCAAGAGCGGGGGGTTAGCAAAAAAACAAAAAACCTGTACAAAAGAGTCTTTAAAAGCTGGGGGTTTGGGGGGCGGCAGCCCCCCAACTGCCTCTTCTAATTCCTGTACGTTTTAAGGTTCGACTTTGGGACGCAGCCTCTTTAACTCTTTAAGAAAACGAAGATTTTTCATATTATTTCTGTACATTTTTCTACAATCCATGGTGGATGTAATTTAATAATTCCTGTACTCCTCGTAGAGGAATTAGGAGAGGAAGTTGGGTGGCTGCCGCCCCCCAACCCCCCCACTTTTAAATCATTGTATAAAATAGAAAAAAAAATAGATAGAATGACCGAAATGTTTCTTTTGCTCATAAGAAGCTAATATTCTGTTATCTCTCAAATGATAAGCAGTCCAGGTGTTAACAAAAGTATACACTTTTATTTTGATCGCTACGTCCAAAAGCCTATAATAAAGAATTTATTCAAAAAATGCCTTCTCATATAGGAAACATCTTTAGGTAATTATAGTAAATTACATATTATTTATCTTATTTAGCAACTATTTACATAAAATAAGTAAATATCCACGTTTCATTAAATCGATAAAAACTTAAACTTCTTCAAAACATTTGAAAATTCGCCTAAAAATTGGCAATGAGCACTTAAAGGCTATAAAATATATACTTAAAGCACATTTATATCACACTTATTTCGGACACCTGGAATGGAGCTGGATTTTTATGATGCTTGCAGTCATTCTCGCCGTGCCGAGCTGATTATTTTGATGTACTTGAATGTTGATATTCGTAACTTTTAAGAATTTCAAAAATTAGCATGGGACTATTAGACTATTAGGACTATAAGAAGACTATTAGGAGAGGCAAACCCCCCGCTTTTAAAGACTCTTTTGTACAGGTTTAATTTATTTTCATATTAATTCTGTACGTTTTTCTACAATCCATGGTGGATGTAATTTAATAATTCCTGTACTCCTCGTACAGGAATTAGGAGAGGACCCCCCCCCCCCGCTTTTAAATCATTGTATAAAATAGAAAAAAAAATAGATAGAATGACCGAAATGTTTCTTTTGCTCATAAGAAGCTAATATTCTGTTATCTCTCAAATGATAAGCTGTCCAGGTGTTATCAAAATTTTTTTGATGTTGTGAAAAAAAACCTCGAATGAGTCCCCCTAAACGTCGTAGGATCTTAACGAAAATGACACCATCAGATTCAGCGTATCAGAGAACCCTACTGTAGAAGTTTCAAGCTCCTATCTATAAAAATGTGGAATTTTGCATTTTTTGCCAGAAGACAAATCAATATAAATATAAATGACGACGGGGTAACAGGGAATGTTCGATTAGCAATCACCACCAACAAAGCTCAAGAGCAATCGTTAGAAAATAGCGGTATAGATCTGAATACGGATTGTTTTCCCATGGACAATTATTATGTTGGATTTTAAAGAGTTGGTAAGCCTGACAATCTATTTATATGGACAGACAATGGGACAGCAAAGAATGTTGTATATTTGCATGTTTTACGTAGTTAAAAATTGGGCTAGCAATTTCTTCTCTAATTACAAAAGGATCCAGATTTTGCAAAATAAAAGCATTCGATTGATTGCAGACATAAAAGAGCAGGTTGAATCCAAAACTACTGCTAGCTTTTTCCGGTGTAATGTTTTAAATGTTGGTCAGATTCGTGACTACCAGGCATCAATTTTTGTGTTCCAGAGCATGAAACATAAATGCCCTGAGTAATTTCATGATTATTTTTCCATGAATCAGGAGTACCATAATTATTATACAAGAAATTCATAACTTTTAAGCCACGAACAAAGAAAACCATTTCGATCATCATATGTGGTTTGTAATCTGGGGCCTTCTGTTTGGAATAGTTTGCCGGCTGGCATCAGGGAGTCTGTCACTTTATATGGGTTTAAAAATAAATTGAAAATAATTTATTTAAGTAATAGGTTTTGAAGGGCAGGAGGTTTTTGATGTCTTATTTTTGCAGTTTATTGATGTGGGGTGGGGGCTGAATATAGGTAAATGATATTTAATATAATTATTTTGTTGCATTTTGTTCATGTGTAGGTGTTGTTATTTTTTATATATTAGATAGGCTAGGTGGTTAATCATGAGATGTTATGTTTAGATATTTATTTATAAGATGTAAATCATAATATGAAATAGCAGCACAAGTCCTTATGACTTTCTTTTTGCTGCAATAATTTATTAGTGTTGTCATTTTTTTTATTTATGTTTGTATTGTGGATATAATAAAACTTACCTACCTACCTACCTACCTGTCCCCGTCGTCATTTATATATCCTCCCTGTGCTCCCAGCGTCCCCGTTGTAGTTGTGTCCCTGTGTCCTGGTCGTCATTTATATTCCCTGTGTCCCGGTCGTCATTTGTGTCCCGGTATCCCAGTCTGTAATCTCTCTTTGAGTGTCCCGGTCGTCATTTATATTCCCTCTGTCCCGGTGTCCCGGTCGTCATTTGTGTCCCGATGTCCCGGTCTGTAATTTCTCTTCGAGTGTCCCAGTCGTCATTTATATTTCCTGTGTCCCGGTCATCATTTGTGACCTGGTGTCCCGGTGTGTAGTGTCATCTAATAAGGACGTCATATACAAAGCCTTTTATACTTATAATGACGTCAAACGCAAGCCCAAAAACAAACAAACATGCATATATACAACTTATTTTTATATATATAGATACAGTTTCTTCTTTAGTTTTTTTCTTTTTTAGTTTTTTCTTTGTTTTAGTTTCTTCTTTTCATTGATTTGTTTTCTTCCATTTGTCAATGTTCATTCTAACATTGACACTTGGAAAAATCTTTACGTGCCAAGCATGCTAAAGCTCCAACAATTTATATTAAACCTTAAAATTTGGTGTATCTGTTTTAAGGTTTTCGAATTACTTTAATCTATTGTCAAAATATATTGAAATATTCGTGCAATTCCCAGTTTTTTTTTAGTTTTTTGGCTATTTTTATTTTTTTTTATTTTTAGTTTTTTATCTTTTTTATTTTTTTACGTTTTTTCTTTTTATGTTTTTTCTTTTTTTAATTTTTAATTTTATTTTCTTTTTAGTTTTTTTTTAATTTTTACCATTTTTCTTTTTTCGAATTGCTTTAATCTATTGTCAAAATATTTCGAAATATTTATGCAATTTCCACTTTTTACATTTTAGTTTGTTTTCTTTTATATATATAGAAGATATGATCTGGCGTAACAGACAAAGTGTAACAGACATAACAGACAACTTATTTTTATATATCGCTATTTATATATTATATACTATCTTTTATATTATATATTTTTATATATAAAAATAAGTTGTCTGTCTGTTACGCCAGATTATATCTTCTATATATATATAAAAGAAAACAAACTAGAATGTAAAAACTGGAAATTGCATAAATATTTCGAAATATTTTGACAATAGATTAAAGTAATTCGAAAAAGAAAAATGGTAAAAAACTAAAAAAAAACTAAGAGAAAAAACTAAAAAAAAAAAATTAAAAATTAAAAAAATTAAAAAAAGAAAAAACCTAAAAAGAAAAAACGTAAAAAAATAAAAAAGATAAAAAACTAAAAAAAAAAACTAAAAAAGCTAAAAACTAAAAAAAGAAAAAACTAAAAAAAAAACTGGGAATTGCACAAATATTTCAATATATTTTGACAATAGATTAAAGTAATTCGAAAACCTTAAAACAGATACCCCAAATTTGAGGTTTAATTTAAATTGTTGGAGCTTTAGCATGCTTGGCACGTAAAGATTTTTCCAAGTGTCAATGTTAGAATGAACATTGAGAAATTGAAGAAAACAAGTCAATAAAAAGAAGAAACTAAAAAAAGAAAAAACTAAAAAAGAAAAAAAAACTAAAGAAGAAACTGTATCTATATATATAAAATCTATCTTCTATATATATAAAAATAAGTTGTCTGTCCGTTACGCCAGATTATATCTTAAATATATATAAAAATGAAACTAAACTGAAAAGCAAACTGAAACTAAAAATGTAGAAACTGGGAATTGCATAAATATTTCTATATATTTTGACAATAGATTAAAGTAATTCGAAAACCTTATAACAGATATTTATAATTTTGAGTTTTATTATAAATTGTCGAGTGTTTGCATGCTTGGCACGTAAAATTTTTTTCTAACATCAATGTTAGAATGAACACTGAAAAATTGAAAAACATTGAAAAAGATAGAATGTTACCAAAAAGCAAAACCAGGCTTGCGGTTCAAAGAGAAATGGCCAGATTAAGAATGTGCAATTTACGTCAACGAAGGCGTGTCGAGGAACTACCAGAGCAACGCGAAACCAGACTTGCTTCTGAAAGAGAAAGTAAAAAAAGAAGGCGTGCCGAGGAATCAAAAGAACAGCAGGGAAACAGGCTTGAGGCTGATAGAGAAAGTAAGAAAAGAAAGCGTGCCGAGGAATCAGAACAATCTGAAAATTATCGCCTGGCATTCAGGTACAACCCAGTCGATGATTATAGTTTGAGTAGATGTGTTCAAATCGGGACAATGTCTAAAATTTGTCCCTATTGCAAGGCCTTGAAATTCAATGGTGAAACAATGGGAATGTGTTGCGCCTCAGGAAAAGTTAAACTTCCTCTATTGGCTGCACCACCAGAGCCATTGAAGACTTTCCTTACTGGAACTACGTCAGAATCTAAGCGTTTTTTGTCAAAAATCAGACAATACAACTCATGTTTCCAAATGACGTCGTTTGGAGCCCAAATCGAAAATCCAGATCAATTTATGTCTACTTTCAGGGTAAAAGGGCAAATTTATCATAAAGCAGGGTCCCTTCTACCATTCTCAGGCGGGAATCATAAATTTTTACAATTGTACTTCATCAGTGATAGAAATTCTGAATTGAATGCACGTTGCGAAATTTCTCCCAACGTTGAAAGGACAATCGTTTCCCAATTGCAACATCTTTTCCACGAAAATAATAAGTTAGTGCGTCTGTTCAAAACAGCCATCGATTTGATGCCTACTGATACTCATAAAATTGTTATTTCCGCTGACAAAACGCCTCCTGGCCAACATGTGCGTAGATACAATGCTCCGACTATCGACGAAGTGGCAATCGTTATGGTCGGTGATCAGTTTTTACCTCGAGATATTATTCTACATAAGCGAAACGCTCAGTTGTTAAGAATTGCTGAAACTCATCGATGCTACGATGCCCTACAATATCCTATCATTTTTTGGGATGGAGCCGACGGCTATCACTTTAATATTAAATTGATGAATCCAGCCACTATCAAAGAAATGAATAAGAAATGCAGTGCAATGCATTATTATTCCTATAGACTAATGATTCGGCAGGATGAAGAAAATTATATTTTAAAATGCCGTGAATTGTTTCACCAATTTGTCGTGGATATGTATGCTAAAATTGAATCAGAACGTTTGCTATATATCCGCCTGAATCAGACCAAGCTCCGCTCTGAACAATACATTCATTTGCGAGATGCAGTTATAAATGACGGTAATACCACAAACGTTGGAAGATTAACAATTTTACCTTCGTCATATGCTGGCAGTCCCCGTCATATGCATGAATATGCTCAAGATGCTATTGCGTATGTTCGTCTCTATGGTCGTCCAGATTTATTTATTACATTTACATGTAATCAATCTTGGGACGAGATACTGCAGCTTTTACTTCAAGGACAATCGGCGGTTCATAGGCATGACATTACGGCACGTGTCTTCCGGCAAAAGTTGAAATCACTGATAAACTACCTTGTAAAACATGAAGTGTTTGGGTCAGTACGATGCTGGATGTACTCAGTGGAATGGCAAAAACAAGGTTTGCCACACGCACATATACTAATCTGGCTACATAAAAAAATTACTTCAAACGAAATTGATGATGTGATTTCCGCTGAAATACCTGATAAAAATGTCGATAAGGGGTTACATGATATTATTGTAAAAAATATGATACATGGACCTTGCGGTGCACTGAACGAAAATTCACCATGCATGGCCAAAGGAAGGTGCACAAAGCAATATCCTCGACTTTTAGTACCCAAAACAATTACTGGCAATGATGGTTACCCACAATATAGAAGAAGATCTACTGAAGATGGCGGTAAAACAGCAATAATAAAGAAGCGTAACGGTACCACCATCAAAGTAGATAACCAGTGGGTTGTTCCATATTCCCCTTTATTATCAAAAACATTTAATGCACACATAAACGTTGAATACTGTAATTCCGTAAAGGCAATCAAATACATATGTAAATACGTCAACAAAGGCAGTGACATGGCAGTTTTTGGCTTGCAGTCCGAAATCAAAGATTTCGATGAAATCGTAGAATATCAGGCTGGAAGATACATAAGCAGTAATGAAGCTGTTTGGCGAATTCTTTCATTTCCGATACATGAACGTAGTCCAGCTGTTGTTCACTTAGCGGTACATTTACAGAATGGTCAACGTGTTTATTTCACGGAAACCAACGTGCAAAAAAGAGTCCTGAATCCACCGGATACAACATTAACAGCTTTTTTTTCGCTTTGCAAAAATGATTCTTTTGCAAAAAAACTGCTGTATACTGAAGTGCCTTCGTATTACACGTGGAATACTAAAAATAAAGTATTTGAACGTCGAAAACAGGGTAAGTCAGTCAACGGCCAGCCTACCATCTTCAAAGATACCACGATAGGAAGACTCTACACCGTTCACCCCAATCAACATGAATGCTTCTTTCTACGCCTGTTTTTGGTGAATGTACCCGGTCCGACATCCTTTGAGTATTTGAGGACTGTAAATGGTACTATACATGACACTTACCGTAGTGCATGCCAAGCTCTGAATTTATTGGAGAATGACCAACACTGGGATAACTGCATTAATGACGCGTGCGAAACGTCAACCCCAAGTCAAATTCGTGCATTGTTTGGCATCATTTTAACAACTTGCTCTCCATCAGCTCCTACAGATTTATGGGAAAAATATAAGTCAAAAATGTCCGAAGATATACTTCATCGAAAACAGTTAGAGACGTCAGACATGACTTTTGATTTTACATCAGAAATTTATAACTACACTTTAGTTGTTATAGAAGATTTGTGCATAAGTATGGCAAACAAACCTCTTCAGGGTTTGGAAATGCCTTAACCTAACCGTATCGCTGCTGTTTCGACATGTGTAGAATTGGATCGTGAACAAAGTTACAGTACGAGTGATCTATTGTCGTATGTACAAAATAACATTTCCAAGTTAACGTCGGAACAAAAAGACATTTATGATACGATAATGCATTGTGTCGATAACAACGTTGGAGAAATTTTCTTTTTGGATGCGCCAGGAGGTACTGGTAAAACGTTTGTGATAAAACTGATTCTGGCATCAATTCGATCTAAAAATGATATAGCGTTGGCAATTGCGTCGTCCGGAATAGCCGCAACATTGCTGCCTGGTGGAAGAACTGCTCATTCCGCTTTGAAATTGCCTCTGAACTTGCATTCTACAGAAACTCCCACGTGCAATATTTCCAAATCATCTGGGATGGGTAAAGTATTGCAGCAATGCAAACTTATTATTTGGGATGAGTGCACAATGGCACACAAAAAATCGCTCGAGGCTCTGGATCAATGCTTGAAAGATTTGCGAGGGAAGTCGAAACCCTTTGGCAGCACCTTAATATTGCTTGCGGGAGATTTCAGGCAAACATTACCTATAATACCTAGATCAACTCCTGCAGACGAAATGAATGCTTGCCTGAAAAATTCTAATTTATGGGCACACGTAAAAACATTAAAATTAACTACAAATATGCGTGTCCGATTGCAAAACGATGACTCTGGTCAAACATTTTCAGATCAATTGCTGGCAATGGGAAACGGAAAGCTCCCAGTAGACTCAATTTCAGGACGTATACAACTACCTGCTGATTTCTGTAATTTAGTGACGTCCAAAAATGAATTGATTGAAAAAGTATTGTTGACTGTTGTATATTCACAAGTTTTACGTAGTTAATTTGTATTGTATCTATCTATCTATCTATCTATATAAAAACGAGTTGTGTGTATGCATGTTTGTTTGTTTGTAAAAAGAGCGTTTGCATATGACGTCATTATTAGTACATACGGCTTTGTATATGGACAGACAATGGGAAAGCCAAGAATGTTGTATATTCGCAATTTTTACGTAGTTTGAAACACGTATATAAATCTATCTATATTCACAAATGGGACACAGGGACACAACTACAATGGCGCGTAACTAATATGGCGTGTAACTAATATGGCGCGTAACGACTTACGCGCGCGGGGGGGCTTGGGGGGGCGCGAAGCGCCCCACCAACTAGGTTTTGGGCTGGCGCGAAGCGCCACCCCAACAGCTAGTATATATATATATATATATATATATATATATATATATATATATATATATATATATATATATATATATATATAAAAGTTCCCTTTCCTATATTGGACTGTAAAATTTCATAAGAATCCCCCTAAACCACGGTTTATTGCTGGAGCAGCTAATTGTCCAGCCCGCATTGATGCTACTGACCTCTCTTTAATTTTAATGGAAATTGTAAATAAACTTAAAACCTATTGTTGTGGTATTAAAAAAATTTCGAATTTTAATCCATATTCGAGTGTTAATAATTCACTGCAGGTGATAGATTCTTTAACTATGGTTTCAGCTAAAAAAATTGAGTCTTTCGATTTTGCGACAATTTATACTAATTTATCACTTTATGTAGTGTTTGATAATTTAAAAACTTTTATCAAGAAATCTTTCCTCTTATCTAGTAAAAGGTTCTTAAAAATAGACACTTATAATAAAAAAGTATATGGACAAATTGCTTTAATACTACAGTTAACTTGAGATGTTACAGCTTGGATATGATTTTTGAGTTATTAGAATTTGTTTTATACAATACTTACATAAGATTTATGGATGTGTCTGTCAGGTGACGTCATGTTTGTGTGTTGACTGACGTCATGAAGTTAGTTGTCGTCATTTTCGTTATGACGATGACGTCATTAAAGATATTTAAGACATGCGTTCACGTAGAAATCTATTAATGTTTAACTTTAAAATGACTGATGAACTTACAATGGCAACAGCCGAGGAAGATGCTCAAAGAGTCTATGCCAAAAAACTTGCTGCTGATAGAGAAAGTCAGAATAGAAGGCGTACCGAGGAATCAAAAGAACAGCAAGGAAACAGGCTTGAGGCTGATAGAGAAAGAAAGAACAGAAAGCGTGCCAAGGAACTACCAGAGCAACGCGAAAATACCTCATTATTCTAACGATGCCCCTTGAGCTTTGTTGATGGTGATTGCTAATCAAATATTCCCTGTATCCCCGTCGTCATTTATATATCTCCATATATATACAATAATAATTGTTCCTGAAGGAACAATTATTAAATTACGAAACTTGACAAAAAAAGCATCATGTTGCGTATTCAATTTCATCGTAGTTAAATTATGTAAACCAACCATTAATTGTTTACTGCTTCAAGTAAATTAATCAAGTTATACAAGAATCATCAATCTCAATATCTTGTGATGGTGTAGTGGATACAGCCATACTTTCTGGGCCGAAGGTTCGGAGGTCCAATCCCACGTGTCGCAAGGCTGAAGATGATTTGAAATATTTCTGAAAAATTTTTGGGTTCTTTGAACTATTTTTTTATGTTCCATGTTTCTGTTAATAAATTTATTCTATAAATTTATAAATTTCTAAGGTTTGGAGGTTCAATCCCACGTGTCGCAAGGCTTGTGCGCCCAAAGAATACAGCGAACTAAAATTTTTAGCTTACCAAAAAATGAATTAGCATACCAAAAACGAAGAGTTGATATAATAGACACATTAACACCAAGTTGGATTAAAGAATATCAAGTTGGCTTTGGCATATTGAATCAAATGCTTTTGAAACATCCAGTGCACAAAAATGAACCTTAAAACCATTTTATGCGCCTCAAGCAATAGCGAAGCTAGAGCACGATGAGCATGTTGGCATCCTGTATACGGCTTGAGGCCAAACTAATCTATATATATATATATAAATAAGTTGTCTGTGTGTGTGTGTCGAGTGACGTCATGTTTGTGTGTCGACTGACGTCATGAAGTTAGTTGTCGTCATTTTTGTTGTGACTATGACGTCATTAAAGGTATTTAAGACATTCGTTCACGAAAAAATGTTTAATTGTAAAATGACTGAAGAACCTACAAATCCACCTGGACAGCGAGAGTTAAAACATATCAAAACTGAAAATGATAGCGATGATGATTGAGTTTGGGATTTTGACTTGAATAAGGTCATCAATGCCTACCAGATTTAAGTTAAAAAAGACAAAGGTTCGGCGATATGTACTTCAGAGTGACGCTGAAAAATAAAGAAGAAAAAGACTCTTTTGAGCATCTTCATCAGCTTTTGCCATTGTAAGTTCATCAGTCATTTTAAACTTAAACATTAATAGATTTCTACGTGAACATATATGTCTTAAATATCTTTAATGACGTCACCGTCATAGCAAAAATGACGACAACTAACTTCATGACGTCAGTCGACACAGAAACATGACGTCACCTGACGGATACACAGACAGAACAATTATTAAATTACGAAACTTGACAAAAAAAAAGCATCATGTTGCGTATTCAATTTCATCGTAGTTAAAATATGTACACCAGCCATTAATTGTTTACTGCTTCAAGTAATATAATCAAGTTATACAAGAATCATCAATCTCAATACCTTGTGATGGTGTAGTGGATACAGCCATACTTTCTGGGCCGAAGGTTCGGAGGTTCAATCCCACGTGTCGCAAGGCTGAAGATGATTTGAAATATTTCTGAAAAATTTTTGGGTTCTTTGAACTATTTTTTTATGTTCCATGTTTCTGTTAATAAATTTATTCTATAAATTTATAAATTTCTAAGGTTTGGAGGTTCAATCCCACGTGTCGCAAGGCTTGTGCGCCCAAAGAATACAGCGAACTAAAATTTTTAGCTTACCAAAAAATGAATTAGCATACCAAAAACGAAGAGTTGATATAATAGACACATTAACACCAAGTTGGATTAAACAATATCAAGTTGGCTTTGGCATATTGAATCAAATGCTTTTGAAACATCCAGTGCACAAAAATGAACCTTAAAACCATTTTATGCGCCTCAAGCAATAGCGAAGCTAGAGCACGATGAGCATGTTGGCATCCTGTATACGGCTTGAGGCCAAACTAATCTATATATATATATATATATAAATAAGTTGTCTGTGTGTGTGTGTCGAGTGACGTCATGTTTGTGTGTCGACTGACGTCATGAAGTTAGTTGTCGTCATTTTTGTTGTGACTATGACGTCATTAAAGGTATTTAAGACATTCGTTCACGAAAAAATGTTTAATTGTAAAATGACTGAAGAACCTACAAATCCACCTGGACAGCGAGAGTTAAAACATATCAAAACTGAAAATGATAGCGATGATGATTGAGTTTGGGATTTTGACTTGAATAAGGTCATCAATGCCTACCAGATTTAAGTTAAAAAAGACAAAGGTTCGGCGATATGTACTTCAGAGTGACGCTGAAAAATAAAGAAGAAAAAGACTCTTTTGAGCATCTTCATCAGCTTTTGCCATTGTAAGTTCATCAGTCATTTTAAACTTAAACATTAATAGATTTCTACGTGAACATATATGTCTTAAATATCTTTAATGACGTCACCGTCATAGCAAAAATGACGACAACTAACTTCATGACGTCAGTCGACACAGAAACATGACGTCACCTGACGGATACACAGACAGAACAATTATTAAATTACGAAACTTGACAAAAAAAAGCATCATGTTGCGTATTCAATTTCATCGTAGTTAAAATATGTACACCAGCCATTAATTGTTTACTGCTTCAAGTAATATAATCAAGTTATACAAGAATCATCAATCTCAATACCTTGTGATGGTGTAGTGGATACAGCCATACTTTCTGGGCCGAAGGTTCGGAGGTTCAATCCCACGTGTCGCAAGGCTGAAGATGATTTGAAATATTTCTGAAAAATTTTTGGGTTCTTTGAACTATTTTTTTATGTTCCATGTTTCTGTTAATAAATTTTGTTGCTTTTTGAAAACCATAAGAAAACAACGCTCCTCCAAATGCACTGGCAGCTTCTGCAAACATTTATTTCGTTACCTTGGGGTTATTCTCGATGAGTTTTTATCTTTCCGTAAGCATTCTGATTATTTGAGATTGAACCGCCACCTAGGTTGTCTTTACAGATTGGAACAGGTGTTTCCTTTCTCCATCCTTAAAACTGCTTTAGCTGAATGCTCACATACTGTTGCAAGTCTTCTCAAATATGGAGTTCCATGTTAACTTTAAGGACAAGGATGTCAGGACACCGCTTCATTATGCTATTTATTCTGGAGCTGATGTTAATATGAGAACTAATTATAAAGAAAGTCCACTTCCCTTAGCAGCTTAGGTTGGCCGTCGACTGACTTACCCTGTTTCCGACGTTCAAAAGATTTCTTTTTAGCATTCCACGTGTAATACGAAGGTACTTTAGTATACAGCAATTTTTTTCAAAAAGAACTATTTTGACATAACAAAAAGAAAGCAATTAACGATGTATCCGGTTGATTCAGGGCTCTTTGTTGCACGTTACATTCCAAAAATTAAATACGTTGACCATTCTGAAAATGGACAACTAAGTGAACAACAGCTGGAATTCGTTAATTTATCGGAAATGAAAGAATTTGCCAAATAGCCTCATTACTGCTTCTGTATCTTCCAGCCTGATATTCTACGATTTCATCGATATCACTGATTTTGGACTTCAAACCAAAAACTGCCATGTCGCTGCCATTGTTGACGTATTTACATATGTATTTGATTGCCTTTACGGAGTTACAGTATTCAATGTTTATGTAAGCATTAAATGTTTTCGATAATAAACTTGAATATGGAACAACCGACTGGTTACATTCGTTTTATATATTCACAGGTGGTGCACAGGGACACTACAATGAAGCGTAACTAATTTGGCGCTTCACGACTTACGAGCGTGGGGGGAGGGGCTTGGGGGAGCACGAAGCGCCCTAATCAACTAGGTATCGGTGTGGCGCGAAGTGCCACACCATCAGCTAGTAAATAAATATATATGTTTTTAACTGCGTAAAACTTGCAAATATACAACATTCTTTGCTGTCCCATTGTCAGTGCATATACAAAGCATTAAGCATTATACACTTATAATGACGTCATATGCAAACCCTCTTTTTACAAATAAACAAACATGCATATATACAACTTATTTCTATATCTTTTATCTATATATATAAAAATAAGTTGTCTGTCTGTTATGTCTGTTAGACTTTGTCTGTTACGCCAGATTATATTTTCTATATATATATATATAAAAGAAAACAAACAAAAATGTAAAACTGGAAATTGCATAAATATTTCGAAATATTTTGACATTAGATTAAAATAATTCGAAAAAAGAAAAATGGTAAAAAACTAAAAAAACTAAAAAGAAAAAACTAAAAAAAAATAAAAAAATTAAAAAAAGAAAAAACCTAAAAAGAAAAAAATGTAAAAACTGGAAATTGAATAAATATTTCGAAATATTTTGACAATAGATTAAAGTAATTCGAAGAAAGAAAAATGGTAAGAAACTAAAAAAAAACTAAAAAGAAAAGAATAAAAAAAATTAAAAAAAATTAAAAAAAGAAAAAACCTAAAAAGAAAAAACGTAAAAAAATAAAAAAGATAAAAAACTAAAAGAAAAAAAAGAAAAGAAGCTAAAAAACTAAAAAAAAGAAAAAACTAAAAAGTGGGAATTGCACGAATATTTCAATATATTTTGACAATAGATTAATGTAATTCGAAAACCTTAAAACAGATACACCAAATTTTAAGGTTTAATATAAATTGCTGGAACTTTAGCATGCTTGGCACGTAAAGATTTTTCCAAGTGTCAATGTTAGAATGAACATTGACAAATTGAGGAAAACAAATCAATGAAAAGAAGAAACTAAAATAAAGAAAAAACTAAAAAAGAAATATGTCACAAATATTTCAATATATTTTGACAATAGATTAAAGTAATTTGAAAACCTTAAAACAGATACTCCAAATTTTGAGGTTTAATATAAATTGTTGGAGCTTTAGCATGCTTGGCACGTAAAGATTTTTTCAAGTGTCAATGTTAGAATGAACATTGACAAATTGAAGAAAACCAATCAATAAAAAGAAGAAACTAAAAAAAAAAATACTAAAAAAGAAAAAAAACTAAAGAAGAAACTGTATCTATATATATAAAAATAAGTTGTATATATGCATGTTTGTTTGTTTGTGGGTTTGCATTTGACTTCATTATAAGTATATAAGGCTTTGTATATGACGCGATTATAAGATGACACTACAGACCGGGACACCGGGACACAAATGACGACTGGGAACCAGGGAATATAAATGAAGACCGGGACACTCAAAGAGAAATTACAGACCGGGACACCGGGACACAAATGACGACCGGGACACCGGGACAGAGGGAATATAAATGACGACCGAGACACTCAAAGAGAGCTTACAGACAGGGATACCGGGACACAAATGACGACCGGGACACAGGGAATATAAATGACGACCAGGACACGGGGACACAACTACAACGGGGACGCCGGGGGCACAGGGGGATATATAAATGACGACGGGGTAACAGGGAATGTTCGATTAGCAATCACCACCAACAAAGCTCAAGAGCAATCGTTAGAAAAATGCGGTATAGATCTGAATACGGATTGTTTTCCCATGGACAATTATTATGCTGGATTTTAAAGAGTTGGTAAGCCTGACAATCTATTTATATGGACAGACAATGGGACAGCAAAGAATGTTGTATATTTGCATGTTTTACGTAGTTAAAAATTGGGCTAGCAATTTCTTCTCTAATTACAAAAGGATCCAGATTTTGCAAAATAAAAGCATTCGATTGATTGCGGACATAAAAGAGCAGGTTGAATCCAAAACTACTGCTAGCTTTTTCCGGTGTAATGTTTTAAATGTTGGTCAGATTCGTGACTACCAGGCATCAATTTTTGTGTTCCAGAGCATGAAACATAAATGCCCTGAGTAATTTCATGATTATTTTTCCATGAATCAGGAGTACCATAATTATTATACAAGAAATTCATAACTTTTAAGCCACGAACAAAGAAAACCATTTCGATCATCATATGTGGTTTGTAATCTGGGGCCTTCTGTTTGGAATAGTTTGCCGGCTGGCATCAGGGAGTCTGTCACTTTATATGGGTTTAAAAATAAATTGAAAATAATTTATTTAAGTAATAGGTTTTGAAGGGCAGGAGGTTTTTGATGTCTTTTTTTTGCAGTTTATTGATGTGGGGTGGGGGCTGAATATAGGTAAATGATATTTAATATAATTATTTTGTTGCATTTTGTTCATGTGTAGGTGTTGTTATTTTTTATATATTAGATAGGCTAGGTGGTTAATCATGAGATGTTATGTTTAGATATTTATTTATAAGATGTAAATCATAATATGAAATAGCAGCACAAGTCCTTATGACTTTCTTTTTGCTGCAATAATTTATTAGTGTTGTCATTTTTTTTTATTTATGTTTGTATTGTGGATATAATAAAACTTACCTACCTACCTACCTACCTGTCCCCGTCGTCATTTATATATCCTCCCTGTGCTCCCAGCGTCCCCGTTGTAGTTGTGTCCCTGTGTCCTGGTCGTCATTTATATTCCCTGTGTCCCGGTCGTCATTTGTGTCCCGGTATCCCAGTCTGTAATCTCTCTTTGAGTGTCCCGGTCGTCATTTATATTCCCTCTGTCCCGGTGTCCCGGTCGTCATTTGTGTCCCGATGTCCCGGTCTGTAATTTCTCTTCGAGTGTCCCAGTCGTCATTTATATTTCCTGTGTCCCGGTCATCATTTGTGACCTGGTGTCCCGGTGTGTAGTGTCATCTAATAAGGACGTCATATACAAAGCCTTTTATACTTATAATGACGTCAAACGCAAGCCCAAAAACAAACAAACATGCATATATACAACTTATTTTATATATATAGATACCGTTTCTTCTTTAGTTTTTTTCTTTTTTAGTTTTTTCTTTGTTTTAGTTTCTTCTTTTCATTGATTTGTTTTCTTCCATTTGTCAATGTTCATTCTAACATTGACACTTGGAAAAATCTTTACGTGCCAAGCATGCTAAAGCTCCAACAATTTATATTAAACCTTAAAATTTGGTGTATCTGTTTTAAGGTTTTCGAATTACTTTAATCTATTGTCAAAATATATTGAAATATTCGTGCAATTCCCAGTTTTTTTTAGTTTTTTGGCTTTTTTTATTTTTTTTTATTTTTAGTTTTTTATCTTTTTTATTTTTTTACGTTTTTTCTTTTTAGGTTTTTTCTTTTTTTAATTTTTAATTTTTTTTTCTTTTTAGTTTTTTTTTAATTTTTACCATTTTTCTTTTTTCGAATTGCTTTAATCTATTGTCAAAATATTTCGAAATATTTATGCAATTTCCACTTTTTACATTTTAGTTTGTTTTCTTTTATATATATAGAAGATATGATCTGGCGTAACAGACAAAGTGTAACAGACATAACAGACAACTTATTTTTATATATATAAGATATATATATATATATATTTAACTACGTAAAACATGCAAATATACAACATTCTTTGCTGTCCCATTGTCTGTCCATATAAATAGATTGTCAGGCTTACCAACTCTTTAAAATCCAACATAATAATTGTCAATGACTTGTGCATTACATCACTCAATGACTTGTGCATTACATCACTCAATTTTCTACTTGGACACAAATGAAAAAATAGAATAATTCCTGAAGATTCAATGACTGATGCATTACATCACTCAATTTTCTACTTGGACACAAATGAAAAAATAGAATAATTCCTGAAGATTCAAAATAAAATAATTTTATTTAACTGCATACTGCACAAATATTTCTATTGTCTGAGCAAAAATGAACATTGTCAAAATATATTGAAATATTCGTGCAATTCCCAGTTTTTTTTAGTTTTTTGGCTTTTTTTATTTTTTTTTATTTTTAGTTTTTTATCTTTTTTATTTTTTTACGTTTTTTCTTTTTAGGTTTTTTCTTTTTTTAATTTTTAATTTTTTTTTCTTTTTAGTTTTTTTTTAATTTTTACCATTTTTCTTTTTTCGAATTGCTTTAATCTATTGTCAAAATATTTCGAAATATTTATGCAATTTCCACTTTTTACATTTTAGTTTGTTTTCTTTTATATATATAGAAGATATGATCTGGCGTAACAGACAAAGTGTAACAGACATAACAGACAACTTATTTTTATATATATAAGATATATATATATATATATATATATATATATATATATATATTTAACTACGTAAAACATGCAAAGATACAACATTCTTTGCTGTCCCATTGTCTGTCCATATAAATAGATTGTCAGGCTTACCAACTCTTTAAAATCCAACATAATAATTGTCAATGACTTGTGCATTACATCACTCAATGACTTGTGCATTACATCACTCAATTTTCTACTTGGACACAAATGAAAAAATAGAATAATTCCTGAAGATTCAATGACTGGTGCATTACATCACTCAATTTTCTACTTGGACACAAATGAAAAAATAGAATAATTCCTGAAGATTCAAAATAAAATAATTTTATTTAACTGCATACTGCACAAATATTTCTATTGTCTGAGCAAAAATGAACATTTTTTAATTGTAGCAGAAAAATACCTGAAAAATTTTTAAATTAGATTTGATTTAGTGTTGCTTTGAAGGACTTGCTAGGTCAAATTATATTTTAAGAATGTTCTATTGGAATTGTTGAAATTTTTATCAAATCATCTTCTTTTATACGATTATTGCTGGCCTCGGTTATTTCTCTGACCAGTATTTCTAACGAACACCTTCTATGAAGATGATTTGAAATATTTCTGAAAAATTTTTGGGTTCTTTGAACTATTTTTTTATGTTCCATGTTTCTGTTAATAAATTTTGTTGCTTTTTGAAAACCATAAAAAAACAACGCTCCTCCAAATGCACTGGCAGCTTCTGCAAACATTTATTTCGTTACCTTGGGGTTATTCTCGATGAGTTTTTATCTTTCCGTAAGCATTCTGATTATTTGAGATTGAAACTTGCCCGCCACCTAGGTTGTCTTTACAGATTGGAACAGGTGTTTCCTTTCTCCATCCTTAAAACTGCTTTAGCTGAATGCTCACATACTGTTGCAAGTCTTCTCAAATATGGAGTTCCATGTTAACTTTAAGGACAAGGATGTCAGGACACCGCTTCATTATGCTATTTATTCTGGAGCTGATGTTAATATGAGAACTAATTATAAAGAAAGTCCACTTCCCTTAGCAGCTTAGGTTGGCCGTCGACTGACTTACCCTGTTTCCGACGTTCAAAAGATTTCTATTTAGCATTCCACGTGTAATACGAAGGTACTTCAGTATACAGCAATTTTTTTCAAAAAGAACTATTTTGACATAACGAAAAGAAAGCAATTAACGATGTATCCGGTTGATTCAGGGCTCTTTGTTGCACGTTACATTCCAAAAATTAAATACGTTGACCATTCTGAAAATGGACAACTAAGTGAACAACAGCTGGAATTCGTTAATTTATCGGAAATGAAAGAATTTGCCAAATAGCCTCATTACTGCTTCTGTATCTTCCAGCCTGATATTCTACGATTTCATCGATATCACTGATTTTGGACTTCAAACCAAAAACTGCCATGTCGCTGCCATTGTTGACGTATTTACATATGTATTTGATTGCCTTTACGGAGTTACAGTATTCAATGTTTATGTAAGCATTAAATGTTTTCGATAATAAACTTGAATATGGAACAACCGACTGGTTACATTCGTTTTATATATTCACAGGTGGTGCACAGGGACACTACAATGAAGCGTAACTAATTTGGCGCTTCACGACTTACGAGCGTGGGGGGAGGGGCTTGGGGGAGCACGAACTCCACACTTAACACCGAACTCTCTGCTTGATATACCTGATAAAGCAACTTTGATAGTTTGGCCATGCAAATATGATGAAAACCACTTTACACAAGTACTACCTAACCCAAGCCCACTTAGTTTACTAAGAAGAGTATTAAAATCAACAGTGTCAAAAGCCTTACGGAAATCTACAAAAACAATTAAAGGAACCATATCAAACAGTTCGTGGTAACGAACTGTAGTAAGGAGCGATCCGGCTCAATAGTAACCAAAACTCTAAAAAATTGAATTTTGATATCAATAGCTACATCAAAAGAATTGCATTTTAATGCTGATTTTAAATATATAAGTTTCATCAAGTTTAGTCTTAGCCATCAAAAGTTACGAGCCTGAGAAAATTTGCCTTATTTAGGAAAATAGGGGGAAACACCCCCTAAAAGATCGTAGGATCTTAACGAAAATGACACCATCAGATTCAGCGTATCAGAGAACCCTACTGTAGAAGTTTCAAGCTCCTATCTACAAAAATGTGGAATTTTGCATTTTTTGCCCGAAGACAAATCACGGGTGCGTGTTTATTTGTTTGTTTTTTTTTGTTTTTTTTTTGTTTTTTTTCCCCAGGGGTCATCGTATCGACCAAGTGGTCCTAGAATGTCGCAAGAGGGCTAATTCTAACGGAAATGAAAAGTTGTAGTGCCCTTTTTAAGTGACCAAAAAAATTGGAGGGCATCTAGGCCCCCTCCCACGCTCATTTTTTTCCCAAAGTCAACGGATCAAAATTTTGAGATAGCCATTTTGTTTAGCATAGTCGAAAATCATAATAACTTTGTTTTTGGGGATGACTTGCTCCCCCACAGCCCCTGGGGGAGGGGTTGCAAGTTACAAGCTTCAACCAGTGTTTACATATAATAATGGTTATTGGAAAGTGTACAGACGTTTTCAGGGGGATTTTTTTGGTTTTGGGGGTAGGGTTGAGGGAGGGGGCTATGTGGGAGGATCTTTCCTTGGAGAAATATGCCATGGGAGAAAAAAATTCAAAAAAAAGGGCGCAGGACGAATCTGGTCACGTTAGAAAAAAATGTCAAATTAAGAGCTTAATATACAATGCTGGGTGTTCGGAGCCTCTCTATTATGGAGTATAATTTGAAAATAACACAACTATACGAGCGATAAAACATGTATACCACAACCATAACTCAACTAACGAAAGAACTGCTAAGAGATAACACAACTATAAAGCGAAAACAGGTGAAAACTAACGGGAAAATAAACGAACTAAGAGATGGAAGGGGCCCAGAGAAAAAATATAATCCTTTTTCAATTTTGAGCCTAACTTCCGCAAAGGAGTAATAATGTCAGAAGCCCCGAAATACCGAATTATTTTCTTTTCAAACACTTCGTGGTAAGGAACTGTAGTAAGGGGCGACCCGGCTCAATAGTAAACGAAACTCTAAAAAACGGAATTTTGATGCTAAAAGATACATCAAAAGATTCGAATTTTTACGCTGATTCCAAATATTAAGTTTCAATTAATTTAGTCTTTGTCATCAAAAGTTACGAGCCTGAGAAAATTTGCCCTATTTTGGAAAAAAGGGGGAAACATCCATTAAAAGTCACAGAATCTTAACGAAAATCACACTATCGCATTTGGTATATCAGAGAACTCTATAACAAAAATTTCAAGCTCCTATCTAAAAAATTTGGAATTTTGTATTTTTTGCCAGAAGACAAATCACGGGTGCGTGTTTATTTATTTGTTTGTTTTTTTTTTGTTTTTTTCCCAGGGGTCATCTCATCGACCAAGTGGTCCTAGGATGTCGCGAGAGGGCTCATTCTAACAGAAATGAAAAGTTCTAGTGCCCTTTTTAAGTGACCAAAAAATTGGAGGGCAAATAGGCCCCCTCCCATGCTCATTTTTTTCCAAAAGTCAACAGAAAAAAATTTTAAGATAGCCATTTTGTTCAACCTAGTCGAAAACCATAATAACTATGTCTTTGGGAATGACTTACTCCCCCACAATCCCTGAGGGAGGGGCTGCAAGTTACAAGCTTTGACCAGTGTTTACATATAGTAATGGTTATTGGGAAGTGTACAGACGTTTTCATGGGGATTTTTTGGTTTGGGGGGTGGGGTTGATGGGAGAGGGCTTTGTGTGAGGATCTTTTCTTTGAGGAATATGTCACGGGGGAAGAAAAATTCAATGAAAAGGGCGCAGGATTTTCTAGCATTACTATAAAAAAAAAACAATGAAAAAATAAACATGAAAACCTTTTTTCAAATGAAAGTAAGGAATAGCATTGAAATTTAAAACGAACAGAGATTATTACGCATATGAGGGGTTCTAAAAATACTTTAGCATAAAGAGCGAGGTATTTAGGAGGAGATAGATACCTCGCTCTTGATGCTTAAATATTTTTAGTGATTTCAACTATTTATTCAACGGCCTTTTTGATTCAGGGGTCATTCTTAAAGAATTGGGACAAAACTTACGATTTAGTGTAAAGAGCGAGGTATTAACGAGGGTACAAACCCCCTCGTACACATAATAAAAATATAAGAATATAAAAGTTTGTTACGTAAGTTAATTCTTAAGTTACGTATATTTTATACTAATAAAAACGTTCGTTGAATATTAAAAGTTCTAGTAGCCTTTTTAAGTAACCGAAAAATTGGAGGGCATCTAGGCCTCCTTCCTCACCCCTTATTTCTCAAAATCGTCTGATCAAAACTAAGAGAATGCCATTTAGCCAAAAAAAAATTAATATACTAATTTCATTTCAATAATTTATGTGCGGAGAGCCAAAATCAAACATGCATTAATTCAAAAACGTTCAGAAATTAAATAAAAAAAACTAGTTTTTTTAACTGAAAGTAAGGAGCGACATTAAAACTTAAAACGAACAGAAATTACTCCGTATATGAAATGGGTTGTCCCCTCCGCAGTCCCACGCTCTTTACGCTAAAGTTTTTAATTGTTTTAAAAAGTAGAATTGTGGCAAAGAGTCAAACTTTAGCGTAAAGAGCGAGGGACTGCGGAGGGGACAACCCATTTCATATACGGAGTAATTTCTGTTCGTTTTAAGTTTTAATGTCGCTCCTTACTTTCAGTTAAAAAACTAGTTTTTTTTATTTAATTATTTTCAAACGCATTATCAACAAAACTTAAAAGATGGTGTACTGCATGACTAGTGGAATGTTTACTTCTGAAACCAAACTGTCCATTATACAAAATTTTCTTCGAATTCAAAAAATCATACAATGGTATCGACACAGGGAATGTTCGATTACCAATCACCATCAACAAAGCTCAAGAGCAATCGTTAGAAAAATGCGGTATAGATCTGAATACGGATTGTTTTCCCATGGACAATTATTATGCTATATCTATCTATATAAAAATAAGTTGTTCGTGGGTTATGTCTGTCTGTCTGTCTGTCTGTCTGTCCGCATATGACGTCTGAATTATTTCATCATATACCAATTCAAAAACGAAAGTATACAAGCTGATGTAGCTGAGTTGGTAACGCGGTATGTTCCAGGTTCTAGGTTCGAGAGGTTCCAGGTTCAAACCTTACAAAAACTACAAAAAAAAAACAAAAAAAAAATAAAAAAGCTAAAAAAAGTAAAAATAAGGTAAAAAACTAAAACTTAAAAAAGAAAAAAAACTAAAAACTAATGAAAATAACTAAAAAAAAGGTAAAAACTACAAAACAAACCAAAAACAAAAAAAAACTAAAAAAAAGGTAAAAAACTAAAAAAAACTAAAAAAGAAAAAAAAACAAAAAAGGAAAAAAATGAAAAATAAAGGAGAAAAAGAAAACTAAAAAAATAAGAATAAAAATAAAAAACTAAAAAAAGGGTAAAAACTACAAAAAAAACTAAAAAGAAAAATGATATAAATGACGATGGAGACACATGGTGATTGATTAGCAATCACCATCAACAAAACTCAAGTGCAATCATTATAATAATGAGGTATAGATCTGAATACGCATTGTTGTTCCCATGGACAATTATATGTTGCATGTTCAAGAGTCGGTAAACCTGTAGTGGGACACAGTGACACAACTACAATGGCACGTAACTAATATGGCGCGTAACAACTTACGCTCGCGGGGGGGCTTATATATATATATATATATATCTATATATATAGAAATAAGTTGTCTGTGTGTCTGTCTGTCAGGTGACGTCATGTTTTTGTGTCGACTGACGTCATTAAATTAGTTGTCGTCATTTTTGCTAAGACGGTGACGTCATTAATGGTATTTAAGACATGCGTTCACGGAAAAATGTTTAATTGTAAAATGACTGAAGAACCTACAATGGCAACAGCCGAGGAAGCTGCTCAAGGAGTCTATGCCAAAAAACTTGCTGCTGATAGAGAAAGTAAGAAAAGAAAGCGTGCCGAGGAATCACAAGAACAGCAAGAAAACAGGCTTGCAGCTGATAGAGAAAGTAAGAAAAGAAAGCGTGCCGAGGAATCAAGATACAATGGCGCGTAACTAATATGGCGCGTAACGACATAAGCGCGCGGGGGGGCTTGGGGGGCCGAAGCGCCCCACCAACTAAGTGTTAGGGTAGCGCGAAGCGCCACCCCAACAGTATATATATATATATATATATATATATATATATATATATATATATATATATATATATATATATATATATATATATATATATATATATATATATATATATATATATGTTCACAGGTGGGACACAGGGACACAACTATAATGGCACGTAACTAATATGGCGCATAACGACTTACACGCGCGGGGGGGCTTGGGGGGGCAGGAAGCGCCTCCACCAACTAGTTGGATATTTAAAGCTAGTGGATATTTAGATAAATAGATATACATATACACTATAAATTAACTACGTAAAACTTGCGAATATACAACATTCTTCGCTGTCCCATTGTCTGTGCATATAAATAGATTGTCATGTTTACCGACCCTCGAACATGCAACGTACAATTGGCCATTGGAAAAACAATCTGTATTATCATCTATACCGTATTTTTCTAATGATTGCCCGTGAGCTTTGTTGATGGTGATTGCAAATGCTAATCAAATTGGGAATAGCAATCTTTTAAATTGAAAAGACAGATCCGTTGGAATCATGGGAAAGCGAGGAATAAGAACAGCCTCGCCCTCAAAAGGCCCTGTCAAGATTGTTGCCTCTATTACATTTTCCATTGTTTTTTTTTAAGGCAAGTCGCGTGCCATTGCAAAGCTTTGGTGGGTTAATATTTCGTAACAGAATTATTGGTAGGCCTATCTTTAGTTGTAGACGTGTGGTGGAAACCCTGGGAGAACCAGGAAATTTAAAAATTCAGATGGATAATTAACCGCTTCATTTGGTTCCAAAACAGATTCAACTGACTTGTAAATTACTTCCTGGTGTCGAGTCTTGGTCAAAATAATATTATTGATTTTGTGGACGTCGTTATTCTTGGATGCCAATATCGCTCGTTCTCTGAGCCATTTATGATTTTTATAATTGCTTATAATACTTGGAAATACCTTTTCAACCAATCCATTTTTAGACGTCACTAAATTACAGAATTCAGCAGACAGTTGTATACGTCCTGAAATTGAGTCTACTGGGAGCTTTCCGTTTCCAATTGCCAGCAATTTATCTGAAAAGGTTTCACCAGGGTTATCGTTTTGCAATCGGACACCCATATTTATATTTAATTTACATGTCTTTACATTTGCCCATAAATTAGAATTTTTAGCATTCATTTCGTCCGCAGGGGTTGATCTAGGTATTATAGGTAATGTTTGCCAGAAATCTCCCGCAAGCAATAATAATGTGCTGCCAAAGGGTTTTGAATTTTCTCACAAATTTCGAAATGATTGCTCCAGAGCCTCGAGCGATTTTTGTGTTCCATTATACAGTCATCCGAAATAATAAATTTCCATTGCTGCAATGCTTTACCCATCCCAGATGGTTTGGAAATATTGCACGTGGGAGTTCCTGTAGAATGCAAATTCAGAGGCAATTTCAAAGCGAAATGAGCTGTTCTTCTACCAGGCAGCAACGTTGTTGCTATTCCGGACGACGCAATTGCCAACGCTATATCATTTTTGATCGAATTGATGCCAGAATCAGTTTTATCTCAAAAATTTTACCAATACCACCTGGTGGATCCAAAAAGAAGATTTCTCCAACGTTTTTATCAACACAATGCATTATCGTATCATAAATGTCTTTTTGCTCAGACGTTAACTTAGAAATACTATTTTCTTCTTACGACAATAGATCACTAGTGCTGTAACTTTGTTCCAGATCCAATTCTACACATGTCAAAATAGCAGCGTAACGAACAGATGAAGAAGGCATTCCCAAATGCTGAAGAGGTTTGTTTGCCATACATACGCACAAACCTTCAATTATAACTAAAATGTAGTTATAAATTTCTGATGTAAAATCAATGAAGATATCTAATGTCTCTAAATGTTTTCGATGGAGTATATCCTCGGCCATTTGATTTATATTTCTCTCATAACTCTGTAGGAGCTGAAGGATAACACGAAGTTAGTATGAGTCCAAACAATGCACGAATTTGACTTGGAGTTGACGTTTCGCAAGCGTCAGTGATACAGTTATCCCAGTGTTATACAAATGTTTTAACTTCGCAAAACTTGCAAATATACAACATTATTTACTGTCTAATTGTTTGTGCATATAAATAGATTGTCAGGTTTACCGACTCTTAAACATGCAACATTTAATTGTCCATGGGAAAGCAATCCGTATTCAGATCTATACCCCATTTTTCTAATGATTGCCATTGAGCTTTGTTGATGTTGATTGCTAATCGAATATTCCCTGTGTTCCCGTTGTCATTTATATATCCCCCCTGTGCCCTTCCGGCGTCCCGGCTGTAGTTGTGTCCCTGTATCGCGGTCGTCATTTATATTCCCTGTGTTCCGACGTCCCAGTCGTCATTTGTGTCCCGGTGTCTCGGTCTATAATTTCTCTTTGAGTGTCCCGGTCGTTATTTATATTCCTTTTGTCCCGGTGACAATCAGGTCATCAAGTATCTATGACATTTATAAGCGTTTTTCAAGATTTTCAGTTTCCCCCTCCAACTCCCCCAATGTCAACAGATCTGGTCGGGATTTCGTTACTATTGAGCCGGATCGCTCCTTACTACAGTTCGTTACCACGAACTGTTTGACAATACTTATTTGGAAATGTGATTTTTATTCATAATATCAACAAACAAAAAAGAAAGAAAACCATATTTACTAAAATTACTGAATATTAAATTAATGAAATGTAGATTGAGAGTTAAATATATATTGATACTTATTCATGAAGGTTTTAAAATTGTATATTTATTAACTTATAAGAGAAAGTGCTTAAAATGTATATTGTTTTCATTCAAGCACAAGTGACATTCTGATCTCTAGACGGCATAGGGAGGGTTAGCCCTACTCCTGTTTGCTGTAGTTTCAGATTGTTTTAACTTTAACTCCATTATTTATTGTAATTTTTGTTCGTCTTGGCTGTCTTTTTTTAAAAATTAATAAAAATAAATAAATAAAAGTTTTACAAAGAAGTAAAGACAATATTAAACTTAAGATCAGTTGGAATAAAAACTGATAGCAATTTAAACTCAAAACAACCAGAAATTTCTACTAAAGAATAAATAAAACCCAAACTGAATAGAAATTAAATAAACAATCATGGCAAATAAACATACAACAGACACCATACAAATGAATAAATGAATTAATAAAACGAGTAAAACTTGAATTAAATATGCAAAACAAGCTTAAAACGAACAAAATCACAACAAACAAGAGTTTAGCTGCTGCTCCCGTCCCACACTGTAAAAGTCTAAAACCTACTGCGTCATTGACACTTTACTGAAAACTATTAGAGTCTTGGAAAGAACTAATAAAATGACATTGAATTTTCGTGAATAATCATATTAATTGCTAAAAACTCACCAGTTCAAGATTTGACTTCATAGTAATTTTCACTTTTTTTTTCAATGTTTAATTATGTGCAAAAGAAAATATTTGTAACATAATATGTTTTCAGTAAAGCGCAAATGATACAAATTACTTTATACTTTTACAATTAGAGAATGGGACTGTAGCCAAACTCTTAGTTGTAGTGATTTTTGTTCGTTTTAAGCTTGATTTGCATGTTCAATTTAAGATTTATTAATATTAGTATGTGTTGTATGTTTGGTTCATATGATTTTTTATTTTATTTCTGTTCGTTTTGGGTTTCATTTATTCTATATTATCTCAAAAAATTTCCAATTTCTGGCCCTTTTGAGTTTTTATAAAACCTTTATAGGTTTTTAATTCCGCTGATCGTAACTTGCATAACTTAGAGCTCTTTCCCAGAGGGCTGGGGCGGGTTGAACTATGGAAGCATAATTATTCGGTCTTTAGACTTTTTGAACCAAATGGCTATCTAAAAATTTAAATGGATACCTTCGAGGAAAAGGGATAAGGGAGGTGGAGACTTGTTGCCCTTTGAATCTAAAAATGAACTAGAAGTTTCAATTTCCACTTTAAAGACCGCTTCCCCTCGAAGTTAATACAACCACCCCTTTCCAAAAAAACATGGTATGTTAACAATGGGCAACTTTTAAAATTTGCATCTCTTGTCCCTTTTCAAAATATAAGTTATAATTTGTTTTAATTTTGAAATATTTTGAAAAAATCGAAAATTTTAATCGGATACATTTGGGGAAACAAGTGTGTCAAGGGGGGAGGGGTGTCTAGTTACAATATGATTACTGTTGACTCTTAAAAAGGGCAGAGGAAATTTAAATTTCTAATCGAATGAGTCACCTCCAAAGTTTATACGATCACGCCTTCCATTAACACTTTATATGTTAACGATGGGTAACTAGCATAATTTATAGCCCTTTCCCCGAGGGCTGGAGGCGGCGGGATTTTCAAACCCGGAACCATAATCATTGGATATTTGAACTATTTTTAACAGAATTGCTATATAAAATTTCGATCTGATATATTTGGAGAAAAGAGAGCATAGAGGAGGTTGGGGTGCTAGTGGCCAATTGATCACTTTTGATTCTTAAAATAGATCTAGAACTTTAAATTTTCAATCAAATAAACTTCCTCCAAAATTTATGTGACCCACACTTCCTGTCACAGAACGTATTGTATTTTTCCCCTACAGCACGAATAGTTACGCAATACCAGATTACGCATCATTCTTGAAATTTTTGGAGACATACCAAGGAATTCTCGAAAACCAGTTTGCATTTTCTAGAAATGATGAAAAAAGGTGTTAGCAACTCCAATATTACATCGGGATAGGGCTCTAATCGTATGGATTAGAGGATACTACTTTAAACTTAATTCCGATAGGCATTTCTAGGATACCGCAGAAACAGTTTTGACTTTAAACGTACATAGTGTCTTTCGATTTAGCTCAACATTCTTTTGTACGTTTTGAAAGTCTTAAATTAACTCATTTAGTGATTCCTGAGATATTAAATATACTTTTACGACCATCCGAATGCACAAAGTGTCTTTTGATTTACATTGATATCACCCTAAACATGCCCTGAAAATTTCAACTAAACACCTTTAGACAGTTTCTAACTATCTGCAGGATATTGCAGAAAAGCCCCTCCACAATCTGGATGCACATACTTCATATTTTAATCTAATTCCACATTACCCAAAACATGCCTTGAAAGTTTCTAATTAATTCAATTAGCATTTCATTAGATATCACAGCTACGCTCCGTGACAACCTAGGATCCAGGCATTGTGAGGACGAACTCCTCAAAATTCCATGGAAGTTTCATACAATCTTAGGCATAGTAATATTAGCAATACTAATAGCATGCACATAGCGCCTTTTGGCTATTTCATCATCCCCTCAACATTCCCCGAAAGAAAAAAAAAAGAAAAAAGTAAAGTCCAGCGGATCTGCATGCCTATGTGTTATGTACAAATATTCTGCATATAATGTAGTAGGAATTGTTTTTTAATTTCACACTTCCCAAATACTTTACTCCCCCCCCCCTAATGTGCAAATATATAGCCTGAATTATATATTTTCCGTCTCTTCTGTCTGTTTTCTTTGTCTTGTGTCACGGTATGCTGAAAGAAACTAACAATATTCTCTCAAATTTTCACCTTCACAGACTTAAACTAATGGTACTAGTATTGCATAAGTAGTAGTGGTAGTAGGAGAAGTAGTAATGGTGTATTATTAGTAGTAGTACCAGAAACAACAGCAGTATTAATAACAGTTGTAGAATGGACATGTTGCCTTTTGGTTAGTTGAACACCCCCCTAATGATACCTCTGAAGTTTCATCTTGATACGGTAACCCGTTCCAGAAATATTGCTGATGTGCCCCTTTGACCCCTTCTTGCGACCCTTTACATTTTAATTCTCTTAGCCTTACAAGTAGTCACAATGGAAGTTATAGTTGTAGTACTTTAGCAGCAGAAGCGGTGGTAGTAATGGTAGAAGTAGCATGCAAATATTATATAGTTCGTTACCATGAATTGTTTGATATAGAACCAAATGCCTTCACCAAGCTTTCAACTATAATGACAAATGAGACTTACGAGAAATATTGTTCCGTGTATTTATCAGCTAAATTAAGTAGTTCAACGCATCCATGAACATCAGCAAATGCTCTAATTCCAAGGCAGTTAGAAGGATGAAGCTGGGGAGCAAGAAATTCACAACACGCGTCTTTTACATCGTTTAACTGCAGTAAATTGGCAGCTGGCAGTAGTGTCAGAAAAAGTAAATAAAAAATTGTTTTGTTAATAATCATTATCTTGAAAAATGTCGACAGCAATGTCTTTGCAAGCAATTAAAAAAAACCTAATTTGCATATAAAATAATTTTTTTTGGCTAAATGGCTTCCTCATAATTTTGATCGGACGATTTTGGGAAAAAGGAGCGGGGAATAGGCCTAGTTATCCTCCAATTTTTTGGTTATTCAAAAAAAGCAGCTAGAACTTTTAACTTTTTACGAACGTTTTTATTAGTAAAAATATACGTAACTTGCGAACTAACTTACGTAACGAATTTCTATATTCGTATGTTTTTATTATGTATACGAGGGGGCTCATCCCCTCGTCAATACCTCGCTCTTTACACTAAAGTTTAAATTTCGTCCCAATTCCTTAAGAATGACCGCTAAATCACAAAGGGCGTAGAATAAAGAGTTGAAATTGATAAAATTACCATAGCGTAAAGAGCGAGGCATTAGGAGCAGGTGAACTCCTGATATGTATAATAATTTCTGTTTATTTTAATTTTTAATACTGCTCCTTACTTTCAGTTGAAAAAACTTTTTCATATTCTATTTTTCATTGTTCTTTTATACAAAACTAATAAATCCTGCGCGTTCTTCATGGAAATTTTTTCTCCCTTGACAAATTCCTTCATAGAATGTTCCCCCCGTGTATCCCTGTCCCCTCAACCCCTCCTCCAACCAAAAAAAATCTCCCTGAAAGCGTATGTACACTTCCCAATAACCATTACTATATGGAAACACTGGTCAAAGTTTGTAACTTTCAGCCCCTCCCACGGGGACTGTGGGGGAATAAGTCGTACCCAAAGATATAGTTATTAAGTTTTTCGACTATGTTGAATAAAATAACTATCTAGGAATTTTGATCTGGTGACTTTGGGAAAAAGATGACTGTAGGAGGGGGCCTAGGTGCCCTCCAATTTTTTCGGTCACTTAAAAAGGATATTGGTACTTTTAATTTCCGTTAGAATTAGCCCTCTCACGATATTCTAGGACAACTGCGTCATTACGATTACCCCTGTGAAAAAAAAGAAAAGAAAAAACAACAACAAAAACAAACAAATAAACAAGCACCCGTGATCTGTCTTACGGCAAAAAATGCAAAATTGCATATTTTTGTAGATAGGGGCTTGAAACTTCTACATTCGGGTTATCTGATACGCTGAATCTGATGGTGTGATTTTGTTAAAGATTTTTGATATTTAAGGGGTGTTTCCCACTATTTTCTAAAATAAGGTAAACTTTCTCAGGTTCTTAACTTTTGATTGGTAAGTCTAAACTTAATGAAACTTATATATTTAAAAGCACCATGAACATGCCATTCTTTTTATGTAGCTATTGTTAACAAAAATCCTTTTTTAGAGTTTCGGTTACTATTAAACCGGGTCACTCCTTACTACAGTTCGTTACCATGAACTATTAGATAAATCGATGATATGTCCTGGTACTGCTCGCTACCCAGGGAAAAATTCTCCCAGGCTCTCATACATCTAGTATCGTTATTTTCGAGTCACTTTTTCTGTAAAATATACACAATAAAATCTGTAAAATATAAAATAAAATATGAATTTTTTTGTGAATAATTGATATCAAATTATTAAAAAACTTTCTTCTAAGGAATCAAAATAAAAAAAAGATTTTTCTTTAGGCGTTAGAGGGGCACGGGAAATTCACCAAAACCACAAAACATACTGCAAATAATATAAAAATTAATGACAGTAACTAAACAAATTATAAAATGAGTTAAAGACCCTGCTCTTCAGCTCATCCTCCTAACTGGGATATTGGAAAATTATTATCTAATCGTTAGCCTTTGAGCTCACATGCACATTAGCTTTAGAATTGTGTACAAAGAACGATCTAAATGACTGATCTACAAAGAATGATGAAAATTCTTGCAGTTTGACAACGGCCATTTTACTCTTCTCAGAGTTAAAGATACCATTTTATGTTTTCTTTGGGTGAAAATGTGGGGGGGGGGGGAAAGGATAGGTTTTACTTTGGGTGGATGTGGGTGAAGGCAGAGGCAAGGATATTGAAAAATTCTTCATTAGAAATCATTCCGAAATCCATTTTCTTTCCTTCTGAACCATGTTGTTTTTTTGTATTAGGAGAAGAAATACCGTCTTTTGTGCTTAAAAGTCGTAAAAGACATTTTAACACTTGCCTAGGGAGTGACCCGGTTAAATAAAAACAGAAACTCTAAAAAAGGAATTTTTTTTAACAATAGTTACATCAAAAGAATGGCATGTTCATGGTGATTTTAAATATATAAGTTTTATTAAGTTTAGACTTACCAATCAAAAGTTAAGAACCTGAGAAAATTTATCTTATTTTAGAAAATAGGGGGAAACATCCCTTAAAAGTCTTAAAACTTTAACGAAAATAGAACCATCAGATTCAGCGTATCAGAGAACCCGAATGTAGAAGTTTCAAGCCCCTATCAACAAAAATATGGAATTTTGCATTATTTGCCGTAAGACAGATCACGGGTGCGTGTTTATTTGTTTGTTTTCTTGTTTGTTTTTGTTGTTGTTTTTTTCTTCTTTTTTTTTTCACAGGGGTAATCGTAATGACCCAGTTGTCCTAGAATATCGCGAGAGGGCTAATTCTAACGGAAATTAAAAGTATCAATATCCTTTTTAAGTGACCGAAAAAGTTGGAGGGCACCTAGG
Source organism: Artemia franciscana (assembly GCF_032884065.1). NCBI lineage: Eukaryota > Metazoa > Arthropoda > Branchiopoda > Anostraca > Artemiidae > Artemia > Artemia franciscana. Next base: position 4,285,174 of record NC_088882.1, read on the forward strand.
CCCCCTCCCACAGTCATCTTTTTCCCAAAGTCCCCGGATCAAAATTCTTAGATAGCTATTTTATTCAATATAGTCGAAAAACTTAATAACACTTCTTTGGGTACGACCTATTCCCCCACAGTCCCCGTGGGAGGGGCAGAAAGTTACAAACTTTGACCAGTGTTTCCATATAGTAATGGTTATTGGGAAGTGTATATACGCTTTCAGTTGGATTTTTTTTGGTTGGGAGAGGGGTTGAGGGGAAAGGGTTACACGGGGGAACTTTCTATGGAGGAATTTGTCAAGGGAGAAAAAATTTACATGAAGGAGGCGCAGGATTTTGTAGCTTTTTTTAAAGAACAATGAAAAATAGAATATGAAAAAGTTTTTTCAACTGAAAGTAAGAAGCACCATTAAAAATTAAAATGAACAGAAATTATTATCAAACAGTTCGTGGTAACAAACTGTAGTAAGGAGCGACCCGGCTCAATAGTAACCAAAACTCTAAAAAACTGAATTTTAATATCAATAGCTACATCAAAAGAATCGCATTTTAATGCTGATTTTAAATATATAAGTTTCATCAAGTTTAGTCTTACCCATCAAAAGTTAAGAGCCTGAGAAAATTTGCCTTATTTAAGAAAATAGGGAGAAACACCCCCTAAAAGTCATAGGATCTTAACAAAAATGACACCATCAGATTCAGCGTATCAGAGAACCCTACTATAGAAGTTTCAATCTCCTATCTACAAAAATGTGGAGTTTTGTATTTTTTGCCAGAAGACAAATCACGGGTGCGTGTTTATTTGTTTTTTTTGTTTTTTTTCCCAGGGGTCATCGTATCGACCAAGTGGTCCTAGAATGTCTCATTCTAACGGAAATGAAAAGTTCTAGTGCCCTTTTTAAGTGATCAAAAAAATTGGAGGACATCTAGGCCCCCTCCCACGCTCATTTTTTCCCAAAAGTCAACGGATCAAAATTTTGAGACAGCCATTTTGTTCAGCATAGTCGAAAACCATAATAACTATGTCTTTGGGGATGACTTACTCCCCCACAATCCCTGGGGGAGGGGCTGCAAGTTAAAAACTTTGACCAGTGTTTACATATAATAATGGTTATTGGGAAGTGTGCAGACGTTTTCAGGGGGATTTTATTTTTTTTGGGGGTGGGGCTGAGGAGAGGGGGATATGTTGGAGGATCTTTCCTTGGAGGAATCTGTCATGGGGGAAGAAAAATTCAATGAAAAGGGCGCAGGGTTCTCTAGCATTACTATAAGAAAACAATGAAAAATAAACATGAAAACGTTTTTTCAAATGAAAGGAAGAAGTAGCATTGAAACTTAAAACGAACAGAGATAATAACGCATATGAGGGGTTCTAAAAATACTTTAGCATAAAGAGCGAGGTATTTAGGAGGAGATAAATACCTTGCTCTTTATGCTAAAGTATTTTTAGTAATTTCAACTATTTATTCTATGGCCTTTCTGATTCAGGGGTCTCTCTTAAAGAATTGGGACAAAACTTACGATTTAATGTAAAGAGTGAGGTATTAACGAGGGTACAAATCCCCTCGTACATATAATAAAAATATAAGGTTATGAAAGTTTGTTACGTAAGTTAATTCTTAAGTTACGTGTATTTTTTACTAATAAAAACGTTCATTAAAAATTAAAAGTTCTAGTTGCCTTTTTAAGTAACCGAAAAATTGGAGGGTAACTAGGCCTCCTTCTCCACCACTTATTTCTAAAAATCGTCTGATCAAAACTAAGAGAAAGCCATTTAGCCAAAAAAAGAATTAATATACAAGTTTCATTTTAATAATTTATGTGCGGAGAGCCAAAACCAAACATGCATTAATTCAAAAACGTTCAGAAATTAAATAAAAAAAAACTAATTTTTTTAGCTGAAAGTAAGGAGCGACATTAAAACTTAAAACGAACAGAAATTATTCCGTATATGAAATGGGTTGTCCCCTCCGCAATCCCTCGCTCTTTACGCTGAAGTTTGACTCTTTGCCACAATTCTACTTTTTAAAACAATTAAAAGCTTTAGCGTAAAGAGCGAGGGATTGCGGAGGGGACAACCCATTTCATATACGGAGTAATTTCTGGGATTTCTGGTAATTTCTGGGCAATTTCAGGAGGTCAACCCCTCCTAGTACCTCGCTCTTTACGCTAAAGTAATTTTATCAATTTCAGCTCTTTATTCTACGCCCTTTGTGATTTAGCGGTCATTCTTAAGGAATTGGGACGAAATTTAAACTTTAGTGTGAAGAGCGAGGTATTGACGAGGGAATGAACCCCCTCATAAACGTAATAAAAACATACGAATATAGAAATTCGTTATGTAAATTAATTCGTAAGTTATGTATGTTTTTACTAATAAAAACGTTCGTAAAAAGTTAAAAGTTGTAGTTGCTTTTTTCAAATAACCAAAGAATTGGAGGATAACTAGGCCTATTCCCTGCTTTCTTTTCCCAAAATCGTCCCATCAAAATTATGAGGAAGCCATTTAGGCAAAAAAAATTATTTTATGTGCAAATTACGTTTTAATTATTCATGTGCAGAGAGCTAAAATCTAAACATGCATTAATTCAAAAACGTTCAAAAATTAGATAAAAAAAAGTTTTTTTAACTGAAAGTAAGGAGCGATATTAAAACTTAAAATGAATAGAAATTACTTCTTATATGAAAGGGTGTCTTCCCCCCTCAACGCCCCGGTCTTTATGCTAAAGGTTTACTGTTTTAAAAAGTAGAGTTGAGAGAAAGAGTCAAACTTTAGCGTAAAGAGCGGGGTGTTGAGGAGGGAACAGTCCCTTTCATATACGGAGTAATTTCTGTTCGTTTTAAGTTTTAATATCGCTCCTTACTTTCAGTTAAAAAAACTTCTTTTTTTTTTAATTGCTTGCAAAGACAACGCTGTGGACATATTTCAAGAGTAAATAACTGATTTTTTTTTAGCTGAAAGTAAGGAGCGACATTAAAACTTAAAACGAACAGAAATTACTCCGTATATGAAATGGGTTGTCCCCTCTGCAATCCCTCGCTCTTTACGCTAAAGCTTTTAATTGTTTTAAAAAGTAGAATTGTGGCAAAGAGTCAAACTTTAGCGTAAAGAGCGAGGGATTGCAGAGGGGACAACTCATTTCATATACGGAGTAATTTCTGTTCGTTTTAAGTTTTAATGTCGCTCCTTACTTTCAGCTAAAAAAAATCAGTTTTTTTTTTATTTAATTTCTGAACGTTTTTTAATTAATGCATGTTTGGTTTTGGCTCTCCGCACATAAATTATTAAAATGAAATTTGTATATTAATTCTTTTTTGGCTAAATGGCTTTCTCTTAGTTTTGATCAGACGATTTTGAGAAATAAGGGGTGGAGAAGGAGGCCTAGTTGCCCTCCAATTTTTCGGTTACTTAAAAAGGCTACTAGAACTTTTAATTTTTAACGAATGTTTTTATTAGTAAAAAATATACGTAACTTAAGAATTAACTTACGTAACAAACTTTCATAACATTATATTTTTATTATGTATACGAGGGGGTTTGTACCCTCGTTAATACCTCGCTATTTACACTAAATCTTAACTTTTCTCCCAATTCTTTAAGAATGACCCCTGAATCAGAAAGGCCGTAGAATGAATAGTTGAAATTACTAAAAATACTTTAGCAAAGAGAGCAAGGTATTTATCTCCTCCTAAATACCTCGCTCTTTATGCTAAAGTATTTTTAGAACCCCTCATATGCGTAATAATCTCTGTTCGTTTTAAGTTTCAATGCTACTTCTTCCCTTCATTTGAAAAAACGTTTTCATGTTTATTTTTCATTGTTTTCTTATAGTAATGCTAGAGAACCCTGCGCCCTTTTCTTTGAATTTTTCTTCCCCCATGACAGATTCCTCTACTTCTTCCTTTCATTTGAAAAAAAGTTTTCATGTTTTTTTTTCATTGTTTTCTTATAGTAATGCAAAAGAATCCTGCGCCCTTTTCATTGAAATTTTCATCCCCCATGACAGATTTCTCCAAGGAAATATCCTCCAACATAGCCCCCTCTCCTCAGCCCCACCCCCAAACAAAATAAAATCCCCCTGAACGTCTGTACACTTCCCAATAACCATTACTATATGTAAACACTGGTCAAAGTTTGTAACTTGCAGCCCCTCCCCCAGGGAATTGTGGGGGAGTAAGACATCCCCAAAGACATAGTTATTATGGTTTTCGACTATGCTGAACAAAATGGCTATGCTGAACAAAATTTTCTCAGGATCGTAACTTTTTATGTGTAGAACTAAACTTGATGAAACCTATATATTTGAAATCAACATTAAAATGCAATTCTTTTGATGTAGCTATTGATATCAAAATTCAATTTTTTTTAGTTTTGGTTACTATTGAGCCGGGTCGCTCCTTACTACAGTTCGTTACCACGAACTGTTTGATAATGATTATTAACAAAACAATTTTTTATTTACTTTTTCTGACACTACTGCCAGCTGCCAATTTACTGCAGTTGAACGGTGTAAAAGACGAGTGTTGTGAATTCCTTGCTCCCCAGCTTCATCCTTCTAACTGCCTTGGAATTAGAGCATTTGCTGATGTTCATGGATGCGTTGAACTACTTAATTTAGCTGATAAATACACGGAACAATACTTCTCGTAAGTTTCATTTGTCATTATAGTTGAAAGCTTGGTGAAGGCATTTGGGTCTATATCAAGCAATTCATGGTAACGAACTATATAATATTTGCATGCTACTTCTAGCATTACTACCACCGCTTCTGCTGCTAAAGTACTACAACTATAACTTCCATTGTGACTACTTGTAAGGCTAAGAGAATTAAGATGTAAAGGGTCGCAAGAAGGGGTCAAAGGGGCACATCAGCAATATTTCTGGAACGGGTTACCGTATCAAGATGAAACTTCAGAGGTATCATTAGGGGGGTGTTAAAAGGCAACATGTCCATTCTACAGCTGTTATTAATACTGCTGCTGTTTCTGTTACTACTACTAATAATTCACAATTACTACTTCTCCTACTACCACTACTACTTATGTGATACTAGTACCATTAGTTGTAAGTCTGTGAAGGTGAAAACTTGAGAGAATATTGTTGGTTTCTTTCAGCCTAGCGTGATACAAGACAAAAAAAAAACAGACAGAAGAGACGGAAAATATATAATTCGGGGTATATATTTGCACATTATGGGTGGGGGGAAGAGTAAAGTATTTGGGCAGTGTAAAATTACAAAACAATTCCTACTACATTATATGCAAAGTAATTGTACATAACACATAGGCATGCAGACCCACTGGACTTTACTTTTTTCTTTTTTTTTCTTTTGAGGAATGTTGAGGGGATGATGAAATAGCCAAAAGGCGCTATGTGCATGCTATTAGTATTGCTATTATTACTAGGCCTAAGATTGTATGAAACTTCCATGGAATTTTGAGGAGTTCGTCCTCACAATGCCTGGATCCAAGGTTGTCATGGAGCGTAGCTGTTATATATAAGAAACTGCTAATTGAGCTAATTAGAAAATTTCAAGGCTTGTTGGGGGGAATGTGGAATTAAATTAAAATATGAAGTATGTGCATCCAGATTACGAAAGGGGCTTATCTGCAATGTCCTGCAGATAGGCAGAAACTGTCTAAACGTGTTTAGTTGAAATTTTCAGGGCATGTTTAGGGTGATATCAATGTAAATCAAAAGACTCTTTGTGCATTCGGATGGTCGTAAGAGTATCTTTAATATCTCAGGAATCGCTAAATGAGTTAATTTAAGACTTTCAAAACGTACGAAAGAATGTTGAGCTAAATCGAAAGACACTCTGTGCGTTTAAAGTCAAAACTGTTTCTGCAGTATCCTAGAAATGCCTATGGGAATTAAGCTGAAAGTAGTATCCTCTAATCCATACAAGCAGAACCCTATCCCGATGTAATATTGGAGTTGCTAACACCTTTTTTCATCATTTCAAGAATGTGCAAACTGGTTTTCGAGAATTCCTTGGTATGTCTCCAAAAATTTCAAGAATGATGCGTGAGCTGGTATTGCGCAACTATTCGTGTTGTTGGGAAAAAATACAATACGTTCTGTGACAGGAAGTGGGGGTCATATAAATTTTGGATTAAGCTTATTTGATTGAAAATTGAAAGTTCAGATCTATTTTAAGAGTCAAAAGTGATCAATTGGCCACTAGCACCCCAACCCCCTCTCTCCTCTCTTTTCTCATATTATATCAGATCAAAATTTTTATATAGCGATTCCGTTCAAAATAGTCCAAATATCAAATAATTATGGTTTCGGGTTTGAAACTCCCGCCGCCTCCAGCCCTCGGGGAAAGGGCTATAAATTATGCTAGTTACCCATCGTTAACATATGAAGTGTTAATGGGAGGCGTGGTCGTATAAACTTTGGAGGTGGCTCATTTGATTAGAAATTTAAATTTCCTCTGCCCTTTTTAGGAGTCAACAGTAATCATAATGTAACCAGACACCCCTCCCCCTTGATACACTTGTTTCCCCAAAAGTATCCGATTAAAATTTTCTATTTTTTCAAAATATTTTCAAACTCAATATAATTCAAACTCAAAAGGGCCGGAAATTGGAACTTTTTTGAACTAATATAGAATTAATGAAACCCAAAACGAACAGAAATAAAATGAAAAATCATATGAACCAAACATACAACACATACTAATATAAATAAATCTTAAATTGAACATATAAATCAAGCTTAAAACGAACAAAAATCACTAGAACTAAGAGTTTGGCTACAGTCCCATTCTCTAATTGTAAAAGTGTAAGTAATTTGTTTCATTTGCGCTTACTGAAAACAAATTATGTTACAAATATTTTCTTTTGCACACAATTAAATATTGAAAAAAAAATGTGAAAATTACTATGAAGTCCAATCTTGAACTGGTGAGTTTTTAGCAATTAATATGATTATTCACAAAAATTCAATGTAATTTTATTATTTCTTTCCAAGACTCTAATAGTTTTCAGTAAAGTGCCAATGATGCAGTAGGTTTTAGACTTTTACAGTGTGGGACGGGAGCAGCAGCTAAACTCTTGTTTGTTGTAATTTTGTTCGTTTTAAGCTTGATTTGCATATTTAATTCAAGTTTTACTCGTTTTATTAATTCATTTATTCATTTGTATGGTGCCTGCTGTATGTTTATTTGCCATGATTGCTTATTTAATTTTGTTGCGAGAGCAACACTTTGGTTTTGTCCCGTTTTTTTTGTTTTTTTTCCTATGCCGTCGATCTCAGCTTATTCCTGGAAACTGGTAAGGGTCTAACCTTTGCAGTTTTTACGGAAAGTGTGGACCTCAGGCCGGATTGATAAATATGACATTATATTTGGAAAGCTCCGTGGAACTCTTGCCTGGGGCCAAATAGGAAGGTTTTTGCTTGTCCTCGAGCCAGAGCCTATGGTGTGCGAAGTGAAGTCGATTTGTATAGCCTATGTCAGAAAGGAGTATCTGAAGTTGTGCGGCCAAGCTTTCGTTTCATCAAATCACGTTTCTGCTTTCGAGTGGAAAGGTCCGTCCTAGCAGGCAAGCAGGCAGGCACCAATTTCAAATTGAAGATGGACTAAAATCTATAAGTGTTAAATATATGCGGCAGTTTCCCGGCCCCACAGCCAATATATCTTCTTTGAGTGATAAATAGAAAAATTTACAGAAACAAAAAGTGCTATTATCCCACTGATCCGAAAGTGCTGCCATCTATTGTTTCTACCCATTTCTGTTTGTGATTTCAGTTGACTTTACCATTCCTTTTGTTCTACTTGGGATTACAATAGAGAAATGGTATCAGATATGCCTCTTAAACTTTAGAAGTTCTCTCATTGCTAATGAAATTAGAGCTTATCCTTTGCTCCTTTTTAAGTGGTAGTGTTAGAAAGTTCCACCAAAGCCGGTCCCAAGTCCGGTTGCGAAAGGAAGAGGGTTGGGCAAAAGGCTTGCTACCTGTCCCTTTAAAAAAGAAACCAGCAACTGAATCGTCGACTTTAGCCTCGGATATGACTACTACTTCCCTAACAACCTCAGCATGCCCCTGGACCCAATTTTTGACTACAAAGCAACAACTGAAGCTCGGATTTTGGAATGTGAGAACAATGAGTCAGATCTCAATAAACGGAACAGATACTGAAAGAAGTGATACAGTAAAATATAGACATAACAGGCATTAGTGAAACTAGATGGCTCGGTAGCGGGATGGAACCCCTACAAGATGGTCACGTCCTCGCATACAGCAGACATGAAAACAGACGCCAAGCAGGTGTGGGTGTTCTGATGTCACCCGCAGCTAGGCGAGCTATGCTAAAATGGACACCTGTAAACGAAAGAATTATTTACGCATGATTTTGGTCAGCTCATGGAAAACTCTCAATCGTTGCCTGCTATGCACCAACTAACGAAGCGGATGAAATAGAGAAAGACAACTTTTATGAAACACTACAAAGTATTGTTGCAGAAATTCCTAGACACAATATCATATGTGTCGTAGGTGATGTCAATGCGAAAGTAGGATCTTGTCGCAATTACTCTCCTGAAGTCATGGGACAACATGAAATAGGTGATATGAACGAAAACGGAGCGCTACTTGTCGACTTCGCCCTGAACAACGACCTTGTCATAGGAGGTACTTTGTTTCAACACAAGACCATTCACAAATATACCTGGACTTCACCAGATGGCCGCATGTGCAATCAAATTGATCACCTCATCTTTTCAAGCAAATGGTGGAAGAGTCTAATCGACGTGAGAGGCTACAGAGGCGCTGATATACAATCAGACCATAACCTCATGGTTGCTAAGATCCATCTAAAGTTAAAAGCGACACAGAAAAACAATAAACCGACAACACACAAACCCTTCAATGTTGAAAAACTGAACGACAAGGAAACAGCACGAATGTTCCAATTATAACTTTCAAATAGATTTGAAGCCCGGCAATCGGAATTATAACAAAGGGCAGATGTCGGACGCATATGGGAGAAACTTAAAACTACGTACAGAGAAGTTGCAGAAGAGAAATTAGGCTATAAGAAGAAAAAAAAAGAAAGATGGATTTTCGAACGAACCTGGAAACTAATTGATTCAAGAAAATCAGCCAAACTCTCCATTCTGTCGGCCTTGGACGCGTCTGAATTAATTGTTCTGCAAGTCTCATATAGAGAAATAGACAAACAAGTAAAGAAGAGTGTCCAGACCGACAAGAGGCAATTTATTGAACAGAAAGCAGCTTTGGCGGAAGAAGCAGCAAAGAAGGGAGATTTGAAAACAGTCTATAGATTAACCAATGAGATGATTGGAGTCAAACCTAACAGGACTAACCTAGTAAGAGATGAGAATGGAGCCCTTTTGACAGACCCTTTGATGATTGACGAGAGGTGGGCAGCCCACCTCGAGAACCTACTAAATAGACCGAGAATAAATGACCAAGATATAATTCCTGACACTCCATTTATGATTCTTAATGTAAATGAAGAACCACCGTCTCCAGAAGAAATCATAGCCACTTTCAGAAAGCTAAGGAACGGAAGAATGCTTGGAGTAGATGGTATTACATCTGAGATGCTGAAAACTTCAGTCCGCAAATACATGACAGTTTGGGTTGAGCTACTAACTCAGATATGGAGTGACCAGAAAGTGCCCAGTGATTGGACCAAAGGAACCATTATTAGGCTCTTCAAAAAAGGCGATGCGCTTGTTTGTGGCAACTGGAGAGGTATTAACATAATGTTGATACCTATTAAACTTTTGTAAATTATTATACTACAATGCCTACAGCAGAAACTGGACCAATATCTTCATGATGAACAACACGGCTACCGACCTGGAAGATCATGTGCAGGCTTAATTTTCACGCTGAGAATGCTGGTTGACGACTCAAAGGAATGGAAAAAAAGCTATATCTTCTTTTCATTGACCTAGAAAAGATCTTTGACTTGGTTGACCGAGAAACCTTATGGAAAATCCTCAAATACTATGGAATACCCCCCAAGATAGTAAAACTAATTATCGCCCTGTACAAAGAAAGAGAATGCTGTGTTCGAACAGAAAACGGAGTTACAAGATACTTCAAAATCATGACTAGTGTCAAGCAAGGATGTGTATTATCACCACTTTTATTTACAATAGTTATGGACTACGTACTCAGACAGTCTAAGGGCTACGGAGTAAACGTCAACAACAAACAACTCGCAGATCGTGACTTTGCAGATGATATAGTACTACTTGAAGACGCCAAAGATCGATTACATCTGCTATTTGATGAAATTTCAGAAAAAGCCCGAGAGGTCGGATTGTCGATAAACGTCGATAAATCAAAAGTATGTCCACATCTGGCTCCCCCTAACTCTTCAATGCTCCGATAAATCTGTTGAACAGGTCCAAGAATTTAAATGCTTAGGAAGCTGGATAAAAAATACTGGCGATGGAACATTTGTAATCAAGAGAAGGATTGGACAAGTATCAGGCGCCTTCAACAGACTAACACCAATTTGGAGAAGCAACAAATACTCACTTCGTTTAAAATTTCGCCTGTTCAACAGCAATGTGTTGTCTATATTGATGTACGCCAGTGAATGTTGGATACTCAACCAACAACTTGAGAAACGTATCCTTGGATTCGAAAACATTTGCCTTCGAAGGATCCTCAAAATCAGTTGGCATCAGAAAATTAGCAATAGGGAAATCCGGCTGAAAACAAACCAGCCCATAGTGACCGAAGTTTTGAAGAAACGAACATGGTTATATTTGGGTCATTTTCTATGCATACCCGAAGACAGACTGCCCTCAAGAGTGTATCAATGGCAGCCTGAAGGAAGACAAAGACGAGGCCGACCAAAACACACACTGCGGAGGCAGTATGATCGGGACCTGAAAAAGGCAAAAATTTCCCTCACTCCGCAACGGGAAGATATCACTGCAGCCGCACAGCTTCGTGATGAATGGAGAGACTTCGTCGACGCCCTATGTGGCACCGATGGCTCAAGAGGATCTAAGGTCTAAGGTAAGGTTAGAAAGTTGGCCTCCGGCAAAAAATTCAACTTTAGAACTAAGACAGACAGATTTTTTTTTTCAACGGCAATCGATAGGCCTTGATGAGCTGATCAAAGTATATGTCATCCATTTTTTGGTACAAAAATTCTTTCATGAGATACATCAGTTTGAAAGTTTCAAGGGGTTGACAACTTCAGTGGTAAGGTACACACTTAAACCAAAAATAGGCCGATACCAATTGTGAGATATGTAGGGGACTTTCAAGCAACAGTCGACTATTAGCTTATAATCATCTTTGACAATGAGGGGTTTGCAAATTTCGCTGATTGGTGTGCCTATTGTCTGTTTCTGGTGTAATTGATGTTAAGAACAACTTGGTTCCCGATTGTAAGACATGTAGGGGAGTTGTAAGCAATAATCAGCTGTAACGCTACAATGATCTTCAGCGACGAGAGGTTTGCAACTTTTGCTAGTTGGTGTACCCATTATTTGTTTCCGGTAAACTTGATGTATATCACGGGAGAGGGACTTGTAAGTGAGAATCGGTTGCTAAAGGAGGCTACAAATTTGTGTAAATTGGTACACATCTACGGTCTTTTGATCCTGAAAAGTTACAGATAGCTTTATAATACCAAGATTATATAAGATATTTTTCCAAGTTTCCATCCGTCACGATGTCTACGATTGAAAAGGATAAAGTTCAACTGGCTGCTAACTCATTTTATTCTTTGTTCACTGATTGGTCACAGTTTGTTCACTGATAACACTCAAGTGGAGGTCTCAACCGAAGTACCGGCATGTATATCTATCAATATATACAAAAATAAGCTGTTTGTGTGTGTGTGTGTGTGTGTGCCGAGCGACGTCATTTTTGTTTGTCAACTGACGTCATGTGTGTCGACAGACGTCATTTTAAAAATTGAGCTGTATGCGTCATGAAGTTGTTTTTCGACTGACGTCATGTTTGTCAACTGATGAAATTACATACCGGGACACCCCATACCAATCCTAGGCTCTGAATCAAGTCGCAAGTTTAAACTAATAAAACTGATCCTGAAAGTAGAAAATTCAAAAGTCCTGAAACCAGACCTATTCACAGAAGAATTCTAAGATATATTCCTCGGTATCGTACAACTCAAAGGAGAATGCCACATCAAGCTTAAAAGAGGAGCTGATTTCAAAGCTGTACCAGCTAGACCCATCCCCATTTTCAAAAAAAAAACAAGACCCATCCCCATTTTTTTTTTAAATATCAATAGGATGGAAGAGCTTGGAGTAATCGAAAAGGTACTCCAGCCCACAGATTGGGTAAACGTCATGGTTGTAATTGAAAAGCCCGGAAAAAGCCTCCCAGTGTGCATCAACCCACATGACCTAAACAGGGCTATCAAAAGGCCACACCACCTCATACCAACATTCGATGAAGCAATACTTAGACTTGCTGAGGCAGAGTTCTTCAAAAAACTAGACGCTTGTCATGGTTATTGGTCTTTGGTCCTAAACGAAGAATCATCTCAGCTGGCGACCTTCAACACATCATACGGCCGTTATAAGTTCAAAAGAATGTGTTTGAAGGCATCCAAGGCATCTCTATTATTATTGACGACATTATCATCTAAGGAAAAACCATTAAGGAACATGACGCGAATGTTCGCAGTGCTCTCATAAGAGCCCGTGAAAAAGGAGTCAAACTAAACCTTTAAAAATGCGTATTCAAGTACAATAGCATACCGTATTTCAGGCACGTCATATCAGAAAACGGAATAAACCCAGACCCAGAAAAGGTCTGAGCGCTGCGTGACATAAGAAGCCCCTTCTACAAAAGACGAACTATTATTAGATCAGATACTATTAGGAATGATGAACTATCTTGCAAGGCATATCCACAATCTATAATCACTAAATCAGCTACTCCGTGACTTACCAAAACAGTGACAATTTAAGTAGGAACAGTCGCTTTTTTTAAGTCGATAAATTGGGGGGAAATACCAATGCACATCACATAATATCCTGTCTTAAGTAAAAAATTTCGCCCGCTACGGAACCCCTCGTACCGTAATAATCGACAAAACCCCCCAGTTCACATCCACACTATTCCGGAAGTTCATTGATAATTGGGAAACGTCTTAAACCACATCGTCCCCTAGCTAGTCAAATGGACTAGCAAAAAAAAAGTGCAAACAGTCAAAGATATTCTTATCAAAACAGATACTGCGGGACATGATTTCAACTTAGCGCTGCTGGAGTACAGTAACGCCCCGGTTGACGATCTAGCATACCAATCACAACTCTTGATGAGCAGAAACCTGAGGTAGTCGTTTCCTGCACTAAACAGCTTCCCATACCAAAAACCGTTTGCCATAAACAATTTCGACGGAATCTTATAAAACAACAGTCACGCCAAAGCAAATACCAAGACAGACAGTCAAAGTAACTAAAACTTTTGCAAATCAGTCAACCAGTTTGAGCTCAAATTTGTGGGAAACTTTGGCAAGCCAGAAACTTTGGCAAGCCGGATAGATGAAAACAAAAGATCGTACATAATTTAAACAACCGAAGTTGGAACTTACCAACGCAACAGGCGACACATAAAAACGTTTAACCAACATCCTCAATCACCAGACCTCGCTGACCATGAGGAGGACAGCCCCTAAGCCGAAACTTCACCGGCACCTATACGTCCATCATTAATAACCCCTTTCCCACCTGTAACACTGATAGAGATCCTTCCCCAGCCCATTTATCTTGAGTGTAACTTAGCGCTCCGCACACTCCTTCCAGCACCAAGAACCATACGCTCAACCTAAGAAGAACCCCAGATCTCCCCATAAGTAACCCGTAGTGGCCAGTCTGTGAAGCCAATACAGAGATTTCACATGTGAGAAATTCCGTGAACTATGTGCATTAAGTTACAAATAAGTTGTGCATAAGTGGTGAAGTTATAAGTGTAGTGCCATATGAAAGAACCTTTATTTAGTTAGTTTAATATAAAAATTGGAACTCATATGGAAGAACCTTTGTTTAGTTAGTTTAATGTATATGGTCAAATTTTATGGAAGTTTTGTACCAGTTATCTAGTTTGGAAAAGAGGAAGGATATAAGATTCTAACTCACTTTTCTATTCTAGGTTACTTGGGTTTCTGGTGCTAATTCAAATAAAAGACCATAATTTTTACTCTTATTAATAATTAATAGCATTTGCTAATAAACTGTCTAAGCAGTCACTTATTTATCTGCTATAAAGACTAGACATAGGCGCCCCATCCAGCGTCCAGAAGACTTGAAAGACATCTCGATTCATGCAGTCCACTTCCACAATTGTAATCACTCATAACAAGTTTTTTTTTAATTCCGTCACCTTTTCGCTTTCCATATAAGAGGGTGACTCTTGAATATCTGTTGTCATTGTTGGGTTTTTTATTTTCCTATTTTCGTTGTTTAATACTTTAATGTTTGTTATCAAGGTATTTGTTTCTTTCTTTAGTGTATTAATAGCACTGATCAAGCTTGTTTGTTTGTTCTATTCAGTCAATCTTTTTGATTTTCGTGCAAGATCTTCATTTTTTCGCCATTGTTTCAACTTTTCATTTCCTGTGTTTCGATATTGGTTGTTTTATTATCAAGGGTTTTACTCTCATAATATACACTTAGCGCTGAATATGGCTGAGCCCAATTGGCCCTGTTTTTTTTCACTAACTGAAAACGTCACCCCTTCCCCTAGTTTTGCCCAAAATATTGGTTTTTACCGTTATTGCCACGCTCGTCAAATTGCCTAGTCACTCTGTCGCTCCTCAAGCTGCTCAATACCTCTAATTTGACCAAGGGCATAGCAAAAAGTTATTGTTTAACTTATAACACAAGTCTGAACCATTTTTATTTTGCCCTTTCCCCTAATTCCATTTTGTAAAATCTAAATTATAAAGAAATATATTTATTACTGAAAACCAAAGTAAATCATAACAAAAAGTCAACATCACTCCTACTTTAAGGTTTGGCAGGACTGACTATATACTGGGAAAACTAAAGGGAGTAAAAAAAAAGGTAAAAACTAAAACCTACTTAAATAATAAAATCAGCAAGGGATATATAACAAGGGATAAAATCAAATGAATATCTCCGGCTGTTTTTCTGGGGGTGAATGTAAACAAAAATCATCACACACACTTTACATGCTTTCACAAACTTGATATACTTGTTAAGCAATACATTGTTACATTTTTAATTAATTAATCTTTAATTAATTAATTACATCGTTAAGCAAAAAACTTCAAAAATAATGACACAAATATGTATTATCAAGTGATAAGTGATTATGGTTCTCTCGACAACAGGCCTAGCCGTTCATGGCATGCTTCAAAACAGGTTTCTCGCGGCCATGCCAATTTGATTAAAAAAGATACAAATATGGAATCCGGGCACATTTAAGACCTGACGTCACAAAACTTGTTTTGCTTCATAGGCTAATAGGAAGGTGATGACATGCCGGTTCTAAACCAAAAAGGACCCTTTCGAAAAGTGGCACGCTTAGGCGCTACGTCAAAAGACTGGTTTTTGTTCCATAAGCTAATATGAAACCCCAATGGCAAATGTATTTTCACTTAATAATTGTGGGTCTACTGGAATTTTTTGGTACAATAAGTACTTTGATCAAAAGATGGCAGTTGAGAGATAAATTAATGTCTAGAAAAAGGATGTCTTTTTTAATTTAGGATTTATAAATGCCTTCTTCTGAGGTGTAGGATCTACAAAAATAAATGTAGATATTTTATTTAAAAATATATTTGTTCATTTATGTACAAATTATGTTTTTGGAAGAGATTGTGCAGAAAATTTAGTTAAATTTTGTAGATGGTTTTCGTTCAAATAGGAAATTTTTGATTTTTGCTTGTTTTATATCTAGTGGGACTCTTATTGAAACGGATTTAAATGGCCATATTTCTTGAAAAGGGGCGATTATATCCTATCGGGATTTATTGTCTTATCCTCATATCCATTCACTCTATTCGGTCAACTCTACTTCGCCTAGCCTTTCTTTCATACCTATCTTGTACTCGTTGGCATTGAAAAAAATTAAAAGAAGCATTGAATCGATAAACTTTATTAGAAACAAGAGACTATTTTATAAAATACACGGTCTTTTCTTCTTCCACTCTCAACTTAAATTTTCTGATCTGGTACAGAGAATACTTCCTAGTTATCTTTGGTCCTTGGATTCGTTGCAGCTGCAAACATTTTGTAGCCTTAAAGAAAATTAAAGATTTATAGCCCTATAATATCTATACTTAACGGACATTTAAGAAATAATCGTAAAACCTCGAGGGTCATACTTCGGCTAAAAAATTAATGCTCACTTGAAAGCCAACCCTATTCTGCAGTTTTTGATAAGAAAAAGATAAAATATGGAAATAATAAACGAAGCAAAACTTACAACCAAGTATATGACACCTAATTTATGAATTAGGTGTTTATTTATGAAATCGTAAAACCTCGAGGGTCATACTTCGGCTAAAAAATTAATGCTCACTTGAAAACCAACCCTATTCTGCAGTTTTTGATAAAAAAAGATAAAATATGGAAATATTAAACGAAGCAAAACATACAACCAAGTATATGACACCTAATTTATGAAATGATCTATGTAATTATAATAATAGAGGCCAGAAATAATTTAGAAACCCTCTAGGAGGCTTAAAAGCTGGTTTCATAAAATAAAAGATATGTTTTCAATTACAATTTAGTCATTTGATTTGTTAGATGAAGACTAAATTTATGAGTTTCAAATTTGATTTAGATCATATCTAATATGATGCTCTGTCTGTAGTGACTTGTCAAAATTCCAAAAGAAGATTTCTTATAAAAAAAAATCTAAAACAGTTACTTTGCAAAAAATTCTTATTACCTTTATTATTACATGGATATCTTGACTAAAATGAGAGGCAAGAAGGGTTTTATTTTCTGAGATTATATACCCTTCTGCTCTCCACATGGCACTTGAGATATTTTTTCTTGAAAGAATTCAAACCTGTGGATGTTGATCACGCATGAAAAACGGCACTTAAAGTGTAAAAACACTAAGCTAAGCATTAATGTAATGGATATTAAATGAAGGTTTTCTTTTCTGAAATTAAGGAGCATCATTAAAACTTGAAATGAACAGAAATTATTGTTTATGAAGGGGTTATTCCCCTCCTCAATACCTTGCTCTTTACGCTAAAGCTTTTAAGTGCTTTAAAAAAACTTCCTTTTCTAATTAAGCGACCCGTGTTTCAGTAGCTGTTCTTAAGAAATTGTGACAAACAGTCAAACTAGCGTACATAGCAACGTATTTGGGGGGGGGCAGCCCCTTCATATACAAAATAAATTCTGTTCATTTGTTTTAATGATCTTTACGTATAGTTAAAAAATCGTATTTTTTAATTCTTTCAAATCGCCCCAGTTAGAAATTCCTACAAAATTTTCCCCCAGAAATTTCACTCTCCATGAAAAACTCTACCACAAAAACTTACCCCAATCACAAAATCTCCCGCTCCAAAATTGTCTATGCTTCAAAAAACAAATGATATACGTAAATTTTACAAATTTCATAGCTTAAAGGTGTCTGAAAGGCCTTAAATATAATACGTAGTTAAGATGCAGATTGTATATTCTTCCCTGCAAAGATACTTAGGGATATGCAACCATTTTTTACGCGTTTCCTTGAGTGATCATAACGGTAAAACATATTTGTTTTAGAATGTCAAGATGGAATTCATTCCATCAAAATCTTAAGATTTAGTAATTTTTACATTTTAAATAACAAATTGGTAATTTTTTGCACTTTTTACTCCAACAAAACAATAATTGTAACGGATATTAACTGAAGAATTTTTTTTTTGGAAAGTAAAAAGCAAAGTCAAAATTCAAAACAAACAGAAATTGCTTATGAATGAGACGCTTCCCTCCTCAATGCCTTGCTCTTTAAGCTAAAGCTTTAAGGACTTTACGAAATGCTTCCTTTTCTATTCAAACGACCAATGTTTATGTAGCTGTTCTTAAAAAATTGGGACAAACAGTCAAACTTCAGCGTAAATAACAGTATTTAGGAAGGGGGTATTCCCTTCATATACAAAGTAAATTCTGTTCATTTGAGTTTCAGTGATGTTTATTTTCAGTTAAAAAATCTTTTTTTTTTTATTCTGATCATTTTTTAAATAACGCCCGTAGATTTGGTTCATGGTTCTTAAATATTCCCTTCTCGCAGGAAACTCATACGTAGAAATTTCTACCACGTAAACCAATTTCCGTAAAACCCCCTCCAGACAGTAAAAAACTCGCCCCCGTAAATTTTCTTGCGGTCGATTCAGCTTGAAAAATTCTCCTTAGCATGCTGTCATTTGAAAAAGACTAATTTCCAATTATTTCTTCAATCGCTTCGGAAATCTTCTCTTTCCGTAAAATGTTTTTTCTGGAAATCCAAACTGAAAATAGCCTCAGGATAATTTTTCCTGAACCATCTTCAGTAAAAATCAGACTTGGGAAAGAGAGTATGACAATTAAAAACAATTTCGAACAGTAATTCTTTCAGATCGCCCCATGTAGAATTTTCCATGGAAAAACCCCTCCCCCAGAAATTTCCCTCTCCATTAAAAATTCCACCAAAGAATCCCACCCTAGGCACAAAATTCCCCCCTCTCAAAAAGTGTCTGTATACTTTCCTATAACAAATACCATGCGTACAGACTGAACAAATTTCATAGCTTACCTGCGTCTCCCCGTGGCTTGTGGGGGTTATTTTTACTCCCCACAGTAATTATATAGGCTCTCTCCAAATTTTGATCAGATAACTTTGGAAAACAAGGGACTAGAAAAATATTTTAGTATTTCAAATCGTATTTTGTTGATAAGCGATCGGTTTGTTAGAAAAGGCCTTGCATATAATGCACACTTACGATATAAATTGTTTATTCTTCCCAACAAAGATGCTTAAAGATATGCAACCGTTTTTTAGCTGTTTCTTCGAGTGATCATAATGGTAATATTTGTTTTAGGATGTCAAGATAGAGCTCATTCCAGCAAAAACTTAAGATTTAGTCATTTTTAAATAACAAAACGTCACATCAAATTTGTTATTTTTTGAGCTTTTTACTCCCACAAAAAAAAAAAAATTGGATTAAAATTTCAAACAAATAGGTCCAAATTGTTATCGAGGGTATTTTGAGATATACAATCAGTTGAAAATTATCTAAAGCTTATATAGAGCATTTAAGTTTCAGGAAACATTTGTGGTTCAGTTGAATATTCATCTCCAAAATTTATGTAATCCATTATCAAGAAAGAGTGACTCAGCCCAATAGCAATATAAATTTAAAAACGAAATTTATTCGTCAAAAGCTACGGGTGTGAGGAAATTCACCTAATTTTTGACAAAGGAGGAAACACCTTTGAAATGTCAAGCACTTTAATATTTAGCATATTAGAGAGACCAGCTGTAGAAGTTTCAAACTTCTATTTCAATGTAAAATATAGTATTTTATACTTTTTGCTAGAAGAGACACTGGCTTATGTATTTTTTTCCCCAGGCATAATCGCACCAAACCCAGCCTAGAAGATCAAAAGAGCGCTGGCATGATCGGGAATCACAAATTGTGTTATATTTGAGAGTAACCAAAAAGATTGTAGCACGGCTAGCTCCTGTTACACGCCTCTTTTTACCCATATAATAACAGATCAAAATTTGGCGATATTAGTTGGATTCAAATAGTAGAAAAATCGAATAACTTTATCTTTGGAGATGATTCGATCCCTTATAGTCCCGGGAGAGGGAACTTCAAGTTACGCAGTTTCCTCATCATTCACATATAGCATTTCTTATCGCAGAATATACAACATTTTATTATGAGAAGGATTTTTGTGGGAAGGGTGTCTTTGGGTGGTATGAAGACTTTCCGTGGGAATAATAACCATGATAAGCAGATTCAGGGGAAATATCTATGGCAAATTTTACACAGAAAGTGAGAAAGGATTTCTTGTCAAACTTTGAAAGTCAATTTATAATACAAATGTTTTAACTTTTCTTTTTATATTTTGTAGTTTTTACCTTTTTTTTAGTTTTTTTTTTTTTTACTTATGTCCTGGTCGTCATTTATACTACCTGTGTCCCGGTCGTTATTTGTGTCCTGATGCTTTGTTGATGGTGATTGCTAATCGAACATTCCTTGTGTCCCGGTCACTTTCTCTATGAGTGTCCCGGTCGTCATTTATATTCCCTATGTCCCGGTGTCCCGGTCGTCATTTGTGTCCCGATGTCCCAGCCTGTAATTTCATCAGTCGAAAACATGACGTCAGTCGACACACAAACATGAAGTCACTCGACACACACACACACACACACACACAACTTATTTATATATATACTAGTGTCCCACCTGTGAATATAGATAGATTTATATATGTGTTTCAAACTACGTAAAAATTGCGAATATACAACATTCTTGGCTTTCCCATTGTCTGTGCATATACAAAGCCGTATGTACTAATAATGACGTCATATGCAAACGCTCTTCTTACAAACAAACAAACATGCATACACACAACTCGTTTTTATATAGATAGATAGATAGATAGATACAATACAAATTAACTGCGTAAAACTTGCGAATATACAACATTCTTCGCTGTCCAATTGTCGCTGCATATAAATAGATTGTCAGGTTTACCGACCCTCGAACATGCAACGTACAACTTTCCATAGGAAAAACAATCAGTATTAAGATCTATACTACATTTTTCTAATGATTGACCTTGAGCTTTGTTAATGGTGATTGCAAATGCTAAACGAATTGGGAATTGCAATCTTTTAAATTGAAAAGGCAGATCCGTTGGAGTCATGGGAATGCGAGGAATAACAACAGCCTCACCCTCAAAAGGCCCTGTCAAGATTGTGGCCTCTATTAGGTTTTCCATTGGTTTTTTTTTACCGCAAGTCGCGTGCCATTGCAAAGCTTTGGTGGGTTGATATTTCTTAAAAGTATCATTGGTACGCCTATTTTTAGTTGTAGCACGTGTGGTGGAAACCCTGAAAGATCTATGGAATTTAAAAATTCAGATGGATAATTAACCGCTTCATTTGGTTCCAAAACTGTGTCGACTGACTTGTAAAGGACTGCCTGGTCTCGAATCTTGGTCAAAACAATATTGTTGATTTCGTGGACGTCTATATTTTTGAGTGCGAGAATCGCTCTTTCACTTAGCCATTTATTATTTTTATAATTTCTTAGAATATTCAGAAATACTTTTTCAATCAATTCATTTTTGGACGTCACTAAATTACAGAAATCAGCAGGTAGTTGTATACGTCCTGAAATTGAGTCTACTGGGAGCTCTCCGTTTCCAATTGCCAGCAATTGATCTGAAAATGTATGACCAGAGTCATCGTTTTGCAATGGGACAAGCATATTTGTAGTTAATTTTAATATTTTTACGTGTGCCCATAAATTAGAATTTTTCAGGCAAGCATTCATTTCGTCTGCAGGAGTTGATCTAGGTATTATAGGTAATGTTTGCCTGAAATCTCCCGCAAGCAATATTAATGTGCTGCCAAAGGGTTTCGACTTCCCTCTCAAATCTTTCAAGCATTGATCCAGAGCCTCGAGCGATTTCTTGTGTGTCATTGTGCACTCATCCCAAATAATAAGTTTGCATTGCTGCAATACTTTACCCATCCCAGATGATTTGGAAATATTGCACGTGGGAGTTTCTGTAGAATGCAAATTCAGAGGCAATTTCAAAGCGGAATGAGCAGTTCTTCCACCATGCAGCAATGTTGCGGCTATTCCGGACGACGCAATTGCCAACGCCATATCATTTTTTGATCGAATTGATGCCAGAATCAGTTTTATCACAAACGTCTTATCAGTACCTCCTGGCGCATCCAAAAAGAAAACTTCTCCAACGTTGTTATCGACACAATGCATTATCGTATCATAAATGTCTTTTTGTTCCGACGTTAACTTGTAAATGTTATTCTGTATATACGACAATAGATCACTCGTACTGTAACTTTGTTCACGATCCAATTCTACACATGTCGAAACAGCAGCGATACGGTTAGGTGAAGGCATTCCCAAATCCTGAAGATGTTTTTTTGCCATACGTACGCACAAATCTTCTATAATAACTAAAGTGTAGTTATAAATTTCTGATGTAAAATCAAAAGTCATATCTGACGTCTCTAACTGTTTTTGATGGAGCATGTCTTCGGATATTTTTGACTTATATTTTTCCCATAACTCTGTAGGAGCTGATGGAGAGCAAGTTGTTAAAATGATGCCAAACAATGCACGAATTTGACTTGGGGTTGACGTTTCGCACGCGTCATTGATTCAGTTATCCCAGTGTTGGTCATTCTCCAATAAATTCAGAGCTTGGCATGCACTACGGTAAGTGTCATGTATAGTACCGTTTACAGTTCTCAAATACTCAAAGGATGTCGGACCGGGTACATTCACCAAAAGCAGGCGTAGAAAGAAGCATTCATGTTGATTGGGGTGAATCTTTGAAGATGGTAGGTTGGCCGTCGACTGACTTACCCTGTTTACAACGTTCAAATACTTTATTTTTAGTATTCCACGTGTAATACGAAGGCACTTCAGTATACAGCAGTTTTTTTGCAAAAGAATCATTTTTGCAAAGCGAAAAAAAGCTGTTAATGTTGTATCCGGTGGATTCAGGGCTCTTTGTTGCACGTTGGTTTCCGTAAAATAAACACGTTGACCATTCTGTAAATGTACCGCTAAGTGAACAACAGCTGGACTACGTTCATGTATCGGAAATGAAAGAATTCGCCAAACAGCTTCATTACTGCTTATGTATCTTCCAGCCTGATATTGTACGATTTCGTCGAAATCTTTGATTTCGGACTGCCAGCCAAAAACTGCCATGTCACTGCCTTTGTTGACATATTTACATAAGTATTTGATTGCCTTTACGGAGTTACAGTATTCAACGTTTATGTGTGCATTAAATGTTTTTGATAATAATGGGGAATATGGAACAACCCACTGGTTATCTACTTCGATGGTGGTACCGTTACGCTTCTTTATTATTGATGTTTTACCGCCATCTTCAGTAGATCTTCTTCTATATTGTGGGTAACCATCATTGCCAGTAATTGTGTTTGATACTAAAAGTCGAGGATATTGCTTTGTGCACCTTCCTTTGGCCATGCATGGTGAATTTTCGTTCAGTGCACCGCAAGGTCCATGTATCATATTCTCTACAATAATATCATGTAACCCCTTATCGAAATTTTTATCAGGTATATCAGCGGAAATCACATCATCAATTTCGTTCGAAGTAATTTTTTTTATGTAGCCAGATTAGTATATGTGCGTGTGGCAAACCTCGTTTTTGTCATTGTAAGTTCATCAGTCATTTTAAACTTAAACATTAATAGATTTCTACGTGAACATATATGTCTTAAATATCTTTAATGACGTCACCGTCATAGCAAAAATGACGACAACTAACTTCATGATTAAATATCTTTAATGACGTCACCGTCATAGCAAAAATTACGACAACTAACTTCATGACGTCAGTCGACACAGAAATATGACGTCACCTGACAGACAGACACACATACAGACAACTTATTTTTATATATATAGATAAATATATATATAAATATATATATATATATATATATATATATATATATATATATATATATATATATATATATATATATATATATATATATATATATATATATATATATATATATATATATATATATATATATATATATATATATATATATATATATATAATATATATATATATATATACTGGATCAGGTGACGTCAAAACTGAAAAAACTAAAAAAAGGCAAAAACTACAAAAAAAACTAAAAACTAATAAAAAAGCTAAAAAACTAAAAAAACTAAAAAAAGGCAAAAACTACAAAAAAAACTAAAAACTAATAAAAAAAATAAAAAAGCTAAAAAACTAAAAAAACTAAAAAAAGGTAAAAAACTAAAAAAACTAAAAACTAAAAAAAACTAAAAAAAAGGAAAAAACTGAAAAATAAGCTAAAATAAAGGTAAAAACCAATAAAAAATTAAAAAAAAACTGAAAAAACTAAAAAAAGGCAAAAACTACAAAAAAAACTAAAAACTAATAAAAAAAGTAAAAAAGCTAAAAAACTAAAAAAACTAAAAAAACTAAAAAAAGGTAAAAAACTAAAAAAAATAAAAAATAAAAAAAAACTAAAAAAAGGAAAAAACTGAAAAATAAGCTAAAATAAAGGTAAAAACCAATAAAAAACTAAAAAGAAAAAAAGAAAAAAACTAAAAAAAATTTTCATCTAAAAAACTAAAAAAAACTAAAAAAGGTAAAAACTAAAAGAACTAAAAAAGAAAAAAATAAATGACGAAACTCAAAGAGAAAGCGACCAGGACAAAAGGAATGTTCGATTAGCAATCAACAAAGCACCGGGACACAGGGAGTATAAATGACGACCAGGACATAAGTAAAAAAAAAAAACTATCTATATATATAAAAATAAGTTGTCTGTGGATCTGTGGATCAGGTGACGTCACCTGAAAAAACTGGATCAGGTGACGTCAAAACTGAAAAAACTAAAAAAAGGCAAAAACTACAAAAAAAACTAAAAACTAATAAAAAAGCTAAAAAACTAAAAAAACTAAAAAAAAAAGGCAAAAACTACAAAAAAAACTAAAAACTAATAAAAAAAATAAAAAAGCTAAAAAACTAAAAAACTAAAAAAACTAAAAAAAGTAAAAAACTAAAAAAACTAAAAACTAAAAAAAACTAAAAAAAGGAAAAAACTGAAAAATAAGCTAAAATAAATCTAAAAATCTAAATAAGCTAAAAAAGAAAAAAAAAGGAAAAAAACAAAGGAGAAAAACAAAACTAAAAAACGAATGTATATACAGACCGGGATACAAATGACGACCGGGACACAGGGAATATAAATGACGACCGGGACACAGGGACACAACTACAACGGGGACACCGGGGGAAACAGGGGGATGTAAATGACGACCGGGACACCAGGACAGGGAATGGTCGATTACCAATCACCATCAACAAAGCTCAAGGGCAATCATTAGAATCATGAGGTATAGATCTGAATACAGATTGTTTTCCCATGGACCATTATATGTTGCATGTTCAAGAGTTGGTAAACCTGACAATCTATTTATATGCAAAGACAATGGGACAGCAAAGAATGTTGTATATTCGCAAGTTTTACGTAGTTAAAACCATATATATATATATATATATATATATATATATATATATATATATATATATATATATATATATATATATATATATATATCTATCTATATTCACAGGTGGGACATAGGGACACAACTACAATGGCGCGTAACTATTATGGCGCGTAACGACTTACGCGCGCGGGGGGGCTTGGGGTAGGCGCGAAGCGCCCCCACCAACTAGGTGTTGGGGTGGCGCGAAGCGCCACCCCAACAGCTAGTATATATATATATATATATATATATATATATATATATGTTTTTAACTACGTAAAACCTGCGAATATACAACATTCTTCACTGTCCCATTGTCTGCGCATATACAAAGCCTTATATAATTATAATAACGTCATATGCAAATACTCTTTTTACAAACAAACAAACATGCATATATACAACTTATTTTTATATAGATAGATAGATAGATAGATATACATATACAATATAAATTAACAACATAAAACTTGCGAATATACAACATTCTTTGCTGTCCCATGGTCTGCGCATATAAATAGATTGTCAGGTTTACCGACCCTCGAACATGCAACATACAATTTTCCATGGGAAAAACATTCTGTATTAAGATCTATACCGCATTTTCTAATGATTGCCCTTGAGCTTTGTTGATGGTGATTGCAAATGCTAATCGAATTGGGAATTGTAACCTTTTAAATTGAAAAGGCAGATCCGTTGGAATCATTGGAATGCGAGGAATTGGAACAGCCTCCCCCTCAAAACGCCCTGTCAAGATTGTTGCCTCTATTAAGTTTTCCATTGTTTTTTTACGGCAAGTCGCATGCCATTGCAAAGCTTTGGTAGGTTAATATTTCGTAGCAGTATTATTGGTAACCTTATTTTTAGTTGTAGCACGTCTGGTGAAAACCCTGGGAGATCCAGGGAATTTAAAAATTCAGATGTATAATTAACAGCTTCATTTGGTTTCAGAACTGTGTCGACTGACTTGTAAATGACTGCCTGGTCGCGAATCTTGGTCAAAATAATATTGTTGATTTCGTAGACGTCTTTATTCTTGGCTGCCAGAATCGTTCGTTCACTTAGCCATGTATGATTTTTATAATTGGTCAGAATATGTGGAAATACTTTTTCCACCAATTCATTTTCGGAAGTCACTAAATTACATAATTCAGCAGGCAGTTGCATACGTCCTGAAAGTGAGTTTACTGGGAGCTTTCCGTTTCCAATTGCCAGCAATTGATCAGAAAATATTTCACCAGAGTCATCGTTTTGCAATAGGACACACAAATTTATAGTTAATTTTAATGTCTTTACGTGTGCCCATAAATTAGAATTTTTCAGGCAAGCATTCATTTCGTCTGCAGGGGTTGATCTAGGTATTTATAGGTAATGTTTGCCTGAAATCTCCCGCAAGCAATATTAATGTGCTGCCAATGGGTTTCGAATTTCCTCGCAAATCTCGCAATGATTACTCCATAGCCTCGAGCGATTTTTTGTCTGCCATTGTTCACTTGTTCCAAATAATAAGTTTGCATTGCTGCAATACTTTACCCATCCCAGATGATTTGGAAATATTGCACGTGGGAGTTTCTGTAGAATGTAAATTCAGAGGCAATTTCAAAGCAGAATGAGCAGTTCTTTCACTAGGCAGCAACGTTGCGGCTATTCTGGACGACGCAATTTTAGAACGCTATGTCATTTTTGATCCAATTGATGCCAGAATCAGTTTTATCACAAACATTTTACCAGTACCACCTGGTGCATCCAAAAAGAAGATTTCTCCAACGTTGTTATCGGCACAATGCATTATCGTATCATAAATGTCTTTTTGCTCAGACTTTAACTTAGAAATATTATTTTTTACATACAACAATAGATCACTAGTGCTGTAACTTTCTTCACAATCCAATTCTATACATGTCGAAACAACAGCGTTACCATTAGGTGAGGGCATTCCCAAAATTCAGAGGCAATTTCAAAGCGGAATGAGCAGTTCTTCCACCAGGTAGCAACGTTACGGCTATTCCGGAAGACACAATTGCCAACGCTGTATCATTTTTTGATCGAATTGATGCCAGAATCAGTTTTATCACAAACATTTTACCAGTACCACCTGGTGCATCCAAAAAGAAGATTTCTCCAACGTTGTAGTCGACACAATGCATTATCGTATCATAAATGTCTTTTAGCTCAGACGTTAACTTAGAAATATTATTTTGTACATGCGACAATCGATCACTCGTGTTGTAACTTTGTTCACGATCCAATTCTACACATGTCGAAACAGCAGCGGCACGATTAGGTGAAGGCATTCCCTATTATTGAAAAAGGTTTGTTTGCCATTCATAAGCACAAATCTTCCATAATAACTAAAGTGTAGTTATAAATTTCTGACGTAAAATTAAAAGTCATATCTGAAGTCTCTAACTGTTTTCGATGGAATATATCCTCGGCAATTTTCGATTCATATTTCTCCCGTAACTCTTTGGAGCTGAAGGAGAGCAAGTTTTTAGTATGATTCCAAACAATACACGAATTTGACTTGGAGTTGAAGTTTCGCACGCGTCATTGATGCAATTATCCCAGTATTGGTCATTCTCCAATAAATTCAGAGCTTGTCATGCACTACGGTAAGTGTCATGTATAGTATCGTTTACAGTTCTCAAATACTCAAAGGACTTCGGACCGGGTACATTCACCAAAAGCAGGTGGAGAAAGAAGCATTCATGTTGATTGGGTGAATTATGTAGTCTTCCTATCGTTGTATCTTTGAAGATAGTAGGTCGGCCTTCGACTGACTTGCCCTGTTTTCGACGTTCAAATGATTTATTTTTAGCATTCCACGTGTAATACGAAGGCACTTCAGTATACAGCAGTTTTTTTTGCAAAAGAATAATTTTGGCATAACGAAAAGAAAGCAGTTGACGTTGTATCCGGTGGATTCAGGGCTCTTTGTTGCACGTTGGATTCCGAAAAATAAACACGTTGACCATTCTGTAAATGTACCACTAAGTGAACAACAGCTGGACTTCGTTCATGTATCGGAAATGAAAGAACTCGCCAAACAGCTTCATTACTGCTTATGTATCTTCCAGCCTGATATTGTACGATTTCATCGATATCACTGATATCGGACTGCAAGCCAAAAACTGCTATGTCACTGCCTTTGTTGAAGAAATTACATAGGTATTTGATTGCCTTCACGGAGTTACAGTATTCCACGTTTATGTGTGCATTAAATGTTTTGATAAAAAGGGGAATATGGAACAACCCACTGGTTATCTACTTCGATGGTGGTACCGTTACGCTTCTTTATTATTGCTGTTTTACCACCATCTTCAGTAGATCTTCTTCTATATTGTGGGTAACCATAATTGCCAGTAATTGGGCTGGGTACTAAAAGTCGAGTATATTGCTTTGTGCACCTTCCTTTGGCCATGCACAGTGATTTTTCATTCTGTGCATGGCAAGGTCCATGTATCATATTTTCACCACAATACCATATAAGTCCTTATCGACATTTTCATCAGGTAATTCAGCGGAAATCACATCGTCAATTTCATTAGAAGTAATTTCATTAGAAGCCAGATTAGTATATGTGCGTGTGGCAATCCTCGTTTTTGCCATTCCACTGAATATATCCAGCATCGCACTGACCCAAATATTTTAAGTTCTATCAATTTACTATTAAAGTGATAGCCATCGGCCCCATCCCAAAAAATGATAGGACATTGTAGGGCATCATAGCATCGATGAGTTTCAAAAATTCTTACCAACTGAGCGTTTCGCTTATGAAGAATAATATCTCGAGGTAAAAACTAATCACTGACCATAACGATTGCCACTTCGTCGATAGTTGGAGAAAGCTGAATTGCGTTTGTCATTTGCTACAGTAGTCTGGAAGGTTGCAGTAAAGTTCATAATCTAGTAGTGTTTAGGGTTAATTTAAAGCTGAATTTGGAAGTCGGAAGGGTAACTACCTCACAGGAAGTCATGACGTTGGTAGACTCCAGGATGAAAATTTGAGAGAAACTTTCCAGGAATGGTTGACTACTAATCTCGAGAGTTTAAAATTTGACAATGTGGGAGATTGTTGGAATAGGTTTAGAAAAACAATTTGAGAAGTTGCTGATGGTATTTTAGAAACAAAAATTAGGACTGCAGAGAGGGATGTTAGTGGAAAGCTTTATGTTTAATAGAGAGGAGAAGGGGCTTGTACAAGGAATATCTGAATGATAGTTCATATAAAACAAAAGGAATGTAAAGAAAGTGGAGAAAGCATTAAAATATGAACTTTTAAATAGATAGATAGATACATTTTCGATATAGCAGTAAAATAATGACACAAAAATTCACATATCTCCACAATGCCATTTATGATAATGTGGATAGGAACCTGTTAATGTTAAACCTGTTATCTTTAGGACTGCCTCACTATTTCGTATTGTTGCTGTGCGAAATGCATAAGTACGTGAAGTTATTAGTGAAAGTGGCGGGAAAGTGCTCAACTCCGGTGCAATCTTTATTGGGACTAAAGCAGGGATGCGTGCTGTCAACGAAATTGTTTAGCCTTTATTTAAATGATGCCAATGAATTTTTCGTTAAGAATAATGTACCAATGTTATCGATAGATTTGCTTAAACTGTGCTTACTACTATTTGCTGACGACATAGTATTACTGGCTGAAACAAAGGAGAAACTGCAACAATTATTAGAGATTACGGAGGTTTATTTGGAAGAGAAAAAGTTAATCCTGAACACATCGAAGTCAGTGGTGATGGTATTTGGTCGTAAAGCCATGGAAAGTGAAGATGTGAATTTTTTCTTTAAAGGTGAAACTATACCAGTGAATAATGAATTTGTTTATCTTGGGGTAAAGTTTACTAGTAATGGGAAACTCAGTGGGCATCTGGATCTAGCGAATGCAAGGGGGAGGTATATTAGCGGTGAAATAGCGAGGAGTAGTCTTAGACGGGTGAGAGATATTAGAGTACATAAGAGGATTTGGACAAGTAAGATAGTACCGGCGATGCATTATGGAGCAGAGATCTGGGGCTATCGGAAACGTCCAAAACTTGAGGTGGTTATGATGAGATATTATAAGAGGATGTTAGGACTATGGGATTCGTTTAGTAATTTGGTAATCCAGGGGGATTTAGGGCTAGTATCGCTGCGATCTATGAGGCTAGTGACCATGGTGAAATATTGGGTTAGGATACTGGGTATGCAGAGATTTACGGTAGCGAAGGCAGCATACTTAAAGGCGTTGAGACAGAATAGTAAAACAGGGTGGCCGGCGGAGATTAAGGATATCTTAGATAAGTGTGGATTAGGGGAATGGTGGAATGAAGGAAAGGGGATTATGGGTATGGAGGAAATAGTAATAAGGGAGGTACAAGAGAGGTTGAAGAACTAAGAAATACAGATATGGTGGGCAAGTCTGGATCGTTCAGGGTCGTTAAGATTGTATAGACAGATAAAGGGTATTTGGGGGGAGGAGGTATTTTAGAAGGTTGGGTTAAGTAGAGAGGATTTGAAGGCTTATTTGGATTGGAGGGGAAATGATTTTTTGATTGAAAAAAAAAGAAAGTATCAAGGGAGAAAAGGGGAGAAGGTAGAATCTACTGCTTGTCCTATGTGTGGATCTCAGGATGAAAGTTTATTACATTTTTTGTGTGAATGTGTCGAATTGAATGACTGGAAGCGAGAGATGTATGGTAAAGAAAAATTGAATGAGATATGGATCCTAGATAGAATGAAAGAGACAAATTTCCTGAGTATTAAAAGGAGAGCAGGATTTGTAAAGATTTCAGCGGCACATCGGGAGCGTTTTCTTTAAATAGTATTAATTTAATGTAGTGAATTTGTTGTTTGTTTGTTGTTATGTAATTTTACTATCGCCCACGGGCTTTTTCTGGAATAAATTATTATTATTATTATTATTATAGCTACACCAAGGTGAAAAATTTCAATAAAAGAACGGAAATCCTTCTGGCCTCCCCTATGTACTGTCATGGGTGATAGTTCAGCTATGGAGTTTGAAATTGGTCATCATTGGCACTGTTTCACTTGTCTTAGCATCATATTGCCTGGATTGCAGCTATTAAGTAGATCTAACTAGTTTTAATATACTAAACTGTAATCTAGACTAGAATTAATTTAGGATGTGTCCTCACTGCGAATGATATGAAAACTTCATCAAACGAGACAAGAAGCTTTTATGAGTCATTGTTGTCAAAACTGATTTCAATACCGTTGGTGTCAAATCTAAAAGCAGTGTCAGACAAAATTTGACAATGTGGAAGATCGTTGGAATAGTTTTAGAAAAACGATTTGTGAAGTTCCTGATGGTGTTTATATAGTTTATATGTTTATATAGCAGTAAAATAATGACACAACAATTCACATATCTCCACAATGCCTCCATGGGCTGTAGGAGGGGGGGCTATGAAAAGGTCAAGTAAACATTAAATATATAACTCTTAATATATAAAGCATTTGCTTCATAAAAAGACCATGGATAAAATTGTCAAGGATCTGGAAGATGTAGCTAGACGGTATAATAGTAAAATATTGTACTGGTAGGTTAGTAAATTAAGGGATACTAGTCAATCCAGACTTGTCCCAGTTACAGATAGGAACGGGGCCACAATTAGCGATAAGGAAGGAGTTAAAGAGAGATGGGTGGATCATTTTGAGAATGTGTTAAACCGAGATACATCTGCTGGAAAAGATATAGATGAAAATGAAAAAGTTCGTGATAAATTGGATGTGAAGGTAGATTTATTTTGTGAGGAAGAACTAGCGACAGTACTAAAAGAATGAAAAAATAATAAGACCCCTGGTGCTGATAGTGTGGCTCTAAGGTTAGAAAAAGTTACTGAATATCATGAATCCGATTTTCAAAAAAGGGAAATAGCCAACGACTTTAGAAAAACCTTTATTAAACAACTGTATAAGAAAGGTGATAAGAGTCTGGTAATTATCGAGACATTGGTCTGGTCTCTGTAGATAGCAAATTACTTAGTAATATGATACTTTTTAGACTGAAAGATGCTGTAGACAAAGTTGTAAGAGGAGAACACTGCTGTTTTAAAACGGTTAGAGGATTTGTAGACCAAATTTCACTCTTAGGTTAATAATTAAGAAGGGTCTGAGTTAACAAACACCTTTGGTCCTCAGTTTTATAGATTACTAGCTGTTGGGGTGGCGCTTTGCGCCCCCCCCAAGCCCCCCCGCGCGCGTAAGTCATTACGCGCCATATTAGTTACGCGCCATTGTAGTTGCGTCCCTGTGTACCACCTATGACTATAGATATATTTATAAATGTGTTTTGAACTATATAAACTTGCAAATATACAACATTCTTGGCTTTCCCATTGTCTGTGCATATACAAAGCCTTATGTACTAATAGCGACGTCATATGCAAACGTTCTTTTTACAAACAAACAAACATGCATACACACAACTCGTTTTTATATAGATAGATAGATAGATAGATACAATACAAATTAACTGCGTAAAACTTGCGAATATACAGCATTCTTCGCTGTCCAATTGTCGCTGCATATAAATAGATTGTCAGGTTTACCGACCCTCGAACATGCAACGTACAATTGTCCATGGGAAAATCAATCAGTATTAAGATCAATACGAAATTTTTCTAATGATTGACCTTGATCTTTGTTGATGGTGATTGCAAATGCTAATCGAAATGGGAATTGCAATCTTTTAAATTGAAAAGGCAGACCCGTTGGAATCATGGGAATGCGAGGAATAAGAACAGCCTCGCCCTCAAAAAGCCCTGTCAAGATTGTGGCCTCTATTACGTTTTCCATTGTTTTTTTACGGCAAGTCGCGTGCCATTGCAAAGCTTTGGTGGGTTGATGTTTCTTAACAGTATTATTGGTACACCTATTTTTAGTTGTAGCACGTGTGTTGGAAACCCTGAAAGATCCACGGAAATTAAAAATTCAGATGGATAATAAACCGCCTCATTTGACCTAAAACTGTGTCGACTGAGTTGTAAAGGACTGCCTGGTCTCGAATCTTGGTCAAAACAATATTGTTGATTTCGTGGACGTCTATATTTTTGGTTGCAAGAATCGCTCTTCCACTTAGCCATTTATTATTTTTATAATTGTTTAGAATATTCGGAAATACTTTTTCAATCAATTCATTTTTGGACGTCACTAAATTACAGAATTCAGCAGGTAGTTGTATACGTCCTGAAATTGAGTCTACTGGGAGCTTTCCGTTTCCAATTGCCAGTAATTGATCTGAAATGTTTGACCAGAGTCATCGTTTTGCAATCGGACACGCATATTTGTAGTTAATTTTAATGTTTTTACGTGTGCCCATAAATTTTAATTTTTCAGGCAAGCATTCATTTCGTCTGCAGGGGTTGATCTAGGTATTATAGGTAATGTTTGCCTGAAATCTCCCGCAAGCAATATTAATGTGCTGCGAAAGGGTTTCGAATTCCCTCGCAAATCTTTCAAACATTGATCCAGAGCCTGGAGCGATTTTTTGTCTGCCACTGTGCACTCGTCCCAAATAATAAGTTTGCATTGCTGCAATACTTTACCCATCCCAGATGATTTGGAAATATTGCACGTGGGAGTTTCTGTAGAATACAAATTCAGAGGCAATTTCAAAGCGGAATGAGCAGTTCTTCCACGAGGCAGCAACGTTGCGGCTATTCCGGACGACGTATTTGCCAACGCTATATAATTTTTTGATCGAATTGATGACTGAATCAGTTTTATCACAAATTTTTTACCAGTACCTCCTGGCTCATCCAAAAAGAAAATTTCTCCAACATTGTTATCGACACAATGCATTATCGTATCATAAATGTCTTTTTGTTCTGACGTTATCTTGGAAATGTTATTTTGTAGATACAACAATAGATCACTCGTATTGTAACTTTGTTCACAATCCAATTCTACACATGTCGAAACAGCAGTGGTACGATTAGGTGAATGCCTTCCCAAATCCTGAAGAGGTTTGTTTGCCATACATACGCACAAATCTTCTATAATAACTAAAGTGTAGTTATAAATTTCTGATGTAAAATCAAAAGTCATATCTGACGTCTCTAACCGTTTTCGATGGAGTATATCTTCGGAAATTTTTGATTTATATTTTCCCCATAACTCTGTAGGAGCTGATGGAGAGCAAGTTGTTAGTATGATGCCAAACAATGCACGAATTTGACTTGGAGTTGACGTTTCGCACGCGTCATTGATGCAGTTATCTCAGTGTTGGTCATTCTCCAATAAATTCAGAGCTTGGCATGCACTACGGTAAGTGTCATGTATAGTACCGTTTACAGTTCTCAAATACTCAAAGAACGTCGGACCAGGTACATTCACCAAAAGCGGGCGTAGAAAGAAGCATTCATGTTGATTGGGGTGAACGGTGTAGAGTCTTTCTATCGTGGTATCTTTGAAGATGGTAGGTTGGCCGTCGACTGACTTACCCTGTTTTCGACGTTCAAATACTTTATTTTTAGTATTCGACGTGTAATACGAAGGCACTTCAGTATACAGCAGTTTTTTTTGCAAAAGAATCATTTTTGCATAGCGAAAAGAAAGCAGTTAACTTTGTATCCGGTGGATTCAGGGCTCTTTGTTGCACGTTGGTGTCCGAGAAATAAACACGTTGACCATTCTGTAAATGTACCACTAAGTGAACAACAGCTGGACTACGTTCATGTATCGGAAATGAAAGAATTTGCCAAACAGCTTCATTACTGCTTATGTATCTTCCAGCCTGATATTGTACGATTTTGTCGATATCTTTGATTTCGGACTGCAAGCCAAAAACTGCCATGTCACTGCCTTTGTTGACGTATTTACATATGTATTTGATTGCCTTTACGGAGTTACAGTATTCAACGTTTATGCGTGCATTAAATGTTTTTGATAATAATGGGGAATACGGAACAACCCACTGGTTATTTACTTCGATGGTGGTACCGTTACGCTTCTTTATTATTGCTGTTTTACCGTCATCTTCAGTAGATCTTCTTCTATATTGTGGGTAACCATCATTGCCAGTAATTGTGTTGGATACTAAAAGTCGAGGATATTGCTTTTTGCACCTTCCTTTGGACATGCATGGTGAATTTTCGTTCAATGCACCGCAAGGTCCATGTATCATATTTTTTACAACAATATCATATAACCCCTTATCGACAGTTTCATCAGGTATTTCAGCGGAAATCACATCATCAATTTCGTTAGACGTAATTTTATTATGTAGCCAGATTAGTTTATGTGCGTGTGGCGAACCTCGATTTTGGCATTCCACTGAGTACATCCAGCATCCCACTGACCCAAACACTTCAAGTTTTACTATGTGGTTTATCAGTGATTTCAACTTTTGCCGGAAGACACGGGCCGTAATGTCATTTCTATGAACCGCCGATTGTCCTTGAAGTAAAAGCTGCTGTATCTCGTCCCAAGATTGATTACATGTAAGTGTAATAAATAAATCTGGACGACCATAGAGAAGAACATACGCAATAGCATCTTGAGCATATTCATGCATATGACGGGGACTGCCAGCATATGACGAAGGTAAAATCGTTAATCTTCCAACGTTTGTGGTATTACCATCATTTACATCTGCATCTCGCAAATGAAAGTATTATTCAGAGCGGAGCTTGGTCTGATTCAGGCGGATATATAGCAAACGTTCTGATTCAATTTTTGCATACATATCAACGACATATTGGTGAAACAATTGACGGCATTTTAAAATATAATTCTCTTCATCCTACCGAATCTTTAGTCTATAGGAATAATAATGCATTGCACTGCATTTCTTATTCATTTCTTTGTTAGTGGCTGGATTCATCAATTTAATATTAAAGTGATAGCCGTCGGCTCCATCCCGCAAAATGATAGAATATTGTAGGGCATCGTAGCATCGATGAGTTTCACAAATTCTTACCAACTGAGCGTTTCGCTTATGAAGAATAATATCTCGAGGTAAAAACTGATCACCGACCATAACGATCGCCACTTCGTCGATAGTTGGAGCATTGTATCTACGCACATGTTGGCCAGGAGGCGTTTTGTCAGCGGAAATAACAATTTTAGGGGTATTAGTAGGCATCAAATCGATGGCTGTTTTGCACAGACGCACTAAAATATTATTTTCGTGGAAAAGATGTTGCAATTGGGAAACGATTGTCCTTTCAACGTTGGAAGAAATTTCGCAACGTGCATTCAATTCAGAATTTCTATCACTGCTGAAGTACAATTGTAAAAAATTATGATTCTCGCCTGAGAATGGTAGAAGGGACACTGCTTTATGATAAATTTGCCCTTTTACTTTGAAAGTAGGCATAAATTGATCTGGATTTTCGATCTGGGAACCAAACGACGTCATTTGAAAACATGAGTTATATTTTCTAATCTGTGATAAAAAACGCTTAGACTCTGACGTAGTTCCAGTAAGCAAAGTTTTCAATGGCTCTGGTGGTACAGCCAATAGAGGAAGTTTAACTTTTCCTGAGGCACAACACATTCCCATTGTTTCACTATTGAATTTCAAGGCCCTGCAATAGGGACAAATTTTAGACATAGTCCCAATTTGAACACATCTACTATAATCATCGACTGGGCTGTACCTGAATGCCAGGCGATAATTTTCAGGTTGCTCTTGTTATTCCTCGGCACGTTTTCTTTTCTTACTTTCTCTATCAGCCGCAAGCCTGTTTTCTTGCTGTTGTTGTGATTCCTCGGCACGCCTTCTTTTTTTACTTTCTCTTTTAGAAGCAAGTCTGGTTTCGCGTTGCTCTGGAAGTTCCTCGACACGCCTTCGTTGACGTAAATTGCACATTTTAATCTGGCCCTTTCTCTTTGAACCGCAAGCCTGGTTTTGCTTTATGGTAACTTTCTATCTTTTTCAATGTTTTTCAAATTGTTCATTCTAACATTGACTCTTAGAAAAATTTTTACGTGCCAAGCTTGCTAACACTCAACAATTTATAATAAACCTCAAAATTATAAATATCTGTTATAAGGTTTTTGAATTACTTTAATTTATTGTCAAAATATATAGAAATATTTATGCAATTCCCAGTTTTTTATATATAGATAAGATATAATCTGGCGTAACGGACTGACAACTTATTTTTATATATATAGATAGATGAGCAAGCATTCAATTCTGTTGATAGAAGAGCTTTAGCAAAGGTCATATCATTGTATGGTATACCAGACAAATACATTAAAGTGATTAGTTCTATGCACGAGAATAACACTGCTGCAGTTAAGGTAGGAAATGAGGTTAGCAGCTGATTTGTATTAGATTAGGAGTTAAGCAGGGTTGTATTCTATCCCCCTTTAGTTCTATCCCCCTTCATGTTGATCGTTTGGATGGACTTTTCTTAAGGAGTATGGGAAAGGCAATGGGAGAGCATGGAATCAAATGGGAAGGGAAAACATTCGTACATTTAGATTATGCTAATGATTTAAGCATTCTTGATGAAAGTGTGACCAAAATGAATGAATGTTTAGAGGTTTTGAGGGTTCAGGATGCTAGAATAGGTTTAACAAGTGATGTTAATAAGACTAAGTCACTAAGGCTAGGAATTAGTGAAGATGAAAAGGTGACATTGGGTAACGAAAAGATTAATCAGGTGACCAATTTTGATCTAGGTTTTGAACTAGGAATGCTAAGAATGAGCTAAGTAAGATGTCCACGATAATTGTCAATTATTTTGAAATAAAACTTTGACTTAAGATTTTGAGCTTAAAGTTTCTGGGTTCTATTGAAAATTATTTATTAAGCTTTGAATTGAAATGAATTAGAAAAAAGGAAAATTATTTGGATTTCTCAAACTTCATCAATTGGCAATGTAGAGTTTATAGTAATATATCTTGCGTGTAGTTCAAAGTTGAACAATACAGATAATGAATAAGAATTGATGTTCTCGGATTCAGTCAAATGACTTTTCTTTTTTGAAAAAGAATGACTTTTTTTTTTTTTTTTTTTTTTACAAAACTGAACTTGAAAATCAAAAACTGAGCCTTAAACTCCGAATCGAATCGTGTTTTCTCTATTTATCTGTTTTTTTCTTCTGTTGAATTTATTTATTTTTTTGATGGTTTTTTTATCCACAAACTAATGACCAGACTGCTTTATGCACTGCTTTATGAAAAAAAAAGCATCTATGTATTGTAGTTACAACTTTCCCGATTATGCTGAAAATAATGCTACAAAGTAAATTTGAATAAGAAATAATTGAAAATGTTGAACTTCGTCAATTGATACAGTAGAGATTATAGTATCCAGATGTAATATAATACTTTCATATTTAACCCTCTCATCGACATATCGGTCCTTTCGGTATTCATACATTGCGTCAGGTTTTGTATTTTCTGGTGTGCCAAAGACCCATATTACTCCCAGTGTTGTCAAAACAGTACTATTGCCAGTTTTTGGTGTAATTTAGAGGTCCTGGTACTACCTACAGCAGGAAACATATTTAGAAATAAAAAGGTTTATTAACCTGTTTAGATTTTCTGTTATATTACTTTAATCATTACAGTTTCTTGTAGGAGTTATTGCTCATGACGGTCTGTTATATGTCATTGGCGGAGATGATGGCTCGTCAAATATTTCTTCTGTTGAAGTATACGATCCTGCTTTGGATTCGTGGACCCTACTTACTGCACATATGATTAGTGGACGGAGCTATGCTGGTGTTGTTGTAATTAATAAGCCACTGTAATCGTTTTCTTTTCTTTTTTGAATAATTTTGGAAAGCCAAAAAAATATCACAAAAATTGTTCGGACATGGGACTTAATTTGAACCAGTAATATATTGAACATGACAAAACTATCAAAAAATTGTCAAAAAGATCTGGATATGTAGTTTTGCCTCGTCTTGTTATCCTATAAAAGATCTGAATCTCATAAAATTACTTTGGCAACCTATTTTGACTTCCTACATTTTTGTTCTGTTTCAAAACCGTCCCATATTATATTATCTTATAACTAAAAGAATTCGACAAATGCATCGGGCCGTGCGGTTGGAAAGAATAAAGAGGACTTGGCTATAGAGAACAATGTAAGGGTATATAGTAAATATAAGAATAAAGATGACTAAAGATGTACTAGGCTATAAATATGTTATTAGCTTTCAAATTTAGTTTTAAACACGTTTTGTTAAACAGTTTTGTTTTAAACACGCTTGAATTCCCAACTTATTAATTTGTATCTTCTTTCTAATACCCTGAAACATTTGGTATCAACAAAAACTGCAACATTGGTCATTTGACTTCTGATATCTTACACTAGCCCTACCCTGATTATTCTAACCAAGGAAGAATTATCTGATTCTCATGTTTTATAATGACCGTTCTAGTGAAATTTTCAACTTTATATAGTTTTATAGGACTTTATATAGAACTCTAAAATTCTATGTATAGAATTATAGATTAAATTACTGTTAATTTGAATAATTAATTATTAAAACTCAATATTTTTTTAATATTATCTTGTGTTGTTCATTTGAGAGTAACTATTTCAGGATACTAGTTATTCAATCTTAATCTATAAATTTTCAAAACAAGTTTTTTTTTCGGTTACTATGGGCCGGGGTTTGCTCTTTACGTGATTACAGCTATGTTACGTCCCTCGATAAAAAGCCTTTATAATTGCTTCTTAACTTATGGTTGTTACGGAACTTCCTTTTTATTGGCCGTTGTAGGCTTCCTCTATCTACCATGTGGTAAATCTGTCCCAATGTATTTTCTTTTGTGGAATACAAAAGTGTCTTTACAAATGCCATAAAATTACGGTTTTCAAGAATTATTGGTACATTGGGGGTTTTAAACTTTTTGTGTGTTTTTCTTTAACGTTGAGTTTTCCCATAAACAATGTGTCACACCAATCCAAATATAAGTTCTGGTGTAAAATAAAAAAAAAATATCATAAGAATCCTTCCGTTCGTTGTCAAATTAAAATAATTAGTTCGACTCATTTTTATTCATGGTTCAACGTGGCAGCACTGACAGAACTGATGTAATGTCCTAAAAATTTCATAATAATGAAAAAACTACGAGAAATTTTAAAAAAAATTTAATAGACCTAAGATGGTTCCAGGGGAAAAAATGTTTTTATTTTGTTTTATATTTTGTTCGATGTTTTCATTCATTTGTTTGTATTTTGATGTTGCAGCTAATCAAGAAAAATATTTCAGAAAGAACTTAAGGAAATTCTTTAGGCCCCTTAACCCAGGCTACCTTGACAATTTTTTTTATGATTGTACATATTTTACTTTATGATCTACTTAATTACTTAATGATCTACATAAATCTCAATGGTGTTTCTATTTTAAGATCCAAGCCTATATATGTTGCACCCATGGAAGTCCCCTGAAATTCAGATCCAATCGGTTTTCAAGGTGTTTTCTTTGGGTTCTTTCGTATTTTGGCTAACTACATGGATACAAGGTATAGTTCACTATTTAAAATTAAATACATTTACTACCAATTAAAAACAATGGGAATATTGCTGTAGACATAGCTTACTGTAATAGTTAGGATAAGTTTGTTTTGGCGTTACTTGGTTATTTACATTTGCTGTTGTTTTTTTTTTCTTTCATAGGCATGTATTTTGGGGGTGACACTTGACACGGGGATGCCATGAATATTCTGTGGTAGCCACAACACTTGGCTGGGTAGAGAATTTAAAGTGGCGAAACTCTATAGGCCAGTGTATTCTCCTGATGAGCCCTTGTGTTGGGTTGTTGCCTCTGAATTATTTGTCTTTATTATTTTTTCTATTGTTTGGTAAATGACGACTTATACTTATTGACGAGATGACTGCCTGTCCATGGATTATTCTTTATGGTTGATTCTGTATGGCTATGCTGTTTGACCTATTTGATTGTATGGATGAGTAGGGTTAAGGCCTCATTCAAGTCCTGGTCTATATTAATCACTAATTTAGGAAAACAGTCTTCCTTTTCTCCTTCTGTCTCTCTTTTTTTTGTGTGTGTGTTTGTGCTGTTGCATTGGTGATTTCTCTTTTCATGATATATATATATATATATATATATATATATATATATATATATATATATATATATATATATATATATATATATATATATATATATATATATATATATATATATATATATATATATATATATATATATATATATATATATATATATATATATATATATATATATATATATATATATATATATATATATATATATATATATATATGCATATATATATATATATATATATATATATATATATATATATATATATATATATATATATATATATATATATATATATATATATATATATATATATATATATGCACTATGACTACACTTCATTGTTTTAAAAAGTTTGAATAATTTTTTAGTTTTAATATAGATTGTGAATTGGTAACTTAAATACATGAGAGCCAGAACTAAGGTAGGATAAGCTAGTTTTGGTGTTACTTGGTTGTTCTACATTTGCTTGTTTTTTCTTACGTATATATTTTCAGGGTGATACCTAACACGGGGATACCATAGGGAATTTATAGTAGGTACGCCACTGTAGAGAATTTAAAGTGCCGAAACCCTATAGGCAAGTGTGTATTCTCCTAATGAGTCCTTGTGTTGGGTTGTTGCCAGTGGATTATTTGTCTTTTTCTTATGTGTTTGTGCTGTTTGCACTGGTGATTCCTCTTTTCATTATATAATATAATATAATATAACATATATATATATATATATATATATATATATATATATATATATATATATATATATATATATATATATATATATACAAAATAAATACTTGAAGTAGTTCTTGAAGTAATACTTAAGTACAATTTTGGCAAGTACTTGATATTTGATACTTAAGTAAGAATTTGCAAAGTACTTATTACTTGATATTTAAGTAAAAAAACAATGAGTACTTAATACTTGATACTTAAGTAAAACTTTGGAGTACTTGTTGCAGCACTGAGTAGTAGCGTAAAAGTATTACCTTTTTGCCAATTGATCATCTCCCTTATCATTTCCTGAGAGTTCAAAATTAATATTCTCAGTCAGCCTGTATACACAAAAGGTGTTTACATTTTTTTCTACACTCCCTTCAACCTTCTCTGAAAGGCTCACGTTAATGCCCTCTGTAATGCCCTTTCTTATTGGAAAGTAAAGTTCAAAAATACATAGTTTTCTCAATAAAATATACTATATGTAAGCGGTGAAAGAATTGCCTAACTTACAGCCTTTGCTCTGGGGATTGTGCAGGTCTGGATTTACCTATAGGCCGACTAAATCCAGACTAGAGGCACACAATGCCAGGGGTGCAATAAAGTATCATTGAGGGATTTTTTTCTTAATAAAAACTGGACCATGTTATTTATCGTCAAAGTGCCAAGTGTATTTTGCTACCACGCAGCCTATTCACATAAAAGTAATTTTAAGACAACAGAGAGATTCTGTTGTCACTTTTAAACTGTCAAATTTCTTCCAACACTAGAATATTTCACACAGTAGTTCACCTATTTCATTTTCAACAGCACATACTGATTTTTAAAAGTCGCCAGTAATCTCCCCTTGTTATTCTGCACGAATTTCTACTATCACTTTTGCTAGCAGCTGATTCAGCTTTGGCTACCCCTGTTTCCAAGAAGCAAAATCTGCCATTCCTTGTCGATTCCTTTATAGTTTTGTGGGTTTGTGTAAATTGTCCCTTGATGTGGTTTTTATAGTATGAGGTGACATTATTATTGTTACATTCTAGATGGCTCTTTATTTTTTTCCTTTTTGTACGAATTTCCAGTAGCCATCACATATTCATTGTTCCCTCTTGTTTCTCCCGTAGCCAATTTATTCTTCCATGGCCTCTTATAGAGCCCACAAATATGCTCCACTTCACTCCTACTGAAATGAATGATTCATCATATTTTACGAGTTAAAATTTGTTTATCAATTAATTTTTTTATCACAGACGTTTTAAACGTCAACAATTTCTTATTCCTTGTGTAATTGGCAACAGTGTTTAGCTTAAATTTAAGCCTAACAATCAGCGGTTATTGATCAGAGCCCATATCGGCACTACACAAAGTTTGAAAATCTTCTAGACATCGGCTATGCTACTTTCTAATAAGAAATAGGCCAACTGACCATGTATTCCCGTCAGATGACGTCCATGTATGCTTGTGTACATCGTGCTGTGGGACCCAGGATCCACCAACAATTAGGCTAAGACTAGCCCAAAGGTAAATTAAACGCACTCCATTAAAGTTCA
This sequence comes from Artemia franciscana, assembly GCF_032884065.1. Lineage (NCBI taxonomy): Eukaryota > Metazoa > Arthropoda > Branchiopoda > Anostraca > Artemiidae > Artemia > Artemia franciscana. The sequence goes on from NC_088882.1 coordinate 4,328,728, forward strand.
ATTAAAGAAGACCATTCCAGCCAATCATTTATGGTACATAATAATAGTTACCACCAATTTTGGAATTAAATTCACAACATAAAACGCGAATATCATATTCAGGTACTGATTTGACTAGATTATCAGCCTCATTTGTCGGGGTTTAAGCATCTCGGGCTGTCAATTTAGAATGAGAGCTAGCAAACAACCTTGCAGCATCCTTTTACTTTTCTGCATGAGCTCAAACAGTGATTTCTTTGCTGATTCGCTTAAAAATAGGCCAACTCCAGCTTCACGCCTCTTCTTCTTTCCTAGAATAAAAGACTTAATACCTGTCAAAATGCAGATACCCAAAGTTTGTGAGTCTGGCTTCTGATAAGACTGCTATGCCTGGCTTATATGTCGGTAGGGTTTTTATTAGACCCTCTATGTGGCCAGGCTGGTCACCATGGTTAACAGTCCTTACGTACCAAAACGAAAGGCAAAAGAGCTGTTCTATTATCAGAAAACGTGTCCGGGGGTGGTTCGTGATTGTCATACAGACCTGAGCTATTCATTACTGATTAAAGAACCGTCACTTTGTATTAGGTTTAAATAAATAAATAAAAAAAAATAAACAAATTATATTAAGAGAAGTGAAGAGCCAAGTTGGAACTTGAAAGGAAAAAGAACTATTTATTCACAGTTTATCTAACATATGTTGATCAAACTAGTGCAAATAAACGAACCAATAAAATTTCCCTATGTTTGTATTATTATAGAAAACTAGCAACTTACTAAAAACACGCAAACCCAAGTATAAAAAAGCAAGAATATTGATTAAAGAGTCAAATGTGAGTACATAGCCGAACAACACCACACTAATTTATATCACTTTATATGACTGTATACAATTCAGTATACAATTCAGAATACAATTAAAATTATTTTAAATCTCAAGCATAGAAATAAACATTATTTTAACAGCTACAAAGTTATTAAGCAGCAGAAATAAATACTGGATTAATTAATCAGGTAACATTTTGGTCTCAACAGCTATAACACTAATAGTGATAAATATACAATTTTAAATTGTAGAGGATACGTTTAGCATTATTCAAAATGAAGAACAAATAAATCATAATATGAACTTAAGAAACCCGATTATTTTTCTTTATACAACAGAATTATTATTATTACCTTATTTTTAATCCACACGATACATAAAGTAAATATGGTGGAGTAACAATAAATATACAAAAAAACACAAAGAGAAAAGCGAATACACACATAAAATTAACGAAAAATGGATATCTCCAACTCCAACTTTAGGATCTCTTACTTTAAAGCTATATAAGGAACAAAAAACTTTCTAACAAGAGTCCAGTTTTTTGTCGAAGATAGAAGATACCAAAGAAATATGTAAAATTTTAAATAGTTTATCCGAATTCTTTTTAAATCATCATTATTAATAAGGGGGAAAAGACCTGAAGCATACAAGAAAGAATGATCACAGAAAGTGGAATAAAGTTTGACCAGCGCACGTCTATTATACTTCCCTCTGTTTCCAACAATCTTTGCAGAGCCAATCAGAATCGTTTCAATTATATCACAAACAGTACGATGACGTAAGCTCGAAACATTGTTAGTAATAGACATGCAAAGTCAACGAATAAAACCAACAACAGGGATAGTGAAGTTATTACAGTGAAGGGGAGTAGCAGTAGTACAGTTACAGGGAAGAAACTCACATTCATCTACATTAAATGACAGGCCATATCAGATAAAGGATCAGAAACTATAGAGACCATTTGGGAAAGACCCTTTTTGGAACGGCTAATCAGAGGCAAGTCGTCAGCATACGCGAGATAAGAAACATCCACAAGACCAGAAAGGTGTATACCTGAATCTTAGGCAGCACTCTAGAAACACAAATCTTAAAAACTGTAGGAGACAGAACACCGCCCTACCTAATTCCTCTACACATACTTATAATATTGTCTGGTGCAGATCTTAATCGAAGAAAAGAATTTGAATACCAAAACCTAATGAAACATTATAATAGAGACATTGACCCCAGAATTATACAGAAAAAAGGAGCTGACTATGGACCTTACTATCAAACGCTTTCGGAAGATACAAAGCACAAATACAAGGACTATTTTCCTTGGAAAAATTATCAGCCAGTAAAGAAGACAGAATCTTATATGCATGATGACAACCCACTTCATGCCGAAAACCAAATTGGTTCTCACCCTCATCAATATTTTTAGTCAAAAACAGTAGAAGGATATACTCAAAAACCTTGCTAATATTACAAGCGACAGTAATAGGTCAATAACAGTCGATCAGTTGATGACATTCCCCTTTTTAAAATTGAAAAAACAGTGCCACACACAAAACTCTCAGGTACGCTTGAAGTACTTAGACACATTCTAAAAAGAAGCTGAAAGCAAGATACAAGGGGGTGCAATCAATCAGCATATGCATCTTAGAAATACCATCCTTATCTATTGAATCAGATTTTAAACTTTTCACAGCATCAGTTACGGAAGAAAAAGATATGGGCACTACATGGCTTTGCGAAAGCGTTATACTAAAGAAGGGAGTAGGAATGCGAGTATATACAGAATGCACTGAATAGTTGATCACCGAATAAAACGAAGAATAATGTTAATGCTAAGCTGAAGGTGGAAGGGAATTATAGGTCATAGTATCATCATTTAACTTGTCAGAACTGATCACTTTTCACCAATCTGTCCTACTCACAGGGAAGTCCATACTGTGGTAACGTGCTGACCTCATATAACGTTTATATTTTTGTTTTTGTGTTACGCTTGAGTTTAGCAACACACCCAAAACTTGGCCGACCACATTCATTCCATATCTGGAACTATAGATTCGCTTTATTTCTTATCGACTTTAAACAAGGATCCATTGGGCAGATAGGTTTTTGTGTTCTTTTACGAATACGTTGCCAAGGTACGGCAGCTTCTTCTTCCTTTTCTATACACATGACGAGTTGGTTATAATAACAGTCAATATCGACTTTACCATTCGTAGGCACCTGGTGCTTAAGAAGATGATATCGAACACGTATGGTAGAAAGAAGTGCTGTTAAGGTAGAGATGTAGTGCTGTATATTTGCTTTTTTCCAGTTGCTTTCTGGAACCAGTTCGATTTTTGCAATAGGAATTGGTTTCTGATAGATCAATGTCCATTGTAAATGTCGCTGAAATTGGCATGTGGTCAGTATCTTGCTCGTTAACATGAAGGGAAGCAGAAGAAGAGATAATACAAAGCGAGCAAATAGTGTGTTTCAATATCACTTGTACTTCCAGAATGATGAACATGTGAAAATTTGTGGGATTTGGGCATAACGTGGTACGATGGAGGATACTCAAAAAGCGAAATACCTCTCACAGAAGATCGATTAATGTCCGTTTTGTGGTCCCCAATTATTATATGCTGTAAGTAGTTTGACAGTAACTGATTCACAAGATTCTTCAGCGAACCAGAAGCCTTTGCGAATTTAGACGAGGGTCTGATCGAGTCTCCTTCATATTAGGGATATGAGTTTATAAATAAAATACTGCCAACATACACAGCCAATATATTCGTCGGGGTAGAAGATTACTGAAAAGGGTAGATGAATTTTCTGTTTAAATACATAGGCTAGTCCACCGGAAGGGCGATCACCAGTACCTTTTGCTGGAATCAATAACGCAATATAATGCTGACTTCGACGCAAAAAATTTAAACTTGAAGCAGTGAGAAGATGCTCCTGGAGACACAGTATATTTCATTATAATACACTTTCTAAAGATAGCCTATAGTATATCTAGGGTATATCTAGTGCTAATACTATAAGGATGGCTTCACTCCTAACATGTGTACAGACAAATCATGAAATGTCTTTTTCAGAGCCATACCAAGATACGATCATTGAACTCAGCTCATTGTGTAGAAGCGATGCCAAATTACAGAAAAAATAATAATAAATAAAGCAAAATTCCTAAAATGTGTTTTTTCAAATATCCTTAATCGATTTATTTCTATTGTACCGAAAACTTCTAAATTGTTTTGAGTTTTCAGTAAAGCTCCAGTTTTCTATAATCATAAGAACACAGGAAAATATTATCAGTTGGTTTATTTGCGCTACTTGTGTTGATATATGTTAAATAGACTGTGAAGCAGTAATTTTTGTTCATTTTAAGTTTCAACTTCGCTCTTTACTTCCTTCAGGAAATTTTTTTTTTTATCTTTGACCATCATTTATTTTTTATCTTTTGATCTTTGACCAGCATCTTTATTATTTGTCCCTATCGCCAGCAAGTAGAATCTAAGGTAATATACACATTTCACAATTAATACTAATGAAATTGACAATTACCATTCTTGAATCAGGTACAATTGGCAATTTATTTTTTCAGAAGACAGTTTTTACAGTTATGCACATAAATCTCTTTTAATTATGTGCTGTTGAAAGCCTTGGGTACGGAAAGAGCATAAAAAAAATCAAATGATGCATTCACTTTCATCTTTGCTAAAATATACAAGTTTATCAACGCAATTTTCCAAGCCCTAGATATTTAAAAAGGATAGAGGTAGCAATAACACAGAAAAAATGTACAACGAAGAAAATAAAGCTACAACAGGAATAGAAATATCTTTTGTTATCCGTCTCAATCGTTGTGGTGATTTTGAATAAACTTTTCAAAAAGTGATGCACTGCAATAATTAATTTAAAAACTGTGGGATTTTGCAGTTACCTTAAGAATATAGCTTAAGAATATGGTTTACTAATAAGCACCTAATATTTCAAATGGCAAAACTGATTTCTTTTCTTTTCTTCAATATATTAACAGAAATATGAATTATTTAACAGGAACAAATATTAGATGGTGTTTCCTTTTTCAGAACCTAGCTAGACAGCAGTCTTATTAGTGGAAATTGGAGATATTTATTATACAGTAATAAATAATAGATGGCATTTCCGTTTTCAGATCCTAGCTAGGCAGTGGTCAGAATAATCAAAACTGCTACAAATAGAAGTGGGGTTGCCGCCCTCACAAACGTGTTAATTTCTGGAGTGTCCAGTTTATAGAAAACCGAAGAAATGTCAACAGCTTAAAATAAAAACTATTGAGAGAGAGAGAGATTTTTATTTTAAAAAGGACTTTCATAGCACGTGGCACCGAATCAGCGCTTTACGTCAGATATTACAGTCAGATACAACTTGTCAAATCAAAAAAAAAAGACAAAAACACAGACACAGTCACAAAGCGTCAGACAGACACTTGTCAGATTAAAACAACCGATTATCAACTAAAAACTGAATAATTACAACAAATTCACTGATTAATAATGTTTACAAAAGCAGGAATGAAACTCTTCTTGTATCTCCCGTGGATTGGTGAATCTTGGAAATGGGGGTTTGTCATGGCTCTATTGCCGGTACTAAACTTAATGTAACTTGTGTATTTGGAAACAGCATAATAAGTCTATTCTTTTGATGTATCTATTGGTAACAAAAATCCATTTTATAGACATCCGGTTACTATTGAGCCGCGTCACTCCTTACTTACAGTTTGTTACCACGAACTGTTTGATGAAGGAACTTTAAGAGAATGACGAGGGAGATGTTCAGAAAATTCATTTTAAACGGGATGCTGAACTAACCAAAAGGCACAATCCACTATTGCTGTTATTACGCCTGTTATGACTGCAACTCGTACTGATGGAAAGGGTATTATAGCTTCCAGGAAAAATACTTCTGTTTTTACAACTAATGCTACTATTAAGGCTAAGGGTGTTAAAAAGGCATTTTCAAATAATGTTGAAAGGTATGGCATATTAAACTGAAACACGCTGTAAGTATGCAGACTATCAAAATACCGTATCAGTAGTATATCAAGAACAGCTTAGCGTGTTAGATTGAAACTTTCAGAGCATGCTGAGGGGTATACTGAGCAAAAAAAATGCACTGTGTACAAGGTACTACTACCAGTTGCAGTAGCATTAATACTGCGGTTATTACTAATATCATCAAGGATAATGGTGTTAATGTGGAACTTTCAGGGACTGTTGAGGGGGATGTTGGTGTAAACAATGTACATTATGGGCATGCAGGTTGTCAACAGAAAGTAAAAGTTCCTTATCCAAATAGATACCCACTTGACGACGGTATATCTATGCATTTTATGTACTAAACATGCCCAACAGAGAATTACTGGAAGTTGTCTCGTTTCAACCGTTTCACAGTTAATTCAATCTGTTAAAGAGTGATACTTGACTATTCAGGGTTCTGATTTTATTGCACAAGCAGCATCATACTAAATAAAATACGTTAGAATAAAAATATTCATATTATATACAATGATGATATAAATGTATCGATTATTTTTGTATTATACATATAAATGTTTATAATATAAAGAAGAAACGATCAAAAATGGGGTTAATAAAAATACAGAAAAAACACAAAACAAATATTTGGAGAGGGTATCCACCCATCTTTTTCAGCGCGAAAATAAAAATTTAAGGAAAATGCCAAGAAGAGGCAAACAAAAAAAAAACAAAGATAAACGTATGAAAAAAAGTGATAAATACCAATGAAAGACCAAAATTAAAAAATGAATAAAATTCAATAAAACCAAAAATTAGAAGAATTGAAACCAAATATCTTACAAACAAAAAGCGAGTCATTCGCCAATATCCTCGATTTGGACACAATCCAAAGTCTCTTGAACTGCCATCGAGGGATACTAGCGATGAAATGGAATGTTATTTAAATGGGCATAAATATTTTCTGTTTTTAACATATCATGGTTGCTGCACCAGCTGCAACTTAGTAAAGAACTAATTATAATCCATAGCAATCGAAAAATAATGGACCTGCTTGAGTTAACTGTTTCTTCACTAATCTTTATTCTTGTTTTAATCTCCCTCCCTGTTTTTTTCCTTATTAAGGGTTGACTTTACGTGCAAATATTATGAAATATGCCCCACATATTTTTAAGGCTTACATAATCTGATTATGTCGCTTCAGGTTAGAGCCGGTTGAGTGATTACAATGACTTTTATCCTTGGAAAAGTAATTAATTCAGTGCATTTATTAACGCACATGCCATAAAATTTAATTCAAAAACTCATGTCTAATCCTAAGATAAACAAAATAATTGGCCAATAAAGAGCTTAAAATATATTATAGTCATTAAGGACATTATGAACAATATACTTAGAACTATTTTTGAGTGTTTCGCAAGTTTGTAATTAATGCAGTTTCTTATCAAGGTCTAATTTTCTTGATGAACTTTCAGTTGAATACTAGTATGTAATAACAACCTGAAGGAATAAGATAACCCTCTTCGACATGGGGAAGATGAAGAAGATTTTTACCGTGGATAAAGAAACTGTTTCTTTGAAAGCCACGTTGTTTTTATTCTATGGAGGCAAGCTTTTCTATCTCAGTTTTTTAGGCAATTTTTGAAAATTACATTTTTATTAGCAATGCTGCAACAATATTTATTTTCAGATCAAACCGTTTGTAGTAGCGAACTGTAGCTGAGACACAGCTCAACATTGCTCAAAAAATGGAATTTGAAATTAATAAATCTCTTAAAAGAATTGGCCTATTATGCTGATTTTAAATCTGTAAGATTTATTTTAGCGATACCCATAAAACCACGTACCTGAGAAAATTTGCCTGATTTTTAAAAAGCGTAAAACACCTCATAAAAGTAAATGAATCTTGATGAAAATCAAACCATCAGATTGAGCGGTTTGGAGAACCTTACAATACTGATTTCAAGCTTCTATATATGGAGTTTTGTATTTTTTTTGTCAGAAAAAAGATCACGGATGCGCATTTTTTCTTTTTTTTATAGTTTTTTTTTTTGTCGAACCAGTGGTCCTAAAATGTCAAGAAATGGCTCATTCGAATGAAACTTAAAACTTAAAGTTCCTTTTTTAAGTGACCAAAAAGATTGGTGGGCAGCAAGCCTTCCTCTCACACCCTCGATCAAAATTTTGTGATACCCATTTTTTCAGAATAGTTGAAAATTTTTAACAATATGCCTTTGGAGATAATTTCACCCTCCCCCCAGCCCGTGGAAATAGGTCTCTAATCTATAAAAGTTTTCAATTGTTTACGTATAGTATTTGTTATTGGGAATCATACAGACATTTTTTTTGTCATTATGTAAGACGTGTCACCGAACCTTCATTTCTTTTAATTCTTCAGGTGATGGTACAAAACCTTCTTCTTTCGTCTCGGCTTGTTGTTTGTCACTATGACAGACATATCGCCAAGCCTTTGTTTCTTTTAATTGTTCAAGTGGTTTGACAAAAACTTTGTCTTTTGCCTCGGCTTGTCTTTTGTCTTTATGAAAGACATATTGTCGAACCTTTGTTTCTTTTTAGTGCTAAGGTGGTGGGACAAAAAACTTTTTTTTTCTTCTAACGGTTTAATAGTCTAGGTTTTTTATTTTCAAAGGTATGATAGGCGTTGATGACCTTATCCATGTCATAACTCAAAACCTAATAGTCATCGCCACCATTTTCAATTTGTTCGGTTTGTTTGACCTTGGTTTATCTTTCGTAATTATGGAACACGTTCCACTGAAGCTTTGTATTTTTTACAAAAGTATCGTTGGCATTGATGAGCTCATGCATGTCAAAATCCCAAACCCAGTTGTCATCGTATTGACATGTTTCGATTCTCACTGTCCCGGTCGATTTTCATTGACTCGGTCACATGTTTGGTATCGCAAGTCTTCTAACCGCTTGTTTCTTTGCTTTTCAGAATAATTTTTGACTTGCTGACATGCTCTGTGTCATATGTCTTCTAACCACATGTGTCTTTGCTCTTCATTTTCATTTTTGAATCGCTCATGTGCTTGGTGTGGCATGTTTTCTGACTACGTGTGTCTTTGCTCTTCATTTTCATTTTGACAAGCTCCAATTGTCGTTTGCGCATATCCTCTAACCGTCTGTTAGACAATACATATAGTCTATATTTATACTATATACAATACATTATAGTATAGTCAACTAGACTGATCTCTTCATTTTAATTTTGGCACGTTTTTGGATTTGGGTTACTTCAGACAATTTAGCAATGGCGTTTACTTTAGCTGTCCATATTAGTGTTGTTGCAATTGATAGTCCAGGTCGTCAATTTTCACATCTTATCACGTTTGATAATTCAGGGGTAAGTTCAGAAGAATAATCATTTATAGTAACTGCAACTAAAAATTATCGTTTTTCGGGCGTTCCAACAGACATTATATTTGATAAATAATTGATACGTTGGAAACTCGACAGTCTTACTGAAACTATTCATAACATCATATAAAACAAATGCTTATATCTTCTATTATATATATATCCTATCTGTTGGGGTGGCGCTTCGCGCCCCCCAAACACCTAATTGCTGGGGTGCTTCGCGCCCCCCCACCAAGCCCCTCCGCGTGCGTAATTCGTTACGCACCATATTACTTGCGCGCCATTGTAGTTTTGTCCCTGTGTCCCACCTGTGAATATAAATTGATATATATGTTTTTAACTACGTAAAACTTGCGAATATACAACATTCTTCGCTGTCCCATTGTCTGTGCATATAAATAGATTGTCAGGTTTACCGACTCTTGAACATGCAACATATAATTGTCCATGGGAAAAACAATCCGTATTCAGATCTATACCTCATTATTCTAATGATTGCCCTTGAGGTTTGTTGATGGTGATTGCTAATCGAACATTCCCTGTGTCCCAGTCGTCATTTATATATCCCCCTGTGCCCCCGGCGTCCCCGTAGTAGTTGTGTCCCTGTGTCCCGGTCGTCATTTATATTTCCTGTGTCCCGGTCATCATTTGTGTCCCGGTGTCCCAGTCTGTAATTTCTCTTTGAGTGTCCTGGTCGTCATTTATATTCCCTGTGTCCATTTATATTCCCGGTGTCCCTGTCGTCATTTGTGTCCCGGTGTCTTGGTCTGTAATTTCTCTTTGAGTGTCCCGGTTGCATTTATTATTTCTTGTGTTCCGGTCGTCATTTGTGTCCCGGTCTGTAGTGTCATCTTATAATGACGTCATATACAAAGCCTTATATACTTATATCTTGCGAATATACAACATTCTTCGCTATCCCATTGTCTGTGCATATAAATGCGCAGACAATGCACCGGGACACAAATATTTGTGTCCCGGTGCATTGTCTATATATATATTAGTTTGAAAAAAAAGCAAACTAACAAAAGGCAACATGAACTAATTAACCAGTATCAATATGGAAAAAAGGCCACAGAGGGTCATAAACGTGAATAAAGTTGATAGTATTTTTACATAAATCATCACTGGAAGACCGAATCCGAGAAGGCACATCAATTAAACCAAATTGAGCAATTTTTTTTTTGTTTTGGTGCCATCTAGGAAGCCAGAGGAGGAATTTGCAATTTCTAAATAAGCTGTACGTACAGCAGGTCGATCTTTCTTACGATTAAATGAAAAAACAAGTTTATTTAACTGAAAGTAAGGAGCGACATTAAAACTTAAAACGAACAGAAATTACTTCATATATGAAAGGGGCTGCTTCCACATCAACGCCCTGCTCTTTACGCTAAAGTTTGACTTTTTATCTTAAATCTACTTTTTAAAACAGTAAAAAACTAAAAGTTTTTAATTGTTGTAGAGAGCGAGGGATTGCGGATGTGACAACCCATTTCATATACGGAGTAATTTTTGTTCGTTTTAAGTTTTAATGTCGCTCCTTACTTTCAGTTTAAAAAAAATAGTTTTTCTTTATTTAATTTTTGAAAGTTTTTGAATTAATACATGTTTGATTTTGGCTCTCCCCACATACATTATTAAAATGAAATTTGTTTATTAATTCTTTTTCTTTTTGGCTAAATGGCTTTCTCTTAGTTTTGATCAGACGATTTTGAGAAATAAGGGGTGGGGAAGGAGGCCTAGTTGCCCTCCAATTTTTCGGTTACTTAAAAAGAAAACTAGAACTTTTAATTTTTAACGAACATTTTTATTACTAAAAAATATACTTAGTTTAAGAATTAACTTACGTAACAAACTTTTATATTTTTATTTTTTTATTATGTATATGAGGGGGTTTGTAACCTCGTTTTACCTCGCTCTTTACATTAAATCTTAAGTTTGGTCCCAATTCTTTAAGAAAGACCCCTGAATCACAAAAGCCGTACAAAATAAATCACAAAAAAATCACAAAATAAATAGTTAAAATTACTAAAAATACTTTAGCATTAAGAGCGAGGTATTTATTTCTTCCTAAATACCTCGCTCTTTATGCTAAAGTATTTTTAGAACCCCTCATATGCGTAATAATTTCTGTTTGTTTTAAGTTTTAAACCTACTCCTTACTTTCAATTGAAAAAACTTTTTCATGTTTATTTTTTCATTGTTTTTTTTTGTAGTAATGCTAGAAAATCCCGCACCCTTTTCATTGAATTTCTCTTCCCCCATGACATTTTCCTCCGAGGAAAGATCCTCCCAAATAGGCTCCTCCCCTCAACCCCACCCCTAAGCCAAAAAAATCCCCCTGAAAACGTCTGTACACTTCCCAATAACCATTACTATATGAAAACACAAGTCAAAGTTTGTAACTTGCAGCCCCTCCCCCAGGGACTGTGGGGGAGTAACTCATCCCCAAAGACATAGTTATTATGGCTTTTGACTATGCGGAACAAAATGGCTATCTCAAAATTTTGATCCGTTGACTTTGGGAAAAAAATGACCTTGGGAGGGGGCCTAGGTGCTCTCTAATTTTTTTGATCACTTAAAAAGGGCACTAGAACTTTTCATTTCCGTTAGAATGAGCCATCTTGTGGCATTCTAAGACCACTTGGTCGATGACCCCTGGGAAAAAAAGAAAAAAACAAAAAAAAAACAAATAAACACGCATCCATTATCTGCCTTCTGGAAAAAAAAAACAAAATTCCAAATTTTTTTTCTACAGTAGGGTTCTCTGATACGCTGAATCTGATGGTATGATATTCGTTAAGATTATATGACTTTTAGGGGGTGTTTCCCCCTATTTTTTAAAAGAATGCAAATTTTCTCAGGCTTGTAACTTTTCATGGGTAAGACAAAACTTGATGAAACTTATATATTTAAAATCAGCATTAAAATGCAATTCTTTTGATTTAGCTATTGGTATCAAAATTCAATTCTTTAGAGTTTTGGTTACTATTGAGCCGGGTCGCTCCTTTCTACAGTTCGTAACCACGAACTGTTTGAAACAGATGAGCAATGTCATCTGCTAGTAATCTGCTAGTAATGACCCAACAGCTAGGAATGTCATAAGAAATGATTTTAATATTTACTTACATAATACATGACGTCATTTACAAAACCAGATTAAGGCTCTTGACGAGTTTTCTCAGACTTCTGATCTATCTAGATCGTTTTTTGCTCGAAAATATACGTAAATAAGTATACTCACAATTACTGCTCATTTATATTTAATAAATAAAAAAACTAGTTTTTCTAACTGAAAGTAAGGAGCGATTTTAAAACTTAAAACGAACAAACATTACTCCGTATATGAAATGGGTTGTCACTTACGCAATCCCTCGCTCTGTACGCTAAAGTTTTTAATTGTTTTAAAAAGTAGAATTGTGGCAAAGAGTCAAACTTTAGCGTAAAGAGCGAGGGATTGCGAAGGTGACAACCCATTTCATATAAGGAGTAATTTCTGTTCGTTTTAAGTTTTAATGTCGCTCCTTACTTTCAGTGAAAAAAAGTAGTTTTTTTTATTTAATTTTTGAACGTTTTTGAATTAATACATGTTTGATTTTTGGCTCTCCGCACATACATTATTAAAATGAAATTTGTATATTAATTCTTTTTTTTTGGCTAAATGGCTTTCTCTTAGTTTTTATCAGACGATTTTGAGAAATAAGGGGTGGGGAAGGAGGCCTAGTTGCCCTCCAATTTTTCGGTTACTTAAAAAGACAACTAGAACTTTTAATTTTTAACGAATATTTTTATTAAATATTACAAGCATAGCTTATTGGGCCTATTGATTGATTTACTTTTGTAATAGTTTTCTTTAGTATTAATTTATTGATTGAACTTAAAAATTAACTTACGTAGCAAACTTTTATATTTTATTTTTTCATTATGTATATGAGGGGGTTTATCCCATCGTTAAAACCTCGCTCTTTAGACTAAATCTTAAGTTTGGTCCCAATTATTTAAGAATGACCCCTGAATCAGAAAGGCCGTTGAATAAATTGCTGAAATTATAAAAAATACTTTAGCATAAAGAGAGAGGTATTTATTTCCTCCTAAATACCTCGTTCTTTATGCTAAAGTATTTTAGAACCCATAATATGCGTAATAATCTCTGTTCGTTTTAAGTTTTAATGCTACTCCTTACTTTCAATTGAAAAAACTTTTTCATGTTTATTTTTTCATTGTTTTTTTTTGTAGTAATGCTAGAAAATCCCGGGCCCTTTTCATTGAATTTCTCTTCCCCCATGACATGTTCCTCCAAAGAAAGATCCTCCCACATAGGTTCTCCCCGCAACCCCACCCCTAAGCCAAAAAAATCCCCCTGAAAACGTCTGTACACTTCACAATAACCATTACTATGTGTAAACACAAGTCAAAGTTTGTAACTTGCATCCCCTCCCCCAGGGACTGTGGGGAAGTAAGTCATCCCCAAAGACATAGTTATTATGGTTTTTGACTATGCAGAACAAAATGGCTATCTCAAAATTTTGATCCGTCGACTTTGGGAAAAAAATGACCGTAGGAGGGGGCCTAGGTGCTCTCTAATTTTTTGGTCACTTAAAAAGGGCACTAGAACTTTTCATTTCCATTAGAATGAGCCCTCTTGCGGCATTCTAAGACCACTTGGTCGATGACTCCTGAAAAAAAAAAAAAAAAAAAAAAAAAAAAAAAAAAAAAAAAAAACAAAACAAATAAACACGCACTCGTGATCTGTCTTCTGGCAAAAAATACGAAATTCCACATTTTTGTAGATAAGAGCTTGAAATTTTCGCTATAGGGTTCTCTGATACCCTGAATACGTCGGTGTGATTTTCGCTAAGATTCTATGACTTTTAGGGGGACATGGAGAAATCTGGGGAAGGTAAACAGGAAGGGTGTGCGAAAGCACAGGATGGCTGGCCCCCAACCCCCCATTGCACTTCCTGGCTGAAGGGCCAAGAAACGGAAATCAACACCGCCGGTGCAGACTGTTAAGTCTAATGCCGTATCCTTTACCTATATATATATATATATATATATATATATATATATATATATATATATATATATATATATATATATATATATATATATATATATATATATATATATATGGTTCCTTTCCTCCTCCTCAACCAAGCTTCTTAACGACTTTTCAAAAACCAGAACTGCGAATGCTTAGAGCACTGCAGGATGACCTTGAGGAAAGCTGCACCTTTAGGCCATTATAGTCTAGTAAACGAGAGTTTACTAGGTATTATAGCATAGACTATACATTATAATATAGTCTACTAGACTGAATTCTGGTAGATGAACAATTCTTCTGGGTTATCCTGTTTTAATGGGCTTTTATGAAAAAAAAATGGGCTTTTATGTAATGAAAATACACACCGAGAGGTTGGTTTTTATGCTAATTTATCCATTATGCATTGCCTCCTGTAGTAAAATTAAATTTTTAAACAAGAAAATGTAATAAGTTAGAGGTAATAGTTTCGAGATTGTCTATGCGTGATTTTCACTCTTTTTGACAGAGGAGCAATGCAAAGTATTGAAATCCATGTTATGATGAAGATGAACGCAGTTTTACAAAAGGCTTTCATTCCATTGAAGGCCCAAGTACTGTCAGGTACTAAGTCAGCTTAAGCACTTCTTATGGGTTTGAGAATATGTGTTAGTCCCTGTCCTACAATGTTTCTAGGACCATTACTTTTCCTAAGGTCATAATAATTTTTATGATTTAAAAACATAAATATACCTCCTTGGAATATTGCAACGTTAAAAAACAACTTCAGTCAAAGTTTTGACTGACGAATTCAGACCCATCAAACTGAACTTGCTAGGAGTTTCAGAAACTTTTATCCCAGGGATAGGAAAAATAAAAATTAGGTGACAAAGAATTTATTTGTTCAGGTATGATAGAAGGGCTGCATAGGCCTTGCATAGGGCTCACAATGAATAAGGATGCTGATAAGGCTTGTTTAGGCTAGGAAGGTATCATTAATAGAATGCTTCTTGCTCATTTTATGATTAAAAAGTGCAGGCTATTAGTAATTGTAGTGTATGCCCCTATAGAACCGACCGATGAGATAGTAGCGACTCTGCTGAATTTTATTTACATCTACAGCTTGAAAAATAGTATTTTTTATTAGTGGATATAATGCACAGGCTTGTAGAAATTAGGAGAGATGTATCTTAGCCTGGTTAAATTTGGCATAGGAAAAGAAAACAGTGATGGCTGCAGACACCCGCAATTTTGTTGGTATAACAATTTTGTTAAAGCCAATACAGTATTTGAGCATAAAATGACCCATAAGCTAACATGATATTCACATGGTGGTAGAAATCAGTGCATCAGAAATCACTGCATCACCAAGCCACCAACAGCTACGCAAACTTCTCCTCAATCCCAATCTATTAAAAGCTACTCTTTTTATACCCTCTAAGGAGGCTCCCATTTCCCTTAAACCTTTCCTTATGAAATCATCCCACCCCATTCGGAGACAGCCTGGTTTTCGTTTGGCCCTTGACGGTCGTCTGACAAGAACCACGTTCATTGCAAAGCTTACTCTTCCAAATACAGTCAGTCATTCGGGTGCCAAAGCAATACGAGGGCATTTCTATGGCAAAAATCTAGGAAATCCTTTTCTGTCTTTTGGGGAGCTCAAACTTCGGAACCAAACTTAACCACTGCCATCATTTTAGCTTCTAATATTCTAATTGTGGTTCACAGACTTATCTTTCTAACTTTTTTCAACCATAAAAAACACCTCAGGCCTTCGCTATTAACACCTTTACTGCACCGCTTTAACAACTGCACTTTCACTGCACCGCTTTGACACCTTTACTGCACCAACCGTATTTATTAACAACACTACCTAAAAAAGTGAAGCTGTCTACTTGATTGATGTTCCTGCTACTAGACATCACTTCTTCACCTTCACCTATTCCTAGTATTAGCGACTTACTCTTCAAAAAATGAATTTTCGAACTTATTCTTGCACCTTGATCGCTCGAAACCTCCAAAAATCAGTTCATTTTGCTAATAATTTCAACTAAGATGCTTAAATCATCAGCTTAATCTCAGTGTTGGAGATTTTTACTTCCCCAATCGAATCCGCGCCCTCCCATTTTTCGCTCTACTCCTTAGCACAGAGTCCATTGAAATAATTGATGTAAATTGGTATAGGGCATTACCCAGATTAACTCCTAGTTTAGTATCAAACCAATTATTAATCTCATTCCTACCTTAGCGGCAGCAATTTTGTTATCGTACATAGCACTAATCACTTAGCATTCAATATACCATTCAATATATTAGAAATTATTACCATTCGATATATTACCATTTCTGTCCTTTTTTTCGTTAACTAGATACTAAAAATGAGGAATAAATATATTTTATTTTTCCAATTAGTATTCCTAATGTGTTTTTGACTTGGCATTTCAATTTAATGATCATAGCCCATTCTGTTTTCAGCAGATCATATTCAAAAATATTTGTTTTTCAGCTATGTATGCCTTGCTACCTTATCTAACAATACATATGGTTGAAGTTGGATTAAGTATTGAAGAAATCGGTCTGATATACGCTGTGCTGCCATTTGCTTCATTTGCTGGCCCCCCTATAGCAGGTATTATCAAATCTATTTTGTAATATTTTTCTATTTCTCTTCTCAGTAACCTCTTGAAAATAAAGCTAGTAAATAACTGAAGATATACACGGATAAATAGAAAAATGAAATAAAAATAAAGAAAACAATTAATTATTTTTAATAAAATTTTTCTACTATCACTATTGCTAACAATTAACTGCAGCACCGTGCCGCATGAGACAAATACAGCTGCATACACTCCCCCCTTATTCCAAACCTATTCAAAAATTCTCTCTTTACACCGTCTCAAGAAGTTCCATTTCCTTTAGATTGTTTTTTACAACTTCTTCCTACCTCCTTAGGGGGGACATTTCTTTTGTTTGACTTCTCGATCTTATGCTATACTTCGATCTTGTCTCCCGCTGCTATAATTTCTGCTTTGATTCTTCTACTATTTTTGCTTTAATTAGCCTGGTCATCCCCTCTGACAGATTGTGTTCTTCATTTCTGTGCTTTTCTCAAAACTATGGAGTAACACCAGGTCCAAATCCCGTTTTTGTTTTGTTTGGAACCTCATCTACAAGGGTCACTCTTTACCCGCCATTCATTACCTTGCTCAGTTTCATAGTTCTTCATTATCTTAAAGGAATCATATAAACTTTTTAACCTGTGCTAACATACCCTAAATAGTATGCCTCTAATTACTTTTCAGGCATGTTATCAGATTACCTGGGTAGCTACAAACTTGTTTAATATAAAACCTAATTTTTCGCTTTGTTTTCTTTACATATATGTCTTGTTATACTTCTTACTCTACTGTTCTATCTAGACTGGTCTATTGTTAGAGCCTAACTAGTTTCTTGACCAGTCCTTACAAGTGAAATTCTTCATTACTGTATCAAACAGTTCGTGGTAACGAACTGTAGTGAGGGGCGACCCGGCTCAATAGTAACCAAAACTCTAAAAAATGGAATTTAGATAACAATAGCTACATCAAAAGAATCGCATTTTAATGCTGATTTTAAATATATAAGTTTCATTAAGTTTAGTCTCACCAATCAAAAGTTACGAGCCTTAGAAAATTTGATTTATTTTAGAAAATAGGGGGAAACACCCCTTAAATTCATAGAAAGTTTCAAGCTCCTATCTACAAAAATGCGGAATTTTATATTTTTTTGCCAGAAGGCAGATCACGGATGCGTGTTTATTTGTTTGTTTGTTTTTTCCCCAGGGGTGATCTTATCGACCCAGTTGTCCTAGAATGTTACGAGAGGGCTCATTCTAACATAAATGAAAAGTTCTAGTGCCCTTTTTAAGTGACCAAAAATTGGAGGGCACCTAGGCCCCCTCCCATGCTAATTCTTTTCCCAAAGTTGACGGATCAAAATTCTGAGATAGCCATTTTATTTGCCAGAAGGCAGATCACGGATGCGTGTTTATTTGTTTGTTTGTTTTTTGTTTTTTTCCCCAGGGGTGATCGTATCGACCCAGTTGTCTTAAAATGTTACGAGAGGGCTCATTCTAACAGAAATGAAAAGTTCTAGTGCCCTTTTTAAGTGACGAAAAAATTGGAGGGCACACAGGCCCCCTCCCATGCTAATTCTTTTCCCAAAGTCGATGGATCAAAATTCTGAGATAGCCATTTTATTCAGCGTAGTCAAAAAACCTTATAACTATGTCTTTGGGGACGATTTACTCCCTCACAGTCCCAGTGGGAGGGGCTACAAGTTAAAAACTTTGAACAGTGCTTGCATATAGTAATGGTTATTGGGAAGTGTACAGGCAATTTCAGGAGGACTTTTTGGTTGGGGGAGGGGTTTAGAAGAGCGGGATACGCTGGGGGAACTTTCCATCGAGGAGTTTGTCATGGGGGAAGAAAATTTCCATGAAGGGAGCGCAGGATTTACTAGCATTATTAAAAAAAAAAAATGAAAAAATAAATATGAAAAAGTTTTCACATATGAAATATGAAATTTTTTTCAGCTGGAAGTAAGAAGCGGCATTAAAACTTAAAACAAACAGAAATTATTACCCATATGAGGGGCTCACCCCCTCCTAATACCTTGCTCTTTATGCTAAAGTATTTTTAGTAATTTTAGCTATTTATTCTACGGCTTTTGTGATTCAGGGGTCATTCTTAATGAATTGGGACAAAACTTAAGCTTTAGTGTAAAGAGCGAGATGCTGACGAGGGGGCGAACCCCCTCATATATGTAATAAAAACAGGAGAATACGTAAGTTCTTTACATAAGCTAATTTACAAGCTACGTTTATCTTTTTCTAATAAAAAGATTCGTAAAAAATTGAAAGTTCTAGTTGCCTTCTTAATTTACCAAATAATCGGAGAGGAACTAGGCTTCCTCTCCTGCTCTTTTTCTCTCAAAATCATTCGATCAAAATTATGAGAAGGCCATTTAACCAAAAAAAAAAAAAAGAAGAAAATTTTGTTTTAATTATTCCTTTGCGGAGAGCCAAAATCAAAACATGCATTTGATTCACTGTTTTAAAAAGAAGAGATGAGAGAAAGAGTCAAACTTTAGCGTAAAGAGCGGGGCGTTGATGACGAAGGTTCCTATTGATACCGGTCATTCTTTACTAAATATTCATTATTACTAATAGTACGATAATATGCCGTAATTTTTAAGGAATTATTTATGTAAATTTATTTAGCTTTGCTAATATACTCTTAATTATAATGTCTATTATCCCTTTTCAGGCATGATAGCAGATTACATTGGAAACTACAAACTTGTTCTTCATATTTCCTTATTCTTCACTGGGTTGTTTTATACTCTGCTTCTTATGGTAGATGCCAAAGGTCTGCCGAGAAACATGACTAACACAACCATGGCAACATTCCAATGTTCACAAAATACAACCGAGTTAATATGGAGTAAATGCGAAAATAGTTGTGACCTAAGTACGGAGTTAAATTTGACTCTTCTTATGGAGACTTGCCATTCAGAATGCCCAACTGACACTATGACTTCAGATAACACCAAGTTCTTGAGTAATAGCTCACGAATAGAATTCGTACTGCTAAAACAATATGACCAAAATGGGACCTGCAGAGGAGACATTGTCCCAAAATTCTCATTGTTGGAAGAGTTGCAATGTACTTGCTTCAAAAAATGCCAAGCGGTTCTGGACGGATTCGATTGCCCAGAAAGTACAAGGATGTCTATAGGTAATATTGAAATTTTTGGCTCATATTCATCAGTTAGTACATTTGGGGCATGTCGAGAAATGATTAAGATAAACAAAAGATGCCGAATATATAGCTCATTTGATGATTTCATTTGTTATCTGCTGTGAACAAACAAAGCTATGCCTAGATTATAAAAAGCCTGCTTAATTTTTGATAAGATAATCAAAAATTGTTCAGTTTACAAACTCCAGGCTAAAGAGAAGGGGTAACTTATATGATTGGAAGCTGGTGCTAGTATCGACCGAAAAAAAAAACCAAGGCATTCTAGCGTTTGGCCTTGCTTTGCATTTTTTTTTATTAGAATTATAACAACAAATTAATTTAATTGGTTTTATTTGGTAAAATTAGTGTAGTAAGAAGTGTCCAACCTCAGTTTCTGGCAGAAAACTTGATTGCAAATCATATAAAATTCCCAAGGCCTGCCGAATGCTAGATGGTATTCATTTTATTGCTCGATGTTAGCTCCCGTTTTGACTTTTGTAAGTTACCCAAGCTCTTCGTTATAAGCAGGAAAATCCAGAAGTTGTTTGAATGTCAGACACCCCAGTTGAATAAACTTGATGCCAAATTTTTAACTTAAGGGTAAATAGCCACCGCATCTCTTCTTCGTTTAAAGTACCGCAAACAAAGAAATTTAATCTTATTCTTCGAAATGGTTAAGTAAAAACTTACAAAATTACGCAAAATCATGAAAATCGGAAGTTCAATTTTTAAAGAAAAAAGTTCATAATATGTAGTTTGTGATAGTAGCAGGGCAAAGTTGAAAAAAAGTAGCATGGGTGCAAAATTTAGCTAAAAAAGTAGGGCATTAAATAGCTTAAAATAGTCTGATCAGATTGAACGATTCAATTTTGTTTGTTTTTTCAACGGTTCAACCTGACAAAACTAACAAAATGTCTTCATGCCTTAGGAAATTCAAAACTTTAGAAAAACACAATGTTTAGGGCCGAATAGACATGAGATAGGCCCGTGGGACATACAAGCTACCTGGAGAGAATTTTCCGTTGAGAGGGAAGTTTCCAGTGGTTAACTTGCCTGGGAAAATTTTACGGTAGAGAAGTTTGACAGAGTTACTATTGGAAACTATTTTTATTTGTCTTACTTTCTCTTTGCTGACCTAATTTTACAGGTGACAAAGTTCTAGGAATTGTACGGGGGGAAATTCATAGTGATTGGAATTCTTCAGAGGATTTTTCAGGGGAGGAATCGTCCTCCTGGAGGATTCTTCACGGGGAATTTTCTGCAAGCGAAATTCTCAATAGGGATTTTTTGCAGGAGCAACTTCCCGCAGGGTTGGGGGATGATTTCCGGGAAAAATTTCCACGGGAGGGGATTTACGACATGGTTTGAAAAATGATTAGAAATTAAAATCTGTTTTCACATGAAAGTATGCCAACGAGAAGTTTTTAGGCGGAATTTTCAGAGAGGATGGAATAGTCCGAAGGGAGGATATTGTACGCGTGAGAAACCTTCCACGGAGGAGTTTCTCATGAGGGAAGGAAGTTTCCATGAGCCGGAGCCAGATTTCCCGGCATTTTTTGAAAAATGATCAAAAATTTAATAAGAAAAAAAAACGA
Source organism: Artemia franciscana (assembly GCF_032884065.1). Lineage (NCBI taxonomy): Eukaryota > Metazoa > Arthropoda > Branchiopoda > Anostraca > Artemiidae > Artemia > Artemia franciscana. The sequence continues at coordinate 4,350,309 of NC_088882.1, forward strand.
TTTTTTTCAATTGAAGGTAAGGAACAACATTAAAACTTAAAACAAACCTACATTATTCCGTATATGAGGGGCCATTCCATCCTCAATACCTCATTTTTTACGCTAGAGTCTGACTCTTTTTGTCTCATTTCTTTAAGAACGACTCTTGAAACACAAGGACAATTTAATTAGAATAAGAAGGTTTTTTAATTAGTGAAAAAAACTTTAGCTTGAAGAGAGACGCATTGAAAGGGGGTGCAACCCCCTCATAAGTGAAATAGTTTTTGTTCGTTTATCTTCTAATCTCATTCCTTTCTTTAGTTGAAATTTTTATTTTTTCATTTTTAGTAGAATCGGGTTTCACCACCCTCTAGATGGTCACTAACTATCACTACAGTGGGCCAACATTATATTTAACAATAATTTAAGATTTATATGCAAAGTTCAAAAATAAATCAATTTGTTCTACTAAACAGATGGAAAATGAATAACACTAATCCCTTTCTTTCCTGGAGGCAGGATTTGAGGGAATAAATAAATAAAGAATTTTAAGTCTTCAAAAAAATTAACAGAAGAAAGATAGGAATAAAAACACAGAAATGGGAAATAAAGAATTAGGGAAGAAATGGGAAATAAATAAAGAATTTAAGTCTTCGAAAAATTGGCAGAAGAAAGATAGGGATAAAAATACGGGAATGGGAAATATAGAACTGGAGAGGAAATGGGAAATAAATAAAGAATTTAAGTCTTCAAAAAATTGGCAGAAGAAAGATAGGGATAAAATACAGAAATGGGAAATATAGAACTGGGGAGGAAATGGGAAATAAATAAAGAATTTAAGTCTTCAAAAAATTGGCAGAAGAAAGATAGGGGTAAAATACGGAAATGGGAAATATAGAACTGGGGAGGAAATGGAAAATAAATAAAGAATTTAAGTCTTCAAAAAATTGGCAGAAGAAAGATAGGGATAAAATACAGAAATGGGAAATATAGAACTGGGGAGGAAATGGGAAATAAATAAAGAATTTAAGTCTTCAAAAAATTGGCAGAAGAAAGATAGGGGTAAAATACGGAAATGGGAAATATAAAACTGGGGAGGAAATGGGAAATAAATAAAGAATTTAAGTCTTCAAAAGATTGGCAGAAGAAAGATAGGGGTAAAATACGGAAATGGGAAATATAGAACTGGGGAGGAAATGGGAAATAAATAAAGAATTTAAGTCTTCAAAAAATTGGCAGAAGAAAGATAGGGATAAAATACAGAAATGGGAAATGAAGGATTGGGGAAGAAATGGGAAATAAATAAAGAATTTAAGTCTTCAAAAAATCGGCAAAAGAAAGATAGGGGTAAAAATTCAGAAATGGGTAAAGGTGACAAGTTCATGGCTTGTTGCAGGGAATGGTGCACTAAACAAAAGGAAATATTAGCATGCTGCTTCTACCCCAAGTAAAAATAGTACTACTACTGCGACTGCAACTAATATTGCTGCTGCTACAGCTAATATTGCAACCAAAGCTATGGTTATTAAAGTGACAATTTCAAAAAATGTTGAAAAAGTGTTGAAGTGAATCTAAACACATATAGTACATGCAGGCTATCAAAAAATACATCAGCAATGCTTCAACAACATTTTACGGAAACAAGTTCTGTCTTTCAGGTTTTTTTTGGGGGGGGGGGGTGTTGAAAAAAAGAAGCAGCTATATGCACCCTGCTACTAATGCTACTACGACTATTGCTACCACTAAAGCTCAAGTTGTTAGAGTGAAGCTTTCAGGAAATTTTTAGGGGGATGTTCAACTATATCAAAACACACCATGAGCATACAGATTGTCAAAAGGGTGTACCAACAATATCTAAGGAACGACTTACATTATTAAGGAGAAAATTTCAAGGTATGTTGAGGTGGATTTGGGAAAAACTAAAAGGTACTATGTCCATGGTACTATCGCTATTACTACGATTACTGCAAAAAGTGAGGCTAATTGTGGTACGGTGAAACTTTCTGGGAATGTTCGGGGGGAGTTTCACCAAAATCAAAACAAACGATTGAGGTTTTCATAAGGGCTTTTCATAAGAGTATATCCATAAGGCTATACTCTAAGGGCATGTAAAGGGGGATGTTCAACTAACCAAAAGTTGCTATGTACATACTACCACTAGAGCTACTATTGCAACTGCTACAACTACTACCTCTACTGAGGCTAAGGGTTAAGATTAAGCTTTGAGGGAGTATTTAGTCAGATCAAACAGTTCGTGGCAATGAATTCTAGTACGGAGCGACCCGGCTCAATAGTGACTGAAACTCTAAAAAATGGTATATTGATACCGATAGTTACATCCAAAGAACTACATTTTAATGCTGATTTTAAATATATAAGTTTCATCAGGATTAGTCTTACCCATCAAAAGTTACGAGTCTGAGAAACTTGCTTCATTTTAGAAACTAGGGGGAAACACCCGCTAAAAATCACACAATTTTATCGAAAATTACATCAGATTCTGCGTATCAGAAAACCTTATTGTAGAAGTTTCAAGCTCCTATCTACAAATTTCTCATTTTTTGTCGGAAGACAGATCACGGATGCGTGTTTATTCGTTTTCTTGTTGTTTTTTTTCCATGGGTGATTGTATCGACTCAATGATCCTAGAATGTCGCAAGAGGGCTCATTCTAATGGAAATTAAAGTTTCTAGTGCTCTTTTTAAGTGACTGAAAAAATTGGAGGGCACCTAGGCCCCCTGCCACACTCAGTTTTTCCCCAAAGTCACCAAATCAAAATTTTGAGATAGCCATTTTATTCACCATAGTCGAGTGAAGGGGGCGCAGGATTTTCTAGAATTGTTTGAAAAAATAATGAAAAAATAACTATGAAAAGTTTTTTCTACTGAAAGTAAGGAGCAGATTTAAAACTTAAAACGGACAAAATTATTAAGCATATGAGTAGTTTACCTCCTCGTAATACCTCACTCTTTACGCTAAAGATTTTAAGTAATTTCAACTTTTTATTCTAAGGCCTTTGTAATTCAGAGTTTATTGTTCAGGAATTGGGACAAAATTTAAGCTTTAGTGTAAAGAGCGAAGTATCGACGAGAGGTGAACCCACTCATATAAGCAATAAAAACATACGAATATAGAAGTTCGTTACGTCAGTTGATTCGTAAGTTTCGTATATTTTATACTAATGAAGACGTTCGTAAGAAATTAAAAGTTCTAGTTGCCTTTTTAAGTAATAAAAAATTGTAGGGCAACTAGGCCTCCTCCCTAGCTCCTTTTTTCTCAAAATCTTCTGATTAAAACTATGCGAAAGCCATTTAACAAAAAAAAATTAATGTGCAAATTTGATTTTAATTATTTATGTGCGGAGAGCCAAAATCAAAACATGCATTAATTCAAAAACGTCCAGAAATTAAATAAATGAAAGTAAGTTCTTTTTAATGGAGGTAAGGAGCAACATTAAAACTTGAAAAGAACAGAAATTACTCCGAATATGAAAGGGTCTTTTACTCCTCAACGCCCCACTCTTTACGCTAAAGTTTTGCCGTTTTAAAGAGTAGAGTTAAGAGAAAGAGTCAAACTTAAAGTTTTTTTTTAAAGCTAAAACTTTCATGGTGTGTTGAGAAGGATTTTTAATTAACCAAAAGGCGCATTTGTACACTGCTACTGCTGCTATTGCTTCTGCTACTATTACTACTGTTACTGCCACTACTACTACTGAGTCCAAGGGTACAAAGATGAAACATTCAGCAAATGCTTGGAGGAATGTTGAACTGAATCACAACACACTCTCTGTGCGTGCAGGTTGGGAAAAGGCTGTGTCAGCAATATCCCAGGGATTGTCTAGGAGGGGAGTTCTGAACTGGGCAAAATGCAAAATCTGCATACTAATACAACTGCTACGACTGGTACTACTACTACTACTGCAATTACAGCTACTACTACAACTCCTACCAACTTCTGCGACTACCCCTATTACTGAGTCTACGGGTAGGGAGGTAACACTTTCAGGGGTTGTTTAACGTGATGTTAAAATAAATCAAAATATACTCTGTGCTTGGAGGTTGTAAAAAGGGTGAATCAGCAATACTCCAGGAATGGTCTAGGCTATTAAATTGGAACTTGTAGGGCATAATAAAGGGACTTTTGAACTGGACAAAATTCAAAATGTGCATACTATGGATACTGCTACTTCTGTTACTAGTACTACTACTGCTAGTACAGCCACTACTACAACTGCCACAACGTCTACAAAGACAACTGCTAGTATTACTGAAGCTAACAATATTACGATAAAACTTTTGGGGAATGTTGAAGAGGATAGTGAACTAAACTGAAACCCACTATTTAGATTCAGGATTAGAAGGGTGTAACAGGTATATCTCAGGAACAGCTTGGAAAATTAAGCTGAAACTCTTAGTACATACTGAGGAGGATGTTAAACCAACCAAACCATAGTATATACGTACTACAGCTACTATTTCTACTACTACTTCTGCTAAAACTAACCTCTAAGGCTAGGGGTATGAAGGAGGAATTTTCAGCTGATGTGGAGGAATATATTGAAATAAATTGAAGCACAACGTGCTTGTGCAGGCTGTCAAAAGCCCTGTATAAGCAGTACATCAAGAAAGGCTTAGATTATTAGGTTTTAACTTAAAGGAATGTTTAGGGGTATGTTGAACTAATAAAAATGCAATATCTGCATACTAATACTGCTGTCAGTAGTAATATTACTAAGGCTAACGATACTAATTTGGAATTGCCAAGGTGGGTATTGGGCTAAATGAAAACAAATCATGTGCATACAGGTTATCGACAGGATATATCAGCAATATATCATAAACGGCTTAAAGTATCAAGCTGAAACGCTCATGGCATGAAGAAGTTACATTGTACTAGACTAAAAAAGCACAATGTAAATACTATTACTGCTTGCTACTGATACTAATACTGCTATCACTAATGCTGCTATCACTAATACTGCTCCTATTGCTACTACTATTACTTCGACTGATATGCCGACTACTATTGCTATTGTTAAGTGTACTAGTTAAACTTTCAGAGAAAAGAGAGAGCTGAATTGTAAAAAACTATGTACATATGAGTTATCAAGGGGTGTATTATCAGTATCCCAGCTACGGCTTAAGCTGAAAAGCTTAAACTCCCAGGCATGCCAGCAGAACGACCACTTTGCTCCTTATGCTGCTACTACTACTAGCACTGTTAAACTAAATCAAATCGATTAAATGAATCCAGGATGTGAAAATGTCTAGGTTATATACCTTAGGAATAGAATAGGGCATAAAGTAGAAACTCTCACGTAAAGTTTATGTTAGTTTAAAACTAAATCAAAAGACACAATGTGCATACAAGATATCAATAAGACCTCTCAGCAATATCTCAGGAAAGACTGAGGTTATTAAATTGAAACATTCAAGGGTTACTCTATTACTACTTCTGTTCTTACAATTAAATTAAATGAAAAGAGTATAAGTTTATCCATGTTATCACGATAACATAGATATAATGTTTTAGGAAGGTGTTAAGTTTTATTTTCTTTCAAACTTGAGGAGGTGTAAAACTAAATCAAAAGAAACTGTGAGTCACCAGCTTTTCAGAAGGGCGTATATTATTAAAAATAGTTGAAATTTTTTTCCAACATATAAATAGTAAGCCAAAATATGGATTCTTATAGAAAGAGCAAAAATAGTAAAAATTATATTTTATTTACCAATGAAAAACCATGGTAATGAAATACGAACAGAAATTGATTTTGAAAATTTCACTCCATAAAAGAAGTTTTCCCAAGAAAAGTAAGGAGCTACATTAAACCCTAAATGAGTATAGATAAAGAAAAACAATTTTTCAATCGTAAAACTACGACATATCAACATCAATAAATAAATGAAACCCAAAACGAATCAAAATTACAATTAGTAACTGAGTCAAATTTCCATGGCGTGGTTTTGTGATCTCTAAGACCGTAAAGCTAAGCAAACAGTGAACCTCTTCTAGCTGCAATTATTGATTTGTGCCACAAAGGGACAGAAAAGGCCTAAATGCTTTTGCTCGATCTCTTTTACCGTGTTCGACCCCTAACTCGGTAAGATAATCTTAGTTTATAGTTTGAACGACTACTAATAATATTTTTTGTATTTTCATTTGTGCTTGTTTTAGGATTTATTTATTAATCTATGTTAGTGTTTTCTATCACTTATGTTCGTTTTGCCTTTAATTTATTTGTCGATACTAATTTTTGGCAGTTTTAAGTTTGAACTATTTTATGATTTATGCTCATCTTAGGTTTTAATATGATACTTAATTAATAGCACTACTAGAACCTGCAATAATTTCAGTTCGTTTTAAGTTCGATAAATCCTTCATTTTAGTTTATAATCGTTTTAAGATTATGTATCCATTTATATCGGCGTCTGTCACCTTTGTGTTTGATGTACTCTATTCATTTCCATTTTTTTTGGGGAGGGGGGTTCTTTCTATTGATTTATGCTATTTTACTGGCAATAATAACTTTCAACTATTATATGATTTTAATTCTGTACATCTTAGGTTTTAACATGGTTCTTAAATTTTCTTCGAACAATTTCTTTTTTAGTAGAGCCTTTTTTTTACTAGTTTTGGTTCTTTTTGATTGTCAAGGTTTTATGATTGGCTCATATAAAGATTTTTTTTTTTTTTAGTTTTTTAGGTGTCTTAACTCTTACAATACGTTTATTGTTTTACTTCCGACGTTGGCATATGCAAGTTACGGCATGGAAAAGGAGTCATTTTGAAAACATGGATGCTCATAGTGTTTTGAATTTATTCCATTATTTCCTTCAACATGGCCAAAAAATTCATTTTAATACTTTCACCCGCTCAGGAAATATTACAGATACGCTATTTTGACAGCCTGGATGCATAAAATGTTCATCGATACAGACCAAAAATTTCCCTCAATTTTCCGCGGAAATGTCAAACTAACATCCATGGCCGTTCTTTAGAAATATCAACCTAACACAATTAGACACTGCCAAAATATTTCAGATACGCCCTTGTGAAAACGTGGATATACATAGCATCTTTGGATTTAATTCAATATTCCAATTAAAACACTATCTTGACAACCTGGGTGAACTTAGCTTCTGTTCATTTAGTTCAATGACACCATATCCTCTGAAAGTTTTACCTTAATAACGTTTACTGTTCCTTAGGAATAACAAATGCCCCCTTCTGACAGCGTGAATTCACATTGTATTTTTTGACTGAGCTTATTATTCCCCTCAGAAATCTCTGAGAATTTAAACTTAATACTTTTAACGTCCTTTAACGTCTTGAGATTTTCTCGAGTCCCCCTTCCAATATTAAACACAAATTTGAGCAGTTTCATTTTTTACGTCATTTACGGCCCGTGTCTTAAGACTTGTGGGGTCATGTAATCCCTTCCATCTGGGTATCTCTGGGAGAGATAGGAGGAGGCATGTAACAAAAAAGGCAAAGGAGAAGGGACTACTCACCTCCTGTAACTTCTAACTCTTAATAATACACTAGAACTTCAAATTTTCAATCGAATGAGCCACTTCTGAAGCTCCTAAGACCATCCCCTTCGCTTAAAGCGGCTAACACTACGGGCAACGCTAGAGCGTTGTCTCTGATAAATAAATGAACGAATAAATAAAATATTATGAGTCAGCATTTATATATAGTTCGTTACAGCTAACTATATAAATAGATATAAAAAAAATTGGATGTAGCCAATAAGTAATCAAACAGTTCGTGGTAACGAACTGTAGTAAGGAGCGACCCGGCTCAATAGTAAACAAAACTCTAAAAAACGGAATTTTGATGCTAAAAGATACATCAAAAGAATCGAATTTTCATGCTGACTCTAAATATGTACGTTTCATCAAATTTAGTCTTTGTCATCAAGTGAGCCTGAGACAATTTGCCTTATTTTTGAAAATAGGGAGAAACACCCTCTAAAATAATAGAATCTTAACGAAAATCACACCATCGCATTTGGCGTATCAGAGAACCCTATAGCGAAAATTTCAAGCTCATATCTACAAAAATGTGGAATTTCGTATTTTTTGCCAGAAGATAAATCACGGGTGCGTGTTTATTTGTTTTATTTTTTTCTTTTTCTCAGGGGTCATCGTATCGACCAAATGGTCCTAGAATGTCTCAAGAGGGCTAATTCTAACGGGAAAAAAGCTCTAGTGCCCTTTTTAAGTGACCAAAAAAATTGGAGGGCAGCTAGGCCCCCTCCCACGCTCATTTTTTTTCCCAAAATCAACAGATCAAAGTTTTGAGATAGCCGTTTTGTTCCGCGTAGTCGAAAATCATATTAACTATGTCTTTGGGAGTGACTTACTCCCCCACAATCCCTGGGGAAGGGGCTGCAAGTTACAAAATTTGACCAGTGTTTACATATAGTAATGGTTATTGGGAAGTGTACAGACGTCTTCAGAGGGATTTTTTTGGTTTGGGGTTGGGGTTGAGGAGAGGGGGCTTTGTGGGAGGATCTTTCCTTGGAGAAATATGTCATGGGGGAAGAAAAATTCAACGAAAAGGGCGAAGGATTTTCTAGCATTACTATAAAAAAACAATGAAAAAATAAACATGAAAACGTTTTTTCAATTGAAAATAAGGAGTAGCATTGAAACTTAAAACGAACAGAGATTATTACGCATATGAGGGGTTCTAAAAATACTTAAGCATAAAGAGCGAGGTATTTAGGAGGAGATAAATACCTTGCTCTTTATGCTAAAGTATTTTTAGTAATTTCAACTATCTATTCTACGGTCTTTCTGATTCAGGGGTCATTCTTAAAGAATTGGGACAAAACTTATGATTTAGTGTAAAGAGCGAGGTATTGACGAGGGTACAAACCCCCTCGTATACATAATAAAAATATAAGAATATAAAAGTTTGTTACGTAAGTTAATTCTTAAGTTACGTATATTTTTTACTAATAAAAACGTTCGTTAAAAATTAAAAGTTCTAGTTGCCTTTTCAAGTAACCAAAAAATTAGAGGGCAACTAAGCCTCCTTCCCCACCTCTTATTTCTCAAAATCGTCTGATTAAAACTAAGTGAAAGCCATTTAGCCAAAAAAAGAATTAATATACAAATTTCATTTTAATAGTTTATGTGCGGAGAGCCAAAATCAAACATGCATTAATTCAAAAACGTTCAGAAATTAAATAAAAAAAAATAATTTTTGTAACTGAAAGTAAGGAGCGACATTAAAACGAACAGAAATTACTCCGTATATCAAATGGGTTTTTCCCCTCCACAATCCCTCGCTCTTTACGCTAAAGTTTGACTCTTTGCCACAATTCTACTTTTTAAAACAATTAAAAGCTTTAGCGTAAAGAGCGAGGGATTGTGGAGGGGAAAACCTATTTCATATACGGAGTAATTTTTTTTTTCGTTTTAAGTTTTAATGTCGCTCCTTACTTTCAGTTAAAAAAACTAGTTTTTTAATTTAATGTAATGCAATGTAGCCATTACGAATGTCTTCCTTTTTTTAGCTGTGGTATATTTTATATGGCTTTGTATAGCTTCGATATAAAAATAGAAGAAATAAGAAGTTAAAATCAAAACTAATATCTCTTTCCTTTTTTTTAGATTTGAACCACCCATATTTCGACGAAAAAGCTCACAACCGTGGATTCTGGCAATATTTTTTTCTTCGAACCATCGCAACACTATTTACCGGTGTCAACTTCTCAATGCTGGATTCAACAACTCTTTGTAAAGTACGAGAAACAGGTGGTCAATATGGTAGGCAGAGATTATGGGCAACACTAGGATCTGCAATTGCATCACCTTTGACAGGTGGTCTGGTCGACCTTATGAGCCGATGGAGAGGTACCTTTTAAAATTGAAATGTGAATTTGTTTCCACTAGGCGTTTCTTGATTTTGTATCAGAGATCGTTGCTTAAAAGGGGCAGTAAATATCTCAGTTATAGTCAAAATAAGTCCTTTCCCACTATTCTAAGGTCATTGAAACAGTATGATCAGCTCAGGGAAAAAATAAAATAAAAAGGAGACACATCTGAGCAACCCGAGCAAAGTTGTTGGGGTTGAAATTGGATTTCTACACTTTTTATTTTATAATTAAAAAAAAATTGCAATAAAAGGCATTATTATGCAAAAATAAAGAATTGAAGTGGTATTTTAATTTTAGGAATCTTCAAAAATAATTTTTAAGGTATAACATACCATCTAATTCAAGAAATTTTGTTTTTGCCATCCAAAGGAAGAAATATTTTCCATCATGCCTTAAGGTTTGATCTGAAACATCTATACTTCAATCAATCAGTCAATCAATCAATATTTATTAATTCAAATTAAAAATATACAAAAACAATATTATGCCCCAACAGAGAGCAGAGCTTGTAAGGCTGGGGCAGTACAAATGCATAGAAAAAAAACACAACGTCTCGTCATACTAATAATTCCAAAGAGAGAAAAAAAATAAGACAAAAAACATACAAGGTAGGAGATAATAGAGGAGGCCATCCCAGCGTTAGAACACCACATCAAAATACATACTAAAATCTATTATTAATCAATCCCGACATCCAGGCAAAGAATTATTTTTGAAATATTTTTGTTTCAAAGAAAATCGACCTGTGAAACTTTGGGACATTTCTACTAAGTTAAGTTTATTTACAATATAAGGAATCTGGTATCTGATTGAGAATCTAGCTCTTTCTGGTTTGATTGGCAGAGGGCGATACTTCTTGGAGCGGATGCAGTGGTCAAGAGAAGTGGGAGTCCCAATTATACCCAAATCATGGAAATAATTTGCCGAGGATTGGATATCATAATACCACATTGCTGTATGCACGTCCTTCAATTGTTTGAGATTTAGTATATTGAATAAAAATATAAAGTTTGGGTTTCTGACAGATTTTGAAGTCTCGCAGGGCGATGAACAAAAGCACCCAGAATCCTAATTGCCTTATTTTGAATTTATCTGAAGAGGTTGCCGATGGACCATAAATGCTTTGAGATAAACCATGGGGCTATAATTAAGGTATGATTCAATTAGAAAATGGTATAAAATTTTAAGGATGTAAAAAGGAAACACCTGTTCAATCTATGAAGACAACCTAAGTGATGGGCAAGTTTCAATCTCAAATAATCAGAATGCTTACGGAAAGATAAAAGCTCATCAAGAATAATCCTAAGGTAACGAAATGAATGTACTCTTTTTATCCTACTTTGATTTACAATTAACTCATCTATGGTAATTTTGTTTATCGCCCGCTGTGACCACCCGAAAATCATGAATTCAGTTAGAAAAGTTCGGAGCTAGGCAGTTACATCCAAACCATTCTTCAAAGATTTAATTCCTGTCACCATTTTCTCAACCAACAAAAATGGGGTTTTAGCTTTTACTGTCACAGCCGTATCATCTGAAAAAATTACTGCTAAGCTATTATCTTGGGGTAAAAACCTTGGGAGGTCATTTATATAGATCAAAAATAGTAATGGCCCCAATACTGATCCCTGAGGGACTCCAATATCATCAATAACGATATGGCTTGACAGATGTCCATTTATTTCTATCTGAATTTTTCGATCATGCACGTAAGATTTTATTAGATCTAGGCATTTACCTCTAATACCTGTTTTATTAATTTTTTCCGTCAAGATTTCATGGTTTAGCGTATCAAATGCATTTTCTATATCATAGAAGAGAGTAGACACATGATTATCATCATTTAGTGAATCATTAATCTCTAAGATTAGCGCAGCAATAGCTTGTTCAATGGAACGACACGACCTGAATCCAAACTGATTTTTAGTAAATAAATTCCTTTTATTAAGATAGGATACGATTCTCTTTTGAATAATTTTTTCTAGAACCTTAGATATTGGAGAAAGAATAGCTATTGAGTGATAGTTGCCTATATCTGTCTTATCACCTTTCTTATGAGTTGGAATAACTCGTGCAGATTTCCATACTTCTGGATAGATCCCTGATGATATAGATACGTTTAAAATACGAAGCAATGGGACATGTATTACACAAGCAAGTTCTTTCAGAATATTTATGGAGAGTCCATCTAGACATAGGGAATTGCCACGTTTTAAATTCGTAATTACTTTCTGAAATTCACCGAAAGTAACAGGGGCCAGGAACATACTAGAATTTTTGGATGACGGTGTATAATCTTTATATGAACCAAAAAAAGACTCAGGGGATTCCAGATCAGCAGTAGCACAAAAATGGGAAAAGTAATTACAAAAATAATCTGCAACAACATCCTTCCCCTTCAATTCAACACCACTTTCATTTATGATCACTTCAGGGTGTGATGTCTTAGTATTGTTTCAAATTTTTGCTTGTTTGATTTCCATGTAGTCCGAGGTAAATCCGAATTTTTTAAATGAATTTTCATAATAAATTTGTTCATTTGTTCTAAGAATTTTAACCAGCAAATTTTTATTATTTTTGAATCGCTGTACATTATGAGCTGAGCAGTATTTCATTTTTATCTTATAGAGTCGATTTTTTTCCTTGATAGATTTTAAAAGCGATAAACTTATTCAAGGTTTTTTGGGTGAGTTTCTTTTCCGGTATGTAGCTCTAAATGGGCAATGAAGATTCACTTTTTCGTTCAGAAAAACTGAACCTCAGCGAAATAACCTCAGCGAAATAGTTTCTACTCTTCTTGAATCAGACGAGCTGGAGTCATTCAACATTGAATTATCAGATGCCGATGTAATCCCCATAGGTTCATCTCCCCGTTTGACCTTCTTCCTTTTTCCATACAGCACCAAAAAGGGGTGGAAGGGGAACCAAAAATTGCAAATCGCCTACTTAAAAAGCTTTTATCTAAGCTTTAACATAACCACGACAAACAGCTTTAATCAATCACTACTCAGTCCAGCACTACTGTCATAAAAGCTTCAATTTTTATTTTCCCTTTTTTTTTTTAATTTGTCATAGAAAACTCACTACAATTTTTAATCTTCCAATCAATCTTGGCTAATATATGAACAAAAAGTACATCAAGGCAGGTACGGACGCGCGTTAGGTCGAATTCATTCAGGTAATATTTTGTTACAACATAATAAATTTAGTCTCTAATTGATTCAGAATATAATCGTTTTTCCACGCTTGTTCAAAAACTGGTTATTAATTCTTTTAAGAGAATAAATTGGTCTTAACAGGTCAGAGACTGAATAGCAACTGGTATTCTACTTGAAGTATTCTACTTGTAGACTACTCAATAGACTACGTGAATACTACTCTACTTGAAGACTATATTGTCTTTTAAAGTAGACCTTAAAGAAGTATTTTCTACGCTATTGTTTTTTGCATTTTTCTCTAGCCTTTGAATGTAGTATTAAATATAAAAAAAAAGGTTTTTTTAACTGAAAGTAAGGAGCGACATAAAACTTAAAACGAACAGAAATTACTTCGTATATGAAAGGGGCTGCTTCCTCATCAACGCCCCGCTTTTTACGCTAAAGTTCGACTCTTTCTCTCAACTCTTCTTTATAAAACAGTACAAAATTTTAGCGTAAAGAGCGGGGCATTGATGAGGAAGCAGCCCCTTTAATATACGAGGTAATTTCTGTTCGTTTTAAGTTTTAATGTCGCTCCTTACTTTCAGTTAAAAAAACTTGTTTTTTTTATTTAATTTCTGGACGTTTTTGAATCAATGCATGTTTTGATTTTGGCTCTCCGCAGAGGAATAATTAAAAGAAAATTTCCATTTTTTTTGGCTTAATGGCTTTCTCATTGTTTTGATCGAATGATTTTGAGAAAAGAAGGAGCGGAGGAGGAAGCCTAATTGCCCTCCGATTTTTTGGCTACTTAAAAAGGCAACTAGAACTTTTAGTTTTTTACGAATGTTTTTATTTGTAAAAAATATGCATAACTTATAAATTAGCTTACGTAACGAACTTTTGTATTCTCATGTTTCTGTTACATATATGACGGAGTTCACCCCCTCGTCAGTACCTCGCTCTTTACACTAAAGCTTAAATTTTGTCCCAATTCATTAAAAATGACCCCTGAATCACAAAAGCCGTATAATAAATTGTTGAAATTACTAAAAGTACTTTAGCGTAAAGAGCGAGGTATTAGGAGGAGGTGAACCCCTCATATGGGTAATAATTTCTGCTCGTTTTAAGTTTTAATACTGCTCCTTACTTCCAGTTGAAAAACCTTTTCACATTTATTTTTTAATTGTTTTTTTTTAATAATGCTAGAAAATCCTGCGCTCCCTTCATGGAAATTTTCTTCCTCCATGACATAATCCTCGATGGACAGTTCCCCCAACATATTCCCCTCTTCTCAACCCCTCCCCCAACCAAAAGATCCCCCTGAAAACGTCTGCCCACTTCCCAATAACCATTACTATATGTAAGCACTGGTCAAAGTTTGTAACTTGTAGCCCCTCCCACGGGGACTGTGGGGGAGTAAGTCGTCCCCAAAGACATAGTTATAAGGTTTTTCGACTACGATGAATAAAATGGATATCTCAGAATTTTTACCAGTTATTTGGGAAAATAATTAGGGGGGAGGGGACCTAGGTGCCCTCCATTTTTTTGGTCATTTAAACAGTGCACTAGAACTTTTCATTTCCGTTAGAATGAGCCCTTTCTCAACATTCTAGGACCACTTGGTCGATACGATCACCCCTAGGAAAAAACAAAAAAAAAAACAAACAAATAAACACACATCCTTGATCTGCCTTCTGGCAAAAAATACAAAATTCCACATTTTTGCAGATAGGAGCTTGAAACTTCTACAATAGGGTTCTCTGATACGCTTAATCTGTGGTGTGATTTTCGTTAAGATTGTATGACTTTTAGGGGGTGTTTCCCCCTATTTCTAAAATAGGGCAAATTTTCCCAGGCTCGTAACTTTTGATGAATAAGACTAAACTAGATGAAACTTATATATCTAAAATCAGCATTAAAATGCAATTCTTTTGATGTAGCTATTGGTATCAAAATTCCATGTTTTAGACTTTTGGTTACTATTGAGCCGGGTCGCTCCTTCTTACAGTTCGTTAACACGAACTGTTTGATTAAAATAGTGGGCTAAGAATGAGATTTTCAAACTGTTAAAAGATGAAACTGATTTCTTTGTTTTTTTTTTTTAATAAAGTTTCAGAATAAAATACAGCGAAACTATATTTTCCGCGAGAAACGAATCTATTTTTCATCCTAAGTCCTTGCGTATATTATCACTTGGTTAAAAGTAAAAACTTCAAAAAATCCAATGGTTCAAACAGGGGTTTTTAAGATTTTTTTTTGCTGAGGAACATTATGAAGCTATTTTAAAAATCACAAGAAAACAAGTAATAAATCTAAAAAATATAAAGATCTTTTTTACATTATATTTTTATAATATTATGTATTTTATGATATTTTATGGTCTTTTTTATATTTCTATATTTTTACACTATATTTTATAAACATAATATTTTTTTATTTTATAATTTTCATATCGCTTGATTAAAAGTAAAAACTTCAACAAATTCAATGGTTCAAACACGGTATTTTAGGTTTTTTTTTGCTGAGTAACATTATTAAGCTCCTTTGAAAATCACAAGAAAACAAGTAAAAAAAAGAAAAAAATAAGATCTTTTTCAAATTATATTTTTTGCAACAATACGAAGTAGCGACCATATGATTTTTATTTTAGGTTTTGCAGACTATTCCATCACATTCTACATTAGTGACTTTCTCATTCTTTTGACGATGTTGAGCCTCTTCAAAGTTGAGCTTCTTATTGAAAAGGCCGAGGACAAATTTGTGAAAAATGTTCAAAGACTAATAAAACTACCCGATGTTGATGTTTTTATTGTAATGATGATAGTTCTTGGCTCTATGTGGGGATTCATTGAATCCTTCCTCTTTATTTTCCTGAAAGATTTGGAATCTCCAACTTATTTGCTTGGCTTAACGGTAACTGCAAGTTCTATCACTGGAATACCATTTATGTATTCTTCCAAGTGGATCATGAACAAAGTTGGTGAAATTAATCTTATAATTTTGGCATTTTTGACGTATGCTGTGAGACTTGTTGGATATTCCCTCATTCAGTAAGTGTGAATTATTTATAAAATACATATATTTATATATATATATATATATATATATATATATATATATATATATATATATATATATATATATAAAAAAAATATATATATATATATATATATATATATATATATATATATATATATATATATATATATATATATATATATATATATATATACTGTACGGCGCAGCTACGTTGCAGGTTGTTATATATTGATTCTCATTGTTGCTTTTCTTCTAACCGCAGACAATGTGAGTCTTTCTCGCACACGGTAAATTTGCTAATTTTTTCATGATGTTTCCTTTCTTGGATCCGCCCCCTCCCCACACATACACATAGCCCTGGGAATTAAGAAGACATTAAAAATTTATTAAAGAAGACAAATGAGAATCACTCCCATTTAAATCCACGTAAAGCATAGCTCATAGTAGCACTTACCCCTTCCCTTCCAATTTTTTTTTATGTTGCTCGTCATGCTTCCCTTTATACTTCTCCTATTTTGTATTAATAAGGCAAAAATGTGTCTTATGATTAAAATACTGCTATTACTACTAATAACTCACTGCAGCACTAAGCTGCCTGAGGTCAACACAGCTACGCACCCTCCTCCAACTCAATCTATTAGAGGCCTCCCTCTTCACACCCTCCCATGAAGTTCCCAATTCCTTTAAATCTTTACTTATGACATCCTCTCATCTCAGAAGAGGACGACCTACTTTCCATGTAGCTCCAGACGGTTGGCCAAAAAGGACATTATGATTAAATTATGATCATTATGATTAAAATGTTTCTACAGTAAGAGGAGAGCTGTCACCCTGCAACATTCCTGTGACAAATTTAGTGCAAAAACGTTCCTGAGCATGAATGGAAATTTTGGGTAAATTCTACCATCTTCTTCCCGCCCCTTATATGTTTATATGGGGACTCACTGAAAGTTTGAAGATTTGGTATAAAAATGGAATTTTAGAAGGATTTACAAATACTCCCCAACACAATAAAATCCATTAGTCCTCCTTCATTGCAGCTGATGTGCAGTTCTATACCACTGAATTAAATAAAAAAACAAGTTTTTTTTTAAATGAAAGTAAGGAGCGACATTAAAACTTAAAACGAACAGAAAGTACTCCGTATATGAAAAGGGCTTTTCCTCCTCAACGCCTCCCTCTTTACGCTAAAGTTTGACTCTTTCTCTTAACTCTACTGTTTAAAAAAGTATAAAACTTTAGCGTAAGGACCGGGGCGTTGAGGAGGAAAAGCCCTTTTCATATACGGAGTAATTTTTGTTCAATTTAAGTTTTAATGTCGCTCCTTACTTTCGTTTAAAAAAACTTGTTTTTTTATTTAATTTCTGGACATTTTTTAATTCATGCATGTTTTGATCGTGGCTCTCCGCACATAAATAATTAAACCGAAATTTCCATATTAATTTTCTTATTGGCTAAATGACTTTCTCATAGTTGTAATCGGAAGATTTTGAGAAAAAAGGAGAGAGGGAGGAAGCCTAGTTGCCCTCCGATTTTTTGATCACTTAAAAAGGCAACTAGAACTTAAAATTGTTTTACGAACATTTTCATTAGTAAAAAATATACGTATTTTACGAATTAACTTACGTAACAAAATTCTATGTTCGTATATATTTATTGCGTATATGAGGAAGTTCACCCCTCGCGGATACCTCGCTCTTTACACTAAAGCTTAAATTCTGTCCCAAATCCTTAAGAATGATCCTTGAATCACAAACGCTGTAGAATAAATAGTTGAAATCATTAAAAATACTTTAGCGTAAAGAGCGAGGTATTACGAAGAGGTAAGCCCCTCATATGCGCAATAATTTCTGCTCGTTTTAAGTTTTAATGCTGCTCCTGACTTTCAGTAGAAAAAAGCTTTTCATATTTATTTTTTCATTGTTTTTTTTAAATAATGCAAAAAAATCCTGCGCCCCCTTCATTTAAAGTCTCT
This sequence comes from Artemia franciscana, assembly GCF_032884065.1. Lineage (NCBI taxonomy): Eukaryota > Metazoa > Arthropoda > Branchiopoda > Anostraca > Artemiidae > Artemia > Artemia franciscana. The sequence goes on from NC_088882.1 coordinate 4,368,334, forward strand.
TCCCCCGTGAGAAGTTTTTCCATGGAAAGATCCTCCCACGTAAACCCCCCCCCCCCCCACCTCAACTCTCCCTCCCAAACCAAAAAAAAACTCAGAAAACGTCCGTACGCTTCCCAGTAACCATTACTATATGTAAACACAGGTCAAAGTTTGTAACTTGCAACCCCTCCCACGGGGACTGCGGGGTAGTAAGTCATCCCCAAAGACATAGTTATTAGATTTTTCGGATATGGTGAATAAAATGGCTGTCTCAGAATTTTGAGGCGGTAACTTTTGGGAAAAATGAGCGTGGGAGGTGGCCTAGGTGCCCTCCAATTTTTTTGGTCACTTAAAAAGGGCACTAGAACTTTTCATTTCCTTTAGAATGAGCCCTCTAACGACATTCTAGGACGACTGGGTCGATACGATCACCCCTGAAAAAAAAAAACAAAAAAAACAACAAACAAATAAACACGCATCCGTGATTTGTATTCTGGCAAAAAATGCCAAATTCCACATTTTTGTAGATAGGAGCTTGAAACTTCTAAAATAAGGTTCTCTGATACGCTGAATATGATGGTGTGATTTTCGTTAAGATTGTATGACTTTTAGGGGGGTGTTTTCCCCTATTTTCTAAAATCAGGCAAATATTCTCAGGCTCGTAACTTTTGATAGATAAGACTAATCTTGATGAAAGCTATATATTTAAAATCAGAATTAAAATGTAATTTTTTTGATGTAACTATTGGTATCAAAATTCCATTTTTTAGAGTTTCGGTTACTATTGAGCCGGGTCGCTCCTTACTACAGTTCGTTACCACGAACTGTTTGATAATTTCATGAAGAGTGAAATGAAGATTGAAAATAAAAGTTGTATAGTGCTTCTTTGCCTCAACCTCACAAAACCATGGGTTTTTTCTTCAACCTCACGGTTTCATTCTGGTTTTTGAAACCGGAAAGGGGAAATACATTTTTCAATTCTGTTAAATTTATTATCTGTCTAAGAAGCCACTTCAAGCAATTTAGTAGTTAATTTAATAGCAATTTAGAAGCAATTTAGTATTAAGTAGCCACTATGAAGTAGCCACTTCATAATAATTTGGCACCCTCTACATCTAAGCTGTCATAATACACCCCACTCTTTACGCTAAAGTTTGACTCTTTCTCTTAACTCTACATTTTAAAACAGTAAAAAACTTTAGCGTAAAGAGTGGGGCATTGAAGAGGGGAAGCCCCTTTCATATACGGAGTAATTTCTGTTCGTTTTAAGTTTAATGTCGCTCCTTACTTTCAGTAAAAAAAAAACTCGTTTTATTTTTATTTAATTTCTGAACGTTTTTGAATTAATGCATGTTTTGATTTTGGCTCTCCGCACATAAATAATTAAAACGAAATTTGCACATTATTATTTTTTGGTTATATGGCTTTGTCATAGTTTTAATCGGAAGATTTTGAAAAAAAGGAGTGGGGGAGGAGGCCTAGTTGCCCTCCAAGTTTTTTAATGCTTAAAAAGGCAACTAAAACTTTTAATTTTTTACGAACGTTTTCATTAGTAAGTGGTATACGTAGCTTACGGGTTAACTTATGTAAAGAACTTCTATCGTACGTTTTTATTATATATATGAGGGGGTTCACCCCCTCGTCAATACCTCGGTCATTGCACTAAAACTTTGATTTTTGTCCCAATTCCTTAAGAATTACCCTTGAATCACAAAGGCCGAAGAATAAATAGTTTAATTACTAAAAATACTTTAGCGTAAAGAGCAAGGTATTCCGAGGAGGCGAACCACTTATATGTGTAATAATTTCTGTTCGTCTTAAGTTTTAATTCTGCTCCTTACTTTCAGTTGAAGAAACTTTTCATTTATTTATTTTTCATTGTTTTTTTTTAAATACTAGAAAGTCCTGCGCCCCCTTCATTGAAATTCTCTTCCCCGATGATAAATTCTTCCATGAAAAGATCCTCCCACGTACAGCCCCCATCAGCTTCTCCCCTCCCCCTCAAACCAAACAAATACCCCTGAAAACGTCTGTACACTTCCCATTAGCTATTAGTAGATGTAAACAACGGTCAAAGTTTGTAACTTGCAGCCCCTCCCACGGGGACTTTGGGGGAGTAAGTCGTCCCCAAAGACATAGTTATTAGGTTTTTCGACTACGGTGAATAAAATGGCTATCTCGTAATTTTGATCTGGTGAATTTGGGGAAAAAATGAGCGTGGGAGGGGGCCTAGGGGCAATCCAAATTTTTTGATCACTTAAAAAGGGAACTAGAGCTTTTAATTTCCGTTAGAATAAATTCGTACCCATTATCGTCATAGTCCAAAAAATGAAATGCCTTATTTTTTTTTATAATGAGAGTTTGAAACCTATGTAATGAGGCTCTTTGATCTCATGAATTTGATGGGGTATTAATTCTCCCTAACCCCGATTCCCTTTTATCCCTCTTTTTCCAAAACTAGGAAAAGTTTCTCAGAATCTTAGTTTTTGGTTAGTGGTTTTGAAATTGAGGGAATTTCATAAAGCAGTTCGTGGTAATGAACTATAAGTAAGGAGTGATGTGGTTCAATAGTAACCGAAACTCTAAGAAAGAAAGGCTCAATAATAATGGACGCATCAAAAGAACCAAACTTTGATGCTTATTCAAAAAATAAAGAAAATTGATCAGGTCTAATGAACCCATCAAAAGTTGCAAGCCTGTGAAAAATTTGTCCAGTTTCAGAAAACGGGAAAAAACGACCCCAAAACATTAAAACATTCATTTTTTCCTTAAACTCAAGAGATCTATTTATAATGTCTTTAAGGATGAATTGAGCTCCCAGAGGAAGGTGTGCAAGCTATAAACTTGTATTTTCTTAAGGGAGAGAGGGGTTTATAAGGGAGTCTTTTTCCGTGCAAGGATTTTTGTGGGGGAAAGTTATTTTCCATGGAGGGGAGCTGAACTTCCCAGCATGCGTTAAAAAAACGATTAGAAATTAAATAAAAACAAGTTTTTTTTTCAACTGAAAGAAAAAAAATGTTAAAACTTAAAATGAACATAACTTACATAACTTAAATAACAGAAGGTATTACGTGTATAAGGGGGGTTGCCTCCTCTTCATAACCTCGCTCCATTAGCTATACTTTTTTTTGAACTTTTAAAAAACCTTTTTATTCTAATTTAGCAGCCCTAGTGTTTCAGAAGTCATTCTTAAATAATTGGAAACAAAACTCAAACTTTAGCGTAAAGAGCCAGGAATTGAGGAGGGAGCAACAATCCTCATATACGTGATATCTTTTGTTCGTCACAATTCTTAATGCTGCTTCCTACTTTCAGTGAAAAAACTTGTTTTTTCTTAATTTACTTAAAATCACCATAAAGTCGTTCTCGTTGTACGTATGTATTATTATCAAACTTTCTTTTTGAATTTCAGTTACAATAATCGCAATTCACTCCTTGCTTGGACTTTGTTACCACGAATGTTAGGTTGGGAAGGGCTAACTGCCTGAACACCAAAAGGGAGCAAGTTATATAAAAGTTGCAGGAAATGTATTTTTTCCAAAATACGAAACATACTCGAAAAATAACTTAAAAATTGTTCTATAACAATTTTTAGGCCAACACCCCCACCAGTATCTACGTGCGTAAAATCCACGTTGATTCTACACAATCTACGTCCATATACTCATAAGATATAAGAAATATTGTTGATTTCCAAAGAAAGATAGTACCAGTTGATTAAGTTCCATCACGATACAAGTTTTATTTTTTGAATGAACATGACTTTTCTAAGAAACTAGCAAAAACTTGATTTAAGTTTCGAACTAGCTATACCAGGTTGTACAAATATCAATCCAAATTTTATTTTTCACTTAAAAAGGGTAATTTATTTCCTTGCATCTAGATTTGATTAGGGGGAAGTCATCTTCTGCAATAATAAAGCTTACTATTTTCATGGGATTAAATTAAAAAAACAAGTTTTTTTAACTGAAAGTAAAGAGCGACATTAAAACGCACAGAAATTACTTCGTATATGAAAGAGGCTGCTGGCTCATCAACGCCCCGTTCTTTACGCTAAAGTTTGACTCTTTCTCTCAATTCTTCTTTTTAAAACATTAAAAAACTTTAGCGTAAAGAGCAGGGCGCTGATGAGGAAGCAGCCTCTTCCGTGATCATGAACACGCATCCATGATCTGCCTTCTGGCAAAAAATGCAAAATTCCACATTTTTGTAGATAGGAGCTCGAAACTTCTACAGTAGGGTTCTCTGATACGCTGAATCTGATGGTGTGATTTTCGTTAAGATTCTATGACTTTTAAGGGGGTGTTTCCCCCTATTTTCCCCCTAGTAACTTTTGATAGGTAAGACTAAACTGGATGAAACTTATATATTTAAAACCAGCATTAAAATGCGATTCTTTTGATGTAGCTATTGGTATCAAAATTCCATTTTTTAGAGTTTTGGTTACTATTGAGCCGGGTCGCTCCTTACTACAGTTCGTTACCACGAACTGTTGATTCTTTAAGGGAGTGGGCGAATTCGCCGAAACAGAAAAAAACTGAATCCTTTATATGGTATACTAGTCTCCTAGACTGTTTTGAAATCTTATGCTCTAATTAGGTGCACATAGGCTTTGTTTTAGAGGAAATGGGGCACTTGTAGGAGGGCCGATATTGTGAAAAACATCTAAATATAGCATAACCTTATGGAAAACAAGAGACATAAGGAATATTGTGATAATTTGGAGATCGTTGGAGTAGAGGACATGTGACCAAACTGTCATCTGCACGTATAGCCTACTCTGCTCTAATGCTTAGAAACTTAATTATATCTTAAACACCTCAGAATTTTGTTTATAATAAATAATCAATTAATTATAAAATGGAACTTATTTTCTAATAGTATTAACAAGCTTAGGAACCACCTAGCCAGTTGATTATCATGGAAGTTGTTATTAATTGGAAACAAATCGAGGGAGAAGTTAGTAGTGAAGCTAGTAATGAAGTCCTAAAAGGCAGACTACTTTTCAAAAAGTCTCCCAATTGAAAAGAAGATAATTGCGATTTAGGCTATAATATCACAGCGCTTGATCAAATCCTAATATATATTTAATTTTGGATTTAATTAATATTTAAAATAACTTTAAACATAATTTTACATAAATTTAGTTTTAAATTTGATTAAAATTCACAAAGGTGAGGGTTCACAAGAAAAATTAGATCAAAGTTCATCAAAAGTGATGGTTCTAAAAATAGAATTTTAATAGCAAATAAAAAAAATTCAACTGAAAGTAAGTAGTAACGTTAAAAATTAAAATGAAAAAAATAAAAAAATAAAATGAATTATTACATATATGAGAAGGGCTGCTCACTATTTATGTTAAAGTTTTAAATACTTTTTACAAAAGCTTCTTATTGTTCTAATTAAACGAATATAGTGCTTCAGGAGTTGTTCTTAAAGAATTGGAACAGAATTCAAACTTATGTCGGCAGATTTTGAGTCTGCAAAGAGAAAGCAAGACATAAGAAGAATTTCATATAGGAATTCTGGCAAATTTCCCCAGTGCAAAATTTCCCTAGATTAATTCACCCCTGGAAACTCCCCTCCCCATGGAAAATTATCCCCATGAAAAATCCCATCTGTAGAAAATTCCCCCTCCAAACCCAAGAAAGATATGCATACTTCCCAATAACAATTACTATACGTAAACGTTGGGAAAATTTTAAAACTTAAGAACCCTTCCCCAGGGCCTGGGGGGTGTCTTGATATCTCCAGACATATTGTTGATCAGCCTTTCAACTATGCTGAATAAAATGACTATCTAAAGATTCTAATCGAACGATTTTCAGAAAAAAGGGGCGTGGAAGGGGGTCTAACAAAGAAATTTTCTAATAGGGATAAATCCATTGCTTTAGACACTGAAAAAAAAAAAAACAGGTACAGAAGTCCAAAAATTTTTATCACCTATACGGTGATCGTCATCTATAGAATTACTATAATAATATAATTGAAATTAGCATATTTATGCACAAAACAAATAAATAACGTTACGGGTATTTTACAAAATAATGAATTTCCAGATTATTCACTGTATTATATTCAGAAAGAGTTCACTGAAAAGTTTTCCGTGTCTTGCAAACGAAATGTCGATTTTATTTTTTTCTTAGACTACTCTGCCCTTCTATGACGAACAAATAAATTTTTCAAATGGGGATAAATCCATTTATTGAGGCAGTTAAAAAAGCAGGTACAGAAGTCCAGATATTTCGATCACGTATACAGCAATTTTTTTCACAGTCTAAATGGATGAATTTATCCCCATTTGAAAATTTTATTGTTTGTCATAGAACGGCAGGGTTGTCTAAGGAAAGAATACCCATTTTAAGGTGTTACGTCGAAAATACGGAGTGGGTCTAGTTGCCTTCCAATTTTCGGGTCGTTTAAAAGAGGTGCAAGAACTTTTAATTTTCGTTTGAATGAGCTCTCACCCGACATTCAAGAGCTCCTTGGTCGAAACGATCACCCTTGAGAGAAAAAACTAAAAAATACAAAACAAATAAACACGCATCAGTAATCTCTCTTCCGCCAAAAAATACAATATCTCACATTTCTGCAGAAAAGACCTTGAAACCGCTACAATAGGGTTCTCTGATACGCTGATTCTGACGATGTGATTTTCATAAATATTCTATGACTTTTAAAGGGTACATTCCCCTTTTTTCAAAACTCAGCCAAATTTTCTCAGGCGTTTTTTTTTATATTTTCGGCTGCTATTAAGCCGGGTCGCTTCTTACTTACAGTTCGTTACTACGAATTGTTTTATATTAAAAGAACAAGAAAATCGAGTTCTTGTCTTACTTCTGAACAAAGAAAGTATCCTCCCTGATGAGTCTATTCTGCCGCTTTTCATTTCGTGCACCAGACCTGTCATGGAATATGCATGTCCTCTCTTCGCTGTTGCAACAAAAGGCCAAATCGCTCCATTCCAACAAATTCATAATCTTGGAGTTCGTACAGCAATTTCTGACAACACGAAAGCTAAAACCCCACAGTTGATCCAGGAACGCTTTGACGTGGCGTCCATGTCGGTTTTCTAAAAGTAAATGTATAGCCCTCCTTCAGGGGAGCTATCGAAGCTCGTCCCTGCTGGAGCAAAGCCCTTATGATCAATTCGCTGAAGTACAGCTTGCCAGGCTTGAGCAGGGTTCTCCCCGCCCAGAATACCTGAAAACGAGTTTCACCTAGCGACCGGTTGCCACATGGAATAGATTGCCGGCAGAGGTAATCTCGAAAAATCCTTCCCTTGACACGTTCAAGAGTGGTATAACAGATACCTCAATAGTGGAGAATGAGGTAATAACCAGGACTAGCGGCACGTCATCAGATCTGATGTAGTAACGAAGCCTGTAATAATAAAAAAAAATAAATAAAAATAGAAACAGGTCTTAGTCTGATGACTTCCCTTCTGGAAGCCACTTTTAGCACAAAAAGCATAAAAAACAGCTAAACTAAATTAATCAAAACATATAAGTAAAATAAAAAGAAAAAGAAAAAAATAAACACAGGCGAAAACCAAAAAAACTCCCATACTAATCACATCCGATTTGTCAACTATTCGTCGTTTTAGATAGTACGAGAAACGAACAAAATCCCGATAACTAGCAGCAGAGACATTGTTTCTTTTTTATATGTAAATAAGATCTAATAGCATGAAAAAGTAATTTTATATAAAAATTTCGATGCTGATGCCATTAGCTATAATTGAATACAGGTCATGAATACTTCATTGCGTATCATATTGGATCTTTTCATTTGCTATTCTAGCTCATTTGCTATTATAATAAATCTTTTCTATTTCAATTTGCTATTCTTTTCATTTGCTATTGCTATTCATTGGCTATTCTATATTTTTTCTTTCAATTGCTATTCTTTTCATTTGCTATTCTAGTTGAAGAATGTTAACTCGTTCCAGAGTTTTCTTTTTTATCGTTTTGTCCTTTCTTAATAAAGGTAAAACTTGCTCGGGGCCGATTATGCAACATATCATTGACTAAGGTACTTGAAATTTTAACCTTTCTTTTAATTAGCTTATGATAAAATTGATTCAACTAATATTTCTCCTCCTTCATCTCTATTTATGATAATGCTGCCATCAATATTTATTTTTTATTTCTATTTCTATTATTTCTCAAAAACTTAGAAAGAGTCCAGGAGGAGTATCAGTTATTTTAATTGATCAAATAGTATACTATGGTGTGTAAATTCAAACAAATGCTCTGCTACTGCTGATTCAAGTGTCTCTGGTATTTATTATATTATAAGGAATAATCTATTGCAATTTTTTGCTGTTGTTATCCATTTTCTAAATTTTAGTGTGTTCTGCTAACATAAAAATTTCCCAAAAAAAGAGATTCTGTATACCCTGCTTTCTACGTTTTTCGAATCTCATCTTTTCCACTATTTAGTAAAGATTCCTTGGTAGTTGGCATTTAAAAACAGTTTTTATATAGTTTTTTTTTAATTCTTCTGTGAGTTTTTGGCATGAAATAGAAACATATAGGGAAATTATCTAAAAAAAATTTCCAAATTAAACCAAATGGATTAATTTAAAAATAAGATACTCCTTTTGCTTTTTATTTTATTTATGTGTTCCTTTTAATTTATTTTAGTTTTCTATTTTTTGTTTAAAAGGTTTCCGATCGTTAATGCAAAATATTTGAGAATTTGTTTTTTATTAAATGTTTGTTTGTTTCCTCTTGTTTCGTCTACTGTCTTAGTTAAAATATAATATTTGTTTTCTGTATTGACATTTATTTTGTAAATGGAAAGACTATGTGGTCTAAGAAAGTATTTATGGTATGTTACAGCAACATAAACCTTAGAGGACTTTGGGGAAATTGAGTAAAATATCGGGAGTTAATTTTCCTCCTTTTTTTACTCTTACTAGGAAACAGTTGTTCTTAAAAAAAGATTAGACTACAAAGATACAGTGAAAAAGATTTTCATGTAAATAGGTAAAAAAAACTAATTATCTAGGCATATTCTTAAACCCGAATGGGAAGGAAAAATGGAAAAATTTTTGTTCGGAACTTTTTTGAGAAGTGGAACGTTATTTAAAAAACGTACATAAAATTTTTTTAATTAGTAGAGCCGACCGACTTATTGCTCATACAAATTCAAATAAAAATTTCGGGTGATTCTGTAAGCACTTCTCAAACTAAACAAATGTCTAAAATCCTGGGACATTTTGATTTTATGACTCGTGCACCAGAATGCAAAATTTAAGAAATTGTATGAGGCATGTGGCACGTGCCACGTGTTTTGCCACTGAGTCACGGTTTATTCGATTAAGCGCGAAGCGGTGAAAGCGGGATGCGTATCGTGGAGCAAGTGACGCTTTTAAACGTGCACAAAGTTGATGGTTGGGTATCCCTTTTTAATCGTTAAATCTCAAACCAACGAAGTTTTTTTTCTATCTGGCTTGTTATATGGAACAAGTGATGCTTTTAAATGTGCACCTAATGGAGGTTGGGGTATCATTTTCACTCATCAAATCTCGAACCAACAACGTTCATTACTATCTGGCTTGTTATACGGAAAAGTAAATTAGTTCTTGGAAAAGTTAATTTTTAATCTAATTTATAATGATTCTGATAAAATAATAAAAGTAATTAAGGTATGGTTTCTTTCAAATTTCAGTTGGGCCGTTAATTGGATTAATACTGCCACGTGACTTTGCTCTTTACTTCCTTTTTAGTAGCTCCACATAATAAAAACTAAGTCTTATTTACTAAAGGTGTTTTTTTTTATTTCCTCTAGTCTGTTCAAATTAACAGATTTTCCATTTTAACAGCTTAAACTTTACTTAAGTTTTTATTGTTGAATTTTAGTAGCATTTTGATTATGATAGATGTATAGTCTGCCTAACTGCTTTATTTGTTACGTAACAAATTCTTAACTTGGTTAATGTTTTGACGTTTCAAGTAATTTGCTTGTTGAAAATAGAAGTTATTGTTCGCTGTACTTTTTAGCGTTCTCTCCAAATACAATAAATGTTATCGTTGCGAATTCCATTTTGGGCCCTTAAAAGGACGACTAAAGTTTCGCCTTGTTTACCTTCCTTTTTTCGTTAGCAGAACCAAGCTACATTTGAATGTTCTTTTATTAGGGTATGTTTTTCCTAGTTTGTCCACTGTCTTAGCAAAAATTAAATAAAAAAAACAAGTTTTTTGAAATGAAAGTAAGGAGCGACGTTAAAACTTAAAACGAACAGAAATTACTCCGTATATAAAAGGGGCTTTTCCTCCTCGACACCCCGCTCCTTACGCTAAAGTTTTTATTGTTTTAAAAAGTAGAGTTGCGAGAAAGAATCAAACTTTAGCGCAAGGAGCGGGGTGTCGAGGAGGAAAAGCCCCTTTCATATACGGAGTAATTTCTGTTCGTTTTAAATTTTAATGTCACTCCTTACTTTCATTTCAAAAAACTTGTTTTTTTATTTAATTTCAGAAAGTTTTTGAATTAATGCATGTCTGATTTTGGCTCTCCGTACATAAACTATTAAAATGCAATTTACATATTAATTCTTTTTTTTGGCTAAATGGCTTTCTCTTAGTTTGATCAGACGATTTTGAGAAATAAGGGGTGGAGAAGGAGGCCTCGTTGCCCTCCAATTTTTCGGTTACTTAAAAAGGCAACTAGATCTTTTAATTTTTAACGAACGTTTTATTAGTAAAAAAAATACATAACTTTAGAATTAACATACGTAACAAACTTTTATATTCTTATATTTTTGATTATATATATGAGAGGGTTGGTCCCCTCGTTAATACCTTGCTCTTCACACTAAATCTTGTTTTGTCCCAATTCTTTAAAAATGACCCCTGAATCAGAAAGGCCGTAGAATAAATAGCTGAAATTACTTAAAAAATTTTTGCATAAAGAGCGAAGTATTTATCTCCTCCTAAATACCTCGCTCTTTATGCTAAAGTATTTTTAGAACCCCTCATATGCGTAATAATCTCTGTTCGTTTTAAGTTTTAATGCTTCTCCTTACTTTCAATTGAAAAAACTTTTTATGTTTATATTTTCATTGTTTGTTTTTTTTATAGTAATGCTAGAAAGTCATGCCCCCTTTTCATTGAACTTCTCTTCCCCCATGAAATATTCCTCCAAGGAAAGATCCTACCATATAGCCCCCTCCCTGAACCCCACACCCAAACCAAAAAAATCCCCCTGATAACGTCGGTACACTTCCCAGTAACTATTACTGTATGTAAACATTGGTCAAAGTTTGTAACTTGCAGCCCCTCTCCCAGGGACTGTGGGGGTAAGTCATCCCCAAAGACATAGTTATTATGGTTTTCGACTATGCGGAACAAAATGGCTATCTCGAAATTTTGATCCGTTGACTTTGGGAAAAAAATGAGCGTGGGAGGGGGCCTAGGTGCCCTCCAATATTTTGGTCACTTAAAAAGGGCACTAGAACTTTTTATTTCCGTTAGAATGAGCCCTCTTGCAACACTCTAGGACCACTTGGTCGATACGATGACCCCTGGGAAAAAAAAACAAACAAACAAAAAAACAAATAAACACACACCCGTGATTTGTCTTCTGGCAAAAAATACGAAATTCCACATTTTTGTAGATTGGACCTTGAAATTGTTTCTATAGGGTTCTCTGATACGCTGAATGCGATGGTGCGATTTTCGTTTAGATCCTATGACTTTTAGGGGGTGTTACCCCCTATTTTCCAAAATAAGGCAAATTTTCTCAGGCTCGTAACTTTTGATGACAAAGACTAAATTTGATGAAACTTATATATTTAAAATCAGCATAAAAATCTGATTCTTTTGATATATCTTTTAGCATCGAAATTCCGTTTTTTAGAGTTTTGTTTACTATTGAGCCGGGTCGCCCCTTACTACAATTCGTTACCACGAACTGTTTGATATTATACCCGCTTTTCTGTGTTTTTATTCTTTTAATTTCAAACGGAAGGACAGAAATTTGTTTTTATGGTATCTTATATCAACAAATATATTAAAGGAGTGTGAATAACTGAGCAAAATGGTCTGCAATTTTTTACTGTTATTAGGATATAGTAGTTTTTGAAGAAAGATTAGGCTTCAAATATGCAGTGAACAAGATCGAAGATGCAGGGCACTTGTTACAAGATGAACTTATCGCTCGATGCGTTTTTTAACCGTTCTTTCCAAATACAAAAACTGTTATAATTATGAATCCCATTTTTTTTATCTTAAAAGGAAACTTAAACTTACACCTTCTTTCACATTTTTTTTTTGTTTATAAAACTAAAACACCAGTTAGAAAAAAATACTATTCGAGTCGTCTCTAATTTTCTCTCCAAATATAACCATCACTGCCATCGTAATAGCGCCTAATCCCCCCTCTTAACTAGTCTAGATATAGTTTTAGGCTATATATAAAAGTAGCTGTTGTTTGTGCTTTTTGCTCAAATTGTCTTTATTTGGCACTATGAAACAACTATACGTAGATTATAATACATCTGAACTCTAATTTTCAGCAATCCATGGCTCTGTTTTCCATTTGAGATTATGGAGATTATTACGCAACACTTGATGGCAACTGCCAGCGCAACATACTGTGCTGCCGCTGCTCCTGTTGGACTTCTTGCAACATTGACAGGACTAGTTGGAGGAGCACATTACAATATAGGTGCCATATTTCACTTGTTTTTACTTTTCTTACTCCTTTTTTCTAGATTATCAATATTGAAGATTTAGGGATTCCTCCCTCTCTCTCTCTCTCCAAGCTTAGCTCTCCGAGCTCTCCTTTGTTGGAGGAGCTCATTACAATATAGGTGCCATCTTTCACTTGTTACTTTTCTATTTTTTTTTTTCTAGATTATCAGTATTGAAGATTTAGGGATCCCCCCTCTCTCTCTCCAAACTTATCAATTTCGGTAAATGTCTTTTGAGATTACTTTCCAAGATTGTTAAACTTTATCATAGTGTCGCCAGAGTTTAGAGGCGTCTCATTTCTATTCTCAGGATGCTCGCTTATTTCTTATACAGTGACATATCATACTAATCCTCTATAGTAGGGGGGAGATATACGAGTCTCTTATTCAAAGATTATTAGACACTTCAAAGATACTAATTATTAACAGAGAGAAAAAAATATGGAGCACAAGAAATGAAATGAAATAGATTATATAAATTGAATAGATTAAAAAGATTCCGATGAATCCTGCGCAAAAAAAGTGAAAAGAAGAAACAGAAATAACTTCTAAGAAACCAGAAACTTTCAACGATTCTTTTTTCTAAAAGAGCAGCACCAAGATGATTCAGGCTTCTTGTTCCCCACAGCATGACTCGCCGTTGCAGGATTAAAGTATAGAACGAGTCAAATGAATTTGAATATATATTTCCTTTTGTATTATAAGGATGTTAATTTTTTCGATCAGATATAAAAAAAAGACGAGTAAAACTTAAGTCTGGGAGAATTCACCTTTATGCTGATAAAAAGTAAAACATGCACACTAAAAAGTATATAGCGATTCGAAATGAAATAAAATGATAACTCCTGAACAATTAGTTTCTTTAACGAGGTTTCTAGCATTGCTGTAATCATTAAAAAGTGGTCAAAAATATATGAAAAGCTGACATATATACTGTTCAAACAGTTCGTGGTAACGAACTGTAGTAAGGAGCGACCCGGCTCAATAGTAAACGAAACTCTAAAAAACATGCTACCTCTAAAAAAAAATGCTAAGAGATACATCAAAAGAATCAGATTTTTATGCTGATTCTAAATATATAAGTTTCATCAAATTTAGTATTTGTCATCAAAAGTTACGAGCCTGAAAAAATTGGCCTTATTTTGGAAGAAAGGGGGAAACACCCCCTAAAAGTCATAGAATCTTAATAGTCTATGAATCATAGAGTCATAGAATCGAAAATCACACCATCGCATTCAGCGTATCAGAGAACCCTATAGCGAAAATTTCAAGCTCCTCTCTAAAAAATGTAGAATTTCGTATTTTTTGCCAGAAGACAAATCACGGGTGCGTGTTTATTTGTTTTTTTCCCTTGGTCATCGTATCGACCAAGTGGTCCTAGAATGTCGCAAGAGGGCTCATTCTAACGGATAAGAAAAGTTCTAGTGCCCTTTTTAAGTGACCAAAAAAATTTGTGGGCACCTAGGCCCCCTTCCACGCTCATTTGTTTCCCAAAGTCAACGCATCAAAATTTTGAGATAGCCATTTTGTTCCACATAGTCGAAAACCATAACAACTATGTCTTTAGTAATGACTTACTCCCCATAATACCTGGGGGAGGGGCTGCAAGTTACAAACTTTGACCAGTGTTTACATACAGTAATAGTTATTGGGAAGTATATAGACGTTTTCAGGGGGCTTTTTTGGTTTGGGGGGTAGGGTTGAGGAGAAGGGGCTACGTGGGAGAATCTTTCCTTCGAGAAATATGTCATGGAGGAAGAAAAATTCAATGAAAAGGGCGCAGGATTTTCTAACATTACTATAAAAAAAAACAAAGAAAAAATAAACATGAAAACGTTTTTTCAATTGAAAGTAAGGAGTAGCATTGAAACGTTAAACGAACAGAGATCATTACGCATATGAGGGGTTCTAAAAATACTTTAGCCTAAAGACAAAGGTATTTAGAAGGAGATAAATACCTCACTCTTTATGCTAAAGTATTTTTAGTAATTTCAACTATTTATTCTACGGCCTTTCTTATTCAGGGGTCATTCTTAAAGAATTGGAACAAAACTTACGATTTAGTGTAAAGAGCGAGGTATTGACGAGGGTACAAACCCCTTCGTATACATAATAAAAATATAAGAATATAAAAGTGTGTTACGTAAGCTGGCACGTACGCAGGGTGGGGGCCTTCGGGCCTGGCCCCCCCAAAACTTTGTGAAATGTTTAATTTCCCCATGGTTTCTTGGGATTTCTGGCAAAAGTAGGACATTTATTAAGAATCTAGATACATGCATGAAGCCTTTTTTGGGGGATTTTACAGCATACAATTATCCGGTCAAGTCACTGCCCAATTATTAACTCATTTTCTGTCTTACTTTTTACCCTCTTTGAAGTAATTAGAAATTGTGCTGTTATTTTTTTTTGTAAAGAGAGTTTGCTTTCCACAGCAAAATAGAATTATCCTGTATATTAGGGCGTTTACCCCCCCCCCCCTTTCAGGATAAAGTACAGCTTTTAATGCGTCAATTTTGGAAACTATCATTTTTCATCAAAATCTACGTTTTTGCAATAAAAGAACTACCCCCCAGAGAATCCATATTGCACTGTTAACCCTAAAATTTCCCTTTCAGTGGGATAATAGATTAATCACTGATTCTAAATCGCTATGAACATAACCTGAGCCTAAACCATACTGTTGAGGCTTCAGTCTTCTTACTCCCCCTCCCCCATCCGCTACAATACTACAGGATCTGTATTATCCGATATACCTGCTTTTTGCACTACTAAATAAAAAAGTGTTACTTTATATTTGCTGTTTCGAAGGTGGTTCGAAGGACTTTCTGCTGGTTCGAAGGACAACCCATTTCATATGAAATGGGTTGTCCCCTCCGCAATCCCTTGCTCTTTACGCTAAAGTTTAACTCTTTGCCACAATTCTACTTTTAAAAAAAAATTAAAAGCTTTAGCGTAAAGAGCGAGGGATTGTGGAGGGGACAACCCATTTTATATACGGAGCAATTTCTGTTCGTTTCAAGTTTTAATGTCGCTCCTTACTTTCAGTTAAAAAAAAGTAGTTTTTTTATTTAATTGACAGTAAGAAACATGAGGGGTCTGTATTTGTCAGTAAAAACTTTCAGTCGGGCTTTAGATTAAGTGCCTCAACTGAACTAGACATTCAGTTTAAAAAAAATACTCGAATCCTCCGTCAAAGACAGTTTCAGAGTGAGTGAGATATGTGGTCAATTTCACCAACCTTCCCTGAGTTTCAAACTGTCTGAATACTACCTTTCTTCTCTGAAGCACATTTTGCGTAATGACTTTATTGACTGAATGATCTTGCTCAGTAGGCTAGCTTGTGTATATGGAACGGGTTGACAGTACTGTCAATTTTCTTCAAGTGGCTCTATCCAGAGCTAGGGATGGGGTCTAATTTGGGTTCGTATTACAATTTGAATGGAAATTATGTAAAGAGATTTTCAGTTCAGATTCTGCTAAAGTCATAACTTTGTTGAGTTTTTCTTAAGTAAAGAAATGTATTTTTACTAACAATCAGTTATACAGCTTCTTCAAAATAAAGGCTCGTAGATATTTAGAAAGGCAATTCTTCATTCTGGTAAATCAAGTTTTCTGTGTAAATTTACCCCGTAATTAAGTGGTTAAGTTGTTTAGTTTTGTCTAAAGGTTTATACACTTAGCTTTCCTAATTAGCATAACAACAAGATAAGAAGCTTGTTAAAGCACAGGAAATAAATATATATTGGGACACCTGACCTTAACTTGATAAACATTGCGAAACGAAGCTTAGCAGATTTAGATCAACACCAATTTCTACGAATCACGCATTTTAGCTAATTGGGGACCAAAACTGGAGCACATGGTTTTTTTTACAATCTCTAGCAAAATGCGCGTTTTTTATGTTAACAATAAAAAACCGTATCAGTAACTATTATGTTTACTTTACCTAATAGAGAATCAAAACCAGTGAATTTTTTTTTAGAAAGGAGTCAAACAGTGAAACAACACGCACCAGAGCCAAATTTCCTAAATTTCCAAAAAGTCCCTTGGATTAGTCTGGGAGGAGGGATTTCTCTTCATACCACCTTTCTTTTGTTACTGATGCTCTTTGTATTGCTACAAAATGCATTTTTTATTAATACGATTCATTTGAAAAACAAGAGACTGGTGGTAAGCATTACCTAATGTATTTTTTTTATGCAAATATGCAGCTCCATAAGGGAAGAAAAAACAGTGGCGCCATTTGGGGGGGCAGGGGGGGCATGCCCCCCCCCCTGATTTCTGGAGGGGCCCAATTTCAACCACGTAATTCTTTGTTTATTCGTCCTTGTTCTACTTTTTTCTCTTTTTTTTACCGTATTTCTACTGTGAATTATTACTAAATAGCAAATTCAAGATACTCGATGATTATTGCATTTCAAGAAAGTATCCTGTTTTTGCCGTTCTCCCTAATTAATTTATGGTCACCCTTTTGGCAGGGGTCTGTAAAGTCCTTTCTGGGCTCGGAGTACTTCTGTGACATTGAAGTCTCTCCAGTGATTAATGAATCCCGTCAGTCGGCACATTTATGTGTAGGCTAACATCTGGAAAAGAGGGTATCCAGACCAGGGTGTCATTCCAGTTTTGTATTTAGTTTCTCGTTACCCTTCATCAAATAAAGAACCGTGAAACAGAGTTGAGTTGTGTTCAAGTTCAAATCGGATTATTGAAACATGAGTTCATCCGGTGCGAGTGGTGCAAAAAAAAGGAAAATAAAAGCCCAAAGGAAAGAAGAAGAAATAAAGATGCAACGACGATTGGCTTCGTTTTTCAAACCGACTGTAAGTAAATCTACCACATTTTAAATTTTGTTTCGTCGACCAATCTTACTGAACGAACCAGAAACAAAGCTACGAGCTCATATGGCACTTGTTACGAGTGTTTTTCTATTTAATTTCTGATCATTTTTTAAATAAAGCCAGGAAATCTGGCTTCACCTCCACGGAGAAATCCCCCTTGGAAACATCCTCTGAACAATACAATCCTGGTTAAAATTTACTGGGACAATTACCCTTAACACTTCCAAGCGTGAAATTGAGCCAGTAAATAGAAAGCAAGATATATAAAGAAATTTTGTATAGGAATTCTGGAAAATTTTTCCAGTACACAATTTCCCCTGAAAAGTTCATCCCCTAGAAAATTCATTTTCCATAGAAAATTCTCCCCGAGCCCCAGCCAAAAAAATCGTCCTCCCCTTCCCACCCTAGAAATGTATGCATGCTTCCGAATAAGAAATACTATATGTAAACAATGGTCACATTTTTTAACTTGAAGAACTTTTCCAAAGAGCTTTGGGGTTTCATGTTATCTCCCAAGACATTATTATTAGGCCTTTCAACGATGTTGAACAAAATAGCTATCTCAGATTTTTGGTCAGGGGAATTTGGGGAAAAATGGCGTGGGAGGGGGCCTAGTTGCCCTCCAATTTTTTTGGTAACTTAAAAAGGGCACTAGAACTTTGAATTTCCGTTAGAATAAGCCCTCTCCCGATGTCTTGGCCCACTGGTTCGATATGATCACCCCTGGGCAAAAAAAAATAAATAAATAAACACGCATCCGTGATCTTTCTTCTAATATGAAGTACAAAATTCCACATTTTTGCAGATAGGAGCTTGGAGCTTCTACAATAGGGTTCTCTTAATACGCTGAATCTGATGGTATGATTTTATTATGATTATATGAGTTCTAAGGGTGTTTCAGCCATTTTTTGAAAATCAGGCACATTTCTCAGGCTTGTAACCTTTGAAGGGTAAGACTAAACTTAACAAAATGTATTTAAAATCAGCATAAAAGTTTAGTTCTTTTGACGTATCTATTGGTATCAAATTCCGTTTTTTAGAGTTTCGGTTTCTATTGAGTCGGGTCGCTCCTTACTTACAGCTCGTTACCAAGAACTGTTTATAAGATAATGCTCAGACAAATCTTGTTGAGTTTCTTCTTTTGAAGAGGAAAGATAGAACAAAAAGCGACAAAGATAAGAAATTTCAAACCTAATAAGTTTTCGTCCGCATGAATTACTATGGCTAGCTTCAGTTTACCTTGCTTCAAAAAGTGTTTAATCACCCGACAGCAGTACTCGTGCATCATATTTTGTGTTTATTGATTCTAGGTTAAAATATAGAATCAAGGGAATGATAGCTTTGCAAGGTAATCCTACATAAACAAAAAAATAAATAAAGAAGTGTATCACAGAAACCTATAAAACCTATAAAAACCTACAAAACATAAAATTGAATAGCACATTGGACTTAATTGAATGAAATAAAAAAGACATGTTTTTTCAACTGAATGTAAGAAGAAACATTAAAGCTCAAAACGGATAGCAATTTTTAAGTATATGAAGGGGTTCACCCCCTTGTCAATACTCGCTCTTTACGCTGTTCAAATTTGGTTCTAATTCTTTAAGAATGACTCCTGAATCTCAAAGGCCGTTTGATTAGAATAAATATCTCTTTTGAAAGTACTAAAAAAAAAAACTTTAGCGTAAAGAGCGAGGTATTGACGAAAGGGTGAACCTTCTCATATGTAATAATTTCTTTTCGTTTTAAGTTTCAATCCTGCTCCTTACTTTGAGTTGAAGAAACTTTTTTTTCATTTAATTTCTTATTCTTTTTTTAATAATGCTTGAAAATCCAGTGCCCCCTTGATTGAAAATTCAGCTCCCCTATGAAAAGTTTCTCCATGGAAAGATCCTCCTACATAACCTCCTCTGCTCAAGCTGCCCCCCCCCCACCAGAAAAAAACTGAAAACGTCTGTATACTTCGCAATTACCTATACTATTTATAAAAAAGGGCAAAGTCCACAAATTGAACACCTTCCCCCAGAGACTTTGGACAATTAAGACATCTTTAAAGACATATTTATTAGATTTTTCAAATATATTAAACAAAATGGCTGTTAAACAAAATGTAAATATATTTAAACAAAATGGCAAAATGCGGAGAGAGTTCTACGAGGTTTTGGACAGAGTGTTAAATGAGTTTGAAGAGCGTTTTTCTGTCCAGCTGCCAGTGCTAGAAGCCACACGTTGCCTTAACCCCAAATCCAAAGATTTTATGGACTCAGATTTATTTCTTGTGATCGCGACATACTTCGATCAGGCAGGAATCGATACTATGCAGCTGAAGTGTCAAGCTTTAATAGCTCGTGCATTTGTGTCGCAGCTTCCACAGAAACCGGCAAACGCTTTAGATGTCTTTGAACGCCTCGGAGGATTGAAAGAAGCTTATTCTGAGCTTTTTAAGGTCGTCAGGGTAGTCCTCACACTCCCGCTCACAACGTGCTCAAATGAACGTTTTTTCTCTGTGTTGACGTTTATGAAGGACTACCTCCGGACAACGATGGAAAACGAGCGACTCTCGCATTTGCTGCTTATATTCTCTGAGAAAGCTGCAGTGAAGGAGCTCAATTTTGAGAAGCTTGTCGACGACTTCGCAAAAATGAAGCAAAGAAGATATCCATTGCTGAAGTAACTGTACGTAAGTTTCTGATTTATACAGTAAATGTTCTATTTTGGTACTGTTTTTGGTCCCTAAATAAGCTGTAAAATGCGAACCCCAAAGGTAGTACGGTACCTAAAGGCATGTTCGAAAATTTTAAAAAATTTTAGGCTGGATGGGGGCCCAAAATCGATTTTTGGCCCCCCCCCTAAGGTTTTCTGAAATGGCGCCACTGGAAAAAATAGATCTTTTGAGGTTGCATTAGCGCAGGTTTAAGGGCCTGAGTGTCACTTGATCAAAGCCTAAGTCTTTGTGCTCATCTAACGTTTTTATTTTTTTTGGTGATAAGTATTTAGACCTGTGCTATTCCGACAATCGTTTCTAAAGCAACCTGCACATTAGAACTGTTAGGGAGTAAACAATCTTACCAATAACGTTCCCCTCACATTAAAATAAATTTTGTTTTTTTTATAAAGGAGGGGATTTCACCTTGACTGAATCAGAAATAACCATTAATAAGGGGTCAATTAAAGTGAGAAAAAATTAATATAAGTGAAGAAAGAAAAGTCAAAACCGGCAGAAACTAAAATGAAAAATCACAACAAACTAGAAAATGACGCAAATTAACCACAATTAAGGGTGATGTTACTGTCCTTAAACATCCAAAATGTTAGAGTGACGTTTGTGTGGTAAAACACAAGCCAGTTTTTGTCACCCGGGGCTGCTTAGACATAAAGTCAGGATAGCAGCTTGCTAATTGGTTAAACTATTACTGCCAGCATATAAACATAACGAATATGGACGTTATAGAAGAAACAAGAAAATCAATAAACATTGATTAATATCTTCTGCTCCTCCCCCCAGGAGTCAGAATACAAAGTAAAAAGAGTTAAATATTTATTCCTGCTGAAAAGTAATCGAGGGCTGCTTTACCTTTTATGCAGGTAAAAAACAGGCAAATAATACAGCAAGGGGCTTATAGTCCAAACCGGCGGTAGTGACCTCTGTTTCGTGGTCCTTCATTCAGGAAGTGCAATTGGGGTTTGGGAGCCAACCATCCTGTTCTTTCGCACACCTTTCCTGTTTACCTTCCCCAGATTTCTACTGAGAGCCGTTTAGAAGAGAATGAACCCTAGCTGAGCTTACAGAGTCACGCTACTGAATCCCTTTCCAAACCAGATAATCATCTACACCAGGATTCGAACTCCTGTCCTTACGGACGAGGGATTCAAGTGTAGCGTGCTAACCACTCAGCTAGGATGACTTATATGCAGGGTACATTTTAATGTCATCTATTTTATTTATTTGTTTTTAAAGTATACTAAAATTTACAATCTGCTATCCCGATCTTGGATACCTTTTGGTCCCGGTGTTAGCAATCTACTACCCCGAGTTTAACTAAGTTGTCCACAATGGCAATATATTACATAGATTCTATATCACAAAGCACTCTTCTCAAAGATTTAGTGTAAAATATTGTCATGTAGGGTCGCTTTCATCACTTGGGTTATAACTTAATTGAAAACGTTCTGGTGCTGCAACTTTCCCTTGGCACACTCCAGTCTTTACTAATATGTAGTTACTTCTTCTGCTGTTTATTTGACAGAGCTTTTGATGTCACCATTGACAGCATTCAAAAAATAAGTTTTCGCAATTGAAATTTTTAATTTTGTTCCAATTCTTTGAAAATGATCCATGAATCATAAAGACCGTTTTATTAGAATAAATATCTCTTTTGAAAGTACTAAAAAAATTTAGCGTAAAAGGCAAGGCATTGGCGAGGGGGCGAAACCCCTCGCCAACCCCTCGCCGTAATAATTTCTGTTCGTTTTAAGTTTTAGTGTTGCTCCTTACTTTCAGTTGCTAAAACTTGTTTTTCTATTTAATTTCTGACCGTTTTTTAAATAATGATGGGTATTCCAACCCACACAAGAAATTCCTCCATGGAAAGATCCTCCAGCGTAAGTTAACATCCCTGACCCCTCTACCAAGAAAAATATCCCTCCTTAAAACGTCCGTATATTTCCCAATAGCCAATACTATATGTAAACAATGGGCAAATTTCATAACTTGCAGCCCTTCCCCTAGGGACCGTGAGCCGTTAAGTCATCCTCAAAGACATAGCTATTAGATTTTTCAACTATCCTAGATAAAATGGTTATCTCAAAATTTTGATCGGGAAACTTTGGGAAAAAATGAGCCATGGAGGGGTCCTATTGACCCTGAAATTTTTCTGATCGTTTAAAAATGGCTCTAGAACTAAATTGAACAGTATTCACAGCGATCTCAATGCTACTTAATTTGGGATTAACATAGTTTATCAATGCAGCAAAATTATGAATTTTTTTTCTCTTGTATTTGTTCTTATTTTCTTAATTGTGTGCGACTCCCTAGTCTCAGCATGGGTACTGTTCGTTCCATTCTGCCAAAATTAAAGTCAACTTCCAGGAAGAAATTTGGGCATTGAGGAAATTCCAGGAGGGGTATTGAAGAGGAAATTTGACTGGCTTTTAAAGTGTGTCAGGCATTGAGCATGATCTTGAATGTAAAGCTGATACTTTCCCACTCATTATTTTCTTTCTGTTAGGCCTTTTTCTCATTTTTCCCCAGTCGACAACCACTGGTTAGCTTTGTCAATTTAGCGTTTTACATCTTTGACAATCAGACTGTAGTTGGGCTAACCACCAGTGTATCATAAACGGCATAATTTTATCACTTTGACAAGCTTTTTTTGTCATGAAATTTTTCAGCAAGATTGTTTACGATTGGCCTACATTTGAACCAGGGTACTATTTAAAATGGTTGGTGTTCAGGCGTTTTTCAATTCTACCCAGTCCGTTGACCTTTTTTTATTTATTCGTTTTTTTTTTATCGGAAATGCAAGTTTAAGCCATACAGACTTATGATACACAATTTAAGAATAAAAAATGCCTTTTTCGGCAGTTAAGCTGCCTTAACTGCCGAATCACCACCTACAGGTTTTTGAGTTTATGAAATTTGAATCATTGTGCTGTGAAACTAGTACGTTGGGTCTTTTAATTTGAGAACGACGTTTACACTGGTTATGGGATGGTCACCAATTACTGTAAATTTCTTCATACAATGACGTTTTTGATCTATTGTCTGTCCGTCTTTGTTATTCTATATATATTTTGCAACACCTTGGTCATTTTTTAATATTGAATTAAAATGAACACACAGTTTCAACTACTAAATAGCAAATTTTCTGAAACCTACAAGCAGGAACTTCTTCCTTCTCAAGCATCAGTGCGAAAGTAAATCTTGTAAGAAAACGTCAAAATTTGCTAAGAAATTTTTTTGCGCGAATTATAATATAAATATAATATAAATAGAATATAGGAAATTCTTAAAGCTTCCTCCCTCATGAAAAACTAAGATATTAACGCTCTGAAAGTTGAACCTTTTGCAGCTATAATATAAAATGAAAAAAGAAATCACCAATGCAACAGCACAAACACATAAAAAAAAGAAGACAGAATGAGAAAAGGAAGACTGTTTTCCTACATTAGTGATAGTGTTATCGATGTATCTCAAATAGCTAGTTATGCATTAGATAGCATGTATTTGACTGCTTAGTATTCTGTTAAAATAAGTTCCATTTTGCTTCTAATTTTGGACCAGACGGGGCGCTATGGGATCATTGTTTTGATACTTATGATTTATGATATTTTTACATAGAAAGTAGGAAAATTTTGCATAAAAGTGTTGTTGTATTAGGTTAGTGTAGTATCAAGTGGTGACTTTTTTTTGCTTGTTTTTGTTTTGTTTTTTGATTTTTAGGGGAATCCATTGCTAAATAAATTATTTTGTAGTTTCGAGAATGGTCGCACAAGCCATAAGTCTTTTTGCAATATTTTTCTTTTTTTTAATTTTCTGTTTTTTTTTTAATGAATTCTCTCTCTCTCTCTCTATCGTATCTGTGCATTCATTTAGAAATATGAATAACGAACTTTTTATAACAAATGACTAACTCGTATAATTTGTAGATAGCTAAAGAAAACCAAAATGCATCATTTAAAAGAGTTACCCGTTTTTCAGGGTTCAAAACCCAAGGTGTTATCAATTTTAGATATAGGTTTTGTAATATTCATCATATTTGTACCAAAAAGCTTTGGAAGTATAAATTACTATACAACAAAACTATAGATTTACATTATAATTATCTAAATATGAATCTTCTGGTGATCTAATATAAAAAAGAAAATAATAAAATATGTACATACCGGCGGAAATACGCACATGTAGCAATCTATTTTTCTAATTTAGGATGTAAACTTGTGATGCTAAATTTCCTTTTTATTGTCTCAAATATACACAATTCGTTTAGTTAAAATTTATCCAACAAAAGTTATGAACTTTCCATAATTTGCCTGATTTTAGAAAAAGCGAATAAATATCGTGAAAAAGGGGAGTGAGTTTAATAAAAATTAAACCAACAAAATTTAATATATTTCTCCTAACATAGGAAGAGGAACAGGGAGCTACCTTGGCGGATATTTCATTTCGATTTTTGGATTAAGATTGTCTTTTCAATACATGGGCACCATTTCAGCAATAGCCGGAATAACGTATGCCGCTCTTCATTTCTCTTGCTTACGAAAATTTGAAAGGAGAAGAAATAATGAAACAGGTAAACTATTAGAAATTTTAGTTTCTTTTAGGGTGCATATTAAATTGTATAAAAAAAAATCTGGTTTTAGAGCGTGTTTGACAATTCACAAAAATTTATGGGAGAGGCAAGGGTTCTTCATCAAAAAAAATGAATATTCAAAAAAAGTTTCTTTCTTTAAAGCTAGAGGGGAGGCAATTATTTTGTTTTTCCAAAGTAAATTTCAAAATATTATTTTTGAAAATCTATGGGGGTAATTCCACTTCTCTTGCACCCAATAGGTGTCTTCGTTTCAAACATTGTTGTATTTTTTGACTGGTATAAGATTGAACACAGAAAACTGAATCTCGGATTATTTTTTTTTTATTTAGTGTAAATTTATTACTGATCTGCCTGGCAGCTCATAAACAATAAAGAATTTCTTGGTGTGTACTTTGATTCTAGAGCTTTGATTCTAGAAGATTCTAGAACTAATGCTCTAGAATCTAGAACATTAGTTTATAAAAAAATTTGTGGACTGGCACTGATCAAAAGCCATCAGCTTAAGAACAGTACAATGTTATTATTATGTGGATTATTATCCCAGCTTTATTTTATAACTGCTTTAAAATTGATTTCAAATTTAATCGCTTTTATACTTAGTTTGTAAATGCAACGGTTGGTTTTTAAATATATTAATATCAGTACTACCGAGAGGAGAGGGGGTATTAAGAAAAACATGTCTTGGGTGGTCAACAAGCAAAAGAAGGCTTGATTACGAATTATAGACCAAAATTGTACGTGAAAACAAATAAGGCGTGGGAAACAGTCAATATTTAGGGCCCAGGTACAAAACTACAAAACAACAGACGGTCCTTATTGGCGTGATTGGAAGTTGCTTGTGTGCGATCTTTATTTACATTTATACGACATGTGCTAAAAAAAATTTATATATTAAAAATAGCAGAAGTTGCAGAGGTAGCAGAAGCTGTAAAGCTACAAATTTTAGTTATCGATTTCAGTCAGGTTTGGGTTAACGAATACACTAACTAAAAGCCAACTACTAACCTAAAAACAAATAAGATAAGGTTGTTATGTTTTTAACGAATTGTATAAAGTTTGACCAATGGATTGCTAACTAATGTCCTACGTTGAAAAAGAGTATAGGGTGGCAACTACGGGTGGAAGAGGCACAAAAGTGAAAAGAGGCTAACCACCCCTCTTGGAATGAGAGCAGATTATGCTTGTGTAGTATTCACACAGTCTTTTGTTATTTTTCGAAATAAAGAAATTCATAATAAATACCAACTTATCAAGTCCAAAATCTAAATTATATATCCAAGTGAAGTCAGTGATTATACTTGACAATTCATTACCTAAACATGAAACAGCTGGCCTTAGCGAGTAGAAAATGAGGTAAAAAGTGTTTCCAGGGAAAATTCTGGTAATTTTATAGACTTTACTGGAGCTTTTTTGCCCTTTTTCACGATCGTCATACCCAGAAAAAACATAAACACAGATGAAAGTATAACAGATCAAAATAGGGATGAAACCTTTAAATCGACAGTGAACATATATACAAATTCTTAGCTGGATATTTCGAACACATATACAGTGTTCATCGTCAGCTGTAAAACTGCTGATGTTTTACTGCTGATGATTAACACTGAATATGCGTTTAAAATATCCAGTTAAAAAATTTTATGTTTGTTCATTGTCGATTAAAAGGTTTCATCTCTATATTGAACTGTTATACTTTCGTGATAGAAAGGCAGTGTGGTCTTCGACCTTATCTATATATAAACATAGATAATCCAAGATAGTTCATGAGGTAGTCCAATTGAGTGAGAGTAATAATAAAAATTAGAGATTATAGTGGTTTATTCAGCCAGAAACTATGGGTTATTCCCTGGAAATTTTAACATTTGAGAGCAACTACTTGTATTAGTAACTGACTCAGTAATTTTTTTTATTGATGTGTAATCATAATGATGTTGTATAATGTATTGATGTTGTTTTAGCGCAAACAGTGAGGCTCTTTAAAGTAATGAAATAATTTAGAGCTTTTTTGGGGCTACTTTTCTGGGGTTACTTTTTCCTTGGGCACAAGTTCTCTTGGGAAATATTCTAGGGACAATTCCTCTGTGTTTTGTCTGATTAACTGCTGTAGTGTGTTACTATATACTTACTTTATTGTATTACGATACTTACAGGGTACGGCTTAAGTCGTCCCAGTCATCAAAATTGTCACGAACGGATGTTTAAGAAAAAAATGATAAGAAAGAAAAGGAAAAGAAAATCCTGTACAAACAAGTAATGAGAAAATTTAGCTTTATCTCTTAGGTCAAAGAGAATCCACTACCCTTGCTATGCAAAAAAAAAGAAAAAAAAACAGTGTACTTTTAAAAGTTTTAACCATTATCTCCAAAAATGATTCGTATAATTATTAATAAAGTAGCATGTTAAAAAACTTAACATACCCAAGATTGAATTACACATAAATCCACTTCTACTGTACCTTTTTGCTTTATAATATTTGCTTTGTATTTTGATTTCTCGTCTTGGTAAATTGTTGATCATTTCACCGTTTATTATTTTTGCCTAAGCTAAGAAAAGGAAGAGACTTTAAAGAGATTGGTGACTTATTTTTATTTTATTTTTTCGTAGAACAATTTTATTAGAAATAAATATTTCTTAATCAATAGCAGATCATAAGAGAAAGCTTGCTAGGCAGGGCTAAAAATGAATGAGACCATATGCCGAACCAACAACAATAAAAAAAAAATATAAACAATACATTACCTTGCGTGACCCCAAGAAAACAAAAAATAACAAACAAAAATTTTTTACAAATGAATAACCTATAGAAAAATCGGTTTAAAATTCTGTTTCAAAAGTATACCTACCGAGCAACTCCACATGTAAATCAGACTTAAACTGGCCAAAGCTACCTATTTCCTTAATGTCAATACTAAGTTTATTCCAAAGTTTCGAAGCTCTGTAACTAAGTGAAAAAGAAGACCTATTCAAAACTAGTCGAAAAACCTCAGTATTTCCTCGTATCCGAGCAACGTGGTGGTGAACATCAGACCTTTCACAAAATATTCCTGTAAAACAATCAGGAAGGCTCTCACCGTAATACTTATATATAAAAATCAGCGCATAAAAATCATGTAATCCAGCTGCAGGCATTATATTTAAATTTCTATACACGGACCTCAAAGACTCCTGGTTCCCAACACGACAAAAATCTCGGATAGTATTATTCTGGATTACACGGGCTGGGCACACTATCGAAGGGAAAGTACCAAGTCAAATCGACCAGCAATACAAAATGTAAGGGTGAATCAGGGAAAAGTGAACCAATCTTAGAACAGTTGGGGGAAAATATGTTTTAATTTGCGCATGATACCTAAGTTACGTGTCAATATTTTCGAAACTGACTTCACATGATCTTTAAATGATAGGGTTGTATCAACATTGATTCCGAGGTATTTGGTGAACCTTGTTTGTTTAATAATTCCCCGCTCCGAAATCGTTTCCGTAAACCAAGGGTAAAAATTCGGAGATTGAGAAAAATAACAAAATTTGACTTATCTTTATTCAGGTCAAGGTGCTTTTTTTAAAACCATGTACATATCTTGCTCATTGCCGCATTTATCGTTGACATAATCAGTTGTTCCGTAGGGGCAACACACATCAAGGTTGTATCATCAGCAAATAAGCGCATAGTAACCTGGGTCGTACTCGGATCGTCATCATTAAATTCGTCAATTCTCGGCAGAGCTTTGACAATATGCGGCAGATCATTGAAAACAGAGTCGGACCCTGTAAGGATCCTTGGGGAACCCCTCAATTAATAACATTCTTACCAAAAAAAAATTCCTTGTAAATTGACATACTGCTGTCTATTTTGAAGATAACTGCAAAGCAAACCCAATGTAGCACCCCTTAATCCATAAAATTCACATTTTGAATAATATTCGATGGTCAAACGAACAGTGTCAAACGTCTTAATTAAGTCCAAAAATATACCAGCTATTCTAATCTTTTTATCAAGAGTATCATTAATTATAGTAGTAACAAATGAAATCGCCATTTCTGTTGTTCTACCCTTCCTGAAATTACATAAAAAAACTAGTTTTTTTAACTGAAAGCAAGGAGCGACATTAAAACTTAAAACGAACAGAAATTTCTCCGTATATGAAATGGGTTGTCCCCTCCGCAATCCCTCGCTTTTTACGCTAAAGCTTTTAATTGTTTTAAAAAGTAGAATTGTGGCAAAGAGTCAAACTTAAGCGTAAAGAGCGAGGGATTGCGGAGGGGACAACCCATTTCATATACGGAGTAATGTCTGTTCGTTTTAAGTTTCAATGTCGCTCCTTACTTTCAGTTAAAAAAACTAGTTTGTTTTATGTAATTTCTGAACGTTTTTGAATTAATGCATGGGTTTGTACCCTCGTTAATACCTCGTTCTTTACACTAAATCGTAAGTTTTGTCCCAATTCTTTAAGAATGACCCCTGAATCAGAAAGGCCGTAGAATAAATAGTTGAAATTACTAAAAATACTATAGCATAGAGAGCGAGGTATTTATCTCCTCCTAAATACCTCGCTCTTTATACTGAAATAGTTACTATAGTTTTTGACTATGCGGAACAATATAGCTATCTCCAAATTTTGATCTGTTGGCTTTAGAGAAAAAAATGAGCGCGGGAGGGGGCCTAGATGCCCTCCAATTTTTTGGTCACTTAAAAAGGGCACTAGAACTTTTCATTTCTGTTAGAATGAGCCCTCTTGCGACATTCTAGGACCACTTGGTCGATACGATGACCCCTGGGGAAAAGAAAAAAAGCAAACAAACAAATAAACACGCACACGTGATTTGTCTTGTGGCAAAAAATACGAAATTCCACATTTTTGTAGATAGGAGCTTAAAAATTTCGCTGTAGGGTTTTCTGATACGCCGAAAGCGATGGTATGATTTCTGTTAAGATTCTATGACTTTTAGGGGGTGTTTTCTCCTATTGTCTAAGATAAGGCAAAATTTTTAAGGCTCGTAACTTTTGATGACAAAGACTAAATTTGATGAAACTTATATATTTAAAATTAGCATGAAAATATAATTCTTTTGATGTATATCTTAGCATCAAAATTCCGTTTTTTAGTGTTTCGTTTACTATTGAGCCGGGTCGCTCCTTACTACAGTTCGTTACCACGGACTGTTTGACCAAACCAATTTGGAAGTAGAAGTTTATGACGTCCCAAATTCTCATAAATTCTAATATTAATATATTTTTCTAAAACTCATGAAACAACAGGTAACAATGAAATGGGTCTATAGTTCCCCAAATCATTCTCGTTACCGCCCTTAAGCACAGGAGTTATCCTTGCGATTTTAAGACAATTGGGAAACTTCCCTTGCTTAAAACAAGCATTAATGAAGAACGTAAATATATGTGAAATGCTCGGAAACGCGGTTTTTAAAACAAAAAGGTTAATGGAATCACTCCAAGCCGAAGAACTTTTCATCTCAAAGATAATTTTACGAATTTCATCATCAGTGACAGGTTTTAGATACATTGATACATCGACAAAAGTACCCATAAAAGTCTCAAGCGGAGGATCATTTTCTGAAGCTACTGTAGTACGAGAAAATCGAGCCCCAATAGTTGCAAAATGTTCCAAAAGTGCATTACATCAAACAGTTCGTGGTAACAAACTGTAGTAAGGAGCGACCCGGCTCAAAAGTAAACGAAACTCTAAAAAACAGAATTTTGATGCTAAAAGATACATCAAAAGAATCGAATTTTTATGCTGATTTTAAATATATAAGTTTCATTAAATTTAGTCTTTGTCATCAAAAGTTACGAGCCTGAGAAAATTTGCCTTATTTTGGAAAATAGGGGGAAAAATCCCCTTAAAGTCATAGAATCTTAACAAAAATCACACCATCGCATTCAGCGTATCAGAGAACCTTATAGCAAAAATTTCAAGCTCCTATCTACAAAAATGTGGAATTTCTTATTTTTTGCCTGAACACAAATCACGGGTGCGTGTTTATTTGTTTGTTTTTTTTTTTCAGGGGTCATCGTATCGACCAAGTGGTCCTAGAGTGTCGCAAGAGGGCTCATTCTAAAGGAAACGAAAATTTCTAGTGCCCTTTTTAAGTGACCAAAAAAAGTGTCCTACGCTCATTTTTTCCCAAAGTCAACGGATCAAAATTTTGAGATAGTCATTTTGTTCCACATATTCGAAAACCATAGCAACTATGTCTTTGGGAATGACTTACTCCCCCACAATCCCTGGGGGAGGGGCTGCAAGTTACAAACTTTGACCAGTGTTTACATATAGTAATGGTTATTGGGAAGTGTACAGACGTTTTCAGGGGGATTTTTTGGTTTGGGGGTGGGGTTGAAGGGATGGGGCTCTGTGAGAGGATCTTTCCTTAGAGGAATATGTCATGGGGGAACAGAAATTCAATGAAAAGGGTGCAGGATTTTCTAGTATTACTATAAAAAATCAATGAAAAAACAAACATGAAAAAGTTTTTTTCAATTGAAAGTAAGGAGTAGCACTGAAACTTAAAACGGACCGAGATTATTACGCATATGAGGGGTTCTAAAAATACTTTAGCATAAGGAGCGAGGTATTTAGGAGGAGATAAATACCTCGCTCTTTATGCTAAAGTATTTTTAGTAATTTCAACTATTTATTCTACGGCCTTTTTGATTCAGGGGTCATGGACAAAACTTACAATTTAGTGTAAAGAGCAAGGTATTAACGAGGGTACAAACCCCCTCGTATGCATAATAAAAATATAAGAATATAAAAGTTTGTTACGTAAGTTAATTCTTAAGTAACGCATATTTCTTACTAATAAAAACGTTCGTTAAAAATTAAAAGTTCTAGTTGCCTTCTTAAGTAACCGAAAAATTGGAGGGCAACTGGGCCTCTTTCCCCACCCCTTATTTCCCAAAATCATCTGATCAAAACTAAGAGAAAGCCATTTAGCCAAAAAAAGAATTAATATACAAATTTCATTTTAATAATTTATGTGCGGAGAGCCAAAATCAAACATGCATTAATTCAAAAACACTCAG
Source organism: Artemia franciscana (assembly GCF_032884065.1). Lineage (NCBI taxonomy): Eukaryota > Metazoa > Arthropoda > Branchiopoda > Anostraca > Artemiidae > Artemia > Artemia franciscana. The sequence goes on from NC_088882.1 coordinate 4,400,203, forward strand.
AAATTAAATAAAAAAACTATTTTTTTTAACTGAAAGTAAGGAGCGAGATTAAAACTTAAAATGAACAGAAATCACTCCGTATATGAAATGGGTTGTCCCCTCCGCAATCCCTCACTCTTTACGCTAAAGTTTGACTCTTTGCCACAACTCTACTTTTTAAAACAATTAAAAGCTTTAGTGTAAAGAGCAAGGGATTGTGGGGGGTGTAACCCATTTAATATACGGAGTAATTTCTGTTCGTTTTAAGTTTTAATGTCGCTCCTTACTTTCAGTTAAAAAAAAAATAGTTTTTTTTATTTAATATTACTTCAGGCTCATTCGGTTTCAACCCATCACTTGTAGTAACTTCATCAGGTAGAGCTTGATTGGTTGAAGATATAACGCCTTTAATAATTTTCCATGTTTTAGCTGAGTTACCACAAGCATCTTTAAATTTCCACTCTAAATATTTTTTCTCGCATTTCTCAAAAGTTTATCAAGAGCATTTCAATATTTTCTATAAATTCTAGTGCAAACTGGATCATTTTTATTCCTTATTGAATCCCTATATAACTGGTGTTTCTTTTTTATGCACCGCAGAAGACTAGGTGACAACCACGGCTTTTTGGATATCTTTTTCCCTGACCTTGTCACATTCATTATACAAGTTTTACTCAAAATAGAGATCAATGTATCATAAAATCTCTGAAAACTAATATTTATATCATCTAGATTTTCAACCACATTATTCCAATCAACATTAGAAATCTCTTATTTAAACTTTTTTAGGTTACTCTGGTCGAGCACAGGTAACATACTCATTTTCAGTCTAGGGCCTTACTGCCTCGGGATAAAAACTTTAAAACTTGCCGAAATCCCAAAATGGTCAGAAACATCAGTAACATTAATCCCTTTGATCTGGAAATTTTGAATTAGAAAAAATATTATCAAGTAGCTTTGCCATTAAAGTGGTAACACGCGTACAAATATTAATAGTCAAAAACAAACTATATGACATGCAAAGCTGAAGGAAGTCCATAGAAGTATTTGAATTCATATCGTTAAGGTCAATATTGAAGTCACCAAGCATAGAGAGTGGGTGCGAACCAGTAGGTAATTTATCCAACTGTTCCTCCAAAATATCCATACAGGCCGGTATAGACCCAGATGGTGGTCTATATGGTACGACAACATAAACATCTTTTGGCATAAGCCTGAGCTGAAGGATAAGTGGCTCAAATAACATCTCGTGATACAGCACTTGATCAGTTCTAACCCAAACCTCGATATCGCTCCGTATATAAGCTCCAATTCCTCCATGTTGTCGAAATTGACGATTCCTAAGATAAAGCGTATACCATGGAATATCCAAGAGAGCAATATTATGCTCATTTAGCCATGTTTCTGTGAGACCAATAATCTGAAAGATGGAAAGTTCACACATCTCGCTTAAAAAAATTAAAAGATGAATTCAAACCCTGGCAGTTAAGGTGGAAAATTCTGAGATCTTCAGAATCACAACCACTATACCCGGACCTCAAACCATCTTTAAATAGGTACTTCGAATTACAAGAAACATATTGACCAGCAATTTCAATATCATAATTCCGGTGGAGCTGCTCCGCAAATATACTACCAAAATCCACATATGAAGCTTCCAAATTTTTAAGACGGCTGTTGCCCGGGGTGCCACGATCACCATCAACCATATTCATACACATACAGTTTTACAACAAAGTAATATGGCCTCATCTCCACAACAAAACAAAAACAAAAAGAACAAAACAACAACTAAACAAGAACAAAATAGAATATAACAAAAGAGTGACACTTTCCATCTCAGAAAAAAACAAACAAAAAAAGAAACAGGCCGTTTTTGGTTTGCCCATAACGAATCCATATACAAGTCACCAAATACAACGGCTACTAATTTCCATAATCACACAACCATAATTAACGCGACAAAATAGCAAGTTTTATTTTTTATTGATTTCTTATTAGTTTTTTAATTAATTTTTTCAGTAACAAATAAACACTCACTAATTTTAATAGCAGTAAACAAAATTTAAGAATCCAACAAACTCTTAGCATTGTACCAAGGCACTTTAATAACATGGTTCTCCTTTTTAACAGAGATTCTGGGTGGTAGGGTAGGAGGTACCCAGTATTCCACAATTTTATCCACGAAACGCTTACGTAACCCAAGTAATTTTTTACGCAAAACCCGTGCACGCGGTGTGACATCACTAATAAAAACAGACTTATAGACACCGAACTCTTTCCCTTTTAGTATATTCGCATTGCTTAGAATCAAGAAACGCGCCTGGACACTGTCAACCTTAATTTTAACAAAAATTTTGGAACATTGAACCCCAGTGAATGCTGGCAACTTGTCAGTTGGGAGTGACAAACCCATTTACAATCACCTCGGAAACCCGAGATGCAGCCTCATTCAAGGGGGCATCATTAAGGCCCCAAAACAGCGAATTGTGCAACTTATCCCGATTTTCATCAACAAGAGACCAGGACACAGCCACATTCATTTCCTCATTGCATTTCTTAATCAGCTGTGACTGGACTTTTACACAACTTTGCAGAGCTAGAAGCTCCGATTTCACTGTTGCAATTTCATTGTCCGTTGGACTACTTTTATTTTCTAGCACCATAACACGGCTGTTAACTGTACCCAAATCATTCTGAATTTCATGTACACTCTTCTTTAGGGTTTCCATGTTCACATTTATAGATTGGACCATTTCCAAAATTTTAAAGATATTCTCTGCATAAGTGCATTCGTTTTCTGGCATTCCGCATTAAGACTCGTATCCGAATTACAAGTAGAATTCATAACCGGATCCGCTAACTTAGATTCTGTCCAGTTGCGTTTGGGTCTGGCCAGGCACTTACGCAGGAATTTTTTCGGGGGGGGGCAAAACCTTCGAAACAGCAGTTATAAAGTAGCACTTTTTTTATTTAGTAATGCAAAAAGCACGTATATCGGAAAATACAGAATAACTTTAATCTGTAGTATTGTAGCGGATGGGGGAAGGAAGACTGAAGCCTCAAAAGTAAGTTTTAGGCTCAGGCTTCACACATGTGTCTAGATTCTTAATAAATGTCCTATTTTTGCCAGAAATCCCAAGAAACCATGGGGAAATTATACATTTCTTAAAATTCCAGGGGGGCACTGGGCCCGAAGGCTCTACACCCCCCCCCTGCATACGTGCCAGGGTCTGGCTTTCTTTCCCATTCTCCATTCTGACTTTATCAAAATAATATAAGTCACCTACCTTTACAAAAACTTATTTTTACCCATGCTAGTTTACAGCATGCAGTTTGCATAAACCGTTAAAAGGGCACGGCTAACACCCCCATTCGGATTCCTCAGGAACTATCTCGAACGTAGAACTCACTCCTTTGTATCCAAGATTATATTGTAACAATTAATTCAAGCACTTATCACGATATTATTCACTAAGTCTACAACATAGCATAGCAACCGTTGTATTCGGGCAAAAGTAGTGAGACAAGTTTATCCATTGACTGCTAAATGTGAACTGAAATGGATTTTCGGTCCATTTCAATTCATATCACATTACACATTATATCACATTTGGTTTAGTTTTAATATAGATTGTGAAATATAGATTGAGAAACTTAAATACATGAGAGCCAGAACTAAGGTAGGATAAGCTTGTTTTGCTGCTACTCGGTTGTTTTACATTTGCTTGTTTTTTCATAGGCATATGTTTGGGGGTGATACCTAACACGGGGATACCATGGGGAATTTATGGTAGGCACGCCACTTGCCTGGGTAGAGAATTTAAAGTGTCGAAACCCTATAGGCAAGTGTGTATTCTCCTGATGAGCCCTTGTGTTAGGTTGTTGCCTCTGAATTATTCTTGTCTTTTTTTTATGTTTGGTAAATGACGACTTATACTTACTGACGACACGGCTGCCTGTCCATGGATTATTCTTTATGGTTGATTGTGTATGGCTATGGTGTTTGACCTATGTGATTGTATGGATGAGTAGGGTTAAGGCCTGATTCAAGCGCTGATCTATATAATCACTAATGTAGGAAAACAGTCTTCCTTTTCTCCTTCTGTCTTGTTTTTTTATGTATTTGTGCTGTTGCACTGGTGATTTCTCTTCTTATTTTATTATTATATTAGAGATGAATTTTCGGTGATTTAACTGAGAGATATTCAATATAGATATACAAAGGACGGAAAGGCAGAGAAAAACAATAAAAAAACGATTAAAAACTACTATCCCCACTTATAGTGTACCTTCTGGCCAGGGGTTGATCCAGGGAATGGTTTTAGGGGCACTTTTGCCCACCCCGCAGAAGATTGAAAATTTCTCTCAATGGAGGGGCAGATTAGAAAAAAATAAAAATATAAGAGACTAATTTATGTTGATTCCCCCTCCATGCATTAATTCTGTATCCGCCTCTGCGTCTGGCTACTTGTTTGTAAAACAAAATCTCAAATAAATTGTATAATTATTGTAATTAATGTAATTATTGTAATTAATTTTACAGAGATTAAAGCTGAAACTTATCTGAAAGTGATAATCAATATATTTTTTTTTTTTTTGAATTTTCAATAATCTAGTTTGTCAAAATCTAGTCTATACAAAGTAGACGCAAGTAGGCCTGATACAATCTTCTCAGGTCAGGTAGGCTCGTTGAGAATAATCTGGTAAGTGAATAAATACAAAAATTCTGCTTTCTTCATTCTGATTTTGTTCTAAAGCACCTTAAAAGACAATTACACAATAGCAGAATAGGCTGAAAAATAAACAAAATCCCCAAACTATAGTTGATGTTGGAGAGTTTTTTTTTCAATGTTAGCCTAAGTCAGTTCTAATTTTATAAGATTTCCATACTTTTTGATAGAAATTAGAGCCTAAAATTAAATGAGGTGGGCGTAAACAAAAATCCTCTGAAGCTTGAACCTTTTATAACGCATACTCAAGAGTGTCCGTGACTATTTAGTCCACAGCAAACAAACGTTTAACGATGTGTGTTTTGCATAAAAAGAGGGTTAATAGCGCTGGTATTTCATAGTATTATGATAGGAGGTAGTCTTTCTTTTTTATATTTTGAGAAACTGGGATATATTAACTGCTTTTTCTTCTAGAAATGACGACTGTATTTGACAGAAAAAACCAGAAAATAGATGACAGAGATGAAATCCAATACTCAACCATTTGGGATCCAAATTATGTTCAAAGTAATCAACTTAAATAAAAACTGAATTTTCATATTTTTATATTATCTGAATTTGTGTTTTTATATTACACTTTATTAAGTAATTTTTTTATCCTGAATGTACTTGTCGCTCCGTATTATTATCTTTTGTTTCAAATTTTTTTATACATTTTTATTTTATTTGCTTATATTTCACGTGCGGCAGCTAAAGAAAAAATTGCAAAAGAAAAAAAAATACCAGAATATTTCTTACTTATTTCTTTATATCTCATGGAAGGTAAAAGAGAAGAAGACTTGAGGAATATTGACGTAAAAAACTACCACAATAATTTTGGTTGTTTCTCTTCTATTTGTATTTCAATTTGAAAGGCTCAGTATAAATTTAAATGCAAACAGATATTGTCCTGCCCTCTTTAATTGATTAAGTAAAAAAAAGACAAAACAGTTTCTTCTACTGAAAGTAAGGACCGACATTAAAACTTAAAACGAACAGAAATTATTCCGTATATAAAAGGGGCTGTCTCCTCTTCAACACCTCGCTCTTCTCGCTAAAGTTTTTATTGTTTTAAAAAGTAAAGTTGTGAGAAAGAGTCAAACTTTAGCGTAAAGAGCGGGTCACGGAGAAGGGGACAGCCCCTTTCATATACGGAATAATTTCTATTCGTTTTAAGTTCTAATGTCGCTCCTTACTTTCAGTAGAGAAAACTTGTTTTTTTTAATTTAATTTCTGATCATTTTTTAAACAATGCCAGGAAATCTGACCCTGTCTCCATGGAACAACCCCCTCACCATGGAAATATCCTCTAGACAATTCAATCTCGTTGAGAATTTACCCCGGACAATTACACTTAACCACTCCGCGCGTTGAATTGAGACGGAAAAGAGAAAGTAAGACATTAAAATAGAGTTCTGAATAAGAATTCTGAAAATTCCCGCAGTGTATGGTTTTCCCTGAAAAGCTCACTCCCTGATAACTTTCCTCTCCATAGAAAATCCCCCAGCAGAAGAACACTCAGTAGAAAATTTGTAACCCCACCTTATAATGTATGCATGCATCCTAATAACAAACACTGTGCGTAAACAATGGGTAAATTTTTTTTAACTTAAGGACCTTTTCTCTGGGGCTATGGGGATCATGTTATTCCAAAAGACATAGTTATTGGGTCTTTCAACTATGATGAACCAAATGGCTATCTCAACATTTTGATCGGATGATTTGGGAAAAAGTGGCGGGGAAGGTGGTCTAGTTATCCTCCATTTTTTCGTCAATTAAAAAGGACACTAGAACTTTTGATTTCCGTTCGAATGATCCATCTTCTGAGATTCTAGGACCCCAGGGTTGACACGATCACCCCTGGGGAAAAAATATATATAAAATAAATAAACACACATCCGAGATCTTTCTTCTGGCAAAAATACAAAATTCCACGTCTTTACAGATAGGTGGTTGGAACATCTACAGTAGGGTTCTCGGATACGCTGAATATCATGGTGTGATTTTCATTGAGATCACTTAAATTTGAGGGGGTGTTTCTTCCTTTTGTTTGGAAAATTAGAAAAATTTTCTCAGGCTCGTAACCTTTGGTGGGTAAGACTAAACTAAATAAATTTTATATATTTGAAATCAACACGAGTAGCCAATTCTTTTAACATATCTATTAGTATCAAAATCCTTTTTTTAAACGTTTTTTAGAGTTTCGGTTACTACAGAGCCGGGTTGCTCCATACTTTCAGTTTTTTTTACCACGACCTTTTTGAACCGCAATTTTCTCAGATTTTTCTTTTGGTTTTTGTGGCGTAGAGAATTCAAAACGATGAGGACCATATCCCTTAGCAAAATGGACCCACACAAGTCACCCTCCTTCACCGCAAAAAAGAGGTTCCATAACTTTGTAGTTTTAAGATTTCCATGCATGTTCTGTTGTATCGTACAGTTTCGATAAATATTACACCGCTCTTTTGGATTTTTTGTCTCCATTTTCAAAATTTGCACTATTTTTGTATACCAATACCTTTGTTAAGAAGATCTATAATGTCAAGTTAATTGCTTGGATTTTAAACAAAACTGAAAACCAAGGAAAAAACCTTTTGCCTCTAGAAACCAAACTAGACGGAAAAGAATAGCCTTTTAAAAACCTTTGCTAAAAACAGACAGCAAAGGTATAGGTCCTTAATTAACTGGATCATTCCGCGGCTTACCTTTAAAAAAATTAATGACTCCAGCTCGCCTGAATGAATTGGAGAAAATTCAGTTTTTAAAAGTTAGTTTTATAAGCTTCATCAATGGAGAAATAATTGGAGGAATGGTGAACGTAACTACCTTATTAAGAATACAATCAAGGCCAGACGATGAAAAATCTTCCAAGTGACTGAAAACTCTGATTATTTTAACATTAGAAGCAGGATTCAGTGCCATGACGTGAGACAAAGCAGAACTTGATAAAATTTGTAATCAGGTTCTACGTTGAAAACCTGACTAAAAAAGCAGCACCTTTTCCAACATTGAAAAAATATGAAGTAAGCGTTTCAAACAGTTCGTGGTAGCGAACTTTAAGTAGGGATCTACTCGGCTCAAAAGTAACAGAAACTTTAAAAATTGGAATCTTGATATCAATAGGCAAATAAAAAAAAGAGGTCTGTTATGCTAATTCCAAATATATAAGATCAATCAAGTTTAGTCTTACCGACCAAAAGTTACGAGACTGAGAAAGTTTCTTGATTTTTGAAATAGAGGAAACACCCCCTAAAATTCATGGAATCTTGGGTTTGAAATTCAAGGACTATTGAAAGACTCTTTGCCGAGTATATTTGAAAGACTGAATACCTATATCTTTAGGGGTAAAACGGGCCCCAACAGTCCGTGGTGAGAGGCCTGAATGTTATGAAAGTTGCCCGTTGTTTATGTATAGCATTTGTTATTGGGAAGTATACAGACATGCTTTGAGAGGAGATTTTGTGCTTAGGATGGATTTCTGTTGAGGTAATCTTTCTTGGGAAGAGAAATTTCCAGGGGGCTATTTTCCAGAGAAAATTTTACATTGGGGGGATTTGACAGAATTCCTATACAAAATTCGTGTTAATTATCTTACATTATCTTTTCCAGCTCAATTTTGCATGTAGAGATGTTTTGGGGGAATCATCGGGGGCTATTTTCTGCGTGTTTTAAATTTCAGAAAAAAACGTTCAACGGAAGGAGGCATTTCCGGAGGGATCGAGAAGCAAATTAAAGATTAAATTCTTTTTCAAATGAAAGTGTGCTAAGGATAATTCTTCAGGCTAAATCGTCCGCAAGAAATTTTACGGGGAGGGGATTTTTTAGCGAGGATGGAACTATATAGAGGGAACTTGATGGTGAGGGGGGTGTACTTCACGTTTAATAAAATTTACGGAGGAGCTTCCTGTGAGGGGTTAGGGGCAGGTAAATTTCATGGAGACTGATCGACATTCGATTTCATTCGATTTGATAACGAGGTTTATTGAAGAAAGTACACAACAATATACATAAAGAAAACACTAAAAAAAACAATACAACAAAAATTAACCCTCCGTAAGCTTTCGCCTGTTTGTAGTAAACCCTTAAACATAGGAATACAATTTCAAAAAATAAGATTTTTTTAATCTGCATTTGCCCTATTCCTGGCGACAACAAACCTTATAACCTACCAATACACTAAACAAAACTGTTTCAATCCAACAAAAAATAGACAATTTATTTCCATTAAATGTTTTTTTTTTGGTAGGAACTTGAGAGCGAAAGAAATTCAATTTAACTTCTCTTCAAAAATCATACAGCTGGAAACAAACTGTTTTAAGATATCAACATAAATCTAACACACTTGCCAACTTTTTCAAAAATTTGGGCAAAAATATTCCAAACATTTGGTCCAATGTGACGTATTGAAAATAAAAATCAAGTTCTAGAGACTTGAGGTTACCTCACTTTATTTGCATATCGTGCAAGATTATTGTGTATTTCATCCACCAGAAGTAAATACATTTAGTAAACACTTAGGAACTAATTTGGGATAATTCTTATACATGAATAATGCATGATAAGCACTTTGCTAAACCTGACAGGAGGATAATATTTAATCGTATATATAGAAATTAAACTGATGTTTCTTTGCTATTTCCAGTCGTCACTCGGAGTGCCTGCATTTCAACACAACGTTCTGCAATTGCAAGACACGTAGTTGCTTCAGGTGGACTGAAAACGTATTAGACCATATACTACCACAAAAACCAAATACAGTTCTAAAGAGAAATAAATTATTGCAATTAAATAATTTGGGAATATATTCTTTAACTTTCTCATCATTCCGAGATTTCTTGCAATTTTGCTACTAATAAAAGATATATGATTTATAAAACTAAGGCGCTTATCAACAATAACACCAAAGTATTTTATCTTACTGGTAGACCTTACCCTTAGATCCTCCTGTGCCTCCAGAGGTGCCCAGGGCGTCCAAGAAGAGTCTCCAGTCGTCTCTGAAATTTGTGGTTGCGACGACGACTTCCCACTCTGGCTGTATTGAGGCGTGAAGGTGCCGCAGGTCGTTGTTTTAGGTACGATGGAGCGTATTTTCGGGTCTTCCTCTGTGGCGGGTGCCTTCGGTTAACCAGAAAAAAGTAGAATTGGGAATTCTGGAATCGTCCATGCGCAGCACATGTCCGAGGTAGCTCTACCTGCGCCTTCGTATGGTCTCGATGAGGGACAGTTGACCTGTGATGTTTCTAGTGTGCTCGTTCGTTACCTTCTGGGTCCAATGGATGCCGAGAAGTCTACGTAGGTACATGTTTACAAACGCCTGAATTCTCCTATCTTGTTCTTGATTAAGATGCTAGTACTGGTAGGCTTGACTGCATAATTATCTATTTGTATATTAGTGATCCAAGGGTACTAATTAGAAGACATACCTTACATAAGAAATCCTGATTTCTTATGATTTAAATTTTTTTTATCTACCCTCATCCACTTATCTATGCAAAGTATACCCTTTTTCATTAATTCTATTAAATGAGCTGAAGTCTTTGCTGCCATAGTAAAAATGGGTATCATCATAAAAACTGGAAGGATGACCTTAGAATTGGGATATAAACTTTGAAAATGATTAATTAAATTAATTACATAAAAGCTCAAGGCATTGATATATACTAGGAATAAAAGGGGGCCTATAACAGAACTCTGGGGCACACCAAATTCAACTACACTTTCACTCGACCTAGCTCAGGAGCGGCTTTAGCGTAAAGAGCAAGGTTTTGAGGAGGGGCAATTCTTCATATATGGGATAATTCCTATTCCTTTCGAGTTTTAATGCTGCTCCTTACTTTCAGTTTTAAAAAATTGTTTTTATTTATTTGATCTTAAACAGATCCTCAACATCCTCAACATTCTCAACATCCACACTATTAACTGTGAGACTTGGAGGGAGAGAAATGGGTCGAGAAAAAGGTATAAGGAGTAGATTAGCCTACCAGGTCTTTTGGATATTCTTCCTGCTCTGAATTTTTTTTATAATAATAAAGAGATTGGGCATTCAACGCAAAGAGTTAAAAATCCCTTTAGACTTTAAATCACTGAAGACGTGCTGCACTCATAAATGGCTTTACTGACTTTTCAGTTTTATAAAGATTTTTTTTTGTTCCAACTCCTAAAAAGGCTAGAGGTCATTTCCGGGTTAAGAGGAATAAACCTTATTGACACAGAAGTAGAAAGGGTTGAAGCACATACAACAGATATAGACGCTTTCACCGACTCATAAAAAGCATTAAACTTTGAACAGAAATTTTTTCCCTCGTCTTAAATATTCCAAGAGTAATCAACTAAGAGATATTTGAGGTAGATCAATTTACTCGGACTCACTCAATTCACTCGAAATACATAATAGTAATTCATAAATAGTATCTAACCTAGGGATTAAATTGACCTGGTCAAGCTATCTACACGCTGTTGGATAATATATAAGTCTTTGCTGCACTGACCGTCACTGAACTTCAATATGAGCACTGAAATAAAGCTTGATTCTGTGCGTTCCATGAACCTTCTTGACAGTCATCCTAAATACAGCACAATTACGAAAGATCTATCTTTTTCGTACGTCCATAATTCTGGCAGCCTATCGGATATTTGGTCATATGATTTGTTTTCCATTTATTACATCTTCAACAGTGCACGTCCACAAAGATGAGCAGGATGTTGATCACCTTCCATTATCACTCTACTTTTCGATTAGAACAAATAGTACAGCCCAGGCAGATTCCCCTGCCTCTAAATGGTTTGTTCGGAGTAAATGGAAAAATGCTAATATATCACTATATATTTCAACCCTAGCCATACTCCTTGGTTCCTTACGTGTACTCTTTCGTTTACTCCAGCTAAATGTTCGTTCTAGAAAAAGCATTTATGAACTGAATTAGTACTACAACCAAATTCTGTGGTGTTTAAAGCATGCTGAGGAGGTTTTTGCCCCTCAGGAGCGAGTGAGAAGAAGTACAAGGAAACCTATATGGTCGTGTGACCCTGAACTGAGAATCATAAAAAATAAAGCCAAATTGTGTCTGCAGATGTATTGATAATGGTCGACCACAATCTGGAAATGCATTTGAAATAAAACAAAAAACTAAGCGTGTGTTTAAAAAACGTCTGCAATCAAGCCGATATAAAGGGTTAGATTGCCCTACCAACAAGAATAAATGGGGCGAAGCGATTAATTCATCTAAATTAGATAATTCAGCAAATCTTAATTGCCCCATCTTGCCAGCTGCGTGGTCTAGCCATTATTCAGTTATATTTTTAGTTAGTCATGTAGTGCACGCATTTTACTCAAAGTTTCTTGATTCAGTTCTCCCGTCTTCCTTGACTCAGGCACAAGTTCTACCCGTTTCTGTTGATGGGGTGATTCTGTTCAGAAATTGAAATCAATCTCGGTTGATGCTGACGGAATTAGTTTTTATCATCTTAAAGTAAATCGCCCGTCTTTGTTTTGCCATTTACAGTTGCTTTTCCAAATGTGTATACGTTGTTCTCTTGTTCCTGATAGCTTTTTGTGCGGAACTGTCACTTCCGTTCTTAAGCGAGATAAGAGTCCATTGGATTGTCCTTTTTACAGGCCAATTACGGTTAATTGTAATCTTAGGAAAATCCTTGAATATATCCTACTTCCTTTCATAAATTTGAATGTCAATTTTGGAGAGAATCAGCTCGGTTTTTAATCTGGCATCGGTTGCCAGCACGCTCACCGTGCTATGGCTTGCCTTTCTAAAGATGCTTCTGCTGAAGGGTATGGTCTTCACATTTGTGCCCTTGATCTTTCTAAGGCTTTCGATAGAATTGTACACAGCCAGGCTCTGTATTCTCTTTATAGTCATGGCACTAACCTTTCGCTGATTTTTCTTCTTAAGTTCTGGTATGGTAAATCCAATCTTCGAATTAAAACTAATGGTACCCTTTCTTCTTTTATTGTCCTTGCTCGTCGGGGTGTGCGGCAGGGCAGAGTATTATCTCCAAGTAATTTTAAATTTTGTATTTCTAGTATTCTTGAGAATATATCTTCTATTTGTTTTGTTGGGTTAACTGATATTTCATACCTTGTTTATGCTGATGATATTTTTCTTATTATCTGGTCTAAACTCAGACTATCGCAGATGGTAAATAGAGTTTCTTATTCTTTTATTAATATCGGTATTTCGCTTATCGTTGGTAAATGTGAGTATCTTTCTTTCAATTCTCCATCCCCTCCTAAATCTCTGAGCTCTAAGGTATTTTCCATCCCTCATGTAGATTTAATGCGGTGGTTGGTTATTACACTTACCAAAAATCTAAAACTTTTCGTGAACTCTGGGATGCTAAAAAGAAGATCCAGGCTGGTTACTCTAAAATTGTGGCTAATCGAGATAACCATAATCGCATTGCCCTTGGAAAGCTGTATTCTACTTTTTCAGATGGTTTTGTTCTTTACCTTTTTGGGCTTTATCCTATACTTAGGAATAAGGATTTTAGTGATATTCAGGTGGCCTATTTCAGTTTTAGTAAATATCTTCTTTATTTTCCTAATTGGTATAGGAATAGAAAATAATAAATAAGTTTCACCTTTCGGATATTAGTGAAAAGTTGACTAATTTACACAAAATAAGTTTTGGAAGCAGCGTATCGGTGATTGTCGCCTCATCATGGCTTAATTTATTTTTTTCATTAAAATTATTGATTTAATGTCATTGTCGTTTAGTTACTTTTGGTGATTTATTGCTGTTTGTTTGTTCTATATTTGTTTTTGTTTTTTTTTTTGTAATGTTATTATTGATTTTTGCTTGTATTTACTCCACGCTATATATATTTTTATGAAATAAATAAATAAATATATAATGAGGGAACTCTCTTTAAAATCGGTAGCGCTAGAGAGTTGCCTCTGATAATTGATGTCATTTAAATTTTGATGTCGCTTTTTACTTTTAATTGAAACAAACCTGATTTTATTTAATTTTGTTGATTTTTGCATCATGTTCAGGCTTATTCTTAATCTTGCGATAGCTACGTCCCCATCTTTACGCTAAACTCTTTCGTGTAACAACAACTTCCCCTTTTCACCAAAAGTCTATCCTCGTTCAACGTCCATTTCTATCTAACTCTTATCTCCCTTTCTTTAAATGTGTGCATTGTAGTTTTTTCATAACGAATGTCAATTTTTTCCCTGTTACAGTGACTTGTGGACTCCATGCTTTTTGCATAGTTATTGCCAGCATATATGTTTCTCAAAATATCTTCACTAACTCTCCTTATATACCTTTAGCGCTAACAGCAAATAATTTTGGGTTAGTACTCCTTAAAAATTAAAGAACACTAAAAATTAGTTTTTTTGTATTATTAAATTTCAAACACACTTAAGAGGTTCTGTAAAATAAAAATTTATTTTACCCTCCCGAAACATGAAATTCAAAAAATTGAATCATTCAAGCACGTATGCAGAATTTTTTTCCGCTAAGGGGGTAGAAAGGCAACAAACATTTTTTTGACAATTTGAATAAGAAGTGTCCAGAAACTGGTGAAGAATTACTTGTTTTTTAGTCTTTATTTTCCTTTAATAAATTGTGTAAATGGAAAAGCGGTGTGGTATAAGAAACTATTCAGTATTTCTAGAGATTTGAGTCCAGCGCCGCCCCGCCCCCTTTCGTCTGTTACTGAAATATCTATTACTATATTATTATTAAACCATTCCAACGCGGTTTTAAGCAGTTTATCTTTTAGTTTGATCTCTAAATGTTGCTGTAATCACTGTATTTAAAAATGTCATGTTTTCTTTCCGTCGACTGTGAGAAATACATTTTGTTACTAAGACATTTATTGTTTTATTTAAGCTTGATTTATCTAAATCATTTTATTTGTTGGTTTTCCTCTTAAATTAATACTTTTATGATAATATAATCTTGTTGATCGAACTATTTGTTTGTTCAAACAGTTCGTGGTAACGAACTGTAGTAAGGAGCGACCCGGCTCAATAGTAACCAAAACTCTAAAGAATTGAATTTTGATATCAATAGCTACATCAAAAGAATCGCATTTTAATGCTGATTTTAAATATATAGGTTTCATCAAGTTTAGTCCTACCCATCAAAAGTTACGAGCCTGAGAAAATTTGCCTTATTTATGAAAATAGGGGGAAACACCCCCTAAAAGTCGTAGGATCTTAACGAAAATGACACCATCAGATTCAGCGTATCAGAGAACCCTACTGTAGAAGTTTGAAGCTCCTATCTACAAAAATGTGGAATTTTGTATTTTTTGCCAGAAGACAAATCACGGGTGCGTGTTTATTTGTTTGTTTTTTTGTTTTTTTTTGTTTTTTTTTCCCAGGGGTCATCGTATCGACCAATTGGTCCTAGAATGTCGCAAGAGGGCTCATTCTAACGGAAATGAAAAGTTCTAGTGCCCTTTTTAAGTGACCAAAAAAATTGGAGGGCATCTAGGCCCCCTCCCACGCTCATTTTTTTCCCAAAGTGAACGGATCAAAATTTTGAGATAGCCATTTTGTTCAGCATAGTCGAAAATCATAATAACTATGTCTTTGGGGATGACTTACTCCCCCACAATCCCTGGGGGAGGGGCTGCAAGTTACAAACTTTGACCAGTGTTTACATATAGTAATGGTTATTGAGAAGTGTACAGACGTTTTCAGGGGGATTTTATTTTATTTGGGGGTGGGGCTGAGGAGAGGGGGCTATGTTGGAGGATTTTTCCTTGGAGGAATCTGTCATGGGGGAAGAAAAATTCAATGAAAAGGACGCAGGATTCTCTAGCATTACTATAAGAAAACAATGAAAAATAAACATGAAAATGTTTTTTCAAATGAAAGGAAGAAGTAGCATTGAAACTTAAAATGAACAGAGATTACTACGCATATGAGGGGTTCTAAAAATACTTTAGCATAAAGAGCGAGGTATTTAGGAGGAGATAAATACCTTGCTCTTTATGCCAAAGTATTTTTAGTAATTTCAACTATTTATTCTACGGCCTTTCTGATTCAGGGGTCATTCTTAAAGAATTGGGACAAAACTTACGATTTAGTGTAAAGAGCAGGGTATTAACGAGGGTACAAACCCCCTCGTATACATAATAAAAATATAAGGTTATGAAAGTTTGTTACGTAAGTTAATTCTTAAGTTACGCATATTTTTTACTAATAAAAACTTTCGTTAAAATTAAAAGTTCTAGTTGCCTTTTTAAGTAACCGAAAAATTACAGGGCAACTAGGCCTCCTTCTTCACCCCTTATTTCTCAAAATCATCTGATCAAAACTAAGATAAAGCCATTTAGCCAAAAAAGGAATTAATATGCAAATTTCATTTTAATAATTTATGTGCGGAGAGCCAAAACCAAACATGCATTAATTCAAAAACGTTCAGAAATTAAATAAAAAAAAACTAATTTTTTTAGCTGAAAGTAAGGAGCGACATTAAAACTTAAAACGAACAGAAATTACTCCGTATATGAAATGGGTTGTCCCCTCCACAATCCCTCGCTCTTTACGCTAAAGTTTGAGTTTTTGCCACAATTCTACTTTTTAAAACAATTAAAAGCTTTAGCGTAAAGAGCGAGGGATTGCGGAGGGGACAACCCATTTCATATACGGAGTAATTTCTGTTCGTTTTAAGTTTTAATGTTGCTCTTTACTTTCAGCTAAAAAAATTAGTTTTTTTTTATTTAATACTAACTGAAAGCCATGCGAATTTTTGGCCCAAATGTAAAGTCATGTATTATTTAGTTTGCATTAGTTTCGTAATTGTTCCTTCTGAATGACTCAGATTGCTTTGGCTGCAACTTTCAGTTACGTAATTAGCATTTATAAATATATGAAATAATGTAAATTTGAGTAAAATTCTTCATAACAGATTTCTGTTATTACCACAGCGATTAAAGATCTAATTGCAAGCCTAGTTAGATCATAGACATAACCAACATTTTGATGGTAGTAAAGGGTAAGCAAAGAGGGATTTTCAAAATATCAAATAAAAATTTGCCATTGCAAAGAAAAGAGTGTCATTAAATTTCAAAATCAAAAGAATACTTTGTATATTAAGATTTTTGCCCCTCCCTCTCAGCGCCTTCTCTTTAATCTAGAGTTTTATGAGTGCTTAACTTGTATCATTTTGAATGCAAAAATACAGCCAGTTGGTGTTTGTATACACTTTGTTTCTGAATCACTCCGAAAATATTTAAACTGAAAGCATTATCATTTAAAACAAATGCAAATGACTGAGGCTGGGCGTGTTCCCCCAGAAAATTCGCCCCTTCGGATACTCTCCCCGGAAAATTCCACCGTGGAGAATTCTTCCTCGCGGAAAACTTCCTCAACATACAAAATTGAGCAACAAAAGAGAGCATATTACAAATGAAAATAAAGAACAGAAGATGGAATTTAGTAATATTCTACCTATGTTCAAATTTATAGGCAAAATGTATGGTGTAGAACATCCGAGAGTATAAATTGTTACGTTTCTATTTATTTCAACTCTTTTTTTCTTGTTTTGGGGGTTGACTTATCCTAGCATGGTAAGAGAAAAGGTGAAGAAAGCTATTTGGAAATATAAAACTAGTGGTAACTATGGAAGAGTTACCCTATGATGACCCAAAGACAACAGGCTGGGAACAAAAAGTACCGGTAGCCTAACTACTTACCGTGGACATGGTCTACTACCGACAATAAGTTTCAACGACCAAAATTTTCGGGATTGGAGGGTGATGGATTTTACCAAGTGGCTGGTTATTTTTACCGATTGATTCGGGTAATATTGCTACAAAAATTACCTCTGTTTTTGTTCTTTACCAACCGAGGCTGATATTCTTTCAGGGATTTTACGTCATCAGCCCATTTGCAATAACAAGAAAAATTAAGGCCAGTGAAATAGTTGTGTTTTTCGTCACTATTTTACCAACCTGAGTTTTTGTCGACTGGCTAAAAACACTGAGGAAGGGGCGTCTCCCTCCTTTCATACGTAGGACCCTTGCTGACAACTACAGTACATGGATTTTCGACCATGGTAATTCCAATAGTGTACTTCTTCAGCGTCATTTTTGAGGAGTCCCGGGCTTCTAAATTCCTAAAAATCTGTTTTCATAATAACATTTTACTATTATATTGAAATTTATCGAAATAACAGTTATCGTTCCTGAAGCAACTACAAAAAGCAATTTTTCTTTCAATGCACGCTTTTTTTAACGCGCTTTTAAACTTCTTGGGTGCTATAGGACGCGGTTCCCTCTTTACAAGGTCGCAGCTACTACTGCAACCATTACGCTGCTAATAAACTAGAGCTTGGTTATTTAGAGGTGAGTATTTCTGGACTGTCCATGATTTAATTTCTGTAATCAAGCTATTTTGTTTTGTACAAACAAATCAAGTATGTTTCGGGTTATTTTAACCAACCCCCAGGTCAAAATTATACGTCTAACCTGGTCCCCGAGCACCCCCTAGAGTTTTAATCATAACAGCCAAGGCTGTTCCTGAGATAAAGCAGATCTGCTGTTTAGGGAAGCTAGGCTTATATAATTTACTTAGGTCTACATCGCTACTTCACCAGGGCTAAATCCTTGTCAAACAGAGGCTCGTAGTAAATTTTAAAACCGACTAGAGACCAGCATCTTTGCACCCTTCCCTTCCTCCAAAATCAAGACATGGTTTCCATTTGACCCACCCTTACCTCCAAAAAAATGTCCTGAAGGCTTCGACTTGTTCCCAAAGCTTTTCTCATGATATTCCATCTACCCTGTTTGATCGCCCGGCAACACAATATTGTCTTTGGATTCACTTTGCTACTCAACCTCGAACAGACTATAGATAACATACGAGCTTTTAGTGGAACCGATTTAGTTTTATTAAAAAAAATGTTTTCAGCCTTCTACCATCCCTCCAGGATCAAATTTGAAGTCTACTAGACCCCCACTCCTAACATTCCTTCAAGCTTTCAACTTCATACCCCAAGCTGTTCTAGATCTATTGCAGAGACTATTTTGATAACATCATATCAAATACCGTCTTAAGGGGAAGATGGGACTAAAGAAACTATTCGTATTCAGGCTATCATAATAGTAAACCTAAACCATTCCAGGAGCGGCTTAGATGATACATTTGAAACTTTTAGGTTGTGTAGGGGTAAAAGGACTTCAAATTTCTTGTTAATCGGGAGTGTTTGTCTAGTTGGTGTGGTAAATCAGAAGATTTTACCAAAAGATGAAACCTCTAGATGTGCTGAGGGGTACAGTGGATATCAGGTTTTTGTATGTATTCCAATATGTATTTCCCAGGTAGCACCTTCTGATTTACCTCACTAGCTAGACAAACACTACCGATTAACAAAAATTTGAAGTCCTTTTCCCCCCTACACACCCTAGAAGTTGGAAATGTATCATCTAAGCCGTCCCTGGAACGTTGCAGATTTACTATTATGATAGCGTGAATACAAATAGTTTCTTTAGACCCATCTTCCCCTAAGTCAAAACATCAGATAAATTGCAGCCCTCAGCACCATCTAAAAGTTTCAGTTCCATCCCCGAGAACATTCACAAAATCTTGCAGATAACCTGAAAACTTCGCTGCGCATAGTGTCTTTTGATTTACCAATGGGCCCCGTGTTGTTTCTGTGGATATTTTGAGATACTATGGAATTTATGGCCTAGATAAGAATTTCCAAGAGCTTCTGGCTGATTAGACAACCAACACCAAATAAACAGGATGGATATTACTGCTAAAGTGTGTCTGTAATCAAAGGCTAAATTTATATAAATTAGAGTCCCCATAGGCTTAGTTCCTATATTTAGTTAGGCCCCATAGGCTATGGGGATACTTTGACCCTGAAGGCACATAATTATTAGACCTGTCATAATTTCTGAACCAAAATGGTTTTCTCAAAGTTTTGATTTGATATTACGGGAGTCATAGGAGGAGGGTAGCATAAGGGAAGCAATTGCCCTGAAATCTGTTTCAACCTTTGAATGGGTTTTGGAACTTACCAATTTCCTTATTAACAAGCCCCCCCCAAAATCTATGTGACCACCCTTTCAGTGCACTGTGGCTGAGTATTTTCCAACCGTTTTTGAACTCCGCTCTGGCCTGTATGATGGTCTGTTGGACCTCTGACGGTTGACGCTCTGAATGATAATGGTGAGCGGCTGCTCAATTGCTGCATCACCCATGCCCTATTAGTGACAAAACTTGATTCTTGAGAAGAGACATTGCGATGCACACATGGT
Source organism: Artemia franciscana (assembly GCF_032884065.1). Classification (NCBI taxonomy): domain Eukaryota; kingdom Metazoa; phylum Arthropoda; class Branchiopoda; order Anostraca; family Artemiidae; genus Artemia; species Artemia franciscana. Next base: position 4,420,140 of record NC_088882.1, read on the forward strand.
ACAGCAATGACGGCAAGACAAAAAAGATGCTTGACTACATCATTGTACAACGACGCTGGCTTTCGTCTGTCCAGAACTACCGCTCATACAGAGGTGCTGAGATCGGCAATACCAACCAACGTCTTGTTTCTGCAAGGATAAAACTCCGGCTGAGGGCCAACAAGAGTAACTCCTCTTCCTCCAAGAAGATTGACACCTTTTGACTGAAGCAAGATCCCTCAGTTCGTGAGCGGTATATGGTTGAGGTCTCTAGCCACTTTGGGGCCCTCCAGTAACGTTCAGAAAGCGAGTGAGCGTTGAAAACTTTCAAGGTTAATGTTCTCAATGCAGCTACAGAAGATACGGGCTTTAAGTAGCGAAAAAAGAAAGAGTGGATCAGCAGCCAGACGTTCGAAGTGATTGAGCAGAGACGGCGAGTGAGACTACGAGGAGATATGACACTCTACGGACAGCTCAACAAACAGCGCAGCTCTATGATTCTCAAGGACAAGAAAGACTTCATCGAAGGCAAAGCCGCTGAGTTCGAGCAAGCTGTCCAAAAGAAAGACATAGGTGCAACATTCAAGATCTTGCGTGAGCTGACTGGCCAACACACCATGGATTCCACAAGCGTGATAGCAGCGAACGGAGAAACCATATACAATCAGTTCAGTCTTCATTCAGTCTTTGACCTATATGGATGAAAACCAGTTTATATTGGTTGGTTAATTTACAGAGGATTATTGTTTGGATATTTATTTCATTGCGCAACTATTGAAATTGTGTACAATGCTATATAGTGCTGTGAACAATTTGCTTTTGATAACTGGATAATTAAAATCGTGTATGCAACTATATAAGTTGTGTAACTTGCTGTGAACAATTTGCTTTGAATAATTGGATATTTCGGATAATTAAAATTGTGTATGCAACTTCTGAATATACATCTTGTGAGTATTGCTACCTGATTTGCTATTGCTTTTACTGACAACTATTGTGGCCCCGCCCACAAATTTTGATGAAATTTGATCATTTCACCGGATGATGCCAGGTGAAAGACTTGTCTTGAATCCCGTGTTGAATTTCATTTTACGGGCTAGAAATGCAGGTTGTTCAGCTGATAATATTGTAAAAATTGCTTGCGATTTTTTCAAAGGAGATATGTTAATTGAAGCAAAGAAGATTTTGTGGGCCGACGCCTCTTTTACTAGGGTAACTGAGCGCCCCAAAGTGACTGATAATGTAAGTGATATGGTTCGAGCCTTTGATCTTTGTGACGAGAAAAAGATCAGCCTACCTCAGTATCTGATTTTCGAGCCAGATCAGGTCCCATGTGTGCCAGGGGAGACAACAGCTACGTTAACTCGAAAGGTTAATGAACTCTACATGGAATTTAAAAGCTTCACTGAGCACCATAAAGCAAGGTCAGTCGTGCAAACTATTCCTAATATGAAACCTCCCCCACCCGCAAAACCGTCCTATTCAGTTATTGTGAAAAATCCACCAAAAAACTTGAATAATCCTGACGCTCGAAAAGATTTCTTGGATAAAGCTTGTGGGGGTGTCAGTTCAAGCATAGTTGTTTTGAGGCCTAGGAGGGATGCATGGCAAGTAGTTCTGTCGGACAAGGGTGCCGCCAATACTTTGGCAGATGCATTAAGCAAAGCAGACCAATCCATTAATGCTAAAGTGAAGAGTCCTGCCTTTTTCGGTATAGTATGCCGAGTGCCTGACGGAACATCTAAAAGTGACCTGTGCGATCTCGCTAACAGCTGTATAGAAGTTGTTCAGTTAGGAAGTACGAGGTCTTTTCGATTAAAGTTTGAGTCACGTGACCACCTAACTATGCCACTGAGAATCCCCATGTTATTGGTTACGAGCGTCTACCTATAACTGAGTACAATTTTTTGCCTACCCAGTGCTACAAATGCCAGTGCTACGGCCATACTGCAAATAACTGTAAAGCTTCCCCGAGAGGCTCTAAATGCGCTGGTGACCACCAGAACTCCAAAGAAAACCCGTGTCAACTTGTCATGAAATGTGCTCTCTGTGAATCCTCCGACCACCCCTGTTATTCGTATAAATGTCCAGAAGCACAGAAACTACTACTTAAGAAATGAACAGTCAAACAAACACAAGTACAAGTACTTTACAAGATTTTACGTTTCTTAATAATTTATCACTGTGCATTAATATTGTTTCTAATTATTACAATGACCAAAATAATCTGTCCACCAACACATTAGCTAGCCCCGATAGCCCTTTAAACCAAATAATATGAAAAAAACTGTGTTTTCTTAAAGAGTAAAGAGGCTGCGTCCCAAAGTCGAACCTTAAAACGTACAGGAATTAGGAGAGGCAGTAGGGGGGCTGCCGCCCCCCAAACCCCCCGCTTTTAAAGACTCTTTTGTACAGGTTTTTTGTTGTGGGGGGACTTCATTGTTACTAATTAATAATTTCGGCGCAATGGTTCTCCTGTCCTCTTGTGTTTAACATTTTTCGAAGTTATTCCATTATTCATTCATTTCAATTTTTGTTAATTAAAAGAGGGCCTTTCCGAAGCCAAGAGCAGGGGGTTAGGGGGGCGGTAGCCCCCATAACCCCCCTGATCTATAAAAGCCCCCTGATTCTATAAAAAAATAGATTCAGGAAATTGAGCTTTGCTTGGTGAAAACAAAGACAGATTTTCTGGACTCTGATTGCTTTTCATTTATTCCAACCTTTTTGCATATTATTACAACTTATTATTTTTACAAATTATTCTCTGTCAATCGGTTATCAAATTTAATTGTAAAAGCCTGCTTAGCTTTCATTGACTTTCACTCAGCCTTTGACACTGTTGACAGACCGTCCCTTTGGCTAATCCTAAAAGCTGCGGACCTACCCGCAAAGATAGTCAGCCTATTCAAAGTATTCAAAGACCTTTGCAGCAGCACGGAAAGTGCCGTCCTGGTAAACGGAAGCTTTTTCTTCCTTCCCAATGCAAAATGGACTGCGGCAAGGATGTGCTACTGCACCTGAGCTGTTTAACTGCGTCATCGACCACATCCTGAACGAAACACACCGTGCCCACCCTTTTGGCAGCAGTTATGCCGGAAGACTCTATCAGATGTTGCCTTCGCGGACGATGTAGCTTTCTTTAGTGACAATCTCGACCAACTTAAGTCTGCACTCGAGACGCTCTGCTCCACAGCCTCTAGAGTTGGGCTACAAATCAACTGGAAGAAAACGAAAATCATGCCCATTGAAAAGACCGCATCAGCACCACCCTCAACTGTTGTGATTAACGGCCAAACTGTCGATATGGTAAGGCAATTCACATATCTCGGATCAGTTATATCCTCCAGTGGCACGCTTGACGCGGAAATCTCAACTAGATCAGCCAAGGCAAGCTCTGTGTTCGGACGACTCCTGGGAGCAGTCTTCCACAAACCACAAATTAGCTGCCATACCAAAGCCCGAATTTACAACGTCACATTCTCAAGCATCATGCTACACTCATCTGAGACATGGCCGATAATCCAGAAACAGCTAAGAAGGGTCGATGCTGTTCAGGCAAGACACCTACTTAGAGTCAAAGGCTTCAAATTGTATGACAAGATCTCCAAAACTGTGGTCCTGAAGACCTTCAAGCTGGCAAACCTCTCTACCCAAGTAGAAGTCCGCTCTCTAAGGTGGTATAAACGGCATAAACTATACATGTAAAGACTGGGATTTTCGAAATATTTGAGACCTCTTGGCTCTGTGGCTGTGTGGCTGTGTTTCGTGATCCATGAAAGAGGGCAAATTACACTCCAGCCAATTTTGACCCTTAGAAAGCGCATTAGAACTTCCAATTTCCAATTCAAATAACCGTTTTCTGTACGGAATGCCTGGGGGATAGACAAAAGAGAGAGAAGAGAGAGAGAGAGAGAGAGAGAGAGAGAGAGAGAGAGAGAGAGAGAGAGAGAGAGAGAGAGAGAGACTTTTTATTATACATATATCATCGATAAACAAGAGAACCACATCAGCCACTTTAGAAAGTCAAAGACTTGTTAGCAGTGGCTGATAAGCATTAATGAGCAGCAATACTGAGAACATTAACAAAACAAAAAAAATTGAAACAAAATGAAACAAAAAGGTGGGAACAAGAAAAGAACAGGAAAACAAAGAATAAGAAGAGAGAGAAAGAGAGAGAGAGGAAGAAAATCATACTTAAAAAACAAGTCAATAAGCCATCCCAATTGAATTTTTTACTTAATCTCTTCCCAGAAGGTGGTTCTTCAGTCTACTCTTAAACTGGCTAACATTTTGAGATAGCCTTATACTCCTTGGTAAAGAATTCCACACTACTGGTCCAGCAAACCTGGGACCAAAACCTCCCCTCTGAGAGCTGTGACACTCATATACGAAATCATCCATAATTCTAGTCTCATGACTATGGTATGAAGAATTCCTTGTAAACATTTGACAAAAATTTCAGGGGACAAACCATAAGCACTCTGAAAAACAAAAAAAAACAGAAAGTTGATAATCATGAAGTTAGCTAACATTAAAGATCATGAGTCTCCTATAACAGTTAACTGTACGATTTTCACCATAGACATAATTTCCTCATAGTCTAATAACTTTGTTTTGTAAAACCTGAACACGTTTAAAACTTGTATAAAATCGACCAGCCCATATCATACAACCGTAAGAAATATAAGGCATGACAATAGAATGACAAAGAGTTAGAAGGGCAGAACGAGGTAATTGATTTCCCAGACACCGAATCAGACCAAGCCCTTTAGATACCCTAGCTGCCACCTGATCACCATGTGCTTTCCAACTCAGATTTTGATCAAGCTGGAAACCAAGGCATCTCACCACAGCTACTTGTTTCAATGGCCTATTACAAAGAAATATTTTTCCATATTTAAATCAACTGGACTTCCTTTCCTACTAAACAATATAAAATTAGTTTTTTTAATATTCACTGATAAAGGGCTTATCCTTGTAAAAATTAAAAGACGCCTTAAAGCTTGATTAATTTTCTCCACAAGATCATCAGCATTTCTTGCTGCAGCTGATAATACCGTGTCATCAGCAAAAGAAGTATTAACAGCACCCAGAACATAAAACTGCATAGTATCTACATATACAAGATATAATAAAGGACTCAAAACAGAACCTTAACACCACAACTTATAAAAATTTATTAGATATAACATTATCAAAACATACACGTATCGACCTCCCTATAAAATAAGATTCAAACCACTTTAAATACTACCTGTGACTCCAAGTAACCTTAGCCTGTCAATTAAAATTTCAAATTCAACCCTGCCAAACGCTTTTTTTAAAATCAAGAAAACCGATAAAGTCATTTCACCATTTTCCATTGATGCATTCAGAAAATCAAGAAAATGCTGCATAGCATGGACAGTAGAGGGTGCTTTCCTGAATCCGAACTGACTATCACTTAAAAAACCATGTTTTGTTAAATATGCATAAAGCCTTTTATGCATAACTTTTTCGTACAACTTCCAATTAGTCAGATCAGTCTTTGAGCCACTTTGGTGTAGAGGAATGACTCGTGCCTCTTCAATTTTTTGCGGGAATTCTCCCGATTTCAGTGATAAATTAATCAGTAAACAAGGGATGGTAGGAGATAAACCATAATAAGTATGAAGGTCTTAAGGCTTATACAGTCATTACCTGAAGAGTTTGACTTAATATTATTTACAATTTCTTTCAACTCCTGGATATTCGTTTCTTCGGCCTCCATTATTAGTCCCAGGCCTCTCTCATCAATGAAAGCTTCTTCACTTGTTGCTTGACTCAGTGGCTGGTCTTCCTTTTGAACCACTTCACCAATCGTCGAGAAGTAGGCACAAAAGTGATTCACAATGCTCTGTTTGCCTTCGTAGACTTTTCCATCCACAATGAGTGAAGTTGGCGTATTTTTTTTCACTACCCAACACTTCCCTGAAAACCTTCCATGTTCCCCTTGAGTCCCCCTTTGTTGCCCCTAGTTTCAATTCATAATAAATATTGACACAAGATCTTCGTAAAGTATTCACTTGATTTCTTATTTTTTGAACTCTTCAAACATATCAGCAGTTTGGCAATATAAAACGACTGATACAGTAGATTCCTCCTCTTTATCATCTGAATAAGTTCTGATGTAACCCAAGGCTTTCTTGGTGATTCCCTCGTATTGCCAACACTTTTAGTTGACATGTTTTATCACATATGGGCTGGAGAATATTCATAAAAATATCAAATGCATGGGATGCATCGACTTTCTCATCAAAAACTGGTTTCCATGACACATTACTAAGTTCCTCAGCAAGGTTTTCAATATTCTACTTTCTTAATTGCCGCTTTGCTTTTTTTCTACCTTTTCCTCCTTGTCATTTACTGGCGGCACAGAAGCTACAACTGGGAGATGATCCGAACATGGGAATACCAGAACATCAGCAGAAATAGATTTCAGGTACTTCGAACTAACAAAAATGTTATTTATTATAGTTGCTGAATGACTAGTTATACGTGTCGGGGCCCCAACAAGGGGAAATAAATCATTTGAAACCATCAAATTTAAAAAATCAAGAGTAGTAGCATGCAAATCAAACAAATCAAAATTAAAATCTCCCATACAAATAAAATCCAACTGGCTAGATGTCGCAGCTCTCATTAGAATCTCAAATCCTTCCGTGAAATCCTCCCAAACGAGCACTTGGTGGTTTATAAACCTTACTTACAATAATTTTTTTTGAATTAATAGCCAGTTCAAGGTAATCGATTCAACCCTACCCTCTACCCAAACATCAACATCCCCCCTTGGACCGCTAAGCATCCCATTTTTCACCAGAAATGCCAGACCTCCCCTAGCCATTAACTTACGGTTTTTCACAAACAATTGGTAACCTGGAAATTGAAAAGAAGGCAGAAAATCCTCAGAAGTCAAAAAAGTCTCGTAAAAACCAATAACATCGAAATAGCTGTTAGTCAGATCTAGCAAATGCAAGATATCATTATAACTTGAAGTTAGATGACAATTCCAATGGCATACACTAAGAATATTCTCACTTTTTCCATAACGACGATGTAACTGGAATATATTTACTCAATCTTTTGCAATCAAAATCAATTACAAAATAATCATTTGCTATTCTACGCGAAGTGCATCTTTCAGTGGAAAAGGGTCAGATTCAAACTGACAGAACCAATTCATGCCAGTCAACTGATCAGACATATAATACGGAAATCATCAGTTTACGAATCACTATAAATGCAAAGTTAACCTATATGAATAAATTTGTTTGCAATACGGGGACAGGCATAAAAATAATAATAATAATAAAAATTCCATAGTGGGGGGGGGAGTAACGAATGATACAAATAGAAAAAAAACCATGGTAAGAGAAAATAAGAAAGATAATATAGAAAAGATCAAACAAGGAAAACAAAACAACGAAGACTACAATCAAGAAATCAAAAAAAAGATACTAATCTAAAAGGTGTCTTCAACCTTCCGAAGCCTCATGAAAACGTTGTATAGAAAGAATTCGCTCACTCATAAAAGCACTCAAGCCCATCTTGTCCTTTATAATATTGTGCATTGTTACTTTCAGGTCAACACCAAGGGCCTGTTTGACCCTTATAAATACAAGGGAATCAAGCTGAGCTTCTTGTTGATATTCATCAAGTCTATCTTCCATTTTTGCAATACCGTTTTCAAGCGACTCTATTTGAGCTCTTAACCCCTTAAGTACTTTGCCAATCTTATCAAATTTTCCATTGTTTTCTACTGACTATCCATCATAAACTTGTGATATTATCTGTCCAGTGGTACCTGGGTTGATACTGTTTTTTTGTGCTACCTTTTCTTTGACCAATTTCCCGATGCCCTTGAGCCTATTGTGCTTTGTCTGTGCTAACTCTTGTTCCGTAGAAACTAACTTTTCAACAAGAACAGCAACCGATGATTATTCAGAATTTAAGCCAGCTAGAGCGGAGGGAGCTTTTTTTGAATACTGTAAGTAGATTTCCGAAAAAATCTCCACCTCTTGAAATGCCTTGTTCATGCTCCGTTCTGTTTTCTGTGTTGCTTCTTTAGGCTTTTCCGCATAGAGAACTAAATTTACTTCTAAAACTGTCTGAAGATCGTGGGATCCATAACAAAAAACTAGAAATTTTGTTAATTTTTCTATTTGGGTATTAACGTCTAAAATTCTTACTGGCCAAAGTGGGACATTTCTGAATTTTTGCAACGCCAAGTCCCCTTTCTTGAACTTGCTCATTTTAAACTTCAGAACTGGCTAACTTAACATAAGACAAATAAGAAGTCAAGTATCAAATTTCAGTCCTGCTAGAAATGCCGTACTTTTATATCCAAAGCTGCTATCCAGTAAACCACAAAATAGTCAATAACTAACAATGTATTATAACACTGCAATAAACATCAATCCAGTTTTACTCAGAGAGTTGTTCACTGAATGAATGCTACTGAAATACTACTTCCATAGTGCATGGAAGGCACCTGGTTCTTTACTTTGGCAGTGCCAGAGTGGGGCATCTGAAAGAGTGAGTGGTTGAAAATATAGTTTTAGTCCCTACTGAACAGTATAATTTATGTTTGCTTAAATTTTTAATGTTGCCTTTTACATTAAAAAAAAATGTATATAATTCAATGAAAGCGAAAAGTGACATTAAACCTCAAAGTTGAAAATTTTTATTTGTGTCCATCCCTTCAAACCCTCACTTTCGACTCTAAGTATTTTAGCAACCCTTTTCTTAATCCCTCAAGAACAAAATTTTTCCTCTATTTTATGAAAAAATAAAGCATTTAGTGGTCCAAACCAAGAGTAGACTCACAAAAAGCTTATTTTTTGCAACATCTTGTTACTTATTGATTTGCGGGGTCTGACGTGGGCATGAGGACGGATATTGTACTAGACGAAACAGGCACAATATGAAAGCCATTATTACTCACCACTTGTGTTACTACTTCTATCCCTAATATTACTGTTGTATACCCTATAATAGGGTTCCTGGAAAAATTATGTTGCTTTAAAATTAAAGTAAAAGGCACTATGTGTAAGCGGGTCGCCAACAAGATATCTCAGCAATATCTCAACATTGGCTGAGGTTCGAAGCTTTCCGGGCTACTACTGTTACTACTTATGATCTAATATTTGAGCTAAATCACAAGTGTAAGTGATTGCAGGTTGTAAGAATAGAGTGATACAATGTTTAGGCCATAATATTAAATTATATTTTTCAGAATACTTGAGGAGGCGTAAAACTAATTTTAAACAGTACTTTGTCTTGTCCAGATTTTCAAAAGGGTGTATATTACTGAAAATAGCTGGAAAATTTTCTCCAATACATAAATAGTGACCCAAACATTGGATTCTTGTAGAAAAAAACTAAAAGATTCAAAACTGTCTTTTCTTTAATAATAAGAAAATAATATCAATAATAAAACTAATAGAATTAAAACACTTTCTTTTATCTTTATCATCATCATTTATTTTATACTAAATATAACAAAACAAAAATGAGCAAAGAAACTGGGTCCTCTGAAGTAACCTTGTGGATGGATCCATTAAACAATGATTAAATTTTAAACTTACATTCACACACGAAAATGACTCAAATTAAAACAACATATTAAACAACGACTGGAAAATAACAAAAATTGGATTAAATAATTGAGACGAAATAAAATAAAAGTAAAGAAAAACAAAAGAAGAAACTAGATGAAAAGAGAAAGGGTGGGAAATATGCAAAGGAGGGAAAAAAGTTACTGGAAAGAAACTACAGAACGAGCTGCCAAAAACCTGCCTTCTTTGAGAGAGATAAAGGGACAACAGAAGGGATACAGGTCCATAGAAGAATTGGTTGATAAACAGGAGACCTCGGAGTGCTGTTAATAATCAGTTAAAATCATGTAGATAATTAGGTACAGAAAATTTGCGAAAAGAACCATATAAGAAAGAAGAGTATGTGCCTGTTGCTACCTGATTCTGTCCGTGAAAAAACTGCTATAAACGATGAGAGTGTACCATGAAAAGCGGATTGCGCTAGATTAAGATTATTTTTCCCTACAATACGATCCAGCGGAGCCATTCCAGTATCACTGTATTGATCGGAAGAAGGGTATAGCCGAGGGAGAAGCAAAGTAGCCTTCATCGCCCTGTTTTGGGCTCTTTGAGGAATAAATTTCGGTATATGTATATTAAACTCTCAATCCATATTCATTTGTATTTTTTTGTAGTAATTTTGGTTATAGCGATGTTTTTTTTTTTTATTTCGATATTATGAGAAATAAAAAATTCAGCTGAAAATAAAGAGAAAACAAATTGTGTTTTGGTCTTCATAAGGCAAGGGGAGGGGAGGTAGCCCTAATTATCTTAGTTTCTCCCCGTAATGAGTTTGAATCGGTTATTCGCTTGAGCTTATGTTCGTTTTAGGTTTCATTTACTTATTGCTTATGATTTGTGGTAAAATTAAGCTTGAAAAATTAATTGAGTTTATTTCTTTTCCTTTCTTGTTTATTGTAGTTCTTTGCTTTTTTTTGAAAAACGAGTTGGGTGAAAATATTTTTTAAACTAATCAGTGTAAGCATTTAATTATTTTGATGCATTAATTGTTACAAAAATTACTTTTTTTTTAATTCCGTTTGCTGTTGGACCCCTTTGGCTACTGCCTCCTTCCCTTATTGTAAAAGTCTCAAGTCCACTGCGTCATTTGCATTCTACTGAAAACAAAATATGTTACAAATATTTTATTTTGCACTTGTGTATATTGAAAATAGAAATATTGATAATAAAAATTACAACGAAGAAAAATCCTAAGCTGCTGAGCTCTCGGCAATCAATATCATTATAAATCCAATATTCAACTAAATGCAATTAATTGCTTACAAAGACTGTTCAAGACACTCATAGTTTTCAATAGAGAAGTACTATAGAGGAGTTATGGAATACATATAGCATAAAAAAGCTATAGTTTTATATACAACCAAAAAATGTCCGTTAATGTTGTCCTCTACAATTTGTTTCACCAAAGTAAGTGAATTAGAACACTTGCTTTGAATTGCACGTTTTATACTATCTACAGAGTCGTTCACGATTCAAGTTCCCCTATTATACTAAACACTCTCTCATAACACTTTCTCGTGTCCTTAAAGAAAAAAAAACGTCGGTTAAAACCTGCTATAATTTGCTTTGAATTTAATAAAAGTAAATATGTAGATTGTAAATTGAAATCCTTCGCTGCACATGCAACTCCACTTCTTCTCTAATACCGATGTTTAGATGAAGCTATTTAGATGAATACCTGACTATAAAAATCGTCAAAAACAATCTTGAACATTTAATGAAAAAAAAAATCAGAATAGTCTGAATGCATATTTGATAGTAATCACTTGAAATTTATTGTCTCCACTAATGTTAAATAGATAAGAACAAACGCCGTTTAGTGTAGAAACTAGTATCCTATACTGCCATATTTAGCTATGACTACGAAAAGAAAGGTGTTTCGGCCTCTTCTTCTGTTACTTTCATCCCTAAAAATGAAAACTATCTTCAGTAAAAAAGCATTAAATAAGTCGAACTAACTGTGACCAATCAATACATAATACTGAGTTGAGCTCTTCCTTCACCGGCTTGTGCCAAAAGAGTATCGGAAACTTAAAACAAAGAAAGCTGACTAGAAGAACTAATAAAGATATCTTTTATTTGGTGACTTTGTCTGACTCGAAAATACTGCGTACCTACATTTTAAGATACTTGAAAATATAAGGAAGGGTAAAGAAAGCAGAATTCCATTCAGTAGCGTTAATATCTGAGAGAAAATGGAGAGCAATACTAAGCCTTTGGTACCTCTCTGTCGGAAATTTTAGTTCCCACCCTGCCGCTAGGGCATTCGGAGCGCTAGTGTAGATATACTTTCGGAAATTTTACTTCCGAGACCTGCTGCTAGGGATTCATAGAGCTACTCTCGCTATACTAAACAATTTTTTAGTTCCCAACCCTATCGTTAGGAATTCGTAGGACTAATATCGCTTTAATAGGCCCCTTCTGGAAGACATCCTTCCATCCCAACTGTGGACGACCTGTCTCCTGTTTAGCCCTAAACAGTTGGTCAAAAAGGAAAATTTTCGGTCATCCGTCATCCTTCATCCGCGAACGTGCCATAGCCATCTCAACCTTTCTCTCATTATAGTCTTAGAAAGCAGAATTGAGCCACGCTTTTAATAGTGTACTGCTTGAAATACGGTTAGTCAGCCGGGTACCAAGAGCAATCTGTAATCAGTTTTTCTTGAAAACATATAGCAAACTTTTTTTAGCTGTGAAAAAAACCTGAGCCTTGGCTATTCTATTTATTTTAACTATTTATATATTATTCTATTCTATTTATTCGAACATCTTCACTGCTCCCACCATCTTTGCTAGTAATACTAAGAAGCTGTAAACCTCATTTCCTACATTAAACGTAGCAGTGTTGTTCTCATACATAGCAACAGTCACTTTAATGTATTGTAGGATATACCTTAAAAGGATAAGATCTTCACTAAAGCTTTTCAATCAACAGAATTGAGCGCTTGGTCATAATCTCTAAAACTGAGGGTCAAAGGTGTTTGATAACTCAAGCACTTCTCAAATATTAACCTAAGAGTAAAAATTTGGTTGACACATCCTCTACCTTTTCTAAAAGCGCAATGCTCTTCTCTTGAAACTTTGTCTACAGCATCTCTCAGTTTAAAAAGTATCTTATTACTAGGTGATTTGCGACCTACAGATACCAAACTAATGCCTCAATAATTACCCCACTCACTCTTATCACCTTTCTTATACGGTGGTTTAATTCAGGTATTCCTAAAATGGTTAGGTACTTCCCCTTTTTAAAAAACCCTATTCAAAATCTTCAGTAACTTATTTACGTTGTGTTATTATTTTGTTAAGAAGCTTAACTTATTTTAAAAACCTTTTCATAGGACAATTTTAATGTTCAGCATTCAGATTTTTCCAGTTTTTGTTGTAAACTTCACTACTGTAAACGTATATACTGTGCATGCTGGTTATTTATGATTAATCCAAAGCTACCCACTTTTCTATACCCACTTTTTCTTAACAGTCTTTTGAGTTAATTAAAAAAAAAGACTAGCTTTAAACTGTCGTATATCAGTTTATAGGCATTCAAAAAGTTCATTTTAAAAGTTTGGATTCATATTTGATTTTCCTCAGATGGACATTGAAATAAACAAGATAGAGCATTATTAAAAAAGCTTAAGAAAATGGAGAACAAGGTTATTAAAACCACATCCTTATAATGAAGAAATTCTGCTCTAACCTGCTTTGTTTTGGTTTTGGAAAGCTTTTATCTTCAAGAAACGGTTCTAGCGACTTTTTATTTCTGCTTAACACATCAATACACATGTTTTGGTGTCTAACGAACATATATTTATTTACAAAACAAATTGGGTTTTTATCATATGCCATTACTTGAGCTTTTTCATTGTCCATTATTAAGATAGAAAGCAAATGATTTTATTTAGAGTTTTATTCACCTTGGTTAAGTAGCTTATATTATTAGTTTATTAGTAATGAGTTTGTTTCCGGTAGCAAGTTTTTCCTTCTAGTTTAAGGCTCAAACTTGCATCAAGATTTGAAACGAAGGGAATTAGAGAGTAAAGCATTACAAATTTGTAAAAAGTAAGTTGGTTGTAGCTGTTAAGCTGGTTGTAGTATCAATACAACTGATATATTTTAGTTTAGAATAAATCGATGGATGAAAGAGGGACAGGCATCATGAGACGAAGAATCATGACTTTTAAAAATCACATACAAAATTAGTCGCACACAAGGTGCAGCGTAATAAAAGTGTTTAACTATACCCAAAGACGTACACCAGTCTGGTGGAGAGCAGGCAACGCTTCGTTAATGACAACGATGCGTAGAATCAAATACAAATGAAGGGCGAAAAGTTACAAAAATAATTACTTACTATCTATTCTTTTGCTTTCAATTCGTTTGAGTATAAGAATATCTGTCAACCAGTAACACATACCAAATATTATTGCTGCATATGCGAGTATTTTAAAAGTTTCTCTTGTTCCAAATGTAGATATGAGAAGTCCACCAACAAATGCACCACTGCTTCTACCTTTAAAATATAAAAACTTTTAAAAGGCTTAATGCTTATTCCTGAAATACTACAGAAAATAAAGTCATTAATTTACATTATAAAATAAAAACAATAAAATAATGTAAAATAAAATAAGTAATATCAGATCATATAAATAATATATGTAATTTAAATTACATCAAGGGAGTGAAACATTAAGTTCTTCGTATCCCCTTTTTCCAGGCTAGTATTTCTCGGAATTCAGGCACAATATTTCCACGCATAGAAATTGAAATTCCCCAGGATCCAGTCCTGTTTATCTCCAATATTAGTTGTTTAAAGTCTATAAGATAGAGTTTGAATCCAGAGGAGAGGTTTACTACCCCTTTAACTTGTTTTTTCTGCCCCAATTTTTTCTGTGCCGTATGCAAAGCCAAGTAGTAGAAGAGTCTACACTAAGAGGCTAGGGAGAGGAGTATTATTAGTCAAGCTAAGAATTTAATTTTCTTTTCAGTCGGACAAGGGTCTTCCCTGTTGAGATTAAGGTTTACCTAGGGTTCAAGGAAAATTTATTCTTGTTGAGAAAAGTAATTAGTAAATACTTTGTTTTGAGTTGAACTGATAAATTTGTGTCTAATCAATCAAGACAATTCCAAGCTTTTAATTCACACTAGAGCAATTAAAGCAATTTAATTTCATTCTTGTATTCAATTTGAAGTGCTTGGCCTCATTAAATAAAAACTGTAAAAGTAGTACAATCAACAGATTTTATTTTTTTGATAAAATAGACTAAAAATTATCAAGCAGTTCGTGGTAAAGAATTGTAGTAAGGAGCGACCCGGCTCAATAGCAACCGAAACTCTAAAAAACGAAATTTTTATAGCAACAGATACAACAAAAGAATTACATTTTAATGCTGATTTTAAATATATAAGTTACATCAAGTTTAGTATTATTCATCAAAAGTTACGAGCCTGAGAAAATTTGCCTTATTTTAGAAAATAGGGGGAAACATCCTCTAAAAGCCATTGAATCTTAAAGAAAATCACACCATCAGATTCAGCGTATCAGAGAACCGTACTTTAGAAGTTTCAAACTCCTATCTACAAAAATGTGGAATGTGTGTTTATTTGTTTGTTTGTTGTTTTTTCCCCCGGTGTGATCGTATTGACTCAGTGGTCCTAGAATGTCGCGAGAGGGCTCATTCTAACGTAAATTAAAAGTTCTCGTGCATGTTAAGTGACAAAATGGAGGGCACCTAGGCCCCCTCCAACGCTTATTTGTCCCTCAAAGTCACCGGGTCAAAATCTTGAGATAACCATTCTGTTCAGCTTAGTCGGAAACCTGACAACTATGTCTTTGGGGATGACTTCATACCCTTGAGTCCCTGGGGAAGGGACTGCAAGGTACAAACTTTGACCATTGTTTACATACAGTTTACATACATAGTTTAATGGTTATTATTAAGTATACAGACGTTTTCGGGGGTATTTTTCGCGTTGGGTCCAGGTGCATCGGGGGGAGGGGGCTACGTGGGAGGATATTTCCATGGAGGAATTTATCATGAGGGAAGATAATTTCCATGAAGGGGGTGCGGGTTTTCTAGCATTATTAAAAAAAAAATGAGAATACAATTTTTTTTTCAACTCGAAGTGATGAGCAGCATTAAAACTTAAAACGAACAGAAAATATTACGTATATATAGGTATATATACACAGAATTTAAATTACTATAGGTATATAGGTATATATATAGGTATATAGGTATATATATATATAGGTATATATATATATATATATATATATATATAAATATAGGTATAGGTATAGGTATATATATATATATATATATATATATATATATATATATATATATATATATATATATATATATATATATATATATATATATATATATATATATATATATATATATATATATATATATATATATATATATATATAAATATAGGGATAGGTATAGGTATATATATATATATATATATATATATATATATATATATATATATGTATATATATATATAGGTAAATATACGTATATATTACGTATATATATATATATATATATATATATATATATATATATATATATATATATATATATATATATATATATATATATATATATATATATATATATATATATATATATATATATATATATATATATATATATATATATATATATATAGGGAGTCCGTCTTCTCCAAAATACCTTGCTCTTTACGCTAAAGTATTTTTATAATTTCAAAAATTTATTCTACAGCCTTTGTGATTCAGGGGTCATTCTTAAAGATATATATATATATATATATATATATATATATATATATATATATATATATATATATATATATATATATATATATATATATATATATATATATATATATATATATATATATATATATATATATATATATATATATATATATATAGGGAGTCCGTCTTCTCCACAATACCTTGCTCTTTACGCTAAAGTATTTTTATTAATTTCAAATATTTATTCTACAGCCTTTGTGATTCAGGGGTCATTCTTAAAGAATTGGGACGAAATTCAAGCTCTAGTATAAAGTGTGAGGTATTGACGATGGGGCGAGCCTCCTTATATACGTAATAAAAATACAAAAATATATAAGTTCATTACGTAAGTTAATTCGTAAGTTACGTATACTTATTACCAACAAAAACGTTCGTAAAAAAAATTCTTGTTGCATTTTTGAGTAACCAGAAATTGGAAGGCGACTAGGCCTTCTCCCCAGCCACTTTGCTTTATAAGAATCGTCCGATCAAAAATATGAGAAAGCTATATAGCCAAAAACAAACAAATTTGCAAATTTTGTTTTAGTTATTCATGTGTGGTGAGCCACAATCAAAACATGCATTAATTCAAAAACGTTCAGAAATTAAATTTAAAAACCAAATTTTTTTAACTGCAAGTAAGGGGTTACATTAAAACTTAAAACGAACAGCAATTGTTCCGTACATGAAAGAGGTTGTCCCCTTCTCAACGCCTCGCTCACTACGCTAAAGTTTTTTATTGTTTTAAAAAGTAGAGCTGTGAGAAAGACTCAAACTTTGGCATGAAGAGCGAGGCGTTGAGGAGAGACAACCTCATTCATATACGGAACAATTTCTGATCATTTTAAGTTTTAACGTCACTCCTTACTTGCAGTTAAAAAAAAACTTTTTTTTTAAATTTAATGATAGTACAGACCCGAACCTTATCTAAGGATACTATATTAGAAATATTCACTAGCCTTAAGCTTACACTAAGCTATTTTTTCTCTGTGACGACGCTTGGGCAGAGGAAACAGCCTCCTTTGAACTGCAAACACAGAGACCATATTAGACTAATCAAATCTGAACAGAACCGTTGGGGAAGGTTTCGAACAGTTTGTAGTAACGAACTGTAGTAAGGAGCGACCCGGCTCAATAGTAACCGAAACTCTAAAAAACAGAACTTTAATACCAATAGTTGCATCAAAAGAGTCGTATTTTTATGCTGATTTTCCCATCGAAAGTTACGAGCTTCAGAAAACTTGCCTTATTTTAGAAAATAGGATTTTTAATACCAATAGTTAGATCAAAAGAGTCGTATTCTTATGCTGATTTTCCCATGGAAAGTCACGAGCTTCAGAAAATTTGCCTTATTTTAGAAAATAGGAGGATATACCCCTCAAAAGTCATTGAACAAAATTCACACCATCAAATTCAGCATATCAGACAAAACTACTGTAGAAGTTTCAAACTCCAAAGTTTCACAAAAATGTGGAATTTTGAAATTTTTGCAAGAAGACAGATCACGGATGCGTGTTTATTTGTTTTTCGTTTTTTTGTTATTTTTTTCCCCCAGGGGTGATCGTATCAACCATTGGTCCTAGAATATCACGAGAGGGATCATTCTAACAAAAATTAAAGGTTCTAGTGCCCTTTTTAAGTTACCAAAAAAATTGGACGGCACTTAGGCCCCCTCCTATGCCCACTTTTCCCCTAAAGTCACCGGATCAAAATTTTGAGATTTTGTTCATTTTGTTCATCTTAGTCAAAAACTTAACTACTTTGTCTTTGGGGATGACTTAATCCCCCACAGTCCCCGAGGGAGGGCCTGCAAGTTACAAACTTTGACCATGGTTACATATAGTAAAGGTTATTATGAAGTGTACAAACGTTTTCAGGTGATTTTTTCGCGTTGGTGTAAGTGAGGGTGAGACGGCCACTTGGGAGTATCTTTCCATGGAGGAATTTATCATGAGGGAAGATAATTTTTTTGAAGGGGGCACGGGATTTTCTAGCATTATTAAAAAAAATAAGAAAATAAATAATTGTTTTTTTCAATTGGACATAATGAGGAGCATTAAAACTTAAAAGGAACATAAAATATTACGTATATACGGGGGTTCGTCTCCTCCACAATACCTTGCTTTTTGCGCTAAAGTATTTTTTGTAATTTCAACTAATTATTCTACGGCCTTTGCGATTCAGGGGGTCATTCTTAAGGATTTGGGAAAAATTCAAGCTTTAGTGTAAAAAGCGAGGCATTGACGAGCAGGGGAGCCCCCTCATATACGTAATAAAAATGCACAAATATAGAAGTTCGTTATGTAAGTTAATTCGTAAAGTACGTATGTTTATTACTAACAAAAACGTTCGTAAAAAAATCTAGTTGCATTTTTAAGTAACCATAAATTGGAGGGCAACTAGGCCTCCTCCCCCATCCCTTTTTTAATCAAAATCATCCGATCAAAAATATGAGAAAGCCATTTCGTAAAAAAATGATTAATATGCAAATTTTTATTGAATTATTCATGTGCAGTGAGCCGAAATCAAAACATGCTTTAAATCAAAAACGTTCAGAAGTTAAATATAAAAAAAACAGTTTTTTCAACTGCAAGTAAGCAGCGGCATTAAAACTTAAAACGAACAGAAACTATTCCGTATATGAAAGGGGTTGTCCCTTCCTAAACACCTCGCTTTTTACGCTAAAGTTTTTGTTTTTTTAAAAGTAGAGCTGTGACAAAGAGTCAAACTTTAGCGCAAAGAGATGGGTGTTAAGAAAGGGACAACCCCTTTCATATACGGAATTATTTCTATTCCTTTTAAGTCTTAATGTCGCTCCTTACTTCCAGCAAAAAAAAACTTGTTTTATCTTATTTAATCGGCAAGAAAACCCAGTCTTTTGATTCATCTATTGGTATCAAAATTCCCTTTTTTAGAGTTGCGGTTACTAATGAGCCAGGTTGCTCCTTACTTACAGTACTTTACCACGACTTGTTTGATTTTAGTTATTATTACCTATATGAAGGGGTTTGCCCCCTCGTCAATACCTCGCTCTTTACGATAAATTTCGAATTTGTTCATATTCATTAAGAATGACCTCTGAGCCACAAAAGGTACAGACGTTTCTCTAACCGTTTGATAATCTAACGTAAATTTTCTCAGAATGGTAAATTTTGATGGATAAGACTAAAATAAATAAAATTATATATTTGAAATCAGCATGAGAATTCAATTCTTTTGATGCATCTATTGGTATCAAAATTCGGTTTTTAAGAGTTTCGGTTACTATTGAGGCGGGTTCCTCCTTATTTACAGTTTGCTATCACGATTTGTTTGATGAAATAACATAAAATGGCAATTGAAATACCGTTTTAGTAAACCAAAATAAAAGAAGTCCTATTTCTTAGGACTGATTTAATTTTCAAGCCCTTACCTCGCAGTTAAAGAGACTTGGGGCCATAGTTCTACTTTTCAATCATGTCATCTAATGCTAATTGCGTTGCTGTTAAATCCATATTTTCATTAAATGATTTTCACGTGCACAACGTAACGTGTTAAAACCTGACTAATATTCAATTCGAGTCTAGCTTTTATCTCATTTGATATGTGAACAATGTTCAAGCTTCGACTATCAACTTACCTAGCTGGTAATGAGTAGAGCAAAAAACCGCTGTCAGGGTTGCCAGGAGCCCTTTTGGCGCCTTAATTGAGCAGAAATTGCAAGCTGCACTGTGTAAAATGTGGTAAGACAGGAATTTCAGGCACTCCAGCACCAAAATAGTCCATGGGTTTCTGCATAGAAGAAAAATGTTACAGAAATAATGATGGACGACTCTTAAGAATTTTTTGTTTCGAAGAATTTTAATACTTTTTACTGGCTTATTATGTCATAAGGGAACAAAGAAGAGCCAATCAGCTTTTGAAACGTGGGGTTGTTTAACAGTCTTATAATATATATTTAAGGAATAATGATAATTACAATAATGGAATGAGAAGAAATGAATAATGATTAAAGGCTAATAAAATGTATCGCAGAAACCAATCAAATTGAAGTGCATTTTTTCACAGCAGAACTGGAGTTTTTTCTGCTTTTCTGCTTTTTTTTATCTTTTGCTTTTCTTTTTATCAGCAATTTGATGATTATGATTGGGAGTATGACATTAAATTTATTAGAGAAAAACAATCTATTCAAAAAATTAGTCATCCTTTGGAAGCTCCCCGTTGTTTTCTCATATAAAAAATTTCGTTTTGAAAAATGAATGCCAAAAAAAATCCCTTTTATTCTATCAGTATGGGGAATGTATATGGACGATTGACGTCCGAAAAATAAATTGCAAGAAATATTTACTAGATATTGTTTTTTACTTTCGTGGTGCATTTTAATAATCAATACAGTTTGTATAAATGTTTCTACTTTTTTTGCTAAAGTTGGATTACTTTATAAAATTATTTTTATATTTTACTTTGAATTTTGTCTCCAGAGTGAGAACACCTTTTTGGATCTATTGAACTTTAAAGCTTGCTTTCAACTTGCATTAATCCAGTGCTTTGAACTTGAATCAAGTCAGTGACCGTTATTTCACAATATTTTTTTGCTATGGGTTAAAGTGAACTAGATTCAGGGTATTCATTTACAATTTGGATAATTTTTACATTTGTCGTGGAAAGACGTAAAATCATTTCACTGTTACGTGACCTAATGAGCAGAGTGTATACCTGCACTATTAACTAGTTTTGAATATTGAATATTGAATATTTTGTTTAAATAAACAATTAGGCCCTGTGCGTTAACCTGCGCTGTTCAGTGCAAGTTATAAAATTTTATAACATGCACTGTTCAGTGCACGTTATAAATGGTGAAAACTAGTTTATATTTGAACATTCAAATTCAAATGATGATTTTGTTTTGTTCCTTTGTAGGCTAACTTAAGTATTGGAAAATTATTTTTATTCCCGTTGAGCGATCATTCAAGTTTTCGTGCCTTTCCTCCTTGGGTGACTACATCGAACTTGTTTATCATGGGACGTAGGCGAGGTGGCATACTCAAGCAGTATTTTTAACTTAATATTTCTAACTAAACTAAAATATTAACTATAAGAAATATTAACTATATTTAAAATAAATATTAGACATTATATTATAATATATTATAAATATCATAACATATTATATATTATAATATATATTATATATAAAAACTGTTATCAAGAAATCTTTCCTCTTATCTAGTAAAAGGTTCTTAAAAATAGACATTTATAATAAAAAAGCTATATGGACAAATTGCTTTAATACTACAGTTAACTTGAGATGTTACAGCTTGGATATGATTTTTGAGTTATTAGAATTTGTTTTATACAATACTTATATAAGATTTGGGGGTGATTTGTACAAGCAAATTGTGGGAATTCCCATGGGGGGGAATGCCAGCCCATTTATAGCTGACTTGTTTTTAAGTCAACTAGAATATTAATATATGATGGATAAGAATAATCCAATTAATTTAAAACATGCTTTGTCAAATAATAAAAGATATTTAGATGATATTTTGGTCTTAAATTGTAAGGATTTCATTGATATTTCTAAAAACATATATCCATCAGAGCTTATTCTTGAGCCTAGTCATGGCGCTGGTCATGAAGATCATTTCTTAGATTTAAATATTAATATTTGTGATAATAATAAATTAAGTTTTGAGATGTATAATAAAACGGATGATTTTGATTTTGAAGTGATTAGTTTCCCATTCCCTGAAAGTAATATACACTCAAATATCACATATTCAGCGTTTTTCTCACAGTTACTTCGTTATGCAAGGAATTGTAGTAATTATATTGATTTTAAAAATAGATGTAAAATCTTAAGCCAAAAATTGATATCAAGAGGTTTTTCTGCAAATAAATTAACTTGGCAATTTAAAAAATTTAGTTTTCATTATAACGAACTTTTAAATAAATATCAAAAGAATTATCTAGAAATACTTAAAGAAATTTTCAACTAATTTCGGAGGTTCGAGAAATGTTTTCGCAGCGCCATTTATTTTGAATTGTGTTTCTAATTGAGCGGATTTTCTTAAAAATTAGCCACATGGTAAAGATGAATTCTATAATTGTTTAGTTCATTCAGGTTTTTTGCAATGTGTTAATATTTGTGATTTGGTAAAATTTATAATATTTAGTTTACCTATTGTTGCCAAAGGGAGGGATATATTGACAGGATAAGCTTGTTTTGGTTTTACTTGGTTGTTTTACATTTGCTGTTTTTTTTTTCTTTCATAGGCATGTATTTTGGGGGTGATACCTGACGCGGGGATGCCATGGATATTCTGTGGTAGCCACAACACTGTGCTGGGTAGAGAATTTAGAGTGGCGAAACCCTATATAGGCCAGTGTATTCTCCTGATGAGCCCTTATGTTGGGTGTTGCCTCTGAATTATTTGTCTATATTATTTTTTCTATTGTTTGGTAAATGACGACTTATACTTATTGACGACATGACTGCCTGTCCATGGATTATTCTTTATGGTTGATTGTGTGTGGCTATGCTGTTTGACCTATGTGATTGTATGGAGGAGTAGGGTTGAGGCCTCATTCAAGTCCTGGTCTATATTAATCACTAATTTAGGAAAACAGTCTTCCTTTTCTCCTTCTGTCTCTCTTTTTTTTTTGTGTGTGTTTGTGCTGTTGCATTGGTGATTTCTCTTTTCATGATATGATATATAGTATGATTTATACGTTATATAATATATATTCTAGTGTAATATATTATATTTTAATATATATTATATTATAAAAATGTATTTTAAAAATTAAATTAATATTAAAATAAAGATTAACTGAACCAAAACAACTAAAATATTTCTAAATTAAGCAAAAAACTGCCGTGCGCTACTGCTATTCGTCTTCCAGTATAAAACTGGAATCCATGCAAAATGTAGATTTTTACCAACTAAAATTTTAAATCTATGCTTGAAGTGCCACGAAATTATATGAAACTATAATGGAAATTGGCTCTCTGACTAAAAAAAGGAGGTATTCCCCGAATAAGGTGGTGAGAGGTTATAAGATAAAAATCTAAAGGAAAAACAGAACTCCATGGAGGAGAAGAAATACTGAAGCCTTAAAAAATTATGGGTGAAGACAGAGCTTCCACAGCTGTTTTGACCTTAGGTGACCTGGTGCTGCATTAAATTATAATTAGCAGTAGTAATTTAAGACCAAGCCTGCACAACCGAAGCACAGGAAAGGAGAAATTACACAAAACCCTGAAAAAATTCAACAAACCTAGCAAAAATATTTTAAATGTTGGTATGGGAATAAGCTTTTACCTTTAAAATAAATCTCCCTCTGATAACAGCTAGATCAAGGTGCAACAGCGTATGCAATGGTATCGCTAAGATTAGGGTAGATAAGTAGGATGTCTAGATTTACCCGCTTAGGCCTGCATATACTTGCTTTTGCGAACCACCTCTTATTGTTTTTGTCAGCTGCTATTCATGAAATGGGTCGTCTAAAGATGTGTAACAGGTTATACTTTTTTTTTACCATTGTGACTATAGTTGATGTTTTTCAAAGTTAGACTTAAAATATTCGCTCCTTACCTATCGTTTATTATCAAAAGATGTTATAATCAAAGTGAGGGTACTTTATAAAAACTAGACAACTTACGTCATGAGGCTAAATCCGATGAATCTCACGGCATATGACCAAAAGGCCATAACAACAATTGTCACTATTCCAACCTTTTCAATGATTTTATTAGAAAAACATAGAAAAGGAAGACCAGAAACGCATGCAACGGTCACAGACAAACCTAAAATAAAATTTCAAGTGAAAAATTGCTTCTAATTAGTAATATATCTTTTAAGCCTCGTAATGTCTGGGATAGAGGCTGGTCTTAATAGGCCTATAACAGCAATCTTTATTTATGGAAAATACCTTGAACAGGGTGAAGAGTGGTAATAACACCAAAGTAGAACACTGTTAAATTTACTTTTTATGCTTACGATAGAGGAAAATGTGCTTCTTTTAGTGATCTTATACTAATAAGGAGAATGGAACAGAGGAAAAAATCTCACCTCTTCTAGTTGCCTCTTCTATAAGGGATAATTTTTTGGGAAATTTCGTTAATAACGTGAATAGTGGTAATAGCACCAAAGTAAAACATTATTTTTTTTTTTTAATTTAACAAGTAAATTCTACAGTGTTCTGCTTTGGTGTTATTACCACTATTCATCTTGTTCACGGAAAGAAAATGTTCACATTTTATAATTGCTTTATGCACTAGGCTAATTAAGACTAGGAAAATCTTCTCTCAGAAATTTCTGTATAGGCTCAATATGGGTAAAATCCTTACTTTCGTTTTAAAAACTCAGAAGGGGCTTTGAGCCTTATTTGGGTGGCAAATAGTTTAAATGAAAATTTGTCATGAGTCTTAAAGGTGTCTCTAAAGAGACTTAACTTTGTGGTAACAGTATGTAAGTCAAGGTGTTTGCTGCTTTCGATTTGGACGATTATTAGTAAACTCATGCGAAGCATATCATGAGAAAATACCGTGAACAAGGTGAATGGTGGTAATGACACTAATGTACAACACTGTTAAATTTACTTGTTATGCTTACGCTAGAGGAAAGTGTGCTTTCTTTTGGTGATCTTATGCTAATAAGGAGAATGAAACGGAGGGAAAAAGTTCGCCTCTTCTATTTGCCTCTTCTATAAGGAATTCATCTTTTTTGGGAAATAACCAAAGTAGAACATTGTTCTATTTTCTTATTTACTTTAGTAAAAAGGAAATTTTGCTTTCTTTTCATCATCTTATACTAAAAAGGAGACTGAAAAGGAGAGAAAATGTTGGCATTTTCTGATCGCATTATGCACTATGCTAATTAAAACTAGGCAGATCTTCTCTCAGAATTTTTTTGTATAGGCTCAATAGGGGTAAAATCCTTACTTTCGTTTTAACAACTCAGAAGGGGCTTTGAGGCCTTATTTGGGTAGCAAATAGTTTAAATGAAAAACTGCCACGGGTCTTAAAGGTGTCTCTCAAGAGACTTTGTAGTAACAGTATGTAAATGAAGGTGTCTGCTGCTTTTGATTATTAGTAAAATCATGAGAAGTATATTGTTCAGTTATTTCGAGCATAAGGCTACTACTTGATAAGTCTGGATAACTAATAACTAATATAATAACTAATATAAGTCATAGTTAATTTCAAGATATAAAAGTAGCTTTTTCCACCAGAACTTTAGGATTTCAATGAATGTTATTATCAATTCCAAAGCCTGACATACCAGATAATAATTTTCAAAATATTTTTGAAAAGATGCTAATCAAAGAAAAGTAAAGAGCTATATTAAAACCTTATATAACAATAAGCAAATTCTTGTAATAATCTTAACAGAATAATACTGAAAAAAAAATATAATAAAAATGAAAACTACAAACTGGAAGCAAATTGAATATTATTCAAACCAAAAATTAAGCTCCATTCAATTTCAGTTTCAATTTTATATGTTTTAAAAGATAATCGGTAAATAAAGTTCTTGTGAGTATCAATTGACTATGTGGACTGGGCTAAAAGATTCAATCAAGATAAAATTAGCACAGACTTGACACACTAATTTAGAAGAAAAAGGGAAATCGGTTGTAAAAATAAAGAGCTATTTTAAAGCCTGAGTCGGACAGGAATAAAGAAAAGAAATAGAAAAAATAATAAAGGAAATAATATCACAAGACAAACCAAGATTTACAAGTAAGAGTTGTGTCTTCTCCCTCTCAAACCTTATGAGCTGCTAGAGTACCATTTGAGCGTGGTCTTTATTGGAAAAACATCTACAAAAATCAAGAAGAATTACCAAAATGATTAACATTGTTGAAAACAATTTATGGAAGTAGTATGATTTTTGAATATTAAATGACGTTGTTTCCTGGAAGTTGAAGAAATTCTGAATCTAAAATGTTATTTTTGCAAAAGTGAAAATTTTTCAAATATATTTTTTTTATAGAGCGTAAATTACTCTCTAGGTTCCATATTTTCAAAACCAAAACAGTTTACTTTTGGCAATTGTGATAATTCTGGATGACTATTATGATTGTTTTATCAACTTTTATATTAGTCTGTGAGGAAGGATTTGTTTAAGAGTAAAAAGTAATAGCCTGCTTAACGTGACTTCTTTTAGCAGCATGCTTAGAAAATTTTATTTGAAATGTAAGAGCCACTTATAAGTTTGTATTAAAAATACTTCTTAATATTTTTATTCGTTTATCATCTATTTTTATATTTTTGTCATTGTCCTTTTCTTTCTTTGTTTCAAAGTGCTCTATTTCGAACGTGGATTTGCTGTTCAGCATAGCAAAATTTCAGTTTGTTCTTTGATTTATCTAATTTCTTTAGGGTTTGTTGTATATAATGGTATATTTCATAACGCTCCATGGTATTTGATTATATGGAGGAATTAAGGACTGTTTAAATATTCAGAAAACTATGGCTGTGTGTTTTTTCCTGTCAATATCATTTTTCGTATTTCTCTTTTCTCTTTTTCTTTCACAGTGCATTTCTGCTCTGTACAGTAGGGAACAATTGATTATTATTATGATAATCATAAAACAATTGATGGAAGTGGCATACAAAATTTAAAAAGCAATTATTGCTAAAACTAACTTAAAAATCTAAGAAAAAGAATTTTGATAGAAAAGTACAAATAAAAAACCTGGTATTTTATTGTAATTCAAAATATATTAAATTCTCAAGTTTAAAATCTTCCATCAAAAGTGAGCCCGAAAGACTTCGGGAAAAAGTAGTTACTTGGTCACCCAGCAATTAACTTTCTTGCACTCTGAGGGTTTAAGTCAGTAGTATCGCCACAATACTCCCAGTGAGAGCCCTATCCCTGATATTAAAGACGCCCATATCCCGTCATCCATGACAGCCAGCTGGTGCATGTTACCATCATAGGGAATATTTTCTGATGCAGGTGCATGTTACGTAATTGGAGTTGAGGGTGACGCAATCTTGTGTGCCCTGTTAGATTTATTGGGAGTGAGGTAATATCACGTGACTTACTAGATTTATTAGGAATAACGTAATGACAGCACACACATGGAGGTGTTACGTAATGGCGGCGCAAACGTGGGTGTTAAGTAATGACAGAGCACATATGGGATGTTACGTAATGATGGTCCACACGCAGTCGTTACGTAATGACGGGGGAGGCACACATGGGATGTGAAACAATCCTAGACGTGGATGTAACGTAAAGGCGGTCCATATGTGGGTTTTAAAAAATAGCGGTGAAGACGTGGGTGTTACGTAACGGTGGCGCACACTTGAGATGTCACGTAATGGCAGTGCAGATGTGGGGTGTTACGCAGTGACGGTTCACACGGGGCTTGTGACGCAATCTTACACATAGGAGTTAAGTAATGACGGGGGACACATGTTGGTGTTACGGAATGACAGCGCACACTTAGTATGCTAAGTAATGACAGGAGACACGTCTGAAGTTACGTAATGACGGTGCAAACATTGATATTACATACTGCTTCAAGATATTTTTTCCTTCAGGGTTTCATTTTCTTTCAAGGCATTTTTTTTCTTTCAATGCGTTTTTTTCTTTCAAGGCGTCTTTTTTTTTTGAGATTTCATTTTCTTTCAAAACGCTTTTCCCAGGGAACCTTTATATTCTAAATCTATTTGTCCCCATTAAGATTCAAAAGGGATATTTTCCATCCAATGAAATGGAGCATTAACCAGGTTTACTATGAAAGCCTTTCTAATATTATTATTTAGGAAACAAATTTTACAAAACCCTATATTCGACCCACGGAAAAATCCTTGTCCCGCTTAATAGAATGATTAAGCTATTGAGTACGCGTTTCCTATGACTACAATAATTGAGGCATACTTCGACGTCTGCGGTACTTTCTCTCTCAAAGGATACTTCTAACTATATATTATTCCTTGGATTATCCATATATTTCCTGCGGTTACCTCCTATGGAGCAGTAACTTCTTATGGAGCTATAGAAGAGTGTAAGTTCTACAAAACAAAGCTGTTAGAACAATCAGTAGATATATCCACTATGTTCAAGACACCTGTGCTTGTTTAAGGTCCCTGAAGCTCCTTATTGTAGGTCAGATAAGAGATTACCAAGCTGCATTATTTGTGTTTCAGTGTATCAAAGGCTTAGCCCTGGTGTTTAAAAAAAATTTTACCAAATAAATAGTGACCTGCATAATTATGAAAGTAGGCAAAGTCATAATATAGTTGTTGATCTGCGACGTGGTAGTAGGTCTTCATCTTCAATGAAACGCCTTGGTCCATCTGTATGGAATAAGCTACCATTGAGCATTACGGCGGTGGAACCTGTATCTCAGTTAAAACCATTTAAAAGATTATTTTTGTGGGGGAACTTGCTGAATTTTAATATGGCTAGTAGATGGAGTAAGGGAGTAAGAAGTAGGAAGGTATTGTGGACAGGGACTAAGGTGGGGTTGGGAGGATAGGGTTGGGTCGGGGGGGGGGGGGGTAAGTTGAGTTTTGCAGACGGATGGAGACTGGATTTGTTTTTATTATTCTTTTTCAATTTTTATTTATCAATTATTATTTTTAATTAGGATATTTATTTGTTTATCTGTTCTTTCATATATATATATATATATATATATATATATATATATATATATATATATATATATATATATATATATATATATATATATATATATATATTAAATAATTGAGATTTAAATAAATAGTCGAGTTAATAGGTAAGTAGTTATGTGGACTTTCACAAGACCGCAAACCCTCATAGGTTTTCTCCAGTACGAAAGTGTCGTTTAATTTATTTATTTATTTGTTAATTTGAAATAATAAACTTATATGAACTTGAAGGACCGCATGTCTTATTGACCCACATTAACTTTAAATAATAAATTTGTTCAATCGATTTAAGAGGCAATTTGTGAATAAATTACTTGCAATTTCTTTCGAACTATATTAGGTTCATTCAAAAAGGAAGGGGTATAATATAGCTTTAGAGGGGCTGTATATGGGATACCCCTCCTTACCCCTATATTCAGAAATAATTTTATGTTTTAGATTTAAATATTGTTCTTGAATTTTACTAGATTTTTCTTCTTATTATAAATAACTTAGAACTTACCGAGTAAAAAATTTGGGGTTTTAATGTCGTCAACTAGGAAAATGAAAAGATAGTTATCCATAAAACCAAAATTGGTGCCAAGGAGCAGCATAAACACGAGAAATACAGGTATCTCAGGTATAGTAACCAGTTGCTTGAGGTTCTTAAGGAAAGATCCCTCGGATTTTTCAGCCTGGAATAAATGGTTTGTGATTAGGAAAGTAGTTATTAAATTTCCCTTCAACATTACGGAACATAATATAAAGGTCAACTTATGGATTAATAATCTTATTTTAGGAAATTTTCTATGATTTTTTCAGTTTTTGTGTTGAAAATTACGACGGGTTATAAGTTTTAATCACAAATTAAAAAGCAGTTGTATTCTATATTCACTGAAAAAACTTGTATTTTAGAGGAAATATTTTGTCTTAAATGAAAAATTCATCTTTTTTGTGAATTGATAGATTTAAATTTTTCAGTTAGGTACTTGCAGACACCATATAACCTATTTACATGTCAGCCATTCTTTAAGATATTAAGATAAAAAAAAAAAGTTGTAAGGAGCAACATTAAAACTTAAAACGAACAAAAATTATTACATGTATGAAGGGGATTACCACCTCCTCAACACCACGCTCTTTACACTAATTTGTTTTAATACTTTTAAAAAAGCTTCCTATTATTCTAATTAACATCCGTTGTGTTTCAGGAGTTGTTCTTCAAGAATTGGGATAAAAATCAAACTTTAGCATAAAGAGCGAGGTTTTGAGGAGGGGGCAATCCCCTTCTTACATATAATAATTTCTGTTTGTCTTAAGTCTTAATGTTGCTCCTTACTTTCAGTCGAAAAAACTGTTTTTTTTATATTTAATCTCTGAATGTTTTTAAGTATTTCTAGGATTTCTGTCCCCAGCTCCACGGAAAAATCCCCCTATCCAAGGAATTATCTTCTAGACAATTCAATCCTGGTGAAAATTTACTCCGGACAATTACCCTTAACAACTCCACGCGTAAAATTGAGACGAAAAAGAGAAAGCAAGACGTTTAAAAAGTATTTTGTGTAGGAATCCGGTCAAATTCCCCCGGCCGTATAATTTCCCCCGACTAGTTCATCCATTAAGAACTACCTTCCCCGTAGAGAATCCCTCCGTGGAAAAACCCCTATAAAAAAGATCCCCCCAACCAAAAAATGTATACATACTTCACAATAACAAATAGTATGTGTAAGAAACGGGGAAATTTTGTAACTTAAAGACCTCCTCCGGGGCTGTGGGGGAATCGTGTTATATCCAAAGGCATAGTTATTGGGTCTTTCAACTATGATGGGCCAAATGGCTATATCAAAATTTTGATAGGACGACTTTTGGAAAGAAGGGACAGGGAGGGGGCCAGCTTGCCATCCAATCTTTTTGGTCACTTAAAAAGGGCCCTACAACTTATTATTTCCGTTTGAATGAGCCCTCTCACGATATTATGGGACCACTGGGTCGATATTAAAACTTAAAACGAACAGAAACTACTCCGTATTTGAAAGGGGCTTTTCCTCCTCAACGACCCACACTTTGCACTAAAGTTTTTTACTGTTTTAAAAAGTAGAGTTAAGAGAAAGATTCAAACTTTAGCCTAAAGAGTGGGTCGTAGAGGAGGAAAAGCCAGTTTCATATACGGAGTAATTTCTCTTCGTTTTAAGTTTTAATGTCGCCCTTACTTTCAGTTAAAAAAAAGTTTTTTTTATTTATCCCTATAAGAGGCAATAAGGAATAAAAATACAAATTTATTTCTGAAAAATGACACGCCATTATTCACATCTTAATTTTAAACAATCATTCAACAATCACTCATTCAACTCATCCCCGTATCTACGGCCAAATGCGATCTATCAAACAACTTGTGGTAACGAACTGTAGTAAGGAGCGACCCGGCTCAAAAGTTACCTGAAACTCTAAAAAACATTGAATTTTGATACCAATAATTACATAAAAAAAATTATATTTTAATGCTGATTTTAAATATATAACCTTAATCAAGATTAGTCTTACCCATCAAAAGTTACGAGCCTGAGAAAATTTGCCTCAATTTAGAAAATAGGGGAAAACACTCATTAAAAGTCATACAATCTTAACGAAAATCACACCATCAGATTCAGTGAATCAGAGAACCTTATTATAGAAGTTTCAAGCTCCTATCTACAAAAAAGAGGAATTTCGCATGTTTTGCCAGAAGACAAATGACGGATGCGTGTTTATTTGTTTGTTCTGTTTTTGTTTTTGCCCAGGGGTGTTCTAATCGACCCAGTGGTCCTAGACTGTCGCGAGAGGGCTCATTCTGACGGAAATTAAAAGTTATAGTGCCCTTTTTAAGTGACCAAAAAAATTGGAGGGTACCTAGGCCCCCTCCCACGCTAATTATTTTCCCAAAGTCACCAGATCAAAATTCTGAGATAGCCAGTTTATTCACCATAGTCGAAAACCCTAATAACTATGTCTTTGGGGACGACCTATTCCTCAAATGGGAAGACACTTTCAATGAAGGGGGCGCAGGATTTTTTTTAGCATTATTTATAAAAACAATGAAAAAATAAATACGAAAATTTTTTTTCTACTGAAAGTGAGGAGCAGCATTAAAACTTAAAACAAGCAGAAATTATTACGCATATGAGGGGTTTACCTCCTCGTTATACCTCACTCTTGACGCTAAAGTATTTTTAGTAATTTCAACTATTTATTCTATGGCCTTTTTGATTCAAGGGTCATTCTTAAGGAATTGGGACAGAATTTAAGCTTTAGTGTAAAGAATGAGGTATTGACGAGTGGTGAACCCCCTCATATACGCAATAAAAACATACGAATATAGAAGTTCGTTACGTAAGTTAATTCATAAATTACGTATATTTTTTACTAATGAAAATGTTCGTAAGAAATTAAAAGTTCTAGTTGCCTTTTTAAGTAATCAAAAAATTGGAGGGCAACTAGGCTTCCTCCCTCTCTCCTTTTTTCTCAAAATCTTCAGATTAAAACTATGAGAAAGCCATTCAGCAAAAAAAAAAAAAATATGCAAATTCCGTTTTAATTGTTTATGTGGGGAGAGCCAAGATCAAAACATGAATTAATTAAAAAACGTCCTGAAATTAAACAAATAAAAAGTTTTTTAAATGAAAGTAAGGAGCGACATTAAGACTGAAAACGAACAGAAATTACTCCGTATATGAAAGGAGCTTTTCCTCCTCAACGCCCCGCTCTTTACGCTAAAGTTTGACTCTTTCTCTTAACTCTTTTTTTAAAACAGTAAGAAACTTTAGCACAAAGAACGGGACGTTTAAGAGGAAAAGCCCCTTTCATATACGGAGTAATTTCTGTTTGTTTCAAGTCTTAATGTCGCTCCTTACTTTCATTTAAAAAAACTTGTTTTTTTTTATTTAATTTGACATAAAGACCGAACGAAAATGATCAAACAGTTAATGGTAACAAAATGCAAGCAAGAAGCAACGCAGCTTAATAGTACCAAAACTCTAAAAATATAATTTTGTTACCGATAGATATATCCAAATAATCAGTTTAATATGCTAGTTTTATAATACAAGGTTTATAATACAAGTTTTATTAAGCTACTTGTTACCCATCAAAGGCTACAAACCTGGGAAACTTTGCCTGGTTTCCAAAAAAAGGAAAAAAAAACCCCTAAAAGTCAAAGAATTAGTAAGAATCCCACCATCAGATTCAGCGTATCAGAGAACCCTACTGTAAATTTTTAAATTTCCTATGTGATAAATTGTGGATTTTTTTTTGTTTTTTTGCCAGAATAAAGATCACGGATGCATTTTTATTTGTTATTTGTTTTTGTTTTTTCCCAAGGATGATCGTATTGACTCAGTGGACTTAAACATTGGGAGAGGGTTCATTCAAATGGAAATTAAAAGTTCTAGTGCCCTTTTTAGGTGACCATATAGACTGGACGGCAACTAGAACCCCTCCCATGCTACCTTTTCCCCAAAATCGTCCAATCAAAATTTTGAGATAGCTATTTTCTTCAACATAGTTGAAAGACCCAATAGTTATGTCTTTGGAGATATCATGCTCCCCCCACAGCCCCCGTGGGAAAGGCTTATAAGTTATAGGATTTGGCCTTTGTTTACGTATAGTATTTGTTATTGGGAAGTATGCACACGTTTTTTAGGAGAGGAGTGGGCGAATATTCTGCTGTGAGGATTTTGCACGGGGAAGATTTTTTATGGAGTGGAAAGTTTTCAGAGGGTGAAGTTTACACTGGAGAAATATACCAAAATTCCTATACGAGATTTTCTTAAATATCTTGCTTTCTCTTTACCAAGTCAATTTTGCGCGTGGAGATGTTAAGGGTAACTGTCTAGGGTAAATTTTCACCGGAATTGATATGTCCAGAGAATATTTCCGTGGGAAGGGGGCATTTTTTGTGGAGGTGGAGTCAGATCTCCTAGAGTTATTTAGAAAACAATCAGATATTAAATAAAACAAACCAGTTTTTTCAACTGAAAGTAAGAAGCAACATTAAAATTTAAAACAAACAGAAATCATAACGTTTGTGATGAGGGTTTCCCCCATTTCAGCACCTCGCTATTAACGCTAAAGATTAGATTTTGGCCCAATTCTTTAAAAAATGACGCCTCAATCTCAAACGTCGTTTAATTAGAACAATAAGATACTTTTTAAAGGTATCGAAAAACTTCAGCATGAAGAGTGAGGTGTTAAGAAGGGGCCAACCCCCTTTACATACGTAATAATTTCTGTTCATTATAAGTTTTAATGTTGCTCATTGCTTTCAGTTGAAAAGACTTGTTTTTTTAATTTAATAATACAAAAAGTTCTGTAGGAATCTAAGTGTAGTCAAAAAAACTTTATTTATAAACTTCAAATAAACTTTATTCAAGACCAAATATACTCAGATAGAACTGAGTTGTTTGTACCGCATAAATCCAGCGTTAAAACCACAACTAGAAAATAAATTCAGTAATCAAAAGGGGTTATCTGTTCTTTAGAACGGTTATTTAAATAAAATTGAAAAGGAACACTTGATACCAAATTGAAAAAGCTTCCGGGTTTTAAATGAGTCTTAAATTTGTTTATTTGCACATCCAAAGACTATTAGCAATTCTCCGAGCATCACAAAGTAAGATTAGCTCAATGGCCTCTCCTCCCTTTAAATTTTAACACATCAATAAAGGTTTACTTAGAACGGGGAATATATTTTTGTGGGAGAGGGCTAATATTTGGAAATAAAAAGATAAATTTATTTTCACAAGACAAAAATTAAGGGAAAAGTGTATACATCAAAAGAGATCCGGGGTGCACTGTCCTAAATACTTTCCTTTTAAATAGTTCTAAATAGTTCAACAACGATTGATCAGTAGCCTCCCGAATTGGGTGTCAAAATTGGACCTTTAACTTTTGCTTCGGCTTGTCTTTTATCATTATGAAAGACATATCGCCCAATCTTTGTTTCTTTTAATTGTTAAGGTGGTAGTACGAACACGTCTTCTTTTGCCTCGGCTTGTCTTTTGTCATTATGAGAGACTTATCGCGGAACCTTTGTTTCTTTTAATTAATTAAAAAAAAAACTAACTAATGACCGTGGATTGTCAGTTAAATTAACATAAACTGACATTTCTTCGTTTAGGTTTTGATAATTATTCCCTTATAAAAGTAAGAAAGGTGAAAAGATTTCAAAAGTATTTTTTTTTAAGTAAATTGCAAATTGCGTTCTGGTCTTGAGGTAAATTGTGTTCTGGTATAGGGGTTATCAATCCTAGTCATTTTAATTTTTTCTCGTTTTGAGTTTGACTCGGCTATTTATTGTAATTTTTGTTCGTTTTGAGTTTTATTTATTTATTGACAGTGATTTGTGGTAATTTTACACTTGGAAAATTATTTGTTACTTTTCTTCGAAGAACTTGTCTTGTGGATAAAGTTTTTAAATTAATTTCTTTTCAGTTTTTTTTTAATATAGTCTTTTTCATGGAAAAATAAATTTTGTAAATTTTTTTCATTTTTTTCTATAAGAATCCACAGTATGGGTTGCTATTTGTATTGTGGAGAAACTTTTTCAACAATTTTTAATCCTGACACAAATATTTTTATTTAATTAAATTTTATAGCTTTTGAAGTTGACCTGAAAAATAAAACTTAATATCATTCCTAAAAGATGTTCTTAGAAACCTGGATAAGCTTACACTCTTTTTATTTATTCAAATTGTGAGAGCAGAAATAGTAATAGTAGTATCTCCGAAAGTTTCAACTTAATACCCCCAGTCTTTCTCGATATTAAATAAAAAAAAACTCGTTTTTTCAGTGGGGGCTGTTCCTTTCTCAACACCCTGCTCTTTACGCTAAAGTTTGACTCTTTCTCTCAATTCTACTCTATTAAACAGTAAAAACTTTAGCGCAAAGAGCGGGGCGTTGAGAAGGGAACAGCCTGCTTTCATACACCGAGTAATTCTGTTCGTTTTAAGTTTTAATGTCGCTCCTTACTTTCAGTTAAAAAAACTTGTTTTTTATTTAATTTCTGAACGTTTTTGAGTTAATGCATGTTTGATTTTGGTTCTCCGAACATAAATTATTAAAATAAAATTTGCATATTAATTTTTTTTGGCTAGATGGCTTTCTCTTAGTTTTGGTCGGACTATTTTGAGAAATAAGGGGTGGGGGAGGGGGGCCAAGTTTCCCTCCAATTTTTTGGTTACTTAAAAAGGCAACTAGAACTTTTAATTTTTAACGAACATTTTTATTAGTATACAATATACGTAACTTAAGAATTAACTGACGTAACCAGCTTCTATATTCTTATATTTTTATTATGTATATGAGGGGGTTTTTCTCTTCGTTAAAACCTCGCTATTTTGATTATTGCTTAAGTTTTGTCCCAATTCTGTAAGAATGACCCCTGAATCAGAAAGGCTGTAGAATAAAAGTTGAAATTACTAAAAATACTTTAGCATAAAGAGCGAGGTATTTAGGAAGAGAAGAGGCCCTCATATGCGTAATAATCTATGTTTGTTTTAAGTTTTAATGCTGCTCCTTACTTTCAGTTGAAAAACTTTTTCATGTTTATTTGTTCATTATTTTTTTAATAGAAATACTAGAAAATCCTTCGCCCCATTCATTGAATTTATCTTCCCCTATGGCATATTCCTCCAAGGAAAGATCCTCCCACAAAGCCTCCTCCCCTCAACCCCTCCCCCCTCAAACCAAAAAAAAATCCCCCTGAAAACGTCTGTACACTTCCCAATAATCATTACTGTATGTAATAGTCAAAATTGGTAACTTGCAGCCCCTCCCCCGGGGACTGTGGGGAGTAAGCCATCCCCAAAGAAATAGTTATCATCGGTTTTGAATATGTTGAAAACAATGGCTATCTCAAAATTTTGATCCGTTGACTTTGGGAAAAAGAGCGTAGGAGGGGGCCTAGGAGCCCTCCAATTTTTTTGGTCACTTAAAAAGGGCACTAGAACTTTTCATTTCCGTTATAATGAACCCTGTTGTGAAATTCTAGGACCAATTGGTCGATACGACGACCCATGGGAAAAAAAGAAAGAAAACAAATAAGCACGCACCCGTGATCGGTCTTCTGGCAAAAAAATACGAAGTTCCAAATTTTTTTAGATAGGAGCTTAAAACTTTTGCAACAGAGTTCTCTGATACGCTGAATACGATGGTGTGATTTTTGTTAAGATTCTATGACTTTTAGGGGGTGTTTTCCCCTGTTTTCCAAAATATGTCAAATTTTCTCAGGCTCGTAACTTTTGATGAAAGACTAAATTTGATTAAACTTGTATATTTAAAATCGGCATGAAAATTCAATTCTTTTGATGTATCTTTTAGCATCAAAATTCCGTTTTTTAGAATTTCGTTTACTATTGAGCCGGGTCGCTCCTTGCTACAGTTCGTTACCACGAAGTGTTTGATATTGCTGAGGTGTCTTAATGGCAACCATTTAACACAATGCCTTTTGATTTATTTTAAAGCAACATTTAGTTTGAAAACATAATGGGCCAATTCTATGATTGTGGGGGGTTTACATGCTTAATATCCCTAAAGACATAGTTGCTGGACCGTTCTACTATGCTGAATAAAACGGCTGTCTCAAAATTTCGACTGAATGTGTTTGGAAAATGAATGGGCTTGAGAGAAGGGGTACTTGCCCTCCAATCTCCTGTTACTCTTAAAAAGGGCACTAACCTTTCGCGCTGTAATTGGAGCGGAAAGGGGAGAACTTCCCCCTTCACACATTTAGTAACAACATTTTAAACAAGTAAAAACAAAGTGAAAACATTTCAAATGAATTCTGTTTTCTGTAAAGTGTAAGTTATATTTTGGTTTTGAGAAGGCATGGGGGTTGTCAGCACTATTCATG
Organism: Artemia franciscana; assembly: GCF_032884065.1. Taxonomy (NCBI): domain Eukaryota; kingdom Metazoa; phylum Arthropoda; class Branchiopoda; order Anostraca; family Artemiidae; genus Artemia; species Artemia franciscana. The sequence goes on from NC_088882.1 coordinate 4,458,044, forward strand.
TTAGTTTTTGCTCGTTTTGAGTTTGGCTCAGTTATTTATTGTATGATTTAAATAAATAAAATATGTCTAAATGTTAAAACTTTTTAACTTTAATAGATTAAAAATTATTAAAACTTAAAGAAATATATATTGCTAAATGTATACTAAACTGACAGTCCACAGCCATATATTTCTTCTTTTAAGTAAAGTGAAGTTTATGTTATGGTCTTGAGAAGATATTGGGGTTGTCCAAGACATAATTTCAAGACCTTTCAACTACATTGAATAAAACATATATCTCCAAATTCTGATTAGATGTGTTTTGGCAATTGATGGGAGTGGGGCGGGCTTGTTGCCCTCCAATCAGATTTGACTAATAAAAAATGAACTAGCCCTTCTAATTTCTAATCGAATGAGCCTTTTTCGAAGTTTTCACGACCACAAATGGCCATCTCAAAATTTCGATCTGATGCATTTCGTGAAAATACGAGGTATGGGGGAGGATATCCACCCTCCGATCACTCTGAATCTTAAAAGGGACAATAGAACTTCTGAATAAGAATTCAATGAACCTCCTCTGAGGTTTATACGATCACCCTTTCTATATATACCTTGTATGCCCTCAGGGCATGACTTATAAATCTTGCCCTGAGGGCTGTAGGAGGGTTGCCATATTCAAACACATAATTGTTAGAACTTTCAATTACGTTGAACAAAATGGACATCTCAAAAGTTTTATTGGATGCGTTTGGGGAAATTGTTGGCGCTTGAGTGGGCTGTTTGCCCTCCAATCACTTTCGACTTTCAAAAGAGCACTTGCCCTTTCAATTTTCAGTCGAATGAGCTATTTCCAAAGATTCTACGACAACCAATAACCATCTTCAAATTAAAATCGGATGCATTTCGGGAAATGCGAAATATGAGGGGAGGGGAATCTACCCTCCAATCATTCTGAATCTTAAAATACACTATAGCTTCCAATTGCCAGTCCAATGTCCCCCTCCAAAGGCTATATGATCACCCTTTCTATAAATACCTTATATGTCCCCAGGGTATAACCTACAACCCTTGCCCTGAGGGCTTTTGTGGGTTTTCATCCTCAAAGAAATAATCTTCAGATCTTTCAATTACGCTGAACAAAACGGCTATCTCACGATTTTTATTGGGTGTGTTTGACAACGAAAGGCCATCTCAAAATTTTTATTAGTTGCATTTCGGGAAAATACGAGGTGGTTACGCTAAGTGTGTTAGCCCTTAAAAAATAACTTCCTATTCTAATTAAACATCCCCTGTGCTCCAGTAGCCGTCCTTAAAAAATTGGGACAGACAGTCGAACTTTAGCGTAAATCGCAATGTATTGAGGAGGGGCAACCCTTAATATAAGGAATATTTTTGTTCGTTTAGAGTTTTAATGTTGTTCCTTGATTTCAGTTAACAAACTTGTTTTTTATTTAATTTTTGATTGTTTTTCAAATATTGCCGGTAAATACGGCTCACCCTCCAAAAAATTACCCCCCCCCCATTCCCTACAGTTAGTTTCTCGGTTGGTATTTCATCCAACTTAAAGTACACCCGCCCCCGTTAAATTCCCTCCAGATAGTTCCATCCTTTCTGTAAATCTCCTCCCGTAAAATCGCTTACGGACAATTCAGACTGGAAAACTCTCCTTAGCATACTTTCATTTGAAAAAGACTTTCATTTCTAATCAGTTTCTTGGTCACTCCAAAAATACCCCCTTCCGTAGAAATTTTTCCCGGAAATCAAAATACGCACAAAACTGCCTCCAGATATTGCCCCTGGAATATCTCCACATTCAAAACTCAGTTGACAAAGAGAATGTGAGACAAAAAAAAATCTTATAAGAATTCTGTCAAATATCCCCGGTGTAAAATTTCTCCGGGAAATTCACCCACTTTAAATTATTCCCTTCAAGGAAGATTCCCCCTATGACGATCCTGAACAAGCACAAATCCCCCCCCCCGAAATGTCTGTATACTTCCTAGTAACAAATACTATATGTAAACAATGGGCCAATCTCATAGCTTACAGGCATCCCCCCAATGACTGTAGGTGGTTATTTTACCTCTAAAAAGACATAGTTATCTATTTTACTTGTTACTTCTTGTGTTGATTTAATAATTATTGAGTCTTCTCGTCATTTTTCTGTGGCGGCAGTGACTTCCTTCTTACGCACACAAAAGCCAAAAGTAAGAGGGTAAAGAAAAGGCTGGTGAAAGAAGAGAATATTGATAAATTTGAGCAAGAACTGGAGTTCTTTCGTGAAAAGAGGTTTATGATGAATATGAAAGTCCATCCGCTGCATTTGATAAGTTTATAGGTATTTTCAACCGGTATTTGATTCAAAAGCCGAAGATAGTGAGTGATTACATCAGTATATGCGCGATATCGACCACTGGCCGGCATGGAAAAAGGTTTTTGTTTATTAAGTATTAAAAGATACTGATACGTTTGTGCTTCGATTCTGGCTAGAAGAAGTTTGTATTTAACTAAGAGCAACTATAAACGAAGCTACTTGATAAAAACCTTTAGTAGTTATAAAAGTCGTAACAATATAATACCTTAACGTCTAGCTTCCAAACAAGAAATGCAGCCACAAGCCAAAAAATATGTCCAACGAGGAAAATTAAGGAGTAATCTCTATATCCTGAAAAACATAATTTATCTTGCATGCAGCTTTAAAAACAACTTTCAACTTAAATTTACCAGATCGACCGTCCTCACCCATACAGCATTTTCTGCCACACTGAGAATGTGAAACACTCAAGTAGGGCAAAAAATCAGGGAATATGTTGCTAAATAATAGGAATGAAAAGCTTGTCCATAAACATGCCATAAAAAAACAAACAAGAAATACAAAAACAAGCCAAAAAATATGTCAAACAAGGAAAATTAAGGAGTAATCTCTATACCCTGAACAATATAATGTATCTTGCATGCAGCTTAAAAAACAACTTTCAACTTAAATTTACCAGATCGACCGTCCTCACCCATACAGCATTTTCTGCCACACTGAGAATGTGAAACACTCAAGTAGGGCAAAAAATCAGGGAATATGTTGCTAAATAATAGGAATGAAAAGCTGGTCCATAAACATGCCATAAAAAAACAAACAAGAAATACAAAAACAAGCCAAAAAATATGTCAAACAAGGAAAATTAAGGAGTAATCTCTATACCCTGAACAATATAATGTATCTTGCATGCAGCTTTAAAAACAACTTTCAACTTAAATTTACCAGATCGACCGTCCTCACCCATACAGCATTTTCTGCCACACTGAGAATGTGAAACACTCAAGTAGGGCAAAAAATCAGGGAATATGTTGCTAAATAATAGGAATGAAAAGCTGGTCCATAAACATGCCATAAAAAAACAAACAAGAAATACAAAAACAAGCCAAAAAATATGTCAAACAAGGAAAATTAAGGAGTAATCTCTATACCCTGAACAATATAATGTATCTTGCATGCAGCTTTAAAAACAACTTTCAACTTAAATTTACCAGATCGACCGTCCTCACCCATACAGCATTTTCTGCCACACTGAGAATGTGAAACACTCAAGTAGGGCAAAAAATCAGGGAATATGTTGCTAAATAATAGGAATGAAAAGCTGGTCCATAGACATGCCATAAAAAAACAAACAAGAAATACAAAAACAAGCCAAAAAATATGTCAAACAAGGAAAATTAAGGAGTAATCTCTATATCCTGAAAAACATAATTTATCTTGCATGCAGCTTTAAAAACAACTTTCAACTTAAATTTACCAGATCGACCGTCCTCACCCATACAGCATTTTCTGCCACACTGAGAATGTGAAACACTCAAGTAGGGCAAAAAATCAGGGAATATGTTGCTAAATAATAGGAATGAAAAGCTTGTCCATAAACATGCCATAAAAAAACAAACAAGAAATACAAAAACAAGCCAAAAAATATGTCAAACAAGGAAAATTAAGGAGTAATCTCTATACCCTGAACAATATAATGTATCTTGCATGCAGCTTAAAAAACAACTTTCAACTTAAATTTACCAGATCGACCGTCCTCACCCATACAGCATTTTCTGCCACACTGAAAATGTGAAACACTCAAGTAGGGCAAAAAATCAGGGAATATGTTGCTAAATAATAGGAATGAAAAGCTGGTCCATAAACATGCCATAAAAAAACAAACAAGAAATACAAAAACAAGCCAAAAAATATGTCAAACAAGGAAAATTAAGGAGTAATCTCTATATCCTGAAAAACATAATTTATCTTGCATGCAGCTTTAAAAACAACTTTCAACTTAAATTTACCAGATCGACCGTCCTCACCCATACAGCATTTTTTGCCACACTGAGAATGTGAAACACTCAAGTAGGGCAAAAAATCAGGGAATATGTTGCTAAATAATAGGAATGAAAAGCTGGTCCATAAACATGCCATAAAAAAACAAACAAGAAATACAAAAACAAGCCAAAAAATATGTCAAACAAGAAAAATTAAGGAGTAATCTCTATATCCTGAAAAACATAATTTATCTTGCATGCAGCTTTAAAAACAACTTTCAACTTAAATTTACCAGATCGACCGTCCTCACCCATACAGCATTTTCTGCCACACTGAGAATGTGAAACACTCAAGTAGGGCAAAAAATCAGGGAATATGTTGCTAAATAATAGGAATGAAAAGCTGGTCCATAAACATGCCATAAAAAAACAAACAAGAAATACAAAAACAAGCCAAAAAATATGTCAAACAAGGAAAATTAAGGAGTAATCTCTATACCCTGAACAATATAATGTATCTTGCATGCAGCTTTAAAAACAACTTTCAACTTAAATTTACCAGATCGACCGTCCTCACCCATACAGCATTTTCTGCCACACTGAGAATGTGAAACACTCAAGTAGGGCAAAAAATCAGGGAATATGTTGCTAAATAATAGGAATGAAAAGCTGGTCCATAAACATGCCATAAAAAAACAAACAAGAAATACAAAAACAAGCCAAAAAATATGTCAAACAAGGAAAATTAAGGAGTAATCTCTATACCCTGAACAATATAATGTATCTTGCATGCAGCTTTAAAAACAACTTTCAACTTAAATTTACCAGATCGACCGTCCTCACCCATACAGCATTTTCTGCCACACTGAGAATGTGAAACACTCAAGTAGGGCAATAAATCAGGGAATATGTTACTAAATAATAGGAATGAAAAGCTGGTCTATAAACGTGCCACATCTATGGCATGTTTATAGACTTTACTGCAGGTCCACAAACATGCCATAAAAGCAAAATAAGAAATGCAGCAACAAGCCGAAAAACATGTCCAACGAGGAAAATTAAGGAGTAATCTCTATATCCTGAAAAACATAATTTGTCTTGCCTGCAGCTTTAAAAACAACTTTCAACTTAAATTTACCAGATCGACTGTCCTCACCCATACAGCATTTTCTGCCACACTGAGAATGTGAAACACTCAAGTAGGGCAAAAAAGCAGGGAATATGTTACAAAGTAATAGGAATGAAAAGCTGGTCCATATACATGCCATATTTATAGCATGTTTGTAGACCTCACTGCAGGTCCATAAGCATGCCATAAACATGCCATAAAACCAAACAAGAAATGCAGCAACAAGCCGAAAAATATTTATAAAGAGGAGAATTAAGGAGTAATCTCCATATCCTGAATAACATAATTTATCTTCTATGTAGCTTTACAAACAACTTTCAACTTAAATTTACCAGATCAACGTCCTTGCCCTTACAGCATTTTCTGCCACACTGAGAACGCGCAATGCAAAAGTTTGGTGGCAGAAATATGGCATGTTTATGGACCAGTTCTTCATTCTTATTATTTATTAACACATTCCCTGCTGTTTTGACAGCTTGTTGTTAAGTTTCCGTATAAGGCTATGGCCCCAAATTAATCAATTTCAGAAGTCTACTAAACGATTAGACATTACTTTCTTAACCAGTCCTAATCCGAAAGACATTTGATAAATTGGTAAGTTATACTAAGGAGTTAGGACACCTCCCTCCTTCTATTGGAATCTCTAAGAATTGATAAGACACTTTCATTTTAATTTTCTTACTTTATTCTTTTGATATAAATCAGTAGGTAGTTTTTATTTGATTTACTCACAAAAGGTACTTATCCCAATGATTAAAGTGAAATGAAAATAAGTGAACCAAAATGAATTAATTAAATAAAGTGAATTAACTAAAGTGAAATGAACCTGGCAAGATTGAACTTAATCTGAGTAAGCTCACGGAATAGGGAAAAATTTTACTGTCTAATTAAAGTTTTGTTCGTAAGACACAAACTCTGGTTAATTAAACTAGTTCTATCTATTTATTTTTGAAAGATAGCAGGTTTACACTTTTTCAAGAACAAGATTCCTATGTTGCATTGAATAAAATACTCTCGTCATTATATTGCTGCTCATCGGCTGATTAGCTTTCCAGTTTAACCGTTAAACACCAAATTCAGGTGGAGTTTACTGGTACGAAATACGTGACAACTGGCGTTTTATTATTTGGAGATACCGTTTTAGCAGTGTCTGTCCAATCCCCATCCCCAAGAAAATTAATCCCAGGAATAACAACCCCTGGACAATTCGTCAAAAAAAAATCCCTCGTGAACATATAGAACCCCCAGAAGGCCCTCCTCGCAGAAATTTTTTTATAAAAATTTGAGAGTTTTATAAAATCAGTGTGCAATTTTTACATCCTACTTAACGAGTTTTCACTTTCTAAGGCAACTTTCTTGGGCTTTTGGCATTGGATTTTGTGTTTTCAGTAAAGTTCTTGTTTTGCATAACCTGAAAATATAGGGGAAATCTACAATCTGAATATTTGAGCGTTTTTTCTGTTCAATAGGCATAGAAATAACAGTTTTTTGCTTAAATTTTATTTTCAATCTATAAATTTTATTTGAAAAATGTTTAGTTCGGAAAAAAATAAAACTTGAAAAAAAATTAAAAATGGAAAATTTGATAAAGAAAAGCACTTACAGGCTGGTGACACAAACAGCCAAGAATAAGGTTGAGAATAAGCCAGAAAACGGTATGGTAATTATGCGCTGGGTTTTTCATTTTGAACTAAGCACAGTAATCACAAAAGAGTAGCAAAATAAGATTCCTCCTTTAACATGTTTTCAATAAATAGTGGTTCCTACCAGGACAAATGTGTCCTATCCACCGTCCCCCTAATAGGCCAGCTATATAACATCTTTTTCTGCATGAGGTTTTGCACTTAAGTTTAGTTACGTTTTGGCCCATATTTAAAATATGGCGAATTTAAAAATAAAGGCTAGAAGGAGGCTCTCAGGGGTTTCAGCTCTGAAAAGTATATGGTGGGTTACTTTTAAAAATTTAGGGAACAATTCTGTTGTTTTCAATTTTTCAATGAAAATACCCATGAATTTTCTTTCCAAAATCTAGTTGGCAATTCCTTTGCCACTATTAACGCCCCTGGGAGTTGAGATGCAACTCTTACAATAGCCGAAATTATATTTGGAAACAGTATGAAATGGGTCAATGAATTTTTTTTTATTAAGTTAAAGCAGCACCAATTGGTGCTCTATGCTAAAGCACCTTGATTTTCACAGTACCTTTTATTGCAGTTATTACCTCTCAATGAGCTGAACCAATCAGCAAGGATGCCTACAAAGGGGGAAACGGTCGCCAGTCCAAACATAGAGAAGAATCTTTGCTTTCCATAATCTCCATTATGTTCCTTTACCATAGCTAATGTTATTGCATCAAACGAGCAAAATGAACTTGCTAGCATTGCTGTAGAGACACTTCGTACCAAAAAATAAATCCAAAACCCTCGTATATGCCTAGTCTGATATTCAGCATCTCGAATTCCATCTTCAAATCGTAGTCCAACAATGTCGACCTTCACTGAAGACAGGCACTCCATAATGTCTAAGTTTACATCTCCCGTAATGGTAAGCCCTTTTTCCTCTTTGAGCGTAAAAGTTATCAACGTTTCTTCAGGAACACAATCTTGAAGTTCGCTAGGAGGTATTACAATCCTCATTGATGACAATGATTTGGACATGCTCCATTGATCAGTCGTTAGTTGGATTTCTGTTTCATTGTTTACAGAGTAGAGAAGAGCGGAAGAATTATAGACTTCGTATCCATCAGGAATTCTTGCATCAGCAAATAAAATACAAGTTTGGGATATAACAGCAGCAATTAGAGTGCCAATTAGAACGTACCGGTATTGACCAAGCTTGTCCGACAGCATACCTAGAAAGAAGGAACTCAAATAAGCAGAGCATAGATTTTAATTTCATTTACACCTAAATTATGCAAACAATGTTTTAATCATTCTGGTAAATTTGCAGCCAACCGGCTTCTATAACAGTAGGCCTTTAGCATATGGGGTAAACAGGAAATAGGGGGCCAATTTTCAACCGTAAAAATAGGTAATCAAACGAAAAATATATGAACTTGCAAGATTAATCATTAAAAAGTGACATTCCTTGGGGAGAAATGGGCATAGACCTAAAGAACACTACCATTGACATGTTGATAAGACAATAATACGTGAATAAGAAAAACAAGAACTGGCATTTGCTGCAACGAAATGATCTATATTTTGATCTATTCTTAACTGTTTGGAACCATGAAAATTATATCTTGCGTGGACGTAACTTCTGGTGGACGTTTGTCTATAAAAAAAAAGGATCAGCTGCTTTGTCTTATTGAAGAACGTATTTTCTAAAGCCTGCTTAGAATACTTATTGAACATTCTGTTCTTACTCACTAGTGCTACGGCTGACAACAAGAGCTCTTTTGTTCTTTACTTCGAGTTGTCTCTATTTTTTGCTAACGGAACAAATCGTGCACACAAAAAATATTTTAGGACGTTCGAGCCACATCAGCTGTTGAAATTACAGATCAATTATAGTCATTCAGTTCAAAATAATAGGGGATTTCTAAAAGATTTCTTTCATTACCTGCGTGAATCCTGGTCAATATGATGTTACCCCACAGTTTTGTAAGAATTATTGCTGCAAATAACAAACTCCCAAATTCACTTTCATTATCGTCCCTCATTAGAAATTGACTCCTCACAAATAAAAAAACAATCAAATAAAAATATTATCTCAAGCCCGTTATATATTCATGGAAGTCTCTCAGTAACTTTGGATTTATTAGTGTTTTAAATGAGGAAATATCTAGATTATATTTTGTTTTTAACCATGCGAAGGTGACGCTCTGGCCTTTGTAAAACTTAGAGGGGGCTAGTCTTATTCCTGTCTGCGGTAATTTCCGCTCGTTTTAAGGTTGACTTCATTATTAAGTGTTATTTTTGTTCACTTTGGGTCTCATTGATAGGTATCTCTGTTGGTTTTGAAAGTAAGCTATTATGTGGCTTTATTTTAGCTTGTCCTTGGTTTATTAAGGTTCTTAGCTTTTCTTTGAAAAAGTTCTTTTTGGGGAAGAGTTTAATTAATTACAATATACGAACACTTAGATATCTCTAAAAAATGTGTCATACTCAATGGTGTCATTGGAGAGGCCCCCCAATTATAGTCAGTCTTCCCGCTTCAAATACCTCAGGAGATATTTGATGGTGGAATGAAAGCAAAATGGCAAGGGATTTGTAAAAGTACATGCTTTCTGTAGTCTATTGCAAATAAAACAACATCCCTGTATGGCATAGGGACGTACATCGATGTGAAGACTAGCCCCCCCCCATACACATACACACACAAAAACCCCTAAAAATTTTAAACTTATCCTGGTGCTTATAATCTAAACTATCAAATAAATGATATGTTATCATTTACCCCTCCCCTCCCCTCCCACCTCCCACATACCCACAAAAGATGCCACTTGAGTACCTAGCAGGGTATGCAATGATATACAGATCTATCAGACAGTATCAAACCTAATTTCGGGCAAATCTTGTCTAACTTTTAAGCCTGCTAAAGTATGACACTTGATTTGAGAGCCCAGGAAAAAATTAACAAATAAAATGAAATCTAAGAATTGTGACTTTAATAATAATCAGGAGTCCATTTGGAAAATCTGAACGAGACACAGGTTAATTAATATTTCAACTTTATGCTTCATTTTTGAATGCTTGAACGATTTTGGGAATGGGTTTACAGTGTATTGTTGTCACATTCACTTTTGCTTTGTGAATTTACCGATTCTCTTAGCTTTTGTTAACTATTTCTTGTTTTTATCTCATTCTAAATGCATCTTTCCACTAGCAAACTAGTTCTATGAATCAGTGTTCAAAAATACAGGTTGAATAAAAAAGTTTATAAAACATAGGATGAATATGTTTAAAACGCATTTTCCAGTGTATGACCTGGCAAAATCGACAATCCAAAACCACCAAACTTACAACCTAATTGGTCAGTAAAAAGGACCTCAAATACACTCATATTCACGCTATTCTTGATTAAGATATCAGATTTATTCATCATGAAATACACATACAATATTACATTTTACTATTCCCCCAAAGGCTCTTTGGCCTGTATGAGTTTAATTCCATTTTTTATTTTATTAATTCATTTTCTCAAGAGCAACAATTTCAGATTTATTTCCCTTTGGCAGAACTTTAACAATTAAATATATTTTTGGAGACAGCTAACCTCTGTCGCTTTTTTTCCCCACAAGTGCCTTGGACTGGAGCACGGTTGGAACTTCATATTTTTTTTTTCGTTTCTTCTTCATTTGCTGGATTTGATAGCTATAATTTAATAACATTTAGTTGCTTGTTAGAGAAAAGTAGAAAACTTTACTCACCAGCAATGGGACTACCAATCAAAGAAACGAAGGGAAGACATGTTGATATCGTACTAATCTCTTCAATGCTGAGACCAATGCTTCTCATATGAACTGTATAATAAGGAAATACTGCGGATACCCCTGGAAAAGAGCAATAACATTCATTCGGATCTTAATGTTGTAAACGAAAACAACAAGCAGCCATGCTTCTCAGATGAACTGTATGTTAGTGAAACACCACAGATACCCCTAGAAAAGATCAAGAACAGCTATTCGCATCTTAATGTTAAAAACACAAACAACAAACAGCAATGCTTCTCAAATGAACTGTATAACAGGGAGCACCGCAGATAACCCTAGAAACGATCAAGAACAGCGATTCACCTCTTAATGTTGCAAACACAAAAACAACTAGCAATGCTTCTCAAATGAACTGTATAACAGGGAGCACCGCAGATAACCCTAGAAACGATCAAGAACAGCGATTCACCTCTTAATGTTAATTAAATAAAAAAAACAAGTTTTTTTTTAAATGAAAGTAAGGAGCGACATTAGAACTTAAAACGAACAGAATTACTCCGTATATGAAAGGGGCTTTTCCTCCTCAACGACTCCCTCTTTACGCTAAAGTTTGACTCTTTCTCTTAACTCTATTTTTTAAAACAGTAAAAAACTTTAGCATAAAGAGCGGGGCAATGAGGAGGAAAAGCCCCTTTCATATAAGGAGTAATTTCTGTTCGTTTTAAGTTTTAATGTCGCTCCTTACTTTCATTTTAAAAAGCTTGTTTTTTTATTTAATTTCTGGACGTTTTTTAATTCATGCATGTTTTGATCTTGCCTCTCCGCACATAAATAATTAAAACAAAATTTGCATATTAATTTTCTTTTTGGCTAAATGGCTTTCTCATAGTTTTAATCGGAAGATTTTGAGAAAAAAGGAGAGAGGAAGGAAGCCTAGTTGCCCTCCAATTTTTTGATTACTTAAAAAGGCAACTAGAACTTTTAGTTGTTTTACGAACATTTTCATTAGTAAAAAATATACGTAATTTACGAATTAACTTACGTGACGAACTTCTATATTCGTATATTTTTGATTGCGTATATGAGGGAGTTCACCCTCGTAGATACCTCGCTCTTTACACCAAAGCTTAAATTCTGTCCCAATTCCTTAAGAATGACCCTTGAATCACAAAGGCTGTACAATAAATAGTTGAAATTACTAAAAATACTTTAGCGTGAAGAGCGAGGTATTACGAAGAGGTAAACCCCTCATATGCGCAATAATTTCTGCTTGTTTTAAGTTTTAATGCTGCTCCTCACTTTCAGTAGAAAAAATTTCTCACATTTATCTTTTCATTATTTTTTAAATAATATAAAAAATCCTGCCTCTTCTAAATTGAAAGTCTCTTCCCCCATGAGAAGCTTTTCCGTGGAAAGATCCTCTCTCGTAAACCCCCCCCCACCTCAACTCTCCCTCCCAGACCAAAAAATATCCACCTGAAAACGTCCGTACACTTCCCAGTATCCATTACTATATGCAAACACAGGTCAAAGTTTGTAACTTGCAACCCCTCTCACGGGGACTGCGGGGTAGTAAGTCGTCCCCTAAGACATAGTTATTAGGTTTTTCGACTATGGTGAATAAAATGGCTATCTCGGAATTTTGATCCGGTGACACTGGGGAAAAAATGAGCATGGGAGGGGGCCTAGGTGCCCTCCAATTTGTATGGTAACCTAAAAGGGCACTAAAACTTTTAATTTCCACTAGAATGAGCCCTCCCGTGACATTCTAGGACCACTGGGTCGATATGATCACCCCTGGGAAAAAAAAACAAAAAAACAAACAAATAAACACGCATCCGTGATTTGTCTTCTGGCAAAAAATGCGAAATTCCACATTTTTGTAGATAGGAGGTTCAATTTTCTACAATAGGGTTTTCGGATACGCTTAATCTGATGGTGTTATTTTCGTTAAGATCCTACGACTTTTAGGGGGTGTTTTCCCCTATTTTTTAAAAATGAGGCAAATTTTCTCAGGTTCATAACTTTTGATAGGTAAGACTAATCTTGATGAAAGTTATATATTTAAAATCAGCATTAAAATGCATTTTTTTTAATGTAACTATTGGTATCAAAATTTCACTTTTTAGAGATTCGGTTACTATTAAGCCGGGTCGCTCCTTACTACAGTTTGTTACCACGAACTGTTTGATTAAATAAAAAAAACAAGTTTTTTTTAACGGAGAGTAGGGAGCGACATTAAACCTTAAAACGAACAGAAATTACTTCGTATATGAAAGGGGCTGCTTCCTCATCAACGCCCCACTCTTTACGCTAAATTTTGACTCTTTCGCTTGACTCTACTTTTTAAAACAGTAAAAAACTTTAGCGTAAAGAGCGGGGCGTTGATGAGAAAGCAGCCCTTTTCATATACGAAGTAATTTCTGTTCGTTTTAAGGTTTAATGTCGCTTACAAAAAACATGTTTTTTTATTTAATTTCTGAGCGTTTTTGAATCAATGCGTGTTTTGATTTTGGCTCTCCGCAGATGAATAATTAAAACGAAATTTGCATATTTATTTTTTTGGCTAAATGGATTTTCCATAGTTTTGATTGAATGATTTTGAGAAAAAAGTGAGCGGGGGAAGAGGCCTTGTTGCCCTCCGATTTTTTGGTTACTTAAAAAGGCAACTAGAACTTTTAATTTTTTACGAATGTTTTTATTAGTAAAAGATATACGTAACTTACAAATTAGCTTAAGTAACGAGCTTCAGTATTTTCATGTTTTTATTACGTATATGAAGGGGTTCACCCCCTCGCTCTCTACACTAAAGCTTAAATTTTGTCCCAATTTCTTAATAATGACCCCTGAATCACAATAGACGTAGAATAAATAGCTGAATTTACTAAAAATACTTTAGCGTAAAGAGCAAGGTATTGGGAGGAGGTGTGCCCATCATATGCGTAATAATTTCTGTTCTTTTTAAATTTTAATGCTTCTCCTCACATTCAGTTGAAAAAACTTTTTCATATTTATTTTTTCATTGTTTTTTTTTAAATAGTTCTAGAAAATCTTGCGCTCCCTTCATGAAAGTTTTCTTCCCCTATGACAAATTCCTCCAAGGAAAGTTCCCCCAACACATCCCCCTCTTATCAACCCCCAACCCCACAACCTAAAAATCCTCCAAAAAACGTCTGTACACTTCCAAATAACCATCACTATATGTCAGCACTGGTCAAAGTTTGTAAATTGTGGGCCCTCCCACGGGGACTGTAAAGGAGTAAGTCATCCCCAAAGATATAGTTATAAGATTTTTTGACTACGCTGAATAAAATGGCTATTTCAGAATTTTGATTTGGTGACTTTGGGAAAATAATTAGCGTGGGAGGGGAACTAGGTGACCTCAAATTTTTTTGGGTTACTTAAAAAGGGCACTAGAACTTTTCATTTTCGTTAGAATGAGCCCTCTTGCAAAATTCTAGGACCACTGGGTCGATACGATCACCCCTGGGAAAAAACAAAAACAAACAAACAAACAAACAAATTAACACGCATCCGTGATCTGCCTTCTGGCAAAAAATACAAAATTTCACATTTTTGTAGATAGGAGCTTGAAACTTCTATAAGAGGGTTCTCTGATACATTAAATCTCATGGTGTGATTTTCGTCAATATTCTGCGACTTTTAGGGGTTGTTTTCCCCTATTTTCTAAAACAAGGCAAATTTTCTCAGGCTCGTTACTTTTGATGGGTAAGACTAAACTTGGATATACTTATATATTTAAAATCATCATTAAAATGCGATTTTTTTGATGTAGCTATTCATATCAAAATACTATTTTTTAGAGTTTTGGTTACTATTGAGCCGGGTCGCTCCTTACTACAGTTCGTTACCACGAACTGTTTGAAAACACAAACAACAAACAGCAGTGCTTCTCAAATGAATTGTATAATAATGAGCATCACAGGTACCCCTAGAACCGATCAAGAACAGCGATTCACCTCTTAATGTTGCAAACACAAAAACAACTAACAATGCTTCTCAAATGAACTGTATAATAGGGAGCACCACAGATACCCCTAGAAAAGATCAAGAATAGCTATTCGCATCTTAATGTTGCAAACACAAACAATAAGCAGCAATGCTTCTCAAATGAACTGTATAATAGGGAGCACCACAGATACCCCTAGAAAAGATCAAGAACAGCTATTCGCATCTTAATGTTGCAAACACAAACAATAAGCAGCAATGCTTCTCAAATGAACTGTATAATAGGGAGCACCACAGATAACCCTAGAAATGATCAAGAACAGCGATTCCCCTCTTAATGTTGCAAACACAAAAACAACTAGCAATGCTTCTCAAATGAACTGTATAATAGGGAGCACCACAGATACCCCTAGAAAAGATCAAGGACAGCTATTCGCATCTTAATGTTGCAAACACAAACAATAAGCAGCAATGCTTCTGAAATGAACTCTATAATAGGGAGCACCACAGATAGCCCTACACGATCAAGAACAGCGATTCACCTCTAATGTTGCAAACACAAGAAACAACTAGCAATGCTTCTCAAATGAACTGTATAATAGGGAGCACCAAAGATACCCCTAGAAAAGATCAAGAACAGCTATTTGCATCTTAATGTTAAAAACACAAACAACAAACAGCAATGCTTCTCAAATCAACTGTATAATAGGGAGCACCTCAGATAACACTAGAAACGATCAAGAACAGTGATTCACCTCTTAATGTTGCAAACACAAAAACAACTAGCAATGCTTCTCAAATGAACTGTATAATAGGGAGTACCACAGATACCCCTAGAAAAGATCAAGAACAGCTATTTGCATCTTACTATTGCAAACACAAATAATAAGCAGCAATGCTTCTGAAATGAACTGTATAATAGGGAGCACCTCAGATAACCCTAGAAACGATCAAGAACAGCGATTCACCTCTTAATGTTGCAAACACAAAAACAACTAGCAATGCTTCTCAAATGAACTGTATAATAGGGAGTACCACAGATACCCCTAGAAAAGATCAAGAATAGCTATTCGCATCTTAATGTTGCAAACACAAACAATAAGCAGCAATGCTTCTCAAATGAACTGTATAATAGGGAGCACCACAGATACCCCTAGAACCGATCAAGAACAGCGATTCACCTCTTAATGTTGCAAACACAAAAACAACTAACAATGCTTCTCAAATGAACTGTATAATAGGGAGCACCACAGATACCCCTAGAAAAGATCAAGAATAGCTATTCGCATCTTAATGTTGCAAACACAAACAATAAGCAGCAATGCTTCTCAAATAAACTGTATAATAGGGAGCACCACAGATACCCCTAGAAAAGATCAAGAACAGCTATTCGCATCTTAATGTTGCAAACACAAACAATAAGCAGCAATGCTTCTCAAATGAACTGTATAATAGGGAGCACCACAGATAACCCTAGAAACGATCAAGAACAGCGATTCCCCTCTTAATGTTGCAAACACAAAAACAACTAGCAATGCTTCTCAAATGAACTGTATAATAGGGAGCACCACAGATACCCCTAGAAAAGATCAAGGACAGCTATTCGCATCTTAATGTTGCAAACACAAACAATAAGCAGCAATGCTTCTGAAATGAACTGTATAATAGGGAGCACCACAGATAGCCCTAGAAACGATCAAGAACAGCGATTCACCTCTAATGTTGCAAACACAAGAAACAACTAGCAATGCTTCTCAAATGAACTGTATAATAGGGAGCACCAAAGATACCCCTAGAAAAGATCAAGAACAGCTATTTGCATCTTAATGTTAAAAACACAAACAACAAACAGCAATGCTTCTCAAATGAACTGTATAATAGGGAGCACCTCAGATAACACTAGAAACGATCAAGAACAGTGATTCACCTCTTAATGTTGCAAACACAAAAACAACTAGCAATGCTTCTCAAATGAACTGTATAATAGGGAGTACCACAGATACCCCTAGAAAAGATCAAGAACAGCTATTTGCATCTTACTATTGCAAACACAAATAATAAGCAGCAATGCTTCTGAAATGAACTGTATAATAGGGAGCACCTCAGATAACCCTAGAAACGATCAAGAACAGCGATTCACCTCTTAATGTTGCAAACACAAAAACAACTAGCAATGCTTCTCAAATGAACTGTATAATAGGGAGTACCACAGATACCCCTAGAAAAGATCAAGAACAGCTATTCGCATCTTAATGTTAAAAACACAAACAACAAACAGCAATGGTTCTCAAATGAACTGTATAATAGGGAGCACCTCAGATATCCCTAGAAACGATCAAGAACAGCAATTCCCCTCTTAATGTTGCAAACACAAAAACAACTAGCAATGCTTCTCAAATGAACTGTATAATAGGGAGCACCTCAGATAACCCTAGAAACGATCAAGAACAGCGATTCACCTCTTAATGTTGCAAACACAAAAACAACTAGCAATGCTTCTCAAATGAACTGTATAATAGGGAGCACCTCAGATAACCCTAAAAACGATCAAGAACAGCGATTCACCTCTTAATGTTGCAAACACAAAAACAAATAGCAATACTTCTCAAATGAACTGTATAATAGGGAAACACTGCAGATAACCCTAGAAGAGAACAATAATATTTATTCGGATCTTAATGTAATTAAATAAAAAAAACAAGTTTTTTAACTGAAAGCAAGGAGAGACATTAAAACTTAAAATGAACAGAAATTACTCCGTATATGACGGGGGCTTTTCCTCCTCAACGCCCCGCTCTTTACGCTAAAGTTTGACTATTTTCTTAACTCTACTTTTTCAAACAGTAAAAAATTTTAGCGTAAAGAGCGGGGCGTTGAGTAGGAAAAGCCCCTTTCACTTACGGTTTAATTTTTGTTCGTTTTAAGTTTTAATATCGCTCCTTACTTTCAGTTAAAAAACTTGTTTTTTTATTTAATTTCTGAACGTTTTTGAATCAGTGCATGTTTTGATTTTGGCTCTCTGCACATAGATAACTAAAACGAAATTTGTATATTAATTGTTGTTGGCTAAACGGCTTTCTCATAGTTTTAATTGGAAGATTTGGAGAAAAAAGGAGAGAGGAAGGAAGCCTAGTTGCCCTCCAATTTTTTGATTACTTAAAAAGGCAAGTAGAACTTGTAATTTTTACGAACATTTACATTAGTAATCAATATACGTAACTTACGAATTAACTTATGTAACGAACTTCTATATTCGTATGTTTTATTGCGTATATGAGGGGGTTCACCCCCTCATCAATACCTCGCTCTTTACACTAAAGCTTAAATTTTGTCCCAATTCCTTAAGAATGACCCCTGAATCACAAACACCTAGAATAAATAGTTGAAATTACTAAAAATACTTTAGCGTAAAGAGCGAAATATTACGAGGAGGTGAACCCCTCATATGCGTAATAATTTCTGTTCGTTTAAGTTTTGATGCTGCTTCTTACTTTCAGTTGAAAAAACTTTTCATATTTACTTTTTCATTGTTTTTTTAAATAATGCTAGAAAATTCTGCGCCCCCTCAACTGAAATTCTCTTCCCCCGTGACAAATTCCTCCATGGAAAGATCCTCCTACGTATTCTCCCCCTCAGTGTCTCCCCCCCAAAAAAAGCGCAAAAATCCTCCTAAAAACGTCTGTACACTTCCCAATAACCATTGCTATATGTAAACACTGGTCAAAGTTTGTAACTTGAAGCCCCTCCCACGGAGACTGTGATGGAGTAAGTCGTCCCCAAAGACATAGTTATTAGGTTTTTTAACTATGGTGAATAAAATGGCTATCTCAGAATTTTGATCTGGTGACTTTGGGGAAAAATGAATGTGGGAGGGCGCCTAGGTGCCCTCTGGTTTATTGGTCACTTATAAAGGGCACTAGAACTTTTAATTTCCATTAGAATGAATCCTCTCACGATATTCTAAGACCTCTGAATCGATAAGATAACCCCTGGGAAAAAAAACAAAAAAAAAACGATTAAACACGCATCCGTGATCTGTCTTCTGGCAAAAAAAAATGTGAAATTCCAAATTTTTGTAGATAAGAGCTTGAAACTTCTACAATAGGGTTCTCTGATACACTGAATCTGATTGTTTGATTTTCGTTAAGACTTTTAGGGGGTGTTTCTCCCTATTTTCTAAGGTAAGGTGAATTTTCTCAGGGTCGTAACTTTTGATGGGTAATACTAAACTTGATGAAACTTATATGTTTAAAATCAACATTAAAAGGCGATTCTTTTTTATTTAACTAATTGTATCAAAATTCTATTTTTTAGAGTTTCGGTTACTATTGAGCCGTGTCGCTCTTTAGTACAGTTCGTTACCACGAACTGCTTGAGAACTGCAAACAAGAATCAGCAATGCTTCTCAAATAAAGTGTACAATAGGGAAACACTGGAGAAACCCCCAAAAAAGATCAAAAACTGCTATTCACATCTTAATATTGCAAACACAAACAACAAGCAGCTATGTTTCCCAAATGAACTCTTTAATAGGGGAACACCGCTGATACCCCTAGGACAGAGCAAGAACATTCCTTTGTATCTTAATGTAACAGCTACAAACAACAATTAGCAATGCTTCTCAAATGTGTTGTGTAATAGGGAAACACCGCACATACCTCCAGAACAGATCAAGAGCAACTATTCTAATCTTATTTTTGTAAACACAAACAACAAGCAGCAATGCTTCTCCAATGTGTTGTGTAATAGGGAAACACCGCGCATACCTCCAGAACAGATCAAGAGCAACTATTCTCATCTTATTTTTGTAAACACAAACAACAAGGAGCTATGCTTCTCAAATGTGTTGTGTAATAGGGAAACACCACACATACCTCCAGAACAGATTAAGAGCAACTATTCTCAATTTATTTTTGTAAACACAAACAACAAGCAGCAATGCTTCTCAAATGTGTTGTGTAATAGGGAAACACCGCACATACCTCCAGAACAGATCAAGAGCAACTATTCTCATCTTATTTTTGTAAGCACAGACAACAAGCAGCAATGCTTCTCCAATGTGTTGTGCAATAGGGAAACACCGCACATACCTCCAGAACAGACCAAGAGCAACTATTCTCATCTTATTTTTGTAAACACAAACAACAAGCAGCAATGCTTCTCAAATGTGTTGTGCAATAGGGAAACACCGCACATACCTCCAGAACAGATCAAGATCAGCACTTCTCATCTTATTTTTGTAAATACAAACAACAAGCAGCAATGCTTCTCAAATGTGTTGTGTAATAGGGAAATACCGCATATACCTCCAGAACAGATCAAGATCAGCACTTCTCATCTTATTTTTGTAAACACAGACAACAAGCAGCAATGCTTCTCAAATGTATTGTGTAACAGGGAAACACCGCATTTACCCCTAGAAAAGAGCAAGAACAACTATTTTTATCTTAATGTTACAAACACAGACAACAAGCAGCAATGCTTCTAAAATTAACTGTATAATAGGGAGCACCACAAATACCCTTAGAAAAGAGCAAGACCATTCAATCGCATCTTAACGTTGCAAACGAAATCAACAAGTTTTTAGTACGCTAAATAAACAAGAAAGGTCAAAGAGGTAAGAATGCAGTTAATGAGTAGGTCTATAAAGTTCAAGCCAATAAAATGGTGGTTAGACTAATTGTGTCACTAAGTTCAAGCAATAAACTTACCAATCTTATAGCAAACTTAAATCTGCATTAGCTCAAGTTCTAATAGTTTATAATATTGTATTTGTTTTGACACCCAAAATAAGACAAATTTGTTTTGTCTCCAGTCACCTTGCAACTTTCTAACCATGCATACTGGGCCAAACATATCTAAGAAGAAAAATATATTGAAAAAAAGTCGGTTGTATTGATTCTTATAATCTCGAACTGGGATAAACACTTGTTACTATATACTGTTCAATAAGTGACAAACAAAAATAAAATACAGTATTTGCAATTAAACATTAATCAAGAGAAAAATTCCAGTAATACTTGTCTTTCCCCCGGAAAAATTGCTCGACAGCATTTGTTACCCCAAACGCCCTCCCCTCAACTCTCCATTGCTTGTACCAGTAAGCATAATGATGCATTATTTTAAGTCGTAAAGAAAATATTTTTCTGCAATAACAGGGGTTATCACCTTGCAGTGCTCATGTTCACGCATAGTTAAAATGAATGAAGATTAGCAATTAATCTCCAACTCTCTCCCCCAAGACTCTCTTCGATATTTAACTTAAGACTCAAGGAGAGTTAAAAAAAAATTGGGTTTAAAAGTTCACTTTTTAAGCAGGGGACTCATTAGGAACAAATAAACAACCGCACAGCATTACTGCTTCTGAAACTTGAATTACATATATAGTTTTTAATAATTTAAATTGATTTACAAAATG
The DNA here is from genome assembly GCF_032884065.1 of Artemia franciscana. Taxonomy (NCBI): domain Eukaryota; kingdom Metazoa; phylum Arthropoda; class Branchiopoda; order Anostraca; family Artemiidae; genus Artemia; species Artemia franciscana. The sequence goes on from NC_088882.1 coordinate 4,479,209, forward strand.
CCAGCAAATGCTACTCTTCTGGGGTAAAAGCTTTTAAGCTACTTAGAAAGAGCACTGAAAATTTCACTGTACCTTCAAATTAGACTTCTTGTGTCTTTCTAAGGTTGTTGGTTTGATACGATGACCATTGGAAAAAAAAAACTCGAATTCGTGGTTGTAACTCTCCCGATTTTTCTTGAAATTCTGGCTATCTCTTCAATGGTGTCAACTGAATGTGTGTGTTTCTGGGGGGGGGGGGTTAGTGCATATGCTCATTCTATTTTCTTGCCAACAAATACTTTAAAAATACCTTTCATGAGGTATTTTCGTTGAAAAATGTCTTTTTAGTGTTTTCGTTGGAAAATAGAAAAAAAAGTTTGCTCCCACGCTATCTTCTGAGAAATACCCCCCCCTCCCAAACAAAAAATTCATTAATTGACACAACTATATTTCTTGTTCAAATTTTCTTATCTAAAGTGTTTATCTAATGATTCCTATACAAAATTCTTTTTATTCTCTTACTTTCTCTTTGCCCAATCAATTTTATGTATGGATATTTTAAAGGGGAATTGTCCGGGGGAATATTCCCCTCCTTAGTGCTCCGCTCTTTACGCTAAAGTTTCTTATTACTTTAAAAAGTAGAGCTGTGACAGAGAGCCAATCTTTAGCGTAAAGAGTGATCCTTTCATATACGGAATAATTCCTGTTCTCTAAAGTTTTAATGTAATTCAATATTTTTAGTTAGAAAAAAACTTTTGTTTTCCTTTTTACTGAGTAACCTAAATAAGGTTACTAAATAAGTAACGACAATTCTACTGTACTTTTTATTCATGTTGTATCTCGATTTAGAAAAAGAGGAAAACAGGGTATATATTAACCCTAGTCTTTCATCTCAACTAATAGTATCTCAACTCTTTAATCTCAACTAACACTAGTAAGGAGGACGAATGTCGGACCCGTTGATTTGCACATGAAATAGGACAAGGCGAAATCACCTTTCAGCAATTTGAGAATAAGCTTCCTAAGGTGTAGGCTCCTTACGATCCTTACCAAATAGCTCAATAGTAACGGAAACTATAAAAAATGGAATTTTGATAACAACAGTTACATCAAAAGAATCGCATTTTAGTGCTGATTTTAAATCAGACCATCACATTCAGCGTGTCAGAGAACCCTGCTATAGAAGTTTCAAACTCTTATCTACAAAAATGTGGATATTCATATTTTTTGCAAGAAGACCGATCACGGGTGCGTGTATATTTGTTTGATTTTTGTCCCAGGAGTGATTGTATCGACCTAGTGGTCCTAGAATATTGCAAGAGGGCTCATTCTAACGTGAATTAAAAGTTCTAGTGCCCTTTTAAGTGACCAAAAAAACTGGAAGGCATCTAGGCCCCCTCCCAAGCTCATTTTTCCCCAAAGTCATCGGATTAAAAATTTTGAGATAGCCATTTTGTTCAACATAGTCGAGAAACCTAATAACTATATCTTTGGGGAAGACTTACTCCTCCACAGTCCCTGAGGAAGGGGATGCAAGTTACCAACTTTGACCAGTGTTCACATATAGTAATGGTTATTGGGAAGTGTATAGACGTTTTCAGGGGGATTCTTTTGGTCTGGGGGAGAAGTTGAGGGGGGTTACGTGGGAGGATCTTTCCATGGAGGAATTTGTCTTGGGGGAGGAGCATTTCAATGAAGGGGTCGCAGGGTTTTCTAGCATTATTTTAAAAAAAAAACAATGAAAAATAAATATGAAAGTTTTTTCAACTGAAAGTAAGGAGCAGCATTAAAACTTAAAACGAACAGAAATTACTTAGTATATAAAAGGGGCTGTTCCCTCCTCAACGTCCCGCTCTTTACGCTAAAGTTTGACTCTTTCTCTCAACTCTACTTTTTCTCAACTCTACTCTCAACTCAACTCTATTTACGCATATGAGAGGTTCACCTCCTCGTAATTCCTAGCTCTTTACGCTAAGGTGTTTTTAGTAATTTCAACTATTTATTCTATGGCCTTTGGGATTCAGGGGTCATTCTTAAGGAATTGTGACAAAATTTAAGCTTTAATGTTAAGACCGAGGCATTGAAGAGGGGGTTAACCCCCTCGTATACGTAATAAAAAATACAAATATAGAAGTTCGTTACGTAAGTTAATTCTTAAGTTACGTATATTTTTTATTAATGAAAATGTTAGTAAAAAATTAAAAGTTCTAGTTGCCTTTTTAAGTAATCAAAAATTGGAGGGCAACAAGGCCTCCTCTCCCGCTCTTTTTTTCAAAATCTTCCGATTAAAACTATGAGAACGCCATTTAGCCCAAAAACTTAATATGCAAAATTCGTTTTAATTATTTATGTGCGGAGAGCCAAAATCAAAATGTGCATTAATTCAAAAACTTTAAGAAATTAAATAAGAAAAACAAGTTTTTTTAACTGAAAGTAAGGAGCGACATTAAAATTTAAAACGAACAGAAATTACTCCGTATATGAAAGGGGCTTTTCCTCCTCAACGTCCTGCTCTTTACGCTATATTTTTTTACTATTTTAGAAAGTAGAGTTAAGAGAAACAGTCAAACTTTAGCGTAAAGCGCGGGGCGTTGAGGAGGAAAAGCCCCTTTCATATACGGAGTAACTTCTGCTCGTTTTAAGTTTTAATTTCGCTCCTTACTTTCAATTAAAAAATTTGTTTCTTTTTATTTAATTGCACCAGTTAAAACTAGCTTAAGATACTTGTTGATTTATACAAGTGAGATGCGTGTTTGCGGTTCGCTTAAAACTTGACTGTATCGTCATCTTTGCTAATTGAAGAGAAATTTCAATATGGCTGACTTACCTACATGCTCCTGCATAACGTTTCCTTAAAAGCTTATTTCTTTTTATTCTTGAAGCTATCTAAAAGATTGAAATAATTAATGTTTTATTTAAATTAATTCTTGTCCTAATTATTATTCGTAGGAAATTTGGCTAGCAGCAAGGTTTTTCGAGTAGGCAAAGGGTGGCATTGAAACTTTGAATCAATCCCCCCCACCCTCTCACCAGGATTATGGAAATGAAAAGTAAAAATTTCAATTTTATGTTCAGTTGCTCAAAGTTTACGATGGAAGAGGTCCCAAACAAATTATATTTATAACGATTTCCCAGCAGTTTCTTATGAAACAGTTCGTGGTAACGAACTGTAGTAAGGAGCAACCCGGCTCAATAGAAACCAAAACTCTAAAAAATTGAATTTTGATATCAATAGCTACATCAAAAGAATCGCATTTTAATGCTGATTTTAAATATATAAGTTTCATCAAGTTTAGTTTTACCCATCAAAAGTTACGAGCCTGAGAATATTTGCCTCATTTAAGAAAATAGGGGGAAACACCCCCTAAAAGTCGTAGGATCTTAACGGAAATGACACCATCAGATTCAGCGTTAGAGAAGTTTCAATTTCCTATCTACAAAAATGTGGAATTTTTGTGTTTTTTTCTTTTTCCCAGGGGTCATCGTATCGACCAAGTGGTCCTAGAATGTCGTAAGAGGGCTCGAAAAGTTCTAGTGCCCTTCTTAAGTGACAAAGAAAAAATTGGAGGGCATTTAGGCCCCCTCCCACGCTCATTTTTTTCCCAAAGTCAACGGATCAAAATTTTGAGATAGCCCCCACAATCCCTGGGGGAAGGGCTGCAAGTTACAAATTTTGTCCAGTGTTTACATATAGTAATGGTTATTGGGAAGTGTACAGACGTTTTCAGGGGGATTCTATTTTGTTTGGGGGTGGGGCTGAGGGGAGGGGGCTATGTTGGAGGATCTTTCCTTGGAGGAATCTGTCATGGGGGAAGAAAAATTCAATGAAAAGGGTGCAGGATTTTCTAGCATTACTATAAGAAAACAATGAAAAATAAACATGAAAACGTTTTTTCAAATGAAAGGAAGGAGTAGCATTGAAACCTAAAACGAACAGAGATTATTATGCATATGAGGGGTTCTAAAAATACTTTAGCATAAAGAGCGAGGTATTTAGGAGGAGATAAATAACTCGCTCTTTATGCTAAAGTATTTTTAGTAATTTCAACTATTTATTCTACGGCCTTTCTGATTCAGGGGTTCTTCTTAAAGAATTGGGACAAAACTTACGATTTAGTGTAAAGAGCGAGGTATTAACGAGGGTACAAACCCCCTCATATACATAATAAAAATATGAGATTATGAAAGTTTGTTACGTAAGTTAATTCTTAAGTTACGTATATTTTTTACTAATAAAAACGTTCGTTAAAAATTAAAAGTTCTAGTTGCCTCTTTAAGTAACCGAAAAATTGGAGGGCAACTAGGCCTCCTTCTCCACCCCTTATTTCTCAAAATCGTCTGATCAAAACTAGGAGAAAGCGATTTAGCCAAAAAAGAATTAATATGCATATTTCATTTTAATAATTTATGTGCGGAGAGCCAAAACCAAACATGCATTAATTCAAAAACGTTCAGAAATTAAATAAAAAAAAACTATTTTTTTTAGCTGAAAGTAAGGAGTGATATTAAAACTTAAAACGAACAGAAATCATTCCGTGTATGAAATGCGTTGTCCCCTCCGCAATCCCCCGCTCTTTGCGCTAAAGTTTGACTCTTTGCCACAATTCTACTTTTTAAAACAATTAGTAGTAGTAGTAGTATTAATTTATTAACCAAAGGAAATAACACAGATTAAAACACAATAAAAATAACACAATTAAAAGCTTTAGCGTAAAGAGCGAGGGATTGCGGAGGGGACATCCCATTTCATATACGGAGTAATTTCTGTTCGTTTTAAGTTTTAATGTCGCTCTTTACTTTCAGCTAAAAAAATTATTTTTTTTTATTTAATAATCTCAAAGCGTGCAACTTGTTTTGTTATTTGGATTGACCGCAAGTTAAAGCAAGTTAAAGCTTGGCTCCTCATCTAGAAACAAATTCATATAAAGCAAATCATATTTTTATCGCTACTCTTCTAGAAGGTACATTTTAACACAACGTGAGCACAATAGATTTAACGCTTCTTAATTTTTTTTCGATGAATATTATGAACATAATCATTTGTATATCATCGTGACAAGGACAAAAGGGCTTATCTGATATCTAGATAATTTTACTAGATACCAAATTTACGTTGAATCACCGTGAAGAGTGTTTTCACAGGGTTTTAGTTTGAAAAATTTTCAATAATGCAATGAATATCATGGTACAAAGTAGGATCCTACTGTATAAAATTAAAATTTGATTCATTGAATTCAAACCAAGCATTCAATAATACACATTCAATAATAATTTACATTAATACAAATTAATATACATTGAAATTTTATAGTATAATTACGAAATTCTAACAGATATCAAATTTATGTTGAATCATTTCTTAGACCACACTGCTTTTCCATTTACGAAAAATTAAGCAGGAAAAAATGGGTTTAATTTCAAGAAAGCAGTGAAAAAATTTTCATATTTATTTTTTTATTGTTTTTTTAAATAGTTCTAGAAAATCCTGCACCCATGAAAATCCCCCATGAGAAGTTTTTCCATGGAAAGATCCTCCCAAGTAACGCCCCTCCACCTCAACTCTCTCTCCCAAACCAAAAAAGTCCCCCTGAAAATTTCCGTACACCTCCCAGTAACCATTACTATATGTAAACAAAGGTCAAAGTTTGTAACTTGCAACCCCTCCCACGGGGACTGCGGGGTAGTAAGTCGTCCCAAAGACATCGTTATCAGGTTTTTTGACTATGGTGAGTAAAATGGGTATCTCAGAATTTTTATTTGGTGACTTCGGGGGAAAAAGAGCGTGAGAGGGGGCCTAGGTACCCTCCAATTTTTTTGGTCACTTAAAAAGGGCACTAAAACTTTTAATTTCCGTTCAAAATATCCCTCTTGCGACATTCTAGGATCACTGGGTCGATATGATCACCCCTGGGAAAAAAATAACAAAAAAACAAATAAACATGCATCTATGATTTGTCTTCTGGCAAAAAATGCGAAATTCCACATTTTTGTAGATAAGAGCTTGAAACTTCTACAATAATGTTCTCTGAAACACTGAATCTGATGGTGTGATTTTCGTTACGATTGTATGACTTTTAAGGGGTGTTTTTCCCTATTTTTTAAAATGAGGCAAATTTTCTCAGGCTCTTAACTTTTGATAGGTAAGACTAATCTTGATGAAAGTTATATATTTAAAATCAGCAATAAAATGTGATTTTACGATGTAACTATTGGTATCAAAATTCCATTTTTTAGAGTTTTGGATACTATTGAGCCGGGTCGCTCCTTACTACAGTTCATTACCACGAACTGTTTGATAATAAAAAAAAAGTTTTTATAACTGAAAGTAAGGAACGAATTAAAGATTAAAACAAACAGAAATTATTCCGTATATGAAAAGGTTGAGGAGGGGACAGCCCCTCTCATAAACAGAATAATTTCTGTTCGTTTAAGTTTTAGTGTCGCTCCTTACTTTCAGTTAAAAAAACTTGTTTTTTTATTTAATTTCTGAACGTTTTTGAATTAATGCAGGTTTTGATTTGGTTCATCGTTCATGACTAATTAAAACGAAATTTGCATATTAATTTTCTCTTTTTTGGCTAAATGGCTTTCTGAAAGTTTTGATCGGGCAATTTTGATAAAAAGGGTGGGGGAGGGGCCTAGTTGCCCTCCTATTTTTTGTTACTTAAAAAGGCCACTAGAATTTACATTTTATTTAACTAAGTTTTATTATTAATAAATATGTGTAGCTCACGAACTAACTTGCGTAACGGACTTGTATATTCGTATATTCTTATTGCGTATATGAGGGGGTTCGACCCCTTGTCAATACCCAGCTCTTTACACTAAAGTTAGAACTTTGTTCCAATTCTAGACGAATGACCCTGAATCACACTTTAATTACAATTTTTGTACAAAGCGAAGAGTTAATCAGTTTGAGCAAAAAAATGATCGGAGATCCCGAAATCATTATTACAAATATAGAAAGTTAAATCATCAATATATCGTTGAATCAAAATATCGCCCAACACTTCCAATTTAAAGCAAAACATCTCATGGTAAAAGTCATCTAATAATGGACTTGAGGCAAATCAGGGGTTCGCTTTGGATGCGTTAGCTAATTGGGTATAGGCAGTTAGATTGCCTCTGCATCGCCTTTGTCGACGTAGTGCTAATCAGCAATACAAGGTTAGAATGTCAGGTGAATTATGCAAATGATGTAAAAAAATTTCTTGGGGATCTGAATATAACTAAGGACGTCTATGATGCCTCTCCACTAGTCCCAAAACAATGCAGCATTGGTGACGTCTTCCCTTTAAGGTAATAATAAGGTTGCAGGTGTCCTTAGATCTTTGTTATAGATTACCCGTAAGCTGGTGAACGGTGGACAGCCTCCTATTCGTTGGCCTTAGCCAAATTTCAAAATAGTTTAATGCTTCAACCCTGGGTATAAGTAGCTGCGGATTTTAACTCAATAGTATGAAGACTTCAACAAAGACTTTATATATTTTCAATCTTAATTTAAATGGGCTCTTCGTAAATGGAAGGATAGGTGTAAAGTGTTTATTCTTTTCTTTCTTAGAGATTAATTTTTGTATTTGAATTGTTAGGTTTCCTTTCGTAGAAACAAGTGAGAGACAGTATATTAACTTACCTCCATAGTAAAGAAAGAGGGCCAACTTCAATAAAACCAGATTGGGATTGAACTTTAAGAAATTCCGTATGTTCTTAAATGCAACCATTTCTTCGACGCCTAAAACAAAATAATAAATAAAAGTACTTCAAATAATGCATGACTGCCTCCAAGGGAGGAGGGTGCAAAAGATATTATACTTTACGCAAGACAAAAGATATAGATTATTGGGAAATGTTACAATATTTGAAATAATATGAATTGAGTATTTGTCTGACAAAGACTTGAGACAAGGAAGATTTGACCTGAAGAATATTTAGCGAAATGAAACAAACAATTGGCAAAAGAAGACTTTTTGCTCAATTGAACTATATTCTAAAAAAAATCAAGTAGCAAAAAAAATTACATTCCAAAAAATATTATATTCCATTGAAAATATATTGTTTGTGTTTTAATTCCTAATATATTTTTTAATATTCATATCCCTTTTATTTTGCTTAATTTATAATCCCACCTATATCTATAGTCAATAAGCTTTCTTGTTTTTGCTTGATTTCAATTTTGATTAAATAAAATAAAACACTTTCTTATGAAAGTGAAGACCAACATTAAAACTTTAGACCAACAAAACTGTTCTTATAAGAGGGTGGCTGCATTTCCCTGAACCCCCACTTGTTACGCTGAAGCCTTATAGTGCTTTAAAATTATTTTTATTCCAGTTCAGCTACCTTTTTGTTCGATAAGCCTTTCTTAAGGAATTGACAATTATTTTAAACTTTACCATAGATACCGAGGAAGGGGGACTAAGAAAAGCTAAGGCATCTGAAAAAAAAATTCCTGTTGATTTTAAGTTATATTATTTCCTTGATTTTAAGTTTTTTCTTTCCTTTTAGTCGGAAAATTTGTTTCTTCTAATAAATTTCTGGTCATTTTCAGTATTATATCCAAGGTTAGCCTAAACTACAGGAGAGCTACCACCTACTCTTAAAATTAGAGTGTAATTTTTTCACACCAAAGCTTCAAAAACAGAGCTCACTTACAGAGTATCTTGAAACTGAATGTAAAACAAAATATTTGCAGTATATATCGTTTTCATTAATTCACTAATGGCGAACAAGCCTTAGATTTTTATGGTTTGGCAGGGGGGGGGGAAATTCAGCAAACATACTCCTTTTCTTATTAATTTTTGTTTGTTTTGAGTTGGACTTGAACATTCAATTTAACTTTTATTCGTTTTAAGATTTATTCACTCTATTATATTAGTATCTGCTGTCTCTGTGTTCTTTTTGATTTTAATTTCTGTTCGTTTTGGGTTTCATTTATTGCTTCATAGTAATTTGTAATCGTTTTAATTTTGAATTATTATACGAATTTATTTCTACAGGTCTTAGTTTTAATATGGTTTAATGCTTTTCATTGAAAAACTTCTTTTTCGGAACGATTTTTTAACTAGTCTCTGCTCGTTTTTGAATGTCAAATTTTTGGTTAATATATGAATACTTCTCTAGTTTTTAATGTCTTTGGCGAAAAAGATGAAAAATAACAAATAAAACAAAATTAGAATTCATTAAATTACTATACAAGCACAATAATTAACCAAATAATTAGACAGTAAACATAATAGACACAAAATTACGAAAAAAAAGAAAGTTTTTTTTTTTCACAGGGGCACTTCATATGGTAGGGATAGTCGTATAAGCTTCGGAGGTGGCTCATTTGATTGAAATTGGAAGTTTTAGTGTCCGTTTTAAGAGTCAAAAGTGGTCAGAGGACAACAAGCCCCCCAGGGCTTTTTTTCCCGAATACATCCGGTAAAATTTTTAGATAATCATTTTGTTAAAAAACATTTCGAAGATCAGATATCAAAACTCTGAAGTCGATACAACCCCCAGAGCCCGAGGGCAGACGTTGTAAGTTATGCCCTGGGAGATTATATGGTTTTTGTGGAAGGGGGGCTCTTGTAAACTTCAGAGGGGGCTAATTTGATTGGAAATTCAAAGTCTATCCCCCCGACTCACCAATTCTATTTTCCCCGATTACATCCGATTAAAATTTTTAGGTAGTCATTTTGTTCGAAATAGTCAAATGATCAGATAACAAAACTTTGGGTTCAGTGTAACCCCCCTGAGCCAGGGGAAAGGGTTGTAGCGTATGCCCCGGGGCATATATGGTTTTTATGGGAGAGATGGTTGTATTAGCGCGGAGGGGGACTTAAATGATTAGAAATTGAAAATCCTAATTCCCAGATTAAGAGTCAAAAGTGAACGGATGGCAACTAGCCCCCTCCCCCCCTTCAGGCCCTTTTTCCCAAATTGCATCTGATAAAAATTTTGAGATAGTCATTTTGTTCAAAGTAGACCAAAGATTATAAGAAAAACTCCATGGTTTACACAAGTCCCTAGAACCCTGGGGCAAATGTTATAAATTATCCCCCTGGGACAAATAAGGTTCTTATGGAAAGGTTGGTCGTATAAACGGTGGAAGCTTTTCATTTAATTGTAAGTTGAAAGTTCTTGTTCCTTTTTCAAGATTCAAAGGGGACTAGAGGGTATCTAGTCTCCCCTGCCCTCCTTTCCCCAAATGTATCTTATCGAATTTTTAGATAGCCATTTCATTAAAATAAGTTAAGAAATCAGATAAAAAGTACTCCAGGGTTGACACAACCCCTAAAACCCCTTGGGCAAGTGTTACAAGCTATGCCCCGGGGACAAATAAGGCTTTATGTGAGGATTTTTTAAATAGTTCAAAGATCAGATAAGCCCGTATCCCACTCCCGCTCAAAGAAAACTTTTTATTGATACTTAATTCCAAAACCCATTGAAGCTGATCCCTTTCCCTCCATAGCCCGATCGTTTCCCCGAAAAAACTTGTCAATGGTAAATCATGGGAGCTGAAACCTGGTCATCCCTCCATGCCCCCCTCCCCAAAAAAAGAAAATAATACTAATTAACGATGTTTTATTCCAAACATATAGGAGTCGACCCCCTGGCCCTCCCTCCATGGATGAACCCCCCTATCCCTGCAAAAAAAACTTATTAACGATCCATTGTTCCAAAAATCATGGGCTCTGACCCACGGTATTACCTCAATGGCCTGACTCTCCCATTCACAAAAAAATCTTATCAACAATATTTTATTCCAAAAATCATATAAGCTGACCCCTGGCCCTCCCCAGGGTCTAACTTCCCCCTCCCAAAAACACTTATTAATGATATTTTATTCCAAAAATTTATGGAAACTCATCCCTGGCACTCCTTGGCCCGATTTCCCCCAAAAATCACCTATTAACAATGTATTATTCCTAAGCTTATTGGAACTGACCCCTGACTCTCCATAGCCTGGTCCCCCTCCCCTCGAAAAAATTTACCAATGACAAATATGGGAGCTAATTTCTGGTCCTCCTTCTATGGCCTGACCACACCCCCCTTCCCCCACAAAATTATTAACGATACTTTATACCAAAAATAGAAAAGCTCACCCCTGGCCCTCCCTCCATATCCTGACCACCCCCAAAAAACTTATTAACGATTAAAAAAAAAAATTTAAACGTATCATTATTCCAAAAACCGTGGGAGCTGCTCACTGGTACTCCTCCAACAGCCTGACTGCCCCTATTCCGAAAACAAACAACTTATCAGCAATATTTTTTTCAAAAAATCATGTAAGATGACCCCTGGCCCTCCCTCCGTCGTCCAACTTCCCCCTTTCAAAAAAAAATTTTTTTTATATATTATTCCAAATATCATGGGAACTAATCCTTTGCCAACCTTGGTCCGATCCTTCCCACCCCCAAAAACATATTAGCGGTATAGCATTACAAAACTAATGGGAGCTGACCCATGACCCTCCAGGGTCCGATCCCCCTCCCCATAAAAAGACTTATCAATGAAAAATAATGAGAACTAATTCTTGGTCTTCCCTCCATAGCCTGCCCCCCTGCCAAAAATATCCCAACTTATTAACGATATTTCATTCCAAAAATATGAGAGCTGACCCTTGGCGCTTCCTCCCTAGCCCAGCCTCTCCCCCAAGGAAACTAATTAACAATTCTCTGTTCCCAAAATCAGGCGAGCTGACCCCTGTTCTTCCCTCCATGACCCTCCCCCCGAGAACGGGCAGACGGATTGTTATTAATGGGGATGACATGACCCCTCATAACCATTGGAGAAAGCTCTTTAAGTCATGAAGTTTGTTCATCGTTTACGTATAGCATTTGTTATTGGAAGTATACTGAAACTTTTCCTAGAGAGGGGGGGGGTGAATTTTCAGATATGGGAAATTTTCCACAGGGAGAATTCTCCGTGGGAGGGAAGTTTCTAGGGGCTGAAATTTCCAGGGGAGACTTTACGTTACGGGGAATGTGCAGGAAATCCTATACGAAACTATTTTTATTTGTCTTACCGACTCAATTTTAGCTGTGGAGATGTTAAGGGGAATTATCCAGGGTAAGTGTTTTCTGGGTTATAATTGTATATTTTTTTTCTGTATATGGGGGAGGGGGATTTTTCATAAGATATATTTTTCAAAGGGAACTTTCTGCGGGAGCAACTTCCAACTTGGGGATTAGTTGGGGTGGAGGCTTTCTTCTGGAAAAATTCCATGGAGAAGAGGATTATCGGTGCTATTTCTAAAACAATCATAAATTAAAGTCTGTTACAAATGAAAGCGCTCTAAGAAAAATTTCTTAACCGAGATCTTCCACAAGAAATTTTCTGGGTGGAATTTTCAGCCAGAATAGAAGTGTTTGTGGGGGGATTGGAATATTTTTAATGTATAAAGCTTGTTCAATAAAACAAGTTTGTTGAAGAAAAATAAAGAGCTCCGTTAAGCAAAAAGTGATTATAAAAAAAATCAAATAATTTTTAAGAGTAAAACTACCACAAATCACCATAAAAAAATAAATTAAACCCTAAGAAATCTCTCTAGATACTGTGTTGATTTCGAGTAACAAATCCTTGTTTCCGTTTAAAAATACGAGTTTGTATTTGGGGCCCAAGTGAAACTAATTGATTTAGTTTGGAGACAAAATCTCGGATAGTAAGCGTTAAGATATAATTGAAAAAGAAATGATGATCTCAAGGCAAAGTAAATAAGGAAATGCGTTTCGAAAAATTCTGAAGCTATTATTCTAATCTAGTGTTACTCTGAGTAACCATTCACCGTCTGAACAACCTTCCCAAAAACCTGCAATTAGAAAGAGAGCCAAGAGTTTAAAAAAATCTTGTAACAATGAAAGTTACGGAATCAATTCGACCTGAGTCGGCTCTCTCATTTTCAAGACTACCGTGGGAGCTAAAGATTTTTTCAAGCTACCCACGTGCATAAAAAAGCATTCTCATGGTTGCGAATAGGAAAGAAAATGGGAAAGCAGGTTATTTTAAAGCAATTTTTCTCAAACCAGACATAAATAATGACTGTCATATATTAGTCTGAGCATAATCTATTTTTATTCCAACTGATGAGCCGCTTCTCCACAAATATCTGCTCTATATTCTATCACTGGTAAAACTTTTATATTAAATATATGCATTTTTATGTTTTTAATTCCCATTATCGTTGGGCTTCTCAAAATTACAGAGATACACAGAGGCGCCATTTGGGCAAAATCTTGGGGTGGGCATGAACTCCATATCCCCCCCCCCGCTTCACTTCTTGTCGTATAAGAAAAAATGCGGGTTTTGGCAGCACATCGATCGAATATTCTAAGTAAAAATGCATTTTCAGCACCCGTGTGTTGCATGGAATTGTACTGTAACCCAATGTGGAACTCAGCCACACTGACCTCTAAGATTGACTATAACAACGATGATTACAATCAACGAGGTTAAGTGATTAAACTGAAAGTGGAAAATTCAACCAGACTACAGGCTGGCCTTCCTCAGGGAGAAACTTTTGTATTTAAGTAGACCATATGTTGGTGAAAGTAATCGTCATTGTTATGCTGAGGGTTGTAACCAAAATCTTAGTTTTCCTTCAGCATGAATCTTTCAGATCAAATATATTTACAAAAAGGAAAAACCTAACAAGAGAAAAAAATATTACAACACTCAAGGTAACAAGGGAAACCGCCGAGGCTTCATCTTTGCAAAATCGTCAACAAGCTGGTCGTGGTCCAAATTTTTTACTAAATCCTTCTCTGCAAACATCAAAAGGAGGTGACTGAGACGATCGTCTCCTGTAGTAGACCGCAGGTAGTTTTTCACTATTTCTAGGCTAGAAAACAAACGTTCATTGTTCGCTGTTGTCACAGGAAGTGTGGCAGCAATAAGAAGTACTTTATTTACTTCTGAGTAAGCCACTGGTAATGTCTGAAGATGGTCTAGGAAGTCTTAGGAAGTTGTGTAGGAAGTTTTCCGGATTTTTCTCCTCATCGAGCAAGAAACTCTTGGCAATACCAGCTTGAGATTCGAGAAGAATGTCGTCGATATCCAGCTCACTGTAATGAGCAGAGAAATGCTTGAGCAGCTCTGTGTCCATAAACATGGTCGAGCTTGGATCCAAGCCTTCGAGTGTGCTCAGCACTGACAGGTGTCTGGACCATTGAGAAAAAAGATTCAACAGTGCTGACAGATTCAACGCAGCTCGCAATGACCAAATTAAGCGAATTTGTGAGAATTGCAGTGATTGTAGAATGCCTGTGGTGATTTCACTCTCAAACGAGCTTGAACACCTGAGAATGTTCCACTCATTACGCTTGCTCCGTCGTACCACTGTGTGTCACAGTAGTTCCAATCGAGTCAAATTCTTGTCACTGTGTCATAAGTAAAATTTGCTAGACTTCGTCGAAGTACCTAAGAAGAATGGCGAGCTGCTCATTCTTCGAGTTGTCCTTCGTTTCGTCGACCAGAGTGGCAAAGTATTTGGCACTTTTAATTCTTGCACTATCGTGCGCTGAAGCCTAGAACCAATCACCAAATAAGATCGTTCTGGTATTCATGGGATGTGTAGTGACCGTACCGTCTCTGCAGCTTGTTGAAGAACGTAGGAGAGTACTCTGCTAGAAGATTGCACGTCTCAACGAAATTTAACTTGTTTGTCGAGGATTCTGTTTCGTCGTGCCCCCTAAAGGCAGTGCCGAGTCGCCCCAATAGAGCTGTTACTTTTAACAAGGTTTTTACGTGCTCTCTGTTCTCCTTGATTTCCTTGTTTCTGTCTGTTATTAAGACAGACGCGATTGGTTGCATATCCTTGGTTTGTATGTCTTTGAACTTCGTCCATGAAACTGCATTGTTTTTGTGGCGGTCACTTCCAGTATTCTGTTCGAAGACACTAGAGATGTCTCTCCATTTTCTCACGCCAAGGTCTATGAAAGGTCTATACCCGTACCTATGCCCGTGAAGAGTAGATGTGCCACCAAAATGTCGGCAGCAGAAGCAGTAAACAGAATCATCCTGGACGGAGTACTCCAGCCACGGGTGCTTTTCACAATATGGAGCATTGAATGACCGTTTCGGCTTGCCGTCACTTACGCAGGGTATTTAACTAGTCTCGTTTGGGGTGGTTGATCAAGAGAGGACAAAGAAATGTCCGTAGGGCCACTGGACCGGCGATACTCTTCATCTTGAGGCGTTTTTCACCGAAACTGAGGCTCTGAAAGACCTACGCCAAGCGTAGCGGTTCCTTGGGGTGTCTTGTTTCCTGCTTGTTTGATCTGAGGCACCATCACTTCATTCGAAGAAGACGGAACGGTGGCGATGGTTTGTTCAGATTCTGAATTACACACCTGAAAGAAAGTATACACAATAGTTTGACTTTTAAACAGTATAACATACATACTAGTTTAGCCTACCATTTTTCAAATCCATTTTCGTGGATTTCCTGTAGCTTAAGTCACGTCCTGGTCATGTTAAAGGCTTATTCGCTTTCTTGCAGTGACATTCTAGCATGGCTCGAAGATTGCTTCTCGACGCTGATTGCTTGATATTCATAACTCAGAAACTGAAGATGTTGCAGAAGCAACTCTTTTCGGAGATGTCTAAGTGGTGGATTGGTAATCTAACAGCTAAACAGATTCAGAATATTGGCCCAAGTTGCGAAACGTGTGTCGTGACTACAGCAACTCAAATCTGGCTCTAGTTCTAGTTTCACGGCAATTAGTTACAGAGATCGATATGTTGGGATGAAAACTTGCCTAAGTTGGCTGGCTTGTGGTCTAAACTAGTAACGACGGATTTACTCCGACTTGAACAAGGAATTATCTGACTAATGAATGGCAACCAAGATATAAAAAAATATATTTGACGTAGTTCTATAGCTCTTCATATGGTGTTTGGTTCATATGGTTCTACTCAATGCTGTTTTCTGTGCCTCCGACTCTTTGAACCTAAGTGAATGAAGACAGGAGTTTGCGAACCGTGTTGTTCATAAATGACAAAAAAAACACGGAAAATCCTTTTCTGCGCAAATTCAGTTCTTTTAGTCCGCGAAACTGTGAGTGGCACAGAAAACTGAAACCCAAAAGAACAAAAACATGAATTTGCACTTACTTGCTGAACTGGTTCACACGGTGACGGTTTCTGTTTCTTAATACATCTACTCAGAAAAGACTGATTTTCTGCCTCTTTCTCCTTCTTCAAGGCTGCCAATTTCCTCTTTAGAGCTCCTGACAAACTCATGATAACAAAAAATAAGATGTTGAATCAACAAGATCACAAGCAATTCCATCACTCCAATTCCAATCCTTGCCCGACCCAGTTTGCACTAGGATAATGACTTAATACTAATTAATGCTAATGTCTATTAATACTTTAAATTAATAAGCTTAATGGTGTAAAGTCTTCTACTTCTCTCTGTAAAGTGTGACTTTCTCTGTGCTCTCTTCTTTAGAGTCTTTTGGTAGCGTTGGCCTACAATCTGAGGTTCGACCGGTAAATGATGTCAAGCGTCTCTAACTTTCATAAGGCTTATGTGTCGAGAATTAAAATGTTTATTTACAAAAGTAAAACAGTTCAAAATAGGGATGGAACCTTTTTATTGATAGAAAACAGATATAAAATTTAACTGAATATTTCGAACACATATACAGTGTTCATCATCAGCAGTAAAACTCATGCTGATGATGAACACTATATATGTGTTCGAAATATCCAGTTAAATTTTATATCTGTTCACTGTCAATAAAAAGGTTTCATCCCTATTTTGAACTGTTTTACTTTCGTCATGGAAAGGCAGTGTGGTCTTCGAAGTTATTTATGTTTATTTACACATATGATACAGTAACTGTACATAAGACGAGGACAGAAACAAAATAAGAACTGACCCGAGTAATCTAAAACGGTGGCTTATATTCACTAAAACAAGGAAATAAACATCGAAACATTTGACAGGAACTGACCTATTTTGATCTTTCAACTTAGACGAATTACTGCAAATATTCAGAATTCATAATATTAATATAATCATCTAGAAAATGGGCATTTGACAGAACTTGAGAATTTAATTATGTATCTAACCTACTTTCAAAATTTACAATGGTTAATAGCAAATAGCGTATTTACCCCAAGGGTCGCCAGGTAATTACACTCTTTGGTTAACAGGTGTGCAGTAATTTCAAATCAATTGGACAGAATGGATTATGTTGGACATAACGGATTATTATGGCCGGCAAAGGGCCCTTTGTGGTGGAAGCTTGGGCCCCCCTCTAAAATATGGGGTGGGCATTTGCCCACCCCTGCCTCCCCGAAATGGTTCCTCTGAACATACACAATTTACCTCTATTTATTATTGTATCCATTCCTTAAAAAGGATAACTCGCGGTTCAAGAACTTTGCAAGTGCTAAGATCGGGTTAAAGATTCGGTGAAAAATTCTGATTTGTTGAAAATAGTGCTAGCTAAATCTCTGTATTGGTAAAAATCTCATAATAAATATGATAATAGATAACAAGACTGATAATTGATAAAATATGATAAAAAGATAATTGTGGGGGTTGGTACTGTAAGAATCTTGTTACTGTTTGCCAGGGGTTTAATCTCTTGTTTACCAGGGGTTTAATCTCTTCTTGGTATAGCCTTGGAAGTGTTTGTTGTACGAGTTGATTCTTGCTAAATAACATGTGCGATTTGAAAAACAGTTTTTTTGTATAGAAGGACAGGAGGATTTTGGGGAGAGTTAGTCGGTGTTGGTACTTGGCGAGTGTGGTAGCTTTGCTTAGATGTGAGTAGAATAATTTGTTCCTTCTCTATCTCACAATGTTAATTTACTACTTTCCACAGCATGACATGAGTCTCGCTGATAAAATTTAAATACCTTGGAACATTTTGTTCGCTCACATATTAGTTAGTAGTTAGTTTATTTTAATATCTTAAACTTATTATTTCAGTACGAAGACTAAGCAAGATTGTACTTATATTACAAGTTATAAAACTTTTTGATTTTCTTAATTATCTTTTTAAAACGAGACTATTAAAAACCAAAAACCAAACTTCTTTTAAAAATAAAACCTTTGCTCTTTTTTAACTCTTGTGTTGTGTTAACTTTATCTCAAGTATTAGGTACGGGTTATCTCTAGCATTTCTTATATATTTATTAACCGGCAGAGTTTGATACCTCCACGCTACTCGAACTATTGCTAATTCTCCAGACTCTGTTTAAACCGGTTACAGCACTATATAGTTTTTGGCCCAAAATGCTATTGAGCAAAAACTCTTTTACAGTCTATCAATTTAGAATATACGCTAATGATTAATTTTACCTCAAAGTTTCGCATGCTGCAAGATGGAGCAATTCTGCATATTCTTAGCTCTCCTGTTGTTGCAAATATATCTCATACATTACATAATACTAGATTCAAATGCTTACCTGCATGCAAGGGTCAAAGGGGCATAAATTGTAATAAATCGTAAAAACAAATATATCTCCTGTCAAACATTCTGATTCTCATAATGGATCAATCAATCAATATTTATTAAATCAAATGAACAAATATACAAAAACAATATTATGCCCCAACAGAGAGCAGAGCTCGTAAGGCTGGGGCAGTACAAATGCATGGAAAAAAACAAACGTCTCGTCAAACTAATAATTCCAAAAAAAATAAAAAAATGACAAGGTAGGAGATAACGAAGAAGGCCACTCCAGCGCGAGAACACCACAACAAAAGGCATACTAAGATCAATTATTAATCAATCCCGACATCCAGGCAAAGAACTATTTTTGAAATGTGTTTCTTCAAAGAAAATCGACTCATGGAACTTCGGGACATTTCTACTAAGTTGAGTTTATTTACAATATGAGGAATCTGGTATTTGATTGAGAATCTAGCTCTTTCTGATTTGATTGGTGGAAGGTGATACTTCTTGGAGTGGATGTGGTGGGCAGGAGAAGTGGGAGTCTCAATTATACCCAAATCATGGAAATAATTTGTTGAGGATTGTATATCATAATACAACATTGCTGTATGCACGTCCTTCAGTTGTTTGAGATTAAGTATATTGAGAAAAATATATAAAGTTTGGGTTTCTGACAGATTTTTAAGCCTCACAGGGCAATGAACAAAAGTACCCAGAATTCTAATTGCCTTATTTTGAATTATCTGAAGAGGTTGCAGATGGACCATAAATGTATTGAGATAAACTACAGGGCAACAATTAAGATATGATTCAATTAGAGAATGTTATAAAATTTTATAGATGCAAAAAGGAAACATTTTTTTCAATCAATGAAGACAACCTAAGTGATGGGCAAGTTTCTATCTCAAATAATCAGAATGCTTACTGAAAGATAAAACCTCATAGAGAATAATCCCAAGGTAACGAAATAAATTTACTCTTTTTATCCTACTTTGATTTGCAATTAACACATCTATGGTAATTTCATTTACACCCCGCTGTGGCCACCCGAAAATCATGAATTCAGTTTTAGGTAGTTACACGCAAAAGGTGGTTTGCGTGTAGCTAGGTAGTTACACGCAAACCATTTACTCAAAGATTTCATTGCTGTCACAATTTTCTCAACCAACAAAGATGGGGTTTTAGTTTTTACTGCCACAGCCGTATCGTGTGCAAAATTACTGCTAAGCTATTATCTTGGGATAAACACTTCGGGAGGTCATTTATATAAATAAAAAATAGTAATGGTCCCAATACCGATCCCTGGGGGACTCCAATATCATCAATAACGATATGGCTTGACAGATGTCCATTTATTTCTACCTGAATTTTTCGACCATGCAGGTAAGATTTTATTAGATCTAGGTCTTTACCTCTAATACCTGTGTTATTAATTTTCTCCATAAAAATTTCATGGTTTAGCGTATCAAATGCCTTTTTTATATCATAGCAGAGAGCTGACACATGATTATCATGGTTTGGTGAATCATTCATCTCTGAGATTAGCGCAGCAATAGCTTGTTCAGTGAAATGACCTTACCTGAATCCAAACTACTTTTTAGTAAATAAATTCCTTTTATTAAAATACCATACAATTCTTTTTTGAATAATTTTTTCTAGAACCTTATATATTGGAGAAAGCATAGCTATTGGGCGATAGTTGCCTATATCTTGCCTTTTTTATGAATTAGAATAACTCGTGCAGAGTTCCATACTTCTGGAAAGATCCCTGATGATATAGATGCGTTAAAATATGAAGCAACGGGAGATGGATTACACAAGCAAGTTCTTTCAGAATATTGGTGGAGAGCCCATCTAGACCTAGGGAATTACCACGTTTTAAATTCATAATTACTTTCTGAAATTCACCGAAAGTAACAGGGGCCAGGAACATACTAGAATTTTCCGATGACGGTAGATAATCTTTATATGAACCAAATAAAGATTCAGGGGATTCCAGTTCAACAGCAGTACTAATATGGGAAAAGTAATAACAAAAATAATCTGCAACAACATCCTTCCCCTTCAATTCAACACCATTTTCATTTATGATCACTTCAGGGTGTGATGTCTTAGTATTGTTCCCAATTTTTTCTTGATTAATTTCCGTGTAGTCCGAGGTGAATCTGATTTTTAAATGAATTTTCATAATAAATTTGTTCACTTATTCTAATAATTTTAACAAGCAAATTTTTATAATTTTTCAATCACTGTACATTATGAGCTGAGAGGTGTTTCATTTTTCAAACAGTTCGTGATAACGAACTCTAGTAAGGAGCGACCCGGCTCAATAGTAAACAAAACTCTAAAAAACGGAGTTTTGATACCAATAGTTATTTCAAAAGAATTGCATTTTACTGCTGATTTTAAATATATAAGTTTCTTCCAGTTTAGTTTCACCCATCAAAAGTTACTAACCTGAGAAAATTTGTCTAATTTTAGGAAGAGGGGAAAACATCCCCTAAAAGTCATAGAATATTAACGAAAATTACATCGTCAGATTCAGCATATCAGAAAACAATACTGTAGAAGTTTCAAGCTTCTATCGACGAACACGTGGAATTTTGTATTTTGGCCCGAAGACAGATTACGGATGCGTGTTTATTTGTTTGTTGTTTTTTTTCCAGGAGTGATCGTATTGACCAAGTTGTCCTAGAATGTCGCAAGAGGGCTCGTTCTGATGGAAACTGAAATTTTTAGTGCTCTTTTCAAGTAACCAAAAAATGGAGGGTACCTAGGCCCCCTCCGAAGCATATTTTCCCCCAATTTCACCGGATCAAAATTTCGAGATAGCCATTCTGTTTAGCATAGTCGAAAACCCAATAACCAAGTCTTTGGGGGTGACTTAACCCCCCAAAGTCCCCGGGGGAGGGGCTGCAAGTTACAAACTTTGACCATTGTTTACACATAGTTGTTGTTAATTATGAAGTGTACAAGCGTTTTCAGGGGAACCTTTCCACGTTCGGGTTGGTGTGGATCTCGGGGAGGAGGTTATGTGGGAGTATCTTTCCATGGAGGAATTTTTAACGAGGGAAGAGAATTTCCATGAAGGGGGCGCAGGATTTTCTAGCATTATTAAAACAACAATGAGAAAAACAATAATTTTTTTCATCTGGAAGAAATAAGCAGAATTAAAAGTTAAAACGAACGTTAAAAGTTAAACGAAAGTTACGTATATAAGGGGTTCGGCTCCTCCATAATACCTTGCTCTTTACGCTAAGGTATTTTTAGTAATTTGAACTATTTAATCTAAGGCCTTCGTGATTCAGGTGTCAGTCTTAAAGATTTGGGGCAAAATTCAAGCTTTAGTAAGAACACGGTATTGACGAGGGGGCGAACCCCCTCATATACGTAATAAAAGTACACAAATATAAAAGTTCGTTACGCAAGTTAATTCGTAAGGTACGCATGTTTATTACTAACAAAAACGTTCGTTAAAAAAAATAAAAAATCTAGTTGCATTTTTAAGCAACCAAAAATTGATGCATTTTAATGCTATTAAATAAAAAAAAAACTAATTTTGTTAGCTGAAAGTAAGGAGCGACATTAAAACTTAAAACGAACAGAAATTACTCCGTATATAAAATGGGTTTCCCCTCCGCAATCCCTCGCTCTTTACGCTAAAGCTTTTAATTGTTTTAAAAAGTAGAATTGTGGCAAAGAGTCAAACTTTAGCGTAAAGAGCGAGGGATTGCGGAGGGGACAACGGAGTAATTTCTGTTCGTTTTAAGTTTTAATGTCGCTCCTTACTTTCAGCTAAAAAAATTAGTAATTTTTATTTAATTTCTGAACGTTTTTGAATTAATGCATGTTTGGTTTTGGCTCTCCGCACATAAATTATTAAAATGAAATTTGTATATTAATTCTTTTTTTGGCTAAATGGCTTTCTCTTAGTTTTGATCAGACGATTTTGAGAAATAAGCGGTGGAGAAGGAGGCCTAGTTGCCCTCCAATTTTTTGGTTGCTTAAAAAGGCAACTAGAAATTTTAATTTTTAACGAACGTTCTTATTAGTAAAAAATATACGTAACTTATAAATTAGCAACTTACGTAACAAACTTTCATAATCTTATATTTTTATTATGTATACAAGGGGGTTTGTATCCTCGTTAATACCTCGCCCTTTACACTAAATCTTAAGTTTTGTCCCAATTCTTTAAGAATGACCCCTGAATCAGAAAGGCCGTAGAATAAATAGTTGAAATTACTAAAAATACTTTAGCATGAAGAGCGAGGTGTTTATCTCCTCCTAAATACCTCACTCTTTATGCTAAAGTATTTTTAGAACCCCTCATATGCGTAATAATCTCTGTTCGTTTTAAGTTTCAATACTACTCCTTCCTTTCAATTGAAAAACGTTTTCATGTTTATTTTTCATTGTTTTCTTATAGTAATGCTAGAAAATCATGCCCCCTTTTCCTTGAATTTTTCTTCCCCCGTGACAGATTCCTACAAGGAAATATCCTCCAACATAGCCCCCTCCCTTCAGCCCCACCCTCCAAACAAAATAAAATCCCCCTGAAAACGTCTGTACACTTCCCAATAATCATTACTATATGTAAACACTGGTCAAAGTTTGTGAAAACACTGGTAGACGAAATTATACTATCGAAAATCGCCTTAGCTTTTCCAGAATCGTACGCTGCCTCGTTCCATACTAGAATATTTTATCTGTTTCTTTACTTTCCATTTTCACTATTGTATGCTTTAGGCTAGATAACTGCAATTTCAGTAAAGAATTTTCATCAACCAGCACTGAAATGTGACTCTTCAAATCTTTGGTTTCTGTCTTAAGGCTGACCACTTTAGGATTAATACCTTCCACCTCCAATTTCGATTCCAATACAGATTCTTCGATCTTAGAAATCCTTTGTTCTAATCCTTTAAAATTAACATTCAGCTCATTTAACGTAGTTGAACTTTCTTTAACAGTCTGTAAAACTAGACTCAAATTATCAGCTACTGATTTCAATGAGATTCATTCCATGGGACTAGATGTAAGAAAAGATTTGTCAGATTTGTCAGATTTGTTCTTCCGCCTCTTTCCTCCCATTATGCAAAATACTAATTGAACTCCAAGAAAAATAGACTGTAGAAATATACTACCAGATAAAACTCCTTTAATTACTCACTTGGAGCAATATTGGCATCTGAATCTATCCAAAAAATTTCGACAGCAAATTAACCTTGCTTAACACTAAATGAACGGTCCGACGCAAAGTAGGAGTATTTACCTCGAATGCATTCTTGTTTTATAAAAACTTTTATCAAAACTGAATGAATGCTATTTGTGAACTGAATGAATGCTATATGTGAACTACAGCGACCCTTATACAGGCTATATACAGGTTTTACTTAGTCGGCCCTGATTTACTCCAAAGACTTCAACTAGTCAAAGAGTTTAAAATTAAAATTAAAGCTCCCTTTTAAAGCTTGAAAATGATGACTCTCAAATTACCTTTTAATATTTGTGCTCCCTCCCACCAGGTGAACATTTAAAGGGGTATACTATTTTTCAAATATGATCATCATTCTCGAATCATTGTTATTTGAAAATCAAAAGTGAAAGTAACTATATTGCTAGTCCAGAGGTCTAAGTAGGGTTTTCAATACCCCAGGACAATATCATTTGCTGAGGCTTCTCTTACTATTACGGTACTTGTCTATTATATAAAACAAAGTTGAGAAGTGAATTTTGGAGACAATATGATATGATGAAAATAGAATACTTAATTATCAAAATTGTGAAGATCATTTGTGAATTATTAAATTGGGAGCTTCAGCGTTGGCTGACCGTCTCAAAGACAAAGATAAGTTCATTATTAACACGATTCTTGACCTAGTTCATTTTAGTTCATGACAAATGCGATTCTTGAGGACATCGGTTAGTTTGCTTTGACTAGCGATAGGATATAATATCTCACCATGGATGTTCAAAAAGTTGGGATTTGCCACGGACCGAAGAACATGCAGTTATTTTTTTCCAGGATAAGGGGATGTTGCAAAAAACAAAACACTATATCAATGGACACACCATGGCTTTGTAGTTTTACGAGAAGCAAAATTTTGGAAGTGCAACACTTCGTTCCTGGAGCATATTTCCAAGTCATAGTTTTCACAGTTTTGTTAATAAAGTATTCTGTTTTTATCACATTTTTGTTTTCATTAGCATCAGCCAAACTTCTCTTCTCGAGTGTTTTATGTAATAGACAAGTACCGCTATTACTACCACAATATTACTATCCCGTTAGTTACACCCCTGAGTTGGTCATTCTTATCGTTACCTACCATAGCCTATTCCCACTTATAAGTTTCTGAATTTTAGTTGCTTTGTCTTTTTAACATCAATTTTCCCTCCTATGTTTGCACCCTGAACCCTTAAAAATTTCCCAAATTCATTTTTTACTCTAACAATTATTTTCTATGATATACAAAAAATTTTATATTAAAATTTACCTTGCGATTTGATAAACTGTTCCGTCATAATCTTTCCTTTCTTCCTTTTGATAAAGCTCAAGAATCCTTATAAGCTGGGACAAAAATTTAACTGTTTTCTTATCTCGACCAATTCGAATCAAATCTCGGTTCTGTGCTGAATATTTATATTATCCTGTCTAACTCTAATTTGAATGCATTTTTTTATTATTCAAACAATCTTAAATTTTGAAACGAGGTGTTTTTAGTGACATAATCGAATAGCCTAGTTATCATAAGCAGGAAATTCTGCTATCGAGACGGTTAAGCAGGGGAGGTGATTCACTATAGATGGTGTTTATCATAAGCAGGAAATTCTGCTATCAAGACGGTTAAGCAGGAGAGGTGATTCACTATAGATGGTGTGACCTAAGAATTGACTTATTTGTATTTATACCAGGACTGTTGAATTAAAAGTTGTGTTTGCGATTTATTTTTTGTTTACTACAAATTTTGCAGGTGATTCTAGAATATTGTGTAATACTTGGAAGGTAAAAAGATTACAGAAGACAAATAAATTAAAAAAGTCTGAATTCATATCATGTCCTCAGTGGTAAACCTCTGATTGTTTTATCTTCAACAGAAATTCTTCATACTATTCTGAAATTGAATTTGGCTGAAAACCCCCCAAATGCAACTCCTTCTGCTACCCATTTGGCCTTTCAACTTTCCATGTGAGCCTTTCTATACAACCATCGGTAAATTAATAAGATATCTAGTGGTAAAGGATTGGGCAGTTCCTAAATCTCCTGTCAAATATTCTGATTGTCATAAAAGACAGAGACCCTTACACTGGCCTTATATAAGTTTTTCTTAGTCAGCCCCCTCTTTTACCTGAAAGACTTCAAATAGTCAAATGGCTTAAAAATAAAAGTATTTTGCAAGTTTTAGGCTCAAATCCAAAAAGGCTGCCAGTCCATTTTATTCCTCTCTTACTCCTCCTTGGCATATTTGACCGCTATCCCATAAACGAGAGAGATAGCTAACTTTCTCAATCAGAATAATCTCTTTCCTGAGGGAGTGTCTGCTACCCCTACAACTAGTATCCCCATAAAGCTTTCCATGGGAGCCCTATACCTGAATTCCGGGGAGCCCTATCTCTAGATTCAATGGGAGCATTATCCCTGCTTTTCACGGGAACCCTATCCCGTCATTCCATGACAGCCGGCAGGTGTTAATTACGTCATAAGAAATGTTTTTAAAGAGCTGCAGGTGTTAATTACGTTATAAGGAATGTTTTCTTCGCGATTTCCTTAGTTCTAACCTAATAGCTATCCCCATTCTTAAAAAAATTACTAAGATAAGGTGGTAAAAACATTCAGGGCCCGCTAGCGGGGAACCTTCAAGACGCCAAACCCCTAGCGAGCAGTTCCACCAGGCTCCTAGCATTCAATCCGACTGGGGTCCCGGCATCCAATTCCAATGGGGCCCATATCATCCAATTTCATGGGGGGGCCTCCTAACCTAACCACTGGTGGGCCATAACATCCAATTTCACTAGGGAACCCTAGCAACCTTTTTCATTGGTGGCCCTAAAATCCTATTTCACCGGGCCCCTGACCTAGCCATCATGGCTTTAGCATCCAATTCCACCGAATCCCTACCATCCAATTCCGACGGGGGCCCATAGTGAGTAACTCAAACGAGGTCCCCAGCATCCAATTTCAACAGGGGACTCTAGCATCCAATTCTATCAGGGGCTCCCTAGCAGCCAATTTCACCAACAAGACGTTTGTTCATGAAGTTTCAAGTTTCTTTGGATGTTATGCGATAGGAGAATGTTTAGTTATGTCAAGGATGACGCATTCCCATGTAACTTGTTTCTTAAGGCCCTCTTGGGAATCCTCGGTTGTACATTGGGATAGCACGTATAAGGAATGTTATGTTGTGATGATGGACAAATGGGGTGATGCATAATACTCTAAGAAATGTCATTTTCTTCCAATGAAATTTCTCAGGGAACCTTTATATCCCTATGATTTTTGTCCCCATTAGAATTTGAACGGGTTTTTCCATTCAATGGAATTGAATGTTAATTAGATGGGCTATGAAAACAATCCCAATATTTTGATTCGACAAATACATTCTACATGATAACCTATTGCACACAAGGAGAATATCCTGTTCGTGCATACTAGAGTGATTAAATGGTTCGCATGTTTCCAACCTTTTCCACATAAGAGCACAAAAGCGTCCCAATCCATTTGAGTTTTGCTATATTAGATACACCTGAATGCTAAAGCATTATTAATGTTCTAAGGTCACCTAGACAAGTTAATTTTTATAGAAGATGTTACAAAGCATTATATATTCCATTGTGTGAATGATTACATATTGAAGTTTTATCCTGGATCAATAAATCTAAAAAATACAAACTTTGTGCATACAAATTTTATTTATAGAAAAACGTTATAAAGTCATGAAATCACAGAAAGAGTAGTTAAAACTCAACAAATGGAAAAACGAAACATGAAGAGCTTATAAAGGATAAAATATAAGCAAAAAGAACCATGAGTTAAAGAAAGGTGGAGTTCCTGGCAACCAATTACAGAGGGAAGGATTGGTATTAGAGTTAGCTTTAAGCCCTATTAAGATCTCTTTCTGAGAGCTTTTAATAAACGTGCTGTTTGTTTAAGCCAAGACTATTTATCTATGTATCACTGTTGAAAAGCACAAATTTGAACAATATTTTTTCTTCAAGTTTCACATAGTCTCGTTAGGGATAAATTTAAGCCACAATAAGATATTTTTGAGGGCTTTTAATGAAAATACCTTGTTTCTTTGAGTCAAGACTATACCCCACGGTTTACAAGTGCACATATGAATGATAATGTCTTTTCAAATTTCAGACAATCTCATTAGAGGCAAATATAAGTTACACTAAGATATTGTTCATGGCTTTTAATTAAGTTGCCTCGTTCCTTTGAGCCGAAATTAGGAACCCCGGTTGACAAGCACACTTGAATAATATTTTCTCTTCAAGTTTCACATGATCCCGTTAGACCCATAATAAGGTATTTTGAGGGCTTTTGATGAAGATGCCTCATTTCTTTGACTGAGTGTTAAATTTCACTACCCATCAGTCGAAACAATTCTTTTAAAATCTTTTAGCTTAACTTTAAGCTGTAGATCTTGTTTGTCCAAACATTCACGCCACCGTGACAACATGTGGCTAGCGCAACCTAGCAACCAATACCAGAGGACGAGGGTTGCTATTAGAGATAAATTTAAACCTTACTAAGACACATATCTGAGGGGCCCTAAGCAAAATACCTCATTTCTTTGACTGGGTGTTAGATTTCAGTCACCCCACCGCCGATATTTTTAACATCTGTACCTTAAATTTATGCTTAAATACCTGTTAATCCAAACAATTCAAGCCACCGTGGCAATATGTGGCTACCCCATGGCATCCCGATGATAAATATTATAACTCCTTTGAAATTTTCCATATATTTTCATGATTAAAATATGATTTATATTCATTGATTCATAGTTTTTGTAAGCCACCCCTCCGTGATTCACCATGGTGATTCACACAACCGTGTCACACTATGACTAGCCCCTTGGCAACCCTTAAACCATTTCTAAGACATTTTCCAGACATTTTCATTAAAAAAATATAATTTAAATCCAGAGCTTCGTGTTTTTTGCAAGCCAAACCTCTTTGATACTCAATGTCAAATCATGCAATCGTTTCACACTATGACTGGTCCTCTAGCAATCTTCATCATTCTTAATACATTTTCTGGATATTTTTCTGCTAAAAATCCTGTATTAAATCCATTGATTCATTTTTTTTGCAAGCCAGACCTCCGTGATACAGCATGTCGATTGAAGCCACCTTGTCACACTACGAATGGCCCAATGACACCCCCTAATCATTCCTAAAAAATTTTTCAGGAATAAGAAATTTCGATTAACACCCCTCAGAAATAGCTCCCTATAAGATTTAAATCAAACTCTAATAGCAACTCTCTCCCTCTGGAATTGGTTTCTAGGGAGGAATAGCATATACTATCACGGTAGCTTGAATTGTTTCGACGAACATGATCTACAACTTAAAGTTAAGCTGGGAGGAGTTAAAAGAAATTTTGACTGAGAGGGGAAGTGATATTTAACGTTCAGTCAAAGAAACAAGTTAGTTTTATTTTTAGCCCTCAAAAATGTCTTAATGTGGCTTATATTTACTTCTAACGAGATTATGTGAAAATTTAAGAGAGTATTGTATTCAGATATGCGCTTTTTCAGCCGGGGGTGCTTAGTCTTGGCTGTAAGAAATGAGGAATTTTCATTAAAAGCCCTCAAAAACAATATGGCTTAAATTTATATCTAAAAAGATTATGTGAAATTTGAAGAGAAAATATTATTCATATTTGTGCTTTTCAACCAGTGCTGCATAGTCTTTGCTTAAATAAACGAGGCATTTTCATTAAAAGCCCTCAAAAATATCTTTATGTGGCTTAAATTTACCTCTAGAGAGATTATGTCAAGTTTGAAGAGAAAATATTATTCAAAATTTACCCGGTAATATGACCCAGACTTTCAGCTGGGCATCCAATTTTGTATTTGTATTTAGTTTGTAAATAAAAACAACCTGAACCAGTGCGCTTGTAAACCGGTGGGGTTGCAAAGTCTTTGCTCAAAGAAACGCGGGATTTTCATTAACATGTCTAAGAAATTGCTCTAAATAAACTTTACATTTACCTCAAATATGAATCCTCTCCTCTGGAATTGGTTGCTAGGACCCCCATCATTCTTTAATTTATGGTTCTTTTTGCTCATATTTTATCCTTTATAAGCTTTTTCACGTTTTCTCCCTTATTTCGAGTTTTAATTATTCGTTCTGTGATTTCATGATTTTATAACGTTTTTTCTGCTAATAAAATTTGTATATACTAAAGTTTGTATTTTGTACATTTATTGATCCAGGATAAAACTTCAATACGTAATTATTTACGCAATTAAATATCTAAAACCAATGCTATGTAACCTCTGCTATATTATAGAAAAAATCAGTAGGATTGGGATGTTTTTGAGCTCTCATATGGAAAATATTGGAAACATCTGAACCATTCAATCATTCTAGTATAAGCAAACAAATGATTATCTTTGCCTGCAATAGGTCATCATGTAGAATGTATTAGTCGAATCAAAATATTAGAAAGGTTTTCATAGTCTACCTGGTCAACGTTCCATTTCGTTGGATGAAAATACCCTTTTGAATCCTAAGGGGGAATCATTAGAATATAAAGCTTCCCTGAGAGAAATATGTTGAAAGAAAATTAAATCTCTTAAAATATGATGTAACAACCAGCGTTTCCATCACCACTAAGCAGCACTCCTTATGTTACTACCCCCAGTTACAACGGGGGATTTCCCATGTGGCTTTAAGAAACAAGTTACGTGTGAATGCGTCATCCTTAACATAAGTAAACGTTCCCCTATTACATGACATCCAAAGAAATCTTGAAATTTCTTGGAAAAACGTCTTATCGGTGAAATTGGTTGCCAGAGAGCCCCCGTTGGAATTATCGCCGGGCTACCGTTGGAATTGTCGGGGGAGGGGCATTGTCGGGGGACTTCCGTTGAAATTGGATTCTAGACCCCTTGTTGTAATTGGTTGCTAGGGGCCCCCGTTGGAATTGTCGCTAGGGACCTCCTTTGGAATTGGATGCTAGGGCTCCAATGGAAGTGGATGCTAGGGCCCCCATAGGAATGCGTTTCTAAGGCCTCGGTTGCTAGGTTAGGGGTCCGATGAAATGTAAAATGGAAACCATTGGAATTTGTTGCTAGGGCCCCTTTAATTTAATGCAAGGGGCATGGTTGAATTGCTTGCTAGGGGTCGGCGTCTTGAAGGATCCCTACTAGTGAGCACTGAAGGTTTTTACCACCTTGCATTCGTAAGTTTTTTTAAGAATCAGAGAAACTATTAGGTAAGAACTAAAGAAATCGTGAAATAAAACATTGCATATGACATAATTAATACCTGTGTCTCCTAGAAAACAATCCCTAAGACATAATGAACACCAGCTGGCTGGCATGGAATGGTGGGACAGCGCTCTCTTGGAAAGCAAGGATAACGCTCCCGCGGAATCCAAGGATAAGGCTCCCGTGGAAAGCCTTATGGGGATACTGCTCCTACCTCTGTGCAGGTAAACACTTGGAGCTAATCTTTATTTTTACGAGCAGAATCTTTTCTGGGGGGAATTGTTCTCCCTTTCTATGTCCAAATTGCGAGCATAGTCCAAACATATTTTTCTATGGGGATGAAGGTTAGGGAATAAAGCTTCCCTGGATATTAATCTGAAGGACCTTAAATCTCTAATTTGAGCCCAAAAACATAATTTTTGTGGTTCCAGGTAGCCTACCCCTCCCCCTAATAATTCTGTTGATATTCTACTAATACCCACCACGTTTGATTTGTGTATAACTTTTAGTTTACTTTCCAGTGTCTGGGGCATTCAAAAGATGCGAATAAGCCCAAAATCGATTAATATAACCTAAACAAAAAAGAATAAGAAAGTTCTAGCAGTAAAATCCCATCAAAATTAAGCACTGGAAAATCACGTCCTTTAACCAAACGCAAACCGATATTCAAACAAATTACGTATTCATTTTATTGCTTGGTAATAAAAATCAAAGCCTTAGATAAAAAATTCATTGTTCGTCATAATTTACATACATGATTAGGCTGAAATATAATATTTTAATACCAATTACTGAATCATACTTTCAGCAAACAAAACCAAGTCTTAGGTACCATCTAAAAGCAGTGTTAGAACAAACAGACCTACCCCTGTTTAAAAAAGTAATGGAGCAGCCAGCCCTCAGTCCCCCAGCCCTCAGTCCTCAGTCCAGCCCTATTGACAAGCGCAACTCATTAGTTGTGCTATTCTAATGACTCGATGAGTAATTCAAAATAAAACTAGTTAATTTTCCTTTTTTTTTTCAAACCGGCTATTGTAATAGACAGCATGTGAGGAGCAGTTTTTGCAAGTTGACCGCCAAATGTCTTTTGGGGGAAAGCCCATCCTTACCACAGCTTTCTTAAAATTACGCCAGACGGACGATCGGAGACAGGGCATTATTTGCTTATTTATTTTACATTACTTTTTGTTTATTTTGTTCCTCTCATAAAATATTGAGAGAAGAATATTTAAACCACAACTTACAGTTCTAGCGTTCTTAATATGTAGCTTTATGTCATTTTTGTCTTATAATGCCACATTTTACAACTTTTTATTGTATTTTTTTTGTATCGTACAATGCCGTATTCTACAACTATCTTCTGCATAACAACAATTATGCCTCAGCGATTGCCAAATTGCTGTCGACAAGTACTGGGGGTGGGATAATTATCCTCCAACTTTTCCCCCTCTTTGGTTTTATAAAATTACCTCATAGATTTAACCTCATAGATTTAATCTCATGACTCTTTACCTCATAGATTTAAAAATATATGTTGGGGTATTTTAATTGAAAATGTCGTTTTTGGTATTTTAGCCGTAAGAATTGAAAAAAGTATCAAAATATAACTTAATTCACTTAAGAGTCAAAATTTTGACTATTAATTCGTTTTGTACTATTCACTTTTGATTGAAAATTGTTTATTTAGTTTTTTTTTTATTTTAGTGTCACATCAACGGTTATCCTCCGTATGAGGGGGACTACACAAAAATATTTGAGGAATCCGGCTTGAGAACCGTGAATTAGATTGCCCGATAGTTGGTTTTTCATATTTCGCCCCTCCCTTCTAATTAACATTTTGAGGGATTGATTTTCAGGGATAATTACGATCCTCGAAACATTTTTAAATAAAATCATTAACTTGATTTTATTAAGAAGACAGGTTGAAAAAGAATTCATGTGATACTAATTGTTGAATTTTCAAATATAGGCTACAAATTTTCCTGGAACATTAGGAGGATTTGCTCCAATCCGTTCTTAAGGCGTTACTTCTCAATAAATCTTCAAAATAAGGAGCTTCAGAAGGTCCTTTCCTCCCAAATAGACAAATAAATTCCAAATTTTAAACTTTCTTGACATCTATGTTTGAATCCCCCCTCTCACTCCAGAAAAAGTAAAGCCTCACTTTAAAAACTTGTTTAGAGCCACCATTCAAAGAAAACAGAAGAAATCTCGATGATTTTCAGGGGGTTTAGTTTTCCCTCTATATTTACCTCTTATATACACAGAGGCGCGCATATAGGGAGCGACAAATAAGTTGTCAAGTTTATCTGTTAAACAGGATAAATTCAAAAATGGCGGTAAATTCTCCAATTTGAAATTAAAAAGAAAAAGGTTAAGGACACCTAAGGTTTCTAGAAGACATGTCACTAATACATACATCCCTTCCCCAACCCTTACCATAAAAAGGGAAAATTGAGGCATAAAAATAAAATAGTCCTGAATTATTTCACTCCTTCCCGTCCTCCAAAAAGACCCTTTAATTCAAATGACCAGGATTCTCAAGTTTGGCTTTTAATTTATCTTCTTTAAAAAACCTTTCGCTTTTGTACACTCCAAGTGGAATACCAGAAAACGGTTTTGTTTTAGGTGCAATTTCTCTTTTTACGGAAAAATGGAAATGAAACTTGATATTTCCATTTGAATAACCCTTTTTTTAAACCTCAATGACTAATTTGATAAACTCAACTGATGTAACAAGAAAAGGAAGAAAGAATAAACAAAATATAATCCTGATATTTCTGCCAAGACCTTCGTTCTGTCGTCGCAAATGCAAAAACAAAAAACAAAACGTAATTAAAAGTCTAAAGTATAAAACCACAAACTCTAACAAGTAAAAACGAACGAAAAGCCAACTAAAACAGTTCGTGGTAACGAACTGTTTCAAGGAGCGACCCGGCTCAATAGTAATAGAAACTCTATAAGACGGAATTTTGATACCAATAGTTACATCAAAAGAATCACATTTTAATACTTATTTTAAATATTTAAGTTTCATCAAGTTTAGTGTTTACCCATTAAAAGTTATGAGCCTGAGTAAATTTACATTATTTTAGAAAATAGCGGAAAAACCTCCTAAAAGTCACAGAATCTTAACGAAAATCACACCATCAGATTTAGCGTATCAGAAAACCAAACTGTAAAAGTTTCAAGCTCTTATCTACAAAAATGTGGAATTTTGAAATTTTTTTGCCAGAAAACAGATCATGGATGCGTGTTTATTTGTTGTTTTTTTTCCAGGGGAGATTATAACCACCCAGTGGTCCTAAAGTGGTCCTAAAATGTCGCAAGAGAGCTCATTCTAACGGAAATTAAAAGTTCTAGTGCCCTTTTAAAGTAACTGAAAAATTGGAGGGCACCTAGGCCCCCTCCCACGCATATATTTCCCCAAAAGTCACCGGATCAAAATTTGAGATAGCCATTCTTTTCAACCTAGTCGAAAACCAAATAACTATGTCTTTGGGGACGACTTAATCCCAAACAGTCACCGGGGGAGGGGCTGCAAGCTACAAACTTTTACCATTGTTTACATATAGTAATGGTTATTATGAAGTGTACAGACGTTTTCACGGGAAATTTTCGCGTTGGGGTGGGGATTGGTCGGGGGAAGGGGTTACGAGGGAGGATCTTTCCATGGAGGAATTTATCATGAGGGAAGGGAATTTCCATGAAGGGGGCGCAGGATTCTCTAGCATTATTTAAAAAATAATAATGAGAAAATTAATAAAAAAAATTTCACCAGGAAGTGATAAGTAGCATTAAGACTTAGAACAAACATAAAATATTACGTATATAAGGGGGTTCGTCTCCTCTACAATACGTTGCTCTTTACGCTAAAGTATTTTTAGTAATTTCAACTATTTATTCTACGACCTTTGTCATTCAGGGGTCATCCTTGAAGATTTGGGATAAAATTCAAGCTTTAGTGTAAAGAGCGAGGTATTGACGAGGGGTACAAACCCCCTAGTATGCGTAATAAAATATCCATCATATACGTTAAATTGCAAGGTACGTATGTTTATTACTAACAAAAACGTTTGTGAAAAATATAAATCTAGTTGCATTTCTTAGTAACCAAAAACAGCAGGGCAACTATGCCTCCTCCCCCACCCTTTTTTATCAAAATCGTCCGATCAAACCTATTACAAAGCCATTTAGCAAAAAAAAAAATATTATATAAATTTCGTTTTAACTATTCATGTGCGGTGAGCCAAAATCTAAACATGCATTAATTCAAAAAAGTTCAGAAATTAAATAAATAAAAAACAATTTTTTAAACGCAAGTAAGGAGCGACATTAAAAATTAAAACGAACAGAAATCATTCCATATATGAAAGGGTTTGTCCCTCCGCAACACCTATCACTTTACGCTAAAGTTTTTTTTATTGTTTTTGAAAGTAGAGTTGTGACAGAGTCAAACTTTAGCGTAAAGAGCGGGGCGTTGCGAAGGGACAACCCCTTTCATATACGGAATAATTTTTGTTCGTTTTAAGTCTTAATGTCGCTCCTTACTTGCGGTTGAAAAACTTGTTTTTTTATTTAATCTGAAGTAGCGGTGAAAATGCAACTGCACAAAAGAACACGTTGTTTATAGTAATTAAGTTGTTAATATGTATCAAACTGTTCATGGTAACAAACTAGTAAGGAGCGACCCGGCTCAATAGTAACCAAAACTCTAAAAAAACGGAGTTTTGACATCAATAGTTACTTCAAAAGAATCGCTTTTTAATGCTAATTTTAAATATATAAGTTTCATCCAGTTTAGTCTCACCCATCAAAAGTTACGAACCAGAGAAAATTTGTTTAATTTTAGAAAAGAGGGGAAAACACCCCCTAAAAGTCATAGAATATTAACGAAAATCACACCATCAGATTCAGCGTATCAGAAAATAATAGTGTAGAAGTTTCAAGCTTCTATCGACAAAAATGTGGAATTTTGTATTTTTTGCCAGAATCACGGTCAAAACGATCATGGAATGCGTGTTCGTTTGTTTTTTTGTTTTGTTTTTCCCCAAGGGTGATCGCATCGACCAAGTTGTCCTAGAATGTCACAAGAGGGCTCATTCTAACGGAAGTTGAAATTTTTAGTGCTCTTTTTAAGTAACCAAAAAAA
This sequence comes from Artemia franciscana, assembly GCF_032884065.1. Lineage (NCBI taxonomy): Eukaryota > Metazoa > Arthropoda > Branchiopoda > Anostraca > Artemiidae > Artemia > Artemia franciscana. Next base: position 4,515,184 of record NC_088882.1, read on the forward strand.
TTGGAGGGTACCTCCGACGCACATTTTCCCCAACTTCACCAGATCAAAATTTTGAGATGGCCATTCTGTTTAGCTTAGTCAAAACCTAATAACTATGTCTTTGGGGATGACTTAATCCCCCAAAGTCCCCGGGGGAGGGGCTGCAAGTTACAAACTTTGACCATTGTTTGCACACAGTTATTGTTAATTATGAAGTGTACTGACGTTTTCAGGGGGACTTTTGTGGTGGTGGGGTAGGGAGGGGGTTACGTGGGAGAATCTTTCCATGGAGTAATTTATCATGAGGGAAGAGAACTTCCATGTAGGGGCTGCAGGATTTTCTAGCATTATTTTAAAAAACAACGAAAAAATACCTAAAAAAATTTCAGCTGGAAGTAAGAAGCAGTATTAAAACCTAAAAATCACAGAAATTACTACGTAAATAAGGGGTTTCATCTCCTCCAAAATACTTCGCTCTTCACGCTAAAGTATTTTTATTAGTTTTGATTATTTATTCTACGGACTTTTGCATTCAGGGGCCATTCTTAAAGAATTGGGACAAAATTCAAGCTTTAGTGTAAAGAGCAAGGTATTGACTAGGGGGCGAGCCACCTCATGTACGTAATAAAAGTACACAAATATAGAAGTTCGTTACGTAAGTTAATTCGTAAGGTACGTATGTTTATTACTAACAAAAACGTTCGTAAAAAACAAAAATCTAGTTGCATTTTTAAGCAGCCAAAAATTGGAGGGCAACTAGGCCTCCTCGCCCTCCTCTTTTTTTATCAAAATCTTCCGATCAAAACTATGAGACAGCCATTTAGCCCCCCCACCCCCAAAAAAATGTAAATTTCGTTTGAATTATTCATGTGTAGTGAGCCAAAATCAAAACATGCCTTTTTTTTAAAATGTTCATAAATTAAATAAAAAAACAAGGTTTTTTAACTCCAAGTAAGGAGCGACATGAAAACTTAAAACGAACAGAAATTATTCCGTATATAAAAGGGGTTGACCCCTCCTCAACGCCTCGCTCTTTACGCTAAAGTTTTTATTGTTTTAAAAGTGGAGTTGTGAGAAAGAGTTAAACTTTAGGGTAAAGAGCCAGGCGTTGAGGAGGGGTCAACCCCTTTTATATACAGAATAAATTCTGTTGGTTTTCAGATGGTGCTCCTTACTTGCAGTTAAAAAAAAATTAATTTAATAATTATTAGGCTAAGGCTTAACGTTTTAGGGTTTCGGGTACTTTTTGATTAGGATGCTCCTCAATCTGTATATAAGGGGGAAAAGCCCCTTTCATATACGGAGTAATTTCTGTTCGTTTTAAGTTTTAATGTCGCTCCTTACTTTCATTTCAGAAAACTTGTTTTCTTATATTTAATAACTCTTTAGGATCGACTCACCATATCACATGTAGAGTTTTATATCATATATAAACAGAAGTTAAAGGCCGGTGTTATTTCCAGGGGGAGGTTAGAAGGGTCTTCGCCCACACAGAAGCTGAAAGTTACAATTATTATAGGGATTGATTGTTAAAAATACAAATTGGGTGAGCACAGGTTTCGCCAATGCCCCCCCCCCCCAAAAAAAAAACATATTAATTTTTTTCTACCACTGGAAATAGCCATTAGTCTTGGTGGACTTGCAACCATTTATTGACTAGATTTTTGCCCACTTTAAAAGTGACATTTAGGATACTCGATATTGAGACATTAAAAAAGGTTTATATGCAGGTATTTCCAGTCCAAGCCCGATTTCCTTTCAATGCTTGACTTACATTATATTCAAAATAAGTACTCCCAACTACTTTACTAATGATAATTTTGCACCATCTCAAACCCGAATTTCTTATATAAAGTTAAATTATATAATTTTTTCATTTTCATTTTATGAGCATTTATTTCCTTTAAAAACTAATAAAAATTCTACTCGCATTTTACATTTTTTTTTATGTTTTACGCCCTTGCGTAAAAAACAAAACAAATCCACTTTAGTTTTTTTTTGGAATTTGTTAGCAATTACCACATAGTGAATTGTGGAATCAATATAAAAGATTAGATTATTCCAGAAAGGTGTTGTCCACCCACCCGCCTCCTCCCGGGCTGTATTCCTTGTAGATACGTTAATTATTACCTGTTGTCATACTAAGGAATCCTTTGGCAAAATATTTTACCAGGAGAATTTTGGGAGACTAATCCTTTTCTAGATCTATTTAAAAATTTGAGTTATTTTTGAATAGACTATAGCCAATGTTTATAAAAAAAACTGTTTTATTTGCGATAGATCCAGTAGAGTATCTTCTGAAAAATTCGTGGGTTCGAATTAAGTTCCTTTAAATAAAGTACTTGGGATTTGCCAATATGGAAAACATTTTCTTATTGTTTTTCAGCAATGTAAATCTGTCCGCATATGAAAGTTCATTCTTTATGTGGAACGAAACGTTCAAATTAACAACGTTCAAATTATAATCATACAGTTTGCGGTAATAAAATGTTATCAAAAAGTTACCCGTAGTAGTAGTAGCCAAAAAAGGATATCGGTATATATTAGAAATCATGCTTTACATGGCCATTCAGAATATACAAAATTCGTTGAGTATGAAACCAACCGTTAGGGCCCGTGCTCTTTTTATCAGATAAATTCCCCTATTGTTTTGTATTAAATTTACTTACAGTAAAATTTAAATTCAAAAGCTAAACTCTCGTTTTCAAGGCAGCAATTCACAAGAGAAAATAAGTTGGTATCGTATTACTATTTTCTGTGAGTCGTACCACTGGCGAGATCCTGGGCCTTTGATTCTTAATCTATGGAAAAGACAAATTCGATTTTGGAATTGACACTTAAATTAGCCGTGTTCACACTGGGCTACGCACCAAGGCAATCTTTCTTGTAATGTGAGCAGATATTTCATAGTTTTTACGTGCTCAGAGCTCATTTTAGAAGTCGATAATAGAACGACACACAACTATCATGAGCTCCCTTGTCTGTCTGTCGTTGGATTCGCCAGTAAGAAGACACCAAACCCTTAATGTTTTTCCTTTTCTGAATAATTTGGACTTCTTAAGTTCTCAAATCGTTCCGATTAGACAGACAAGTAAACTCATGGTAGTTTTGTGTCTTTTTGTATACAAGTCGGAAAAGGCTACGTGATTTGAGAAGATCCCGATGCCGTAGTCGACACCTTTCAAACCTTACCGGGAATCTCTTAAGATAAAGAAGACAACAACAGCCAAAAATTTTGAAGACAAGCTTAATGGCAAAAAGTTCGGCAAGCTGCTTTCATGTGAAGTCACCAAATCCGGCTTAGGCAGGACAAAGTGCGCCGTCCAAGGTCTTGACAAAGTGGCTGTCATGTCATGATTGGAAAGTGGCACTGAGGGAGTAATAAATTGTCAAAGTCAACTAGCTGATTATTTTCATTGTGTGAGGCATGTCACCAATCTTTCATCCTAGAAGATAGTAGCCGTCCCGATTCCAAAAAATGCAAAAAATCTCGTGCGAGGAACAATCTGTCATTTTAGCACTAGTGCGAAACGGACAGGGTTCCTAAAAAAATGTCTGATATCAGACAACGCTAGCGCTGAGACCCTCATTTTTCTCTGTACTACAAGATTTGTAGAGAGGGGGTTTTTGGATTCTTTTTCGTTGATTATTTCTTCTCTCCAGGAGATGGATGGAAGGATGGCAGGACCGGGTGACCAGCAGTAAAGCATATGCACTGCGTTCCAGTATTGAGAAATCATACACATTGATCGGACAGGGTTATGAAAAATTAGTGGAGTCGCTTCAATTCAAGGACGATAATCTTTTGAGAGCCTTAGGACCTATAAGCAGTGTAAAAGCATCATTAGAAGAAATCCGGAATCGTGCAGAAAACCGATTTCGGTCTCACGAACATGGACAAAAAGTTAATGCTGCCATGAAGGTCGTCCAACGACGCAAAGCCTCACACTCTGTCTGCCGAAAAGGAGTACCTAATATGGTTCTAGAAGGCCACTAGAATATGATGGCATTTATCCACGCCTTGGATGCCATGCTACTTCATTTCACGGATAGATTTTGCTCCCATTTTGCTGATTTCTAGAAACGGTCATCATCAATCCTAGTAGTTATTCACAGCAAAAGTTGGGACGCTCTCAAGGAAAGCTGCGAGAAGTACACGGACCTTTTTAGTGGTAAGCAAACAGAATTGAAAATTGATTTCCAGATGTAGCAGAACCATTGGTCGAATGTTGTAACGGCTGAAAATGGCCATTTTGGGTATCAACGGCTATTAGGAGAAGATTTTCCCCAAATATTTGTTTTTCTCACAATCCTTGTGATCCTTCCAGTGTCAACATGCGAGATAAAAAGACTGTTCTCCAAGGTCGACAGAACGTGTTCTGCAGTGAGTAGCACAATGTCAGAGAAGAGGTTGGAGTCGCTGCTGTGTATGGACACATATAGGAATGAACTGGAGAAAATAAAAGATGTCATTGCTTTGCATTGAATAATAAACTACATTTAAAGTGTTGTCTAGATTGCTGTTGCAGACATGACTCAAATAGATCTAATAGACATTTTCCCGGTATGCTATTTGGAAGTGTCATGATTAACTGTTGAAAAAATTAGTCTGGCTAGTTTCTTGGTTATTTTATATCAGTATCACCCAGATACAAACTAATGAACTTGTTAGTAGTGTCCCCTCACTGGTTTTAAAGACACACATAGCCGCTACTCTTTTCTTCTTTGATGATTGAATATCACGAAGAAGGTTATTGGTGATCCCCTCAAGACACAAGTGTTATTAATTTTCTTCATCATGCAGGTGTTTATTACATAATAGGGTTTGCTTACACTTGGTTGCCACGTAAAATGGGTTGTTTACATTTTGTTGTTACGTAATAAGCTTCTGTTACTTCTGTATATTACGTAATAGAATTTTTGACTTTGGTCGTTACGTAATAGGGATATGTTTACTTTTGGTTGTTACGTAATGGGGAATGTTTTCTTCAAGACAATTCAAGACTTTAGACGCTTTTCCTCAAGGCGTTTATAAAGACTTTTCAAGACATTCCAAGACGTTTTTTAAGACATTTTTCCTCAAGATGTGTCTCAAGACGTTTCAAGACAGTTTTAAGACATTTTCCTTCAAAATGTTTTTTAAGAAGATTTAAGACATTTGAAGACATTTTTCTTCAAGACATTTTTATAGACATTTCATGACCTTTCAAGACGTTTTTAAGACATTTTTCTTCGCGACATTTTTCAAGACTTTTCAAGACATTTCAAGACGTTTTAAGACAATTTTCTGCAAGGTTTTTTTCAAGACGTTTCCCAAGACATTTTTCTTCGAGACGGTTCAACATATTTCAAGACATCTTTTAAGACCTTTTTTCTTAAGACGTTTTTTGAAGATTTCTTTAGTGGCTATGTAATAGGGGAATTTCTACTACTGTTAAGGATGACGGAATCTCGGACTATTGGTACCTTCAGGACCCGTGTGGAGCCCCCACTTTTTATTGAAGAGGACAAACACGTAGAGTGCTACGTAAGAGGATGAAAACATGGGATGTAACATAACCCTTTAAGAGATATCATTTTCATTCAATACGTTTTGTTTCAGGGAACCTTTATATTCCTGACCTAGGAATCCTTATATCCTACAGAGATGTTACAAAGCATTAGCCTTAGATATTTCATTGCATAAATGATTTCATATTAAAGATTCATCCTAGAACGAGAAATCTAAAGAATGAAGGCTTCTTTGTACATACGTGTTTCATTAATAAAATTAAAACATTATAAAATCATGAAATCACGGAAAAAGTAATTCGAAAAACCGTTTCAATATATTTCAAGACATTTTTTAAGACCTTTTTTCTCAAGACGTTTTTAGGATTTCTTTAGTGGCTATGTAATGGGGAAATTTTTACTACTGTTAAGGATGACGGAATCTCGGACTATTGGTACCTTCAGGACCCGTGTGGAGCCCCCACTTTTTATTAAGAGGACAAACACGTAGAGTGCTACGTAATGGGAATGAAAACATGGGATGTAACATAACACTTTAAGAGATTTCATTTTCATTCAATACGTTTTGTCTCAGGGAACCTTTATATTCCTGACCTAGGAACCCGTATATACTAGAGAAATGTTACAAAGCCTTAGCCTTAGATATTTCATTGCATAAATGATTTCATATTAAAGATTCATCCTAGAACAAGAAATCTAAAGAATGACGGCTTCTTTGTACATACGTGTTTTATTAATAAAATTAAAATATTATAAAATCATGAAATCGCAAAAAAAGCAATTAAACAGACACAGAAAAAGCAAGTAAATGGAGGAATAAACTCAACAAACAGAAAAACAAAACGTAGGAAAAGCTAATCGAGGATCAAATATAAGCAAAAACAAGCGTGAGTTAAATAGAATAGAATAGAATATGATTTATTGGCTAAAATAGCACACAAGCTAGCATAAGCACGTCAGAACGAGACGTGCTATATTTGAATAAAGATTCAAGTTCAAGTTCTTTATTATTCTTTAACTATACATATTTAAAACTATTCACATAACATCCCGGCAGGGAGACTGGCTCGAAAGCTGGGCGAAGGCAGGGGGGGGGCTTCAACTAATTACAGGCAAGGAGGGATGGAAAGTAGTTATTAGAGGTAAAATGAAGCCATTTTAAGAGATATTTCTGAGAGGCATTAGCGAAAATGCCACATTTCATTTGCATTATTAAGACCACAAACACGCACACGCGCGTGCACCAATGACCATAGGTAGGCGTCCCTTGCTTATCTCTCATTTCATGGAATCTAAGGGTCCTATGTCGATTTTAAATTCTTGGTCAACTTACCTGAGACTCAAGGCAGGCACGACTTTCTAAAATATAACAAACAAATTTTGGTCCAATAAGAGAGGGGCACTTACTCCAACCATCTACCCGTGCCAAATTAACCAAACACTTGGAAAACTATAGGTTCTATCACTATCTTAGCTCTATGACTATTATCTACCTTGCTTCTACTGTCCTAGGAATGACGGATGGGTGGATAATAGATAGACATAACTATTAACAAATGAACTAACATCATTTTTATACAATCCCGATAGGGGGAAGGGGATTAATGCCAGGTTTGCTTCTCACTTAATTGGACTATCTGTCTTGGCTTTTTGTACAATTAGCCATGGCTCGATGCCCACAACTATTCCATTTTAATTCAAAAATCGACAAATGTTAGTTGAATAGATATGGTGGAACCCTTTTCTAAGTATATTTTTAATATTCTTGTTTTGATTTAAAAAGCTGTATTTTTAATGTAGAGTAAAACAAGTGATTTTGAACTGTGATATTATTTTATTCATTAAAATTATTTTGTATTTATAGTAAAAATAAAAGAAAACATGTATTAATCTAAATTGTTGTTGTTCTTTTTTTGAAAATCGTACTAGGACTGACAGGAACGTTATTTTTTATTCATTAGACAGCTACAGTTTACAGGTAGTTTCAGTCCAGCTGTTGAAGACATTGACGATATTAAATATTAATTTAAAACACCATTCAGATCCTCACTTTGTGGTCCATCAGTGTCGGTCAAAACAAAACTTTTAACAGAAATAATTATACATCGTAATAAGTGTTTTTGAAAAACCGAAAAAACATCTACTATTGCTACAGTGCTTGACAAACGTCATATGATAGAATAAAGACTATTGCACCAAACGCAAATTCATATTGGGATGTGTTCAAACTATTGAACCAAACTCCATTGAACAATGGTCTCAGGAAATGCTACATTTTTTTGCTGACCGTTCACATTATGAACAGATTTCCGTAACCATTGTTCTACACAATCGTTTTCATCAGAGCAAATGTATGAAAACACTTGCTTTGAATTTTATCTGCTATAGCATTTAGAGTGTTGCTCGTGGTTCAAATTTTGTAATAACCCTCGATAAGCAAATATATTGCGGTACTCAAAAATTTCTACTTTCAGCATATATTCAAATACCAAATAAAACCTATGGTTACATTCTATTGGATCTCAATCAGAATACACCCAAGGATTTCTGTGTAGTCACAGGTATTTTTGACAATGAAATTACCGTATATATTCCGGTGAACAGTAAAAAATATTATTAGTTGCCATCACAGCACTGAAGAAACTACAGAAAAATAGACATTTATTTTCCGTTCTAAGCAGTTCAAAACCAACACTTTGGAGAGTCCTACTCAAACATGGAAGTGACAAAGAATTCATAAATCTCTTATCTGAACTTTATTTAAATTAAACTAATGGCAATGTTCAATTACCAAAACTAGTTAAGCAACAAACACAGCAACATCGTCCCATTGTACGTGCCCTGGCTTGCACAAAGAAAGGCAAATATTTTAAATGAAAACGTCTCCTCTAAGCGGGTGGTAGCTTTTTTTACACTTTTACTTCCAATAATTGCAGCACTTGTAAACCGTTTTTCTAGAAAAAATGGCTAGACCCTACAAATTGACGCCAACAGAACTTAAAACTTTAAACAAAAACTTTTAGAGCAATCTTAATAAAGATACACATCGACGAGTGCACAAACATAACCCTATCATATGAGACCGGTCAATGTAAGTGTCGTTGATAAAAAGAAACGTATTTTCATGATTTTGGAGCACCAACAACACGATCAAAGGAGGATGATACAATATTGTCAAGTGCTGAAGACCTACTGCCACACTCATATCGTTGACAAAGTAAAAGAATCTTAAAATATCTCATAAGAAATGAAAACATCTAACTTGATAGTACAGGGAAACGAACTTATTTCAGAGGAAAAGTTATAATATACTAGATTTAATATATCATATGGTAAAAAATCGTAAAGTAAAGTACTTTTATCATTTGACAATGATCTATACAACTTTTTAAATACATCACACTTCTCGAAAAGTTTTATTACCAATAAGCAAATTCTATTGAAATTAAAGGAGCTTAATTGTCTAACATTAAAAGAAGAAGAAGAAGATTTAAATCAATCTTGGAAAATACTAGCACACCTACCGCTAATACTAGTAGTAGTAGTAGAAACAATAATTTGATTACGCTAGTAGTGTTGGTGGAACAAAGACCTTTTTCATATCAACTCTTCATCATCATTACCACCCACTAGTATGCAAAAGGGTAGCAGACATAACACTAGGTGTTTGCGCTCTAAATGGTTGAAGTTTTGAAACATGTTTTTGAAAATATTGACGAAGTGGGATGTCAAAGTTCTCCCACCAGACTTTCTAAAGTCACTGGACTTCAAAAAGCGTTAGCGAGAGAGTGTCTACAAATTGAGCTAAGTTACACTCTACGTCAAAACCATATGGTTCGTGGTAATCATCAAGGAAAAACTAAAGCGCTTTTCTCACTGCATATAATGCAAGCAGATCTTTCAACTCTAAATGAGATTAGAAGGCGTCACAATACAACCTAACAATATATTCTACCTGCATTCAGTGTCTATAGTCGCTATGCATATGCTATTCCAATGCGGACAAAGAGAGTTGTTGAAGTTGCTAAAGCTATAGAAAGTATTCTTGAGCTAGATAGTTACAGATAGTATCAAACGGATCATGGTAGTAAATTTGTTAATTCACATGTAGAGAAGGCACTGTTGAAAAATAATGAAATGCTCTGTTATAGTCCTATAAAGACTGCGTTGGTCGAACGATTGATAAAAACTATTCGATTTTTAGTTTCAAGATATTATACATTGAAAAATGCAACTTTTATTCAAGATTTAGATAAAATCATGCAAAATTTATAGTAAATGCCACCATCTTTGCCCAATGTTAGCCCTCAGGAAGCTTATCGAGGAGATCATGATATACTTGACACTTTCCTTAAATAATATTTAAGTGAAAAGGTTTTGAAGAAAAATTCAATGCTGGTTATACTGTTCGGATTAATAGAACAGCTAATATTTTTGAAAAGGGGAATTACTTATGGTCCACTGAACTTTTAAAAGTGTCAAAAATGCTAAACATTAAATCCATAGCATATCGTCTACGCGGCATAAGATATGGAGAGATTTTCGATGTTTTTTATGACCCTTAACATCAAAAAGTCAAAAATATTAGTGAAATCTGTCAAATTTAAAATACCTTAAAGAGTCGTACTCACAAGAACAAGAGACAATTGCTTGTTCGTTGCCTAGGATATAACTCTGATTTCAATTCCTTGGTATCAGTTGAAGACATAAACATTGTCCAATGATTTCTATGTGGCAGTTACGTCCAACGTCTCTGATCCGCTTTGGAATGATTTGAAAAAAAGTGATTTTTAGGCAAAAGTCTCTCCCACGATCAAATTCGTTGGCGAGTATGAAGTTGCTTTTGTCGATTGTATTCTCAAAAATAAATATGATATCCTGAGAAAAGATCGTACATATGACATAAAAGTAAGACCACATGATTGAAAAATCGTTAGCAAGCATTGGGTGGAGAAATGAACTTGGTTTAACATCTCTTGTTAATTTACCATACGAGGAATTTGGTAGTATTAATCATTTGTGTCATGCTACTGATAGAAGAATCTCAGCTTGTAAAAATTCGGCCTTTCAAAATCAAATATTCAGTGAAACAGGGCAAGATCTACATTAGTTCACCCATTGACAATGAGAAGGTTATTATCAACGATAGTTCGAGAGATAATCTCTGTTTTAAACAGAATATAATCAATGGTAGAAGTGCTGGAAGCAATAGTGGCATGGATCGTGTCATTGTCACTGACTATCCATCTGGCTTCTCCTCAGATATTTGTATATTTTTCTAAGCTTTATTCTTTGAAACATCGAGAGTTGGTTATAACAACGTTCCCCTGCTATGTGCTCTTGAACAAAAAACCAGTAAAGATCACATTCATCATTACAATATAAATTCTCTTCATTATATCTCTGTAAACAATTCTTATTATTAACTCTGCCGGTTAAAATCAAGAACTGAATTAGGTGATCCCTTAGCAATAACAAAAGCTTACACCCCTTAGGATGTAACCTAAGGGATTCTTTAGCCATAATAAATGTTAAATACAAAAATGTTATTCGTTTGTCCTGATATTGATTGCTATGCTGCTACTCTTAATCCAAGACAAATAGGTCATGGATTGGACCCATTTGTTCATTCAAATGGATAACGACCATTTGTCCGTTCGTTGATAACTGAATGGACAAAAAAAAATATATTGTGCCGGCTGCACCGACGTATATTTTTTGTCCTCTAAACTGCACGATTGAGGCTCTGGTCAGGATTTTGAAAAAATGTGTTTTGGGAAGTTTCAGGTCGGTGCACGATCCCTTGGCGAGCGATTGTAATCCTGAAAAAAATAGAAAAGGTCTAAAAAAGTCGAGAAACACTGCATCACTTATCAGTTTTTACTCAGGTCAGAAAAAAAGACATCACTCTTGTCAAAGAAGAAGAAGAAACCAAGGAAGAAAATATTTCGATCAAAAAGGGATTTCTTTCCCTAGACAGAAATGGCTTATCTATCAAACAAGGATTCCCTTTCATCAATCACTTCATCTTAGATCTATTCAATACAGAAAATGTTGATGTGAGTGTAAAACACGGTTACTAAGAACAATTCTACCTACAACAACCGTCTCTGAAAACGTCCACTTTCAAGTTTATTCCAATGAAAATTATATCATGGATATGTCTTCCACATTTATCGATTTAAATGTGGTAGTCAAGAAATCTGACAATGAAATGCCAAGTCTTACTGATGGAATATCCCATGAAAATTGTGTATTACATAATTTAAATTTACAAATCAGTGTCTACGTAAATAGAACATTGGTGAGCACTAGCAGCAATCTCTCAAATTATACAAGCAACATACAGTTCATGTTGATGGCACGAAATTCATATAAGAACTTGAGGGTTCAGCCAATGGATATGAATAGAAGACAGACACTGACACTATAGATACCCTTAAAAAGGCGAAAACCAGTGAATTACATTTAGTTTGGAAAATAAATCACTGTACATTTAATATACCCCAATGGCTACCACCTAATGTTTTGATAGACAGTAAATTAATGCTTGCTCGATCCAAAATCATTGGACGAAAGGAGCTTTCTACATCACTTAATCTAACAGTTTCTTTCATCTCGACAATACTTCATTTGCGAAAGTAACACGTTATGAGTTCTGTTGCTTTGGCAGTGGAAAAACTGAGAGTTAGTGGAAATAATAACTAACCACTTGTTCCTCATACGATCACCAATCAGTGACATATTGATGGGTTCACGCACCTTCATAGACTCTTCATTTATCTCTTCATTAGACTCTTCATTTATTTGGTGAATTTCCTTCAAAACTGGCATTGGCTGTTGTAAAAAGTGCTAGTGCTTTAGGATCTGGGACAAGTTGCCCAGACAAATTCGCAATGTTTGGACTTTACTCCCTTGTGTCTAAAGTAAATAGAATCCCATTCTACACTTTATCCTTTGATAAATTCTATAGGACACTGTATGAGTTGATAATGCAATCCCTAGATCGAGGTTCAAAACTATTACAATATGGTATAACTAATACAATGTTTGCAAAAGCTCATGGTATCATTGTATTGGACTTGTCTGGCAATCAAGATGTAAGTATTGCACGAACGGGGGGTGTACGTTTAGATAGCATCTTTGCTCAGGCATTAGCTGAGAGCATTGCATTAATGTCATTCAATCAATTTAAACTTACTAAATTCGAAGTTTTAACAATACCATTATCATCGTTAATAGTAGTACATCAACTGTAAAGACATGTCATTGACTATGTATCTTTTAAACAGCGAAGAATATGGAATTTTTTGATCCTCTTGGCCTAAAATATGCATTCTACACTCCTTACACCAACAAGTTTATTGAAAGCAGTGGAAAAACTATTTTTCAAAACTAGAACAAAGTGCAGGATTTAACGACTAAAAGCTGTGGCTTTCATGCACTACTATATTTTGTTTTTCAATTTCTTGGCTATAATCACAATTATTTTCTCAACATTTACGGAGATAATCCTCGACTTCATGACTACTTTGTGGAAGATATACTTTCATACCTGTATAATATTGATTTCAATGCCCTACGAATAAAATATTCAAAAAATATTTGTAAATTTACAAAAAAATACACACAAAAAATTGTTTTTCTCCTCTTTAGATTTCTTCTTTTACCTAAATGTTGCTGTCATGAACAGCTAATGACTGCAGATCATCTGAATTCACTGTATATGGATGGGCAAACTCAGGGTCACATTTTCTATAGTATGATTTAACTTCACTCCTATTGCAACTCTTTGCAAAGTCATTGATACTATTTTCATTCATATTGTAAAATTCGGGTATTTCAATTTGCTTATATGAAGCAATATCACAAAAAGAATCTTCAAATGGTGAATCACTTTCTGTAACAGTGAAAAAAATCAGAAGGTTTACAATCACAGTAGCCATTGGCTTTTCAGCGATGACCTATAAGCTAAATTCTCTTGCTATTTCAACAGTTGAAGCATAGACTTCATTTTTCCTCCCAAAACAATTTAAAGCAACGAAATAAACTACGTCTCTTAAAAATAAACTAAAATCTCGGTTTGGGTACTTTTCAATCATACCTGGATACCTACTCTACCGCTGATCACATTTATCATAGTGGAACATAGCAATATGGAACATAGGAATCCTCTAGTATGAAAGTCACAAATCTCTTCAAAACAAGAGTATAGTCTTTAATTAGGGCTGCATATTCTCTATACAATTAACACGGATTGCAGAGTCTACACTTTTTTTCATGCTTGTCAATAATTGAACATATCTCACATGATGACCAGCTGTCAAGTGTATGCATGCATAGTAGACATGTATAGAACATTTTCTGGTGTTGACACTTTCATCACCAAAATGAAACTAATTTGCGATTGATAAAGAAAGTGTTCTTTTCTATCTAGCAAAAGAGGAGTAATTGAGTGACATTACAAAACTTGAAAGGCTTTTGGCTATGGGGGCATCTCTCTCCCCTTTGTTGGCAAATCTCTTCATGGAATCTATTGAAACCTCCGCCATACACAGTTTTAGGCTCTCTCCTTGTTTCTGGGGCAGATTCATGGATGATGTGGTTTGCATTTGGAAACACGGTTTAGAGTCTTTAGACCTTTTACATAAACATTTAAATAGCTTTGACAAAAACGTAAAATTTACAGTGGAGTTGGAAGGAAGTGATAAACTACCTTTTCTGGATATCTTATTGATTAAAAGTGAGTTCCATTTCCTTTTTTCAGTTTATAGAAAGCCTACCCACAGTGATAGGTATTTGAACTTTCACTCTTGCCACCCTATTTCAGTGAAACGAGGGGTTGTGATTGCACTGGTGGATAGAGCTTTCAGAATTTGTTCCCGGGAGTTTTTAGATTCTGAATTTGTTATATTTGAGGGATGTTTTATTTTATAATAGCTACCCGATTAAATTCATTGTTGAAATAATAAAAAATAGACGCATTAAGCACAACAATAGGGTTATTGGGGTTTCACAGTTCACAGAATTAAACTTATCGAAAAGTTTCATTTCTTTACCTTATGTACCTACTTTGGGGGGGATGCTTAAAAGAATTTTAGGTAAACGTAACATTGATACTTGTTTCCAATCAGTGAGACCATTAGGTAGTTTTCTTAAATCTGGGAAGGATTTAATTTGGGGAGATTTAGTTAGCGGGTTATATAAAATTCCTTGCTCCTGTGGAAAGATTAATATTAGTAGAACTCACCAACAATTTACTGAAAGATTTATTGACCATCACAACTCAATAGAAAAAACCCTACAACTAAGAAAGCCTCCCAAAACTTTTGTTTCGGCTCTAGCTGAACATGCATTCTTTTATCCCGAACATTTTATACAATTTAATGAGGCTACAGCTATTTCTAATGATAGAGGTTTTTCTCAGTGGGCGAGGGAAGCTATAGAAATTAAAAAACATATATTTGCTAATATTTCAATAAATAGAGACACAGACAATTTAAATATTGACCTAATTTATGATATTCTTTTGAAAAATGAACCAATAGTCGATGAGGGAATTAAAATTTTACACAATCACCAGGGGACAAGATTACCACTAGACCAAAAAGAGTTGCTTCAATGTTAGCTTACAAGAGAATTATTTCACAACAGAATAATCAACTAAGTTTCAATTTTTATAATTTTTCCTCAGTTGCTCTTTGATTCTCATTGACGTAACTCAAATAGCTGCTTTCCCTTACGTGGATAAGTAGCGACAATTGTATTTATTATTATTGGTGGTGTTTTTTATTTGTTTTTATATTAGTTTTCTTTTAATTTTCTATCTTGTGCTGAAGACGCCTTGTTTGGATACAGGCAAAATATCCGCGTTGTTTTAGTCTTTCTATTCTACTGGCCGTCGTCTCGTTTGAAATTTTCTTTTTGTAGAGTTTTATCTCTCTTGATTGTTTATTACAAAACTTGTTTTGACATGGTCTCTAAATTCTCGATTTATTTATTGTTCTCATGAAAATATCATTCGGATAGTCTTAAATTTCTAAGGTAGTGTTCAAAAGCAAATCCGCAATTTCATTTTGTTTAATTTCAATTAATATATCAATAAATTGAGTAAATGCGTTTGGACCACGACGTGAAAGTTTCATACAATAGTCCAAAGACCGAGAAAAATTTCTCATTAACTCTAGAAAACATAACTCTAGAAAATCATCCTCTGGAATCAAACATTTTCTCAAAATCACAAGATTCTGCATAATTTTTTGTTTCTCAAATCCATCAATTTTTTAAGTCCTAACACTCTCATAGCTAACTGCAGACTATATCATTACGCCATAGTCGGTCCCAAGCCCAGGTTGAAACAGAAGAAGGGTCCGCAGGGGGAGAGGACCCGTCGGTTAAATAAATTCTCATGAAACTTCTATGAAGAAATGAATACTGCCAGAAATTGTGCTTGCTAAGATGTTTCCGGTTTTAAGGGACACAATCTCACTCCCTGGAATAGCGGTGAGATCTACAAGTTCACAAATTATTCGCTGTGAAATACATCTACAGAAGGATGAATTCTGAATTTGTAGCGGGAATGTGAGATTAGCAAAACGAGAATCAACAAGGCTAGTGATGGCACGGAGATGAATCGTTACCATGCAGACGCTCTTTGTTTATCAGAAACAAAATTGAACGGAGTGTCTGAAGAAACCATACCAGTCCATGACTCCAACAACTCGTACTTATTCATCATCTCTGGTGCGTATGATGGATGCGGTTACGATGAAGTTGGTTTTATGATGAGTCGCCATGGGCAAAAAGTTCTTCTTTCGTGGGATCCAGTGAACCCGAGAATAGCCAGACTACAACTCTAGGAACATTATCCAACATCTGTATCATTGCTGTCTACGCAACAACAAGACTGGCAAAGGAAGCTGATAAGGATTCCTTCTACACTGAACTGGAGATTAGAATGCGCAAATGCCTCAAATGAGACTTCCTAATTTTAGCTGGTGATTGGCACTCTCTTGTTTGCCCAACTGACCCCAATATTCGTGATATTGTTGGTCCATTCACATACAATTAGAAGTACTCCAATGGGGATAGACTATTCCAGTTTGCGAGATCTGGTAATCTTACCATCACCAACACCATTTTCTAACGCAAACCTTCTGAAAAAATAACGTGGCTCTCAAATGGTGGCTCCACAGCTGCCCAAAATGGCCATATATTGATCCATCAGTTTTGGTGCTACTCAGTCATCGATTCTTCAGCTCACAGGGGAGGGGCGTGCCCGAGGTCAACATCTGGAAGTGATCATACACTTTTAGGTGTGAAAACACTCCTAAACTTGAGGGCGAGGAAGAGCACGAAAAAGGAAGCTAAAAGTGGAGAAACTAAAAAATCAAACAGTCAAAGAAGACTTCTGCTTGAAGTTACAGAACCAGTTCACAAGCCTGAAAGACTGGGAATAAGACCCAACCACCAGATGGAAGAAATTCTAGAACATCGCTGAAAAGGTGGCTGCCGAATTCATCGGCTATTCTCCTGCAAAGACGAGGAAAAATTATGCCTCAGAGAGAACGGTAAATCTAATCGAGGCTATGCAACAGGCATCAAATGCCTCAATCGCAGAAAAAAGTCAATACGTAAACAGTTTAAAACGAGTTTAACTTAATACTGCCAACAATTTTGGGATGAGGTTGCTTTAGGAACGGAAAAAGCAGCCAGAAATACTAACACGAGAGGGCTGTATAGAATCCTCAAAGAAATAACTGGAAAAAAGTCACCTATCACCGGTCCTTAAAAAGATGCTCATGGAAGTGTTATCCGTGATGTACAAAGTAAACTTGATCACTAGAAGAAAAACTTTAAAGACCTGCTTAATTCAAATGTAGATGCAACAGACAAGATGCAACACCGATTCTGACACTAATGGCTGAAATACCACCTTATGAAATCAACTTGGTACCACCTTCAGCCTTAGAAATACTAAACGTAATCAAACGACTAAAAAGTCATATGTTGCCTGGAGAAGATGATCTTCCTCCTGAGGTCTACAAGGCCTCGCCACACGTTGTAACAGAATAACTAGAAACCTTCCTCAGTCTGATATGGGAAAGTGTCAATAATAATTTCATTATTTAAAAAGAAGGAGAAATGCGACAGCCACAACTACCGAGGGATATCATCATAAATATGGCTACCAAAGTATTCGCGATGATTTTGCTTAAAAGGTTCGAGGAAGCAAGGGTTGAGCGGACACGTGAAAATAGGTTCGGATTTTGAAGAGGTAGAGGGTCCACTGACCCTTATTCTCCAAAAGTGCGAATGCTACAACCTCCTCATAATTAAAATATTGTTAATTTTGTCACTGTTTCCGACGCTGTAACCCTCAAAAACCTTTGGAGAATAATGTTGGAATATGCCATGCCGGAGGAATACATGGAGCTGTTGAAGTCCTATTACGACCATTTCAAATCGACTGTGAAAGTGCTTGGTGAAGAAACTGAGCCCTTCATTGTGGATGGCGGTGTAAAACAGGGGGTGCATATTGTCCCCTGTTTTGCTTAACTACTGTATAGACTGGATTCTAGAAAGAAAACTCTTGAGTTTTGATGGTGTTTCTATAGGATTGGACAGTAGTGTGTCTGACTTGAACTATACGGATGACATCGACGCTCTTACTGCTGATCCTGCAACTGCTCAAGCAATGTTAAATGAAATACCACTTTTCTCTCAGCTACTAGGTAAGAAGATCAACGTGGTCAAAACTAAAGCAACCTAAGCATACAGTCAGATTTTCAGCTTGTTCTTTACGGACAAGAATTTGAAAAAGCCGATAGCTTCACCTATCTTGGCTCAATAATAGACCTTCTTGGAATCTGTGACAATGACATACAGTACACAATCAACAAAGCCCAAGTCATCTTCTCACAACTACGCCGCCATTTGTAGAGCCGGTGGGAGATCAGTATGAAGACAAAAACTTCTCTCTATAAAGCGGTTATTAGATCTGTTATCTTCTATACAATGGAAACTTTACCACTGAAGTCACTTCATCTCTGTGATTTCGAAATCTACAAAAACTCCTGAGGATTCGATACTCCTGGAAAATCGGAAATGTTGATGTGCACCAACGCTGCTGTAACATCTAACCCACCACCATGATTGGCAAACAGAGAAGACTGCGTTGGCTTGGCCATGTGCTTAGAAAACCCAATGGCCACATCATAAGCCAAGGGCTTCTAGCTGCCCCGTGGACAGATTAGCGCAGGTGAGATAGCTGTCAACTGAAGAATTTGTGAACAGCTGTCATAAGCGACCTCGACCCCATTGGTAGATTTTGAAGGCTTAGCGGAAAGTGGGGGAGGTGCTGGCTCCGGTTTGCTGAAGAGCTGGCACGAGATTGTGTCAAATAGGAGTCAACCATTCATAGTCTTCTAGATGCCATGAGAGGCGCCCGCGGCTGGTCCTGCAACAAGTACAAGTAAGTATGTGACTGCAGACTAACTAATATTCTTTCTGCTTTACGAATATTCCTAGTGGAATGGTAACCGAATAAAAATGTCTAACAAAAAAAAATCGATTTTAGAACATTTTTATTACGCAATTACAATATATATCACTCGCTTTTCAGTTACTGATACAGCCTATTGTCCTGAGTGTATTTCACGATTGCATTTAAAGCAGCTTGAACTCATTGTATAAGCACTATACCAAGCTTTGCTGTAAAATGTAACTGCTCGTCTATTTGAATCAATATTTATCAATAATATGAATCAATAATTGCTCAATAACATCACATATCTTGCACACATATAATCCCATTTCAGGCTTAGTCAATTGCTGTTACCAGCTCCACTATCAACTTCTAATAGTGTAAACAATACTCTAATTTTTGCTAATATACGTAAAAAAAAATTGATGACAAAGATTATATTCAAACTGTTCTCCCTCTCATTTTTACTCTCTCACTAATGTGAATTACATTGAAAATCCAGCCTTATATTGGATCCGGTTGCTATGGCTGGCTGCTAGGACCTTATAGCCATATGCAAAAGAGATATACCCGCTGTAGTTCCATCTTATATTTAAGTAGGACAAGCATCAGGTGTCATATCTGTAGCATAGGAAATATTTAGTGCTCAAATAAGGGTGTATACTCTTATTGCATAAAACCATACTATTGATATTAAGGGCCATATCCAGGGAAGTTAGAGATTTGACCCCTCCCCAAAAAGTTTGTCCAACTTGTTAAACGTAATAAAAATGCGTATACACAAATCTTTGTATGTATTTTTTAGAGTTATTTTGTACAAATCGACTCTGGAAGAAAAATCGTGGATGCACCCCTACAAAATCTACAAAAATCGTGGATTGTCCACTACATATTCTACCTATACTTTAGACAGAGGCGTCGTTTGGTAGGAGTGGTGGTAAAAGGGTGGAAGGCGGTCGCCTCCTCTCATATAATGAGAAGAAAAAATTACTATATATCCCCTTCCCCATAGATATCCAGATATAGACCCTTCTTGCCCCCCCCCCCCAAATAAAGATGCTGGAGAGTCACCCATGACTTTAAATATTGGGTAGAATATCGCAAAAATTGTTCTATTCCGCCTTAAGTTGACAAGCACATAAGTTAACAAGATATTCACGGGATGGTAAGACAGCAAACCACATGCAGCAAACCAAATAAATGTCTTACTGTTGCCAGCAATGTTATTTCTAGAGTTATTGTAGATGAGTTTTCTTGTTTGAAGCTATTATGTTACTTTGAGGTTATTTTCACATTGATCTCTACCCTTTAAAGATAGATTTATAGTCAAATTAATTTGAGAGATCTTCTCCAATCCCTAGAATAGGTCTTTCTCCTTAGGTATTTTCATTAACGTCATCTTTTTTCTCAAGTAAACTGGCACGCCATCTATATTGCTAAAGTTACATAGTGCCATCCTTGTTCCCTAATCATTAAGTTGCTGGTGATTGCTGCACCCATATAGTGAACCTGAGGCCTCTTAGCAAAGAATGGCATATGATACTTTATGACAAACACGCAGCAAAGTCTCTTGCTGAAGTACTAAACAGTGCTGGAGACAATTCTCGGTTGAAGACCGTCGGTCATTGTGGTATTATAAGACATGTCCCCGATGAGGTCTCAGCAAATGATCTATGTTTAATGATCAGGAATTGCATGAAAGCCGAGAGAATTAGGCAAACTCGCTCATACAAGCTTTTTTTGAAAACGAAGGACGATTTATAAGTAGCAATGAACAACCCCTTAACTCTGGGCTGTGACCACTTCCAAATATACATGTATCGGTATTTGCCGATGAGGTGTTTTCAGTGCCAAGAGTACGGTCACGCTGCTAGGGACTGTGAAAACGCTATTTGCTGTTCCCGTTTCAGCGTCAATCATACGAACAATAAAGATGAACTCTGCAATGCTGCACTGAAGTGTGCTCTCTGTAAGCAGACACACCCTCCGTGCTACTATGTTATTTGTTCCGTAGCCAGAAAGCTCATGATGAAGACATGACCAACTCTGAGCTAAAAGTGTCTTCTTGGAATCTGAAAGGCGGTGTAGTCAATACACTCCCACTGATTGAAAGCTTGATGTCTTGCAACGACGTTTTGTGTCTACACAAACATTTTCTTTCAGCTAATTCGCTTTCCTTGTTAAAAATGAATGGCAAAACCCACCATTTCGC
The DNA here is from genome assembly GCF_032884065.1 of Artemia franciscana. Taxonomy (NCBI): domain Eukaryota; kingdom Metazoa; phylum Arthropoda; class Branchiopoda; order Anostraca; family Artemiidae; genus Artemia; species Artemia franciscana. Next base: position 4,536,372 of record NC_088882.1, read on the forward strand.
GGTGCCTGCTAAGAATTTGGGCAGAGAAAGACCTTCCGGTGGACTGGCGATATTAATCAGTTCTCACCTTTTGGCGTCATCATTTGTCAAGAACGAGTGTTTCCTTGGCATAAAAGTTTCAAATCTGATAGAATATTACTGCTACTTACCAACTGATTACAAGAACTTGGCCTCTGAGGAAAAGTTCTTTCTTGCAAGAATTAAGCTTGCTAAATCTTTGCAGCAGTATGCCTAAGCATCGCATCTTATTATCCTCACCGGGGACGTGAAATGTGACCTCTCAGTGCTATATCATTCAAGATGATACTTCTGTCTGCTCTATTCAATCTCTATGTTGTCCCAAATGACCATTCATACACGTATATCCATAGTTCCGGAGCGACGAGATCGCTTGATTTCATGCTCTGCTCGAACGGCGTGACTGCGATCGGCTCAAGCCATGTTGACTTTAGCATATCGGTATCGGATCATTTACCAACCTCCAACTCTTTTGTTATTGATAGTGTTCTCTTTAAAAAAGATGAAAAGAAAAGGAAGTGGGAATTCAAATGGTACTGGAAGAAAATTAATGCTGTTATATATAAAGCAGAGCTTGATGCTACACTTAAAAACATTAAGATATCTTTTCAACTTTTGCAACATTTACATTTATATCGACATTTACTGTAGTAAAATCACATATGCAATGCGTTGTGCTGAGTGTTGTACCGTTCCTCTACGTATGGTTCTTCCGGGTTCAGGAATAGCTGGCTGGTCAATAAATCCGTCTTTACAGGAAAGTTACAACTCTTCAAAGTTTTAGCACCAAATATGGAATGATTGCGATCGGCCGAAATCTGGTACTATTAATGTCATGCGGTTATATACCAAATATCATTTTGCTAACTGTCTTTCCAATCACAAAGTTAAGGCTATTGACTGCAGGAGCTAGCGTCTCGCAACTAAACCAAAAGAAATCTGGACATTCATCGGGGAAATAAGTGAAAAGGTGCTTATTCAGAGCTTCCAAGTGAGAGTGACCGGACAAAATATTTCACTAGTGAATTTTCTCCACCTGATCCAGTCTTAGAAACCCACTATGAATCACTACTTTTGATACTCTAGTTGATACTGAATCTGATATTGGTTTCGTAGCCACGGTTTCTTATATTTATAGTGCTATCATTCATCTTCAAAAAAAGTTCTCGTGGGCTTATGATCAATTATGTGGTATTCGGTTTTTACATGCAAGTGATAAGCTGCTGCAGCATCTAAATTTGTTTTACCAAATCATTTTTAATTCTGGTATTGTTCCTGATTCTTTTTGTGTTGGTAAATTAACTCTTGTTCCGAAAAAAAGATAAAGATAGCCCGCAATGTTGTTCCAATGACCGATAACAGTTTCTTCTGTCCTATGTAAATTGCCGGAGTTATTAGTGATTGAGGACATAAATAAGGCTTCTTCAACTCCAGACAACCAGTTTGGATTGAAGAAAGGCTATAATCGGGAACACGTGCATTATATACTTGCTAACGTTCTGTTGGATACAGAGAATAGCGGTGAGTTTCTCGTCCTTGCGGCTTGTCCTTGATATCTCTCGTGTTTTGGATTCTAGTGTACATTCCCATTTGCTGTATAGTGTGCAGCTGTGAGGTGTCAATCATTCAGCTGTATGGGTTTTTAAAAATCTGTATGCAAGAATATGTGTTGTTGTGAAAGTATCTACTCGTCATTTTTACGTAATAAGTAAAGCCGTAATTCAAGTTTGGAAAGGAATCCGTCAGGGTGGGGTTTATCCCTTAGCTCGTCCACGGTAATCCTCTTTAGATACAACGATACATCTATAGGGGCAGTAAAGTGGATCCAAAAGGTGAATCCCCCGGAAATGGAGAAATCGTATCGGCTATTTTAGAACCTACTGAAATAAAATGATTCTGAAACTCATTACAAACCATAAACTTGTCTGTAGCTACGACCTCATTTACTATCACTTCAGCTGGTAGTATATTATGACTCTGACCTATAACGCTAAGGATTATTTGCCGGGTTTTCAGTGAGTTTCCTTCAGCTTCCTTGAATTTCAATCTAAAATACCTTTTTTTAGCCTCACGGAGGAAATTATTCAAACCATTAAGAGAAACAGGGTATTCTTCTTTATTCTCATCCGTAGGCTCTAAAGCTTGTAACTTAAACAATCTATTTCTAAAATTTATTTTCCAAAGGGGATATTTAGAATAGAATAGAACAGAATATGATATATTGGCTAAAATAGCACACAAGCTAGCAAAAGCACGTCAGAACAATTACAGTGATAAAGTAAATGTTAAGGGATAAACATAGTTACAAAGTTAAATCAATTATTAAAATGCGAAACAAAATAGGGAACAAAAAAGTTTTTGTACCTCATTGTCAACATTTGGGGACACAAATCAAGTTGGGTATTTGGAGCTCTACGAGCATTAAGTCTTGTATTAGGAAGGATTGGGGGTTTTCTTTGAAGGGGGAAGAAGACGTCGATGATAGTCAGGACTAAGGCACTTGTAGGCAAAGTTCATAGTAAGGAAGTGACGTCGTGATTCCAGTGTAGTGAGTGCAAGTCTAGCCAAACCTTCATCATAAGTAGCATAGGACGTCCCCAGTATAATTTTTATAGCTCTTTTTTTAATGCTTTCAATATTAGAACATTGGGATTTGGTCAACCCAAGGTGCCAGACAGGACAAGCATATTCAAGACAAGGTCTTATATAAGAACAATAAATTATATTAAGGTTCTGGATTGATATGGAGAACCTCTTGAGATGGGAAAAAGATTTAAGGAGAAACCACCTGTTTTAAATAAGTGAAAAGAGTGAGATTTCCATTTAAGGTCATTGTCCAAGTGGACACCAAGCAGCTTAACCATGTTTAAATTTGGAATGCAAAGGTAATTATTGATTGGGGGGTAGAATCCAAGGATATTGTGTGATCCTTGGCTTCTTTCCATTATGTTTTTGCCCTTTCATATTCTTAATAACTCCCACTTCCTTAGCATCTTCGAATAACTTATAAAAAAGCGCAAATTTACTGTTTGCATCATTTTCTCTCCAAACAGGGACATCCAATCAACTTGAACTAAGTTAATATTTGATTTTCCAAGGACATTCTTATCAAAAAATACATACCTTTGACTGAAGTCAGAATTTACTCGTTTATGAGTAAATACGTCAAATTCAGCATAAACACCAAAGTGGTCTGATTCAACATTTACAAAAACTCCTGGAGATCTAAAAAGTACATTTGAAAATATATTATCCAAAAGCGATACGGAAGTCCTAGAAACTCTCATTGAATGTTAATCGTAGGTGCTAAACCATAAGACAGACACAGATTTAGAAGTTGATAAGTCACCGAAGACTCGATCTCTAGCATAATGATGCTGAAGTCACCAAGAATAAAACAAGGTTTTTTTGCTAGATTACACTTTCGCCAGCTGTCATGTAAATTCTCAAAGAATTCTTGAATACTAGTGTTCTAGAAGCTTCTAGAACTAGTGTTGCACACACCAGTTCATTTTGTTTGCCCAGATCATCTCGGATTTTTACGTGCAGATCTTGACTTAAATAGGCTCTAAGACCCCCGTGCTGACGCACCTCCCGGTTCCGTGTAAGCAAAATCTACACCGGTATATCCAGAAGAGCAGAGCAATTATCACCAAGCCAAGTCTCCGTTAAAACTAAAACATGGAAGAAATTAATATTAGCTAAATTAACTAAAAAAATCAAAAGTTATATTAAGGCCCTGGCAATTCAAATGAAAAATCCTAAGATTATGTGATCCACCTTGCTGACACCAAAGATCATTAAAATCATAACTACTTACAAATTTAGTATCTTCGGAGGGATCAGAAACTGGAGAAATAAAATTCAAATTTGTATCAATACTTGAATTAAAATAATCATAAAACACAAGACATTAGGGTATATAGGAGTGCAGCTAATGATGTTAAAAGTAAAGATAAAAAAAAGGTAAAAGGTAAAGGATACGGCATTAGACTTTACAGTCCGTACCGGCGGTGCTGATATCCGTTTCTTGGCCCTTCAGCCAGGAAGTGCAATGGGGGGTTGGGGGCCAGCCATCCTATGCTTTCGCACACCCTTCCTGTCTACCTTCCCCAGATTTCTTCAGGTACCCATTTAGAGCTGGGTCGACTCTGGCTAAGCTTACAGAGTCACGCCACTGACCCCCATCCCAAACTGAAGAATTGAGTACCCTGGGATTCAAACCCGCGTCCTCTCAGACAAGTGATCCCGAATCCAGCACACCAACCCACTCGGCCAGGACGGCTGAAAGTAAAAAGTTTTTTCTTAAAAGTAAAGATCACCCTCTACTAGTAATTTAAGGTTAATTTGAAGCTGAAATTTCGGAAGGGTAAGTACCTCCGGGGAAGTTGTGATATTCGTAGAATCCAGTATGAGAACTGGAGAGACATTTTTTAGGAACATTTGAATACTAAACTGGAGAGTTTAAAATTTGACAATGTGGAAGATGGATGGTATAATATTAGGAAAACAATTTGTGAAGTGGCTGATGGTGTCTTAGGGAAGAAAGATAGGACCGCAGCTAGGAATATTAGTGAAAAAGTTTTATGTTTAGTAGAAAGGAGAAGGAGTTTGCATAAGAAATATCTGTGTGATAGATCATATGAAAGCAAAAGGAATGTAAACTAAGCAGAGAAAGCATTAAAATATGAACTAAAGAAGGTGTGAAGTGGAGGCCATGGATAAAACTGCTTAGGATCTGGAAGATGAAGCTAGACGGCCTAATGATAAAATATTGTACGGGCATATTAGTTGATTTAGAGGAAGTAGTCAATTTGGACTCGTCCCAGTTCAAGATAGGAACGGGGCCACACTTAGTGATAAGTAAAGAATTAAAGAGATATGGGCGAACATTATTAGAATGCGCTAAACGAAGACAGCGATTCAGGAAAAGATATAGAAGAAGAAAGATCTGTTTTGTGAGGAAAAATTAGTGACATTAATAAAAGGATAAAAGATAATTAGGCTCCACGTGCTGATAGTGTGATAAATGTGTTTCTTAAATATGGTCGCTCTGAGATTAGAAAGAAGTTACTGAAGATTATGAATAAGATTTTGAAAAAAGGAGAAGTACCTTGCGAGTTTAGGAAAACCCTAACTAAAGCATTGTATAAGAAAGGTAATAAGAGTGACTGTGTTAATTATCAAGGCATTTTTCGGGTCTTTGTAGTTAACAAATGGCTTAGTAATATGATACTTTTTAGAATGAAAGATGCTTTAGAAAATGCTTTAAGAGAAGAAGAGTGCGGTTTTAAAAAAGGTAGATGATGTGTTGACCATATTTCAAGTTTTATAGATTAATAGCAAGCGTTCGATTCTGCTGATAAAAGCACTTTAGCAAAGGTCTTATCCTTGTATGGTATTAAATAAAAAAAAACTAATTTTTTTATCTGAAAGTAAGGAGCGACATTAAAACTTAAAACGAACAGAAATTACTCCGTATATAAAATGGGTTGTCCCCTTCGCAATCCCTCGCTCTTTGCGCTAAAGCTTTTAATTGTTTTAAAAAGTAGAATTTTGGCAAAGAGTCAAACTTTAGCGTAAAGAGCGAGGGATTGCGGAGGGGACAACCCATTTTATATACGGAGTAATTTCTGTTCGTTTTAAGTTTTAATGTCGCTCCTTACTTTCAGCTAAAAAATTAGTTTTTTTTTTATTTAATTTCTGAACGTTTTTGAATTAATGCATGTTTGGTTTTGGCTCTCTGCACATAAATTATTAAAATGAAATTTGTATATTAATTCTTTTTTTGGCTAAATGGCTTTCTCTTAGTTTTGATCAGACGATTTAAAGAAATAAGGGGTGGAGAATGAGGCCTAGTTGCCCTCCAATTTTTCGGTTGCTTAAAAAGGCAACTAGAACTTTTAATTTTTAACGAACGTTTTTATTAGTAAAAAATATACGTAACTTATAAATTAGCAACTTACGTAACAAACTTTCATAATCTTACATTTTTATTATGTATACAAGGGGGTTTGTATCCTCTTTAATACCTCGCTCTTTACACTAAATCTTAACGTTTGTCCCAATTCTTTAAGAAAGACCCCTGAATCAGAAAGGCCGTAGAATATATAGTCGAAATTACTAAAAATACTTTAGCATAAAGAGCGAGGTATTTATCTCCTCCTAAATACCTCACTCTTTATGCTAAAGTATTTTCAGAACCCCTCATATGCGTAATAATCTCTGTTCGTTTTAAGTTTCAATGCTACTTCTTCCTTTCATTTGAAAAAACGTTTTCATGTTTATTTTTCATTGTTTTCTTATAGTAATGCTAGAAAATCATGCGCCCTTTTCCTTGAATTTTTCTTCCCCCATGACAGATTCCTCCAAGGAAAGATCCTCCAACATAGACCCCTCCCCTCAGCCCCACCCCCCAAACAAAATAAAATCCCCCTGAAAACGTCTGTACACTTCCCAATAACCATTACTATACGTAAACACTGGTCAAAGTTTGTAACTTGCAGCCCCTCCCCCAGGAACTGTGGGGGAGTAAATCATCCCCAAATACATAGTTATTATAGTTTTCTACTATGTTGAACAAAATGGCTATCTCAAAATTTTGATCCGTTGACTTTGGGAAAAAAAGGAGCGTGGGAGGGGGCCTAGATGCCCTCCAATTTTTTCGGTCACTTATAATGGGCACTAGAACTTTTTATTTCCGTTAGAATGAGCCCTCTCGCGACATTCTAGGACCACTTGGTCGATACGATGACCCCTGGGAAAAAAAAAATAAATAAAAAATAAACACGCACCCGTGATTTGTCTTCTGGCAAAAAATACAAAATTGCACATTTTTGTAGATAAGAGCTTGAAACTTCTACAGTAGGGTTCTCTGATACGCTGAATCTGATGGTGTCATTTTCGTTAAGATTATATTACTTTTAGGGGGTGTTTCCCCTATTTTCTTAAATAAGGCAAATTTTCTCAGGCTCGTAACTTTTGATGGGTAAGACTAAACTTGATGAAACTTATATATTTAAAATCAGCATTAAAATGCGATTCTTTTGATGTAGCTATTGATATCAAAATTCAATTTTTAAGAGTTTTGGTTACTATTGAGGCGGGTCGCTCCTTATTACAGTTCGTTACCACGAACTGTTTGATACCAGACAGACACATTAAAGTTATTAGGGCTATGTGCGAAAATAACGCTGCTGCAGTCAAGGTAGGAAATGAGGCTAACAGCTGGTTTCGTATTAGATCATGAGTTAGGCAAGGTTGTGTTCCATCCCACTAAGGAGCACAGGAAAGGCTTAGGAAGACCACATAATCAAAAGGAAAGAAAATCTTCTCCTGGACTTAAGTTATGCTAATGGTCTAAGCATCCTTGATGAAAGTGTGAGCAAAATGAATGGACTTCTAAATGTTTTGTGAGTTCAGGGTCATAGAATGGGTTTGCTGACAAGACTAATCCTACAAGGCTAGGAACAAGTGAAGATAAAATGGTGAATTCGGGCAACTAAAAGATTTATCAGATGGTTAACCTAACTTACCTTGGTAGTATTATTAGTAAAGATGGTGGGAGCAGTGAAGATGTTAAAAGTTGAACAGCCAAGGCTCAGTGTGTTTTTTCACAGATAAAAAAGTTTTGAAGAGTAGAAAGGTAAGTCGGTAAACCAAGAATAGAAAATTTGAAGCTACAGTTATAACATGGTATGGTCTAATACGGGTCTAAAGCATGGGCACTCCGAGAATCAGATGGAGATTTGTTAGATATTTTAAAGGAAATCGCCTACGGATTGTTCGGGGTACCCGACTGACTGACCACATTTCAAACAGTAGGCTGTACGAAAAGTGGGGTTCAATCCCACTTTCTAGGGCTGTAATGACAGAAATATTGACATGGCCAGGTCACGTTCTGCGGATGAACTTCCTGGGAGGGTGTAAAGGGGGAGAATTTGAATAGATTAGGAAGGTGGAGGAGCCTGCGCAGCAGTATTGGCCTCAGATGGCTTGGTACTACAGTGAGTTAGTAGTAGTAGTAGCAGTATACTTTGTCTTTTGCTGCCCAGTTTTACCATTGGGGGAAATTTTCTGTGGACGAGATTTTCCGCTGGAGCGGGGAATAATCCGGACGTAATTTTTCGTGTAGGGGAATTTTCTAGGGTAGAATTTTCTGGGAAAATTCTTCGGGGGGGATTTTATGCAGGATTAACATAGCTAGGGGGGGAGTATTTTTTCAGGGATTAACATAGCCCCTGGTCTGACACTGCATGGTGGTATAGTGGTATATACCACATTGGGGCAGAATATGGCGTGACAGAAAACTTGCACCGACGGGTGTATACCATTTCAAGTTGAGTGGATGGTTCTCGCAAAAATCTTCCATTAAGTGGACTACAAATAACTCTAAAATCTAAATTTAAAAATCTGAGAAGCGTAGAATGTCTTTGGGGTGACAGGTAATAAGTATGTGGCATGTAATACTTGACAGGCAATTAGTAAAAAAAAAAGTTATGTTATATCATGAATTTTAGTAATAAGCAAGTAATAAGTAGTATTTAAGTAATTAGTAATAGGTAATAAGTTTAATAATAAGTATTATAAATAGTTAAACGAAAAGTTAAAATTTTTTCCTAATTCTTTAAGAGCGACTATTGAACCACAAGGGTGATTTAATGAGAAAAATAAGAAGCTTCTTTTTAAAAGAGATAAAAAACTTCAGCATAAGGAGCTAGGTGTAGAGGAGGAGGCAAACCCTATCATATACGTACTAATGTCTGTCCGTTTTAAGTTTTAATCGTGCTCCTTACTTTCATTTGACAAAACTTGTTTTTTAATTTAATTATTAGTAAAGACAGTAGGTGCCTTGAAGATGTTAAAACACAATAGCCAACTCTCAGAGTGTTTTTTCACAGTAGAAAAAAAAACTTTGGGAAAATAGGAAAATAACTCTATGATCCAAGATTAGAATATTGCAAGTTACAGTGATTACAGTGGTCAAATATGGCTCTGAGTCATCGGTACTCCAAAAAAAGGAGGAACATCTGCTAGATTTTTATCTGAGAAACTACTCCCGGATTATTTTGGGAACCCGACTGACTGACCATACTTCAAACAGTAGACTCTATGGAAAGAATGATTCAATCCACTTTCTAGGGCTATAATGAGAGAAAGGTTCAGATGGCTATAGTATTGTCTGCAGATGAAGGTTGACAGATTGCCAAAGATTGTCCTTTTCGGCCACTCATCTAGGGCTAAACGGAAAGCAGGTCGTCCGTCGTTTGGGTGGGAAGATGTGGTAAAGAAAGATCTAAGGGAAATAGGAACTTCCTGAGAAGGTGTAAAGAGGGAGTCTGATTAAATTGCGATGGAGGAGAGGAGTGCGTTGTTGTCTTGGCCTCAGGTGGCTTGGTGCTGCGGTGAGTTGTTAGTAGTAGTAATAGTTCCACGACTTTTCCAAACCAAGACTGTGACTACTATCAGCACTGCAGAGTGACCTTGAAGAGTGGCATCCATCGAAAAAATTATATCCTAGTGAATTACACAGTATTTGTACACGGTTCTCAAGAACGGATAATTCTTCTGTGTTCTGTCTATTTTGGTGGGATCTTTTGATCTGATAAACCTCTTCCTAACTAAGACATCTATTATGGGTTGTTTCCTTGTAGTAGCATAATATTTGTATGCATGAAGACATAATTAATCAGAGTTAATAGGTTTGAGATTGTTTATACTGGATTTCAACTCTTGTTGATAGAAGAGCATCGCCAAATTTGGAAAAGCATCTTGTAACCAAGATGAACCCAGGATAGCACAGATACTACATTCCACAGGACGTCACAAGGACTTTATGCTACTCGGTTCTAACCCGACTGAAGTGCTTTATGTTGACTTTAGAAAGTTTGTTAGTCCCCTTCCTGCACTGGTTCTGGAACCATTGCTATTCTTGAAGCTATAATAATTTCATTAATTAAAGATTTTGAAAATTACAACTGGAATATTACAATTCTGAAAAACAACTATTTTCTCGACAACTTGACTGCTGAATTTAGACGTTTCAAAATGGATTTATTAGAAATCTCAGAAGCTTATATTCCAGGGGTAGGAAACATGAAACTAAATGGTATGAAATTTATTTACTCAGACAGGAAGGATCGGATGCAGAGGCAGGGAGTTGGGCTCATAATGAATAAAGAAGTTGCTATGTCTTGTTTAGGTTGGGAAACTATTGGGAAAAGACTGCTAGTCACTCATTTTGTGTCTAAAAAGTGCAGGGAATCAGTGATAGTGATATATGCCCCTGTAGAACCGACTGATGGCAATCGTTGTGGCTCAGATAAATTTTACTTTAAGCTATAGGAACAAATAGAAAGGGTCTCAAGCAAAAATAATCAGGCTCTCAGGTAAAAATTCGAATATTCTTTATATTTAATAAAGCTATAAGAGGCTTGAAAAACCTTGTGAGACAGATCATATGAAATATTAGAAAGGTCAAGAAAATGGAGAAAGCATTAAAATATTAAATAAAGAGGTGTGAACTGGAGAAAACGGATAAAATTGCCAAAGATTTGAAAGATACGGTGAGACGGCAAAATAGTAAAATATTGTATTGGCATGTTAGGAAATTGAGAGGGAATAGTTAGTCTGGGCTTGCCCCAATTCAATACAGAAATGGGGCCAAAGATAGTTATAACGAAAGAAATAAAAAGAGATGGGTAGAACATTTTGAGAAAGTTCTAAACCAAGATATAGCTACAAGAAAAGATATAGAAAAGAATGAAAAAGATTTTGAAACTTTGGATGCGAAGGAAGATTTATTTTTAGTGACAGTGCTATAAGGACTAGAAACTGATAAGGCCCCAGGTGCCGATACTGCGGTAAATTAGTTTTTAGAACACGGTGCTTATTGAGAATTAAATAAAAAAAACTAATTTTTTTAGCTGAAAGTAAGGAGTGACATTAAAACTTAAAATGAACAGAAATTACTCCGTATATGAAATGGGTTGGCCCCTCCGCAATCCCTCGCTCTTTACGCTAAAGCTTTTAATTGTTCTAAAAAGTAGAATTGTGGTAAAGAGTCAAACTTTAGCGTAAAGAGCGAGGGATTGCGGAGGGGACTTATTTAATTTCTGAACGTTTTTGAATTAATGCATGTTTGGTTTTGGCTCTCCGCACATAAATTATTAAAATGAAACTTGTATATTAATTCTTTTTTTGGATAAATGGCTTTCTCTTAGTTTTGGTCAGACGAAAATGAGAAATAAGGGGTGGAGAAGGAGGCCTAGTTGCCCTCCAATTTTTTGGTTACTTAAAAAGGCCACTAGAACTTTTAATTTTTAATGAACGTTTTTATTAGTAAAAAATACACGTAACTTAAGAATTAACTTACGTAACAAACTTTCATAACCTTATATTTTTATTATGTATATGAGGGGGTTTGTACCCTCGTTAATACCTCGCTCTTTACACTAACTCGTAAGTTTTGTCCCAATTCTTTAAGAATGACCCCTGAATCAGAAAGGCCGTAGAATAAATAGTTGAAATTACTAAAAATACTTTAGCATAAAGAGCAAGGTATTTATCTCCTCCTAAATACCTCGCTCTTTATGCTAAAGTATTTTTAGAACCCCTCATATGCGTAATTATCTCTGTTCGTTTTAAGTTTCAATGCTACTTCTTCCTTTCATTTGAAAAAACGTTTTCATGTTTATTTTTCATTGTTTTCTTATAGTAATGCTAGAGAACCCTGCGCCCTTTTCATTGAATTTTTCTTCCCCCATGACAGATTCCTCCAAGGAAAGATCCTCCAACATAGCCCCCTCTCCTCAGCCCCACCCCCAAACAAAATAAAATCCCCCTGAAAACGTCTGTACACTTCCCAATAACCATTACTATATGTAAACACTGGTCAAAGTTTGTAACTTGCAGCCCCTCCCCCAGGGATTGTGGGGGAGTAAGTCATCCCCAAAGACATAGTTATTATGGTTTTCGACTATGTTGAACAAAATGGCTATCTCAAAATTTTGATCCGTTGAATTTGGGAAAAAAAATGAGCGTGTGAGGGGGTCTAGATGCCCTCCAATTGTTTGGTCACTTAAAAAGGGCACTAGAACTTTTCATTTTCGTTAGAATGAGCCCTCTTGCGACATTCTAGGACCACTTGGTCGATACGATGACCCCTGGGGAAAAGAAAAAAACAACAAAACAAACAAACAAATAAACACGCACCCGTGATTTGTCTTTTGGCAAAAAATACAAAATTCCACATTTTTGTAGATAGGAGCTTGAAACTTCTATAGTAGGGTTCTCCGATACGCTAAATCTGATGGTGTCATTTTCGTTAAGATCCTACGACTTTTAGGGGGTGTTTTTCCCTATTTCCTTAAATAAGGCAAATTTTCTCAGGCTCGTAACTTTTGTTGGGTAATACTAAACTTGATGAAACTTATATATTTAAAATCAGCATTAAAATGCGATTCTTTTGATGTAGCTATTGATATCAAAATTCAATTTTTTAGAGTTTTGGTTACTATTGAGCCGGGTCGCTCCTTACTACAGTTCGTTACCACGAACTGTTTGAAACTCATAAACCATCTACAAGAAGTGTAATATGAGTGAGTGTGGTAAATATAGAAGCATTAGCCTGGTTTCTGTAAGAAGCAAATTACTTAGTATGATGACACTTTTTAAGAGGTATAAATTCTGTGGATGAAGTTTTAACAAGAGAACATTGTGGTTTTCGGAAGGGTAGAGGATATGTCGTCCAAATTTTCACCCTCAGATTGGTGATTGAGAAGTTTCTGAGTCATTAAACGCCTTTAGTCCTCAGTTATATAGATTATGCGCAAGTGTTTATTCAGCTGGTAGAAGAGCTTTAGTGAAAATCCTGTCCTTGAGTGGTATACTAAATATTTAAATTAAAGTGATTAGTGCTATGTACGAGAATAACATTGCTGTTGTCAAACAGTTCGAGGTAACGAACTGTTGTAAGGAGCGACCCGGCTCAATAGTATCCGAAACTCTAAAAAAAGGAATTTTGATACCAATAGTGTTACATCGAAAGAATTGCATTTTACTGTTGATTTTAAATATATAAATTTCATCAAGTTTAGTATTACCCATCAAAACTTATGAGCCTCAGAAAATTTACAATATTTTAGAAAACAGGGGGAAACATACCCCTAAAAGTCATAGAATCTTAACAAAAACCACACCATCAGATTCAGCGTATCAGAGAACACTCAAGCTCCTATCTACAAAAATGTGAAATTTTGTATTTTTTGCTTGAAGACAGATAACGGATGCGTGTTTATTTGTTTGTTTGTTTATTTTTTGTTTTGTTTTTTCAAAGGGTGATCTTATCGACCCAGTGGTCCTAAAATGTCGCGAGAGGGCTCATTCTAACGAAAATTAAAGTTCTAGTTCCCTTTTTGAGTGACCAAAAATTAGAGGGCACTTAGGCCCCCTCTCACGCGCATTTTCCCCCAAAGTTACCGGATAAAAATTTCGAGATAGCCATTCTGTTCTACTTAATCGAAAACTTAATAGCCATGCCTTTGGGGGCATTTAATCCCCCACAGTCCCTAGGGGAGTGGCTGCAAGTTACAAACTTTGACCATTGTTTACATATAGTAATGGTTATTATGAAATGTACAGACGTTTTCAGGGAGACTTTTTCACGTTGGGGTTGGGGTAAGCCGAGGGGAGGAGTCACGTGGGAGGATCTTTCTATGGAGGAATTTTTCATGAGGGAAGAGAATTTCCTTGAAGTAGGCGCAGGATTTTCTAGCATTATTTAAAAAAAAAAAATGAGATAATAAATTTTTTTCAGCTGGAAGTAATGAGCAGCATTAAAACTTAAAACGAACATAACATATTATGTATATAAGGGGGTTCGTCTCCTCCACAATACCTTGCTCTTTACGCTAAAGTACTTTTATTAATTTCAACTAATTATTCTACGGCCTTTGTGATCAGGGGATATTCTTAAAGAATTGGGACAAAACTAAAGTTTTAGTGTAAAGAGAGAGTTATTAACGAGGGGGCAAACCCCCTAATATACGTAAAAAAATATAAAACTATAGAAGTTCGTTACGTAAGTTAATTCGTAAGGTATATACGTTTATTACTAAGAAAAACGTTCGTAAAAAAAAGAAAATCTATTTGCATTTTTAAGTAATCAAAAATTGGACGGCAACTTGGCCTCCTCTCCCATGCTCTTTTTGTTTATCAAAATCGTCCGATCAAAACTATGACAAAGCCATTTAGCAAAAAAAAAATTAATATGCAAATTTCGTTCTCTTAGTTCTCAGTATCCAATCTCTTAGAGTTCAAATATTTCTTTTATGTGAATAAAAAAAGTAAACGTCCTTTGCAAAAAGCAGAATTTCACAATTGAATCATTCTAAGAATCTAGAAATATGTTCGATTCCTGATTCTATTGAAGTCTTTTGAAAAGCCATCCATATTAATATTTGGCTCCAATTTAAGGGGGGTGGCGATCTGGTTCAAGCTTAGCAGATACATCTCTAGAAAAAACAAAGCCATTTAGCAAAAAAAAATTAATATGCAAATTTTGTTTTAGTTATTCATGTGCGGTGAGCCAAAATCAAAACATACATTAATTCAAAAACTTTCAGAAATAAAATAAAAAATACACGTTTTTTTTAACTGCAAGTAAGGAGCGACATTAAAACTTAAAACGAACAGAAATTATTCCGTATATGAATAATTTAGCTCTTTACGATAAAGAGTTTTGACGAAGTGTCCAACTTTAGTGCAAAGAGCGGGGCGTTGAGGAGGGGACAACCTCTTTCATATACGGAATAATTTCTGTCCATTTTGAGTTTTAATGTCGCTCCTTACTTGCAGTTAAAAATAACTTGTGTTTTTATTTAATTAAGATAAGAAATGAGGCTAGTAGCTGGTTTCGTACTAAATCAGGAGTCAAGCAGGTTTGCATTCCATTCCCATTCCCATGGAATATTTTGATGGACTTTGTCCTAGGGAACACAGCAAAAGCAAGTGGAGAAAATGGAATCGAATAGGGAACTAAAGCTCTCGTAAACTTAAATTTTACTCATAATTTAAGCATCCTAGATAAAATTTTAGTAAAATGAATGAACTTCTAGAGGTTTTGTGAGTTAAGGGGGCAAGAATAGTTTTGGAAGTATAATTTAAGAAGACTAAGTAGCTAAGATTTTCAGTAAGCGAAGGTGAAAACGTAATGTTGGGCAAAGAGAAGGTTGATCAAGAGCACAGATTCACCTACCTAGGTAGTATTATTGGCAAAGACGTTGGATGCAGTGCAGATGTCAGCAATAGAATAGCCAAAGTGCAATTGTTTTTTAACAGTTGGTTAAATTGAAATAATTTTAACAGTTGGAGGGTATCTCCGGCTGACTGACCGTATTTCAAACAGTAGGACGTACGAAAAGTGTGGTTCAGTCCCATTTTCTAGGGCTGTAATGAGAGAAAGGTTGACAAGGCCAGGTCACGCTCTTCGGATGAAGGATGACATCGATTGTGACACGATGGATTCTGACACGAGGATTGTGATTTTGGCCAACCGTCTAGGATTAAACGGGAAGCAGGTCGTCTGTGGTTGGGGTGGGAAGATGTCATAAAGAGAGATTTAAAGGAAATGGGAACATCCTGGGAGGGTGTAAAGAGGGAATATTTGAATAGATTAGGATGGAAGAGGAGCGTGCCTTGCTCTGTCTGTCTCAGGCGGCTTAGTACTACAGTGAGTGAGTAATAGTAGTAGCAGTAGTAGTAGTGTTAGTAGTAGTAGTATACTTTGTCTTTTGCTGCCCAATTTCAATTTTGGGGGAAATTTTCCACGGATGAGATTTTTTTCGCAGGAACGGGAAATAATCCGGACGTAATTCTTCGTGTAAGGGAATTTTCTGGGGGAGAATTTTCTTGGACAAATTCTCTAGGGGGAGGGGATTTTATGCAGGGAGGTGGCATTTTTCTAGGGATTAGCCTAGCATTTCGTGTGACACTGCATGGTGATGTAATGGTATATATCAGGTATGGGCGAAATATGGTGGAGCATGAGACCAAGCGGGCACCGACGGGTGTATACCCTTTTAAGCAAAGTGGATTGTTCTTGCCAAAACCTTTCACTAAGTGGACTACAAATAACGCTAAAACCTAAATTTAAAAGGTTTGAGAAGCGTAAAATGTCTTTGGGGTGACAGGTAATAAGTATGTGGCTTGTAATACTTGACAGGCCATTGGTAAAAAAAATTCAAGTCATATCATGAATTTTAGTAATGAGCAAGTTATAAGTAGTATTTAAGTAATGAGTAATATGTAATAAGTTTAATAATAAGTATTGTAAATAGTCAAACGAAAAGTTTGAATCTTTTCCTAATTCTTTAAGAACGACTCCTAAAACACAATTAGAACAATAAGAAAATTCTTTTAAAAGTGCTAATAAACTTTAGCGCAAATAGCTAGGTGTTGATGAGGGGGCATCTCCTATCATATACGTAATGATGTATGTTCGTTTTTTAAGTTTTAATAGTGCTCCTTACTTCCATTGGACAAAATTTTTTTTTATTTAATTATTAGTAAAGACAGTAAGTGCCTATAAGATATTAAGATACAATAACCAACGCTCAGAGGGTTTTCTCACAGTTGCTTAAACTTTGGGAAAATAAGAAAATAAGTCTTTGAACCAAGATTAGCTTATTGCAAGCTACAGTGATAACAGTGGTCAAATATGTTACTGAAGCATCGGTAATCTGAAAATAGGAAGAACATCTGCTAGATTTTTATCTGAAAAATTGCTCCCAGATTGATCTGGGAACCCGAGTGACTGACCGTACTTCAAACAGTAGACTCAATCCACTCCAGATGGAGTGGATTGAAATTTTCAATCCAGATGGCTATAATGAGAGAAAAATTCAGATGGCTAGGAAACGTTTTGTGGATGAAGGATGACAGATTGCCAAAGATTGTCCTTTTCGAACAACCGTCTAGGGCTAAACGGAAAACTGGTCGTCTTTGGTTTGGGTGGGAGGATGTGGTAAGGAAAGACTTAAGGGAAATGGGGACTTCCTGGGAAGGTGTAAGGAGGGAGTGTTTGACTAGATTGGAATTGAGGAGGAGCTTGTGTTGTTGTCTTTGCCTCATGTGGCTTGATGTTGCTGTGTAGTAGTAGTAGTGGTTGCATGACTAAGTAGTAGTTTCCTGGCTTTTCCTGACCAAGACTGTGAATACTATCAGTGCTGCAGAGTGACCTTGAGGAGTGACATCCATCAAACAAATTATAGCCTAGTGAATGAGATAGTATTTGCACACGGTTCTAAAGAATAGATTATTCTTCTGAGTTTGGTCTGTTTTGGTGGGATCTTTTGATCTGATAAACCTCTTCCTAACTAAGATATTTATTATGGGTTACCGACCTTTGTTGATTATGGGTTTACGACTCTTGTTGATAGAAGAGCATCACCAAGCTTGGAAAACCATGCTGTGACTAAGATGGGCCCAGGATTGCACAAAGCCTATATTCCACAGGAGGTCCCAGGGACTTCAGTGCTACTCGGCTTCTAAGTTGACTGAAGTGATTCATGTAGACTTTAGAAGGTGTGTTAGTTCCCGTCTTGCACTTGTTCTGGAATCATTGTTAATCTTGAGGCCATAATAATTTCATTAATTAAAGATTATGAAAATTGCAACTGGAATATTACAATTCTAAGAAACAACTATATTCTCGACATCTTGACTGATAAATTTAGATAATTCAAAATGTATTCATTACAAAATTCAGAAACTTACATTCCAGGGGTAGGAAACATGAAACTAAGGGATATAAAATTCATTTACTCAGACAGGAAGTATGGGATGCATAGGCAGGGGGTAGGGCTCATGATGAATAAGGAAGCTGTTATATCTTGTTTAGGTTGGGAAAGCATTAGTAACAGAATACTAATCACTCATTTTATGTCTACAAAGTGCAGGGAATCAGTCACAGTTGTATATGCCCCTGTAGAACTGACTGATGATGATCGTAGTGACTTAGATAAATTTTACTTAAAGCTACAGGAACAAATAGACAGGGTCTCAATTATCAAGCTCTCATGTAGAAATTTGAATCTGCTTTATATTTAATAGAGCTACAAGAGGCCTGAACAAGAATTCCTTGTGAGACAGATCATATGAATATAAGAGAAACCAAAGGAAAATGGAGAAATTATTAAAATATGAGATAAAGAGGCGTGAAGTGGATACAACGGATATAATTGCAAAAGATTTGGAAGACATATTGTACTGGCATGTTAGAAAATTAAGAGGGAGCTGTTAGTCTTCACTTGCCCCGATTAAAGATAGGAATGAGGCCAAAAATAATTATACCGAAAGAAATAAAAAGAGATGGGCAGAACACTTTGAGAAAGTTCTAACCCAAGATAGAGCTACAAGAAAAGATATAGAAAATGATGGAATGTGAAGAAAGATATATTTTGCGAGGAAAAATTAGTAACAGTGCTATTAGGACTAAAAAATGATAAGGGCTTAGGTGTCGATACTGTGGTAAATGAGTTTTTTGAACATGGTAGTCATTAAGAAGACTTTACAAGAAATGATGGTGAAAACCCCTCTACAAGAAATGTGGAATGAATGAGTGGAATAAATATTGAAGCATTAGCCCGGTTTATATAAGAAGCAAATTACTTTGTATGATGATACTTTTCAAGAGTTAGAAATGCTGTGGATAAAGTTTTAAAAAGAGAACAGTGTTGTTTTAAGAAGAATCCAAATTTTCACACTTAGATCAATGATTGAGAAGTATCTGAGTCATTAAACGCCTTTAGTCCTCAGTTTTATAGATTATGTGCAAGTGTTAATTCAGCTGGTAGAAGAGCTTTAGTGAACGTCTTGCTCTTGAATGGTATATCAAATAATTACATTAAAGTGATTAGTGCTCTGAACATCAAATGTGATGACAACGACGTGTAAGAATTGGTGCATCGCAAATATATTGGCAGCACCATCTAGAACACGGGATTTACAGCCAAAGAACTCATCGCCTGAATTGGACAGTCTAGCAACTCCTTCAACAAGCTCAAAAAAGTTTGGAGGTCGAGTGTTTTCTCCCTCTATACATCCAAAACATGGCATCTCAACCAAAATCAAGAGAGGAGAATTCAGTATTTTGAAAACATGTGCCTACGTAGACTTCCCGGCATTCACTGGATCCAGAAGGTAAAGAATGAACATATTAAAAACATCACAGGTCAACCGTCCGTCATCGAGAACATACGAAGACGTATATGGAACTACCTCAGACACGTGCTGCGCATGGATGTTACCATAATCCCTAAATCGATGATTTTCTGGTTACCTGAAGACACCGGCCGCAGAGATAGACCCAAAAATACACTCCTTCGTACCTACAACAACGTCATGCGGTACCTTCACGCCTCAATACAGCTGGAGTGGGAAGACATCGCCGCAACCGCAAGTTTCTGAGACGACTGGAGACTCTTCTTGGACGCCCTGGGTGCCTCTGGAGGCACAGGAGGATCTAAGGCTAAGGTAAGACTATGTACGAGAATAACTTTGCTGAGGTTAAGGTAAGAAATGAGGCTAGTAGCTGGTTTTTTATTAAATAAGTAGTCAAGCAGGTTGGCATTCTATTCCCATTTACAAGGAACATTTTGATGGACTTTGTCCTAGGGAGCACAGCAAAGGCAAATGGAGAAAGTAGAATCGAATAGGGAACGAAAGCTCTCATATAATTAAATTCTGTTCATAATTTATGCATCCTAGAGAAAAATATTTTGAAAATAAATGAAGTCTTAGAGGTTTTGCGAGTTCAGGGTGCAAGAATAGGTCTGCAAATATACATTAAGAAGACTAAGTAGCTAGCACTAGGAGTAAGTAAAGGTGAAAAGGGGATGTTGAGTAACGAGAAGTTCGATCAAGAGGAAAGATTTACCTACCTAGGTAGTATTATTAGTAAAGAGGTTGGGTGCAGTGAAGATGTTAACAGTAGAATAGCCAAAGTGCAGGTTGTTTTTTAACAGTTGGAAAAGGTTTGGAAGAATAGAAACATTAGTCTACGAACCGTGATTGGGATAGTGGAAGGTATTGTGATAATAGTAGTAAAGCATGGTTCTGAAGCCTGCGCTCTCGTAAATTGGAGAAGGATACGCTAGATATTTCCAGAGGAATTCCCTACGGATTCTTTTAGCTACCCGACTGACTGACCATATTTCAATCAGTATGCTTAACAAACAAATTTTGTTCAATCTTGCTTTTTAGCTCAAATATGAGAGAAAGGTGGCAATTGCTATTACACATACTGTGGATGAAGGATGATAGATTACCAAAGATTGTCCTTGTCACCAGCCGTATAGGGCCAAACAAAGAGAAGGTTGTCCCCAAATGGGGTGGGAGGATGACATAAGAAAAGATTTATGAGAAATGGGAACTTTCTGAGAACGTGTAAAGAGGGAGGCTTTGAATCGATTAGGACGGAGGATAAGTGTGCGTAGCTGTGTTGGCCTTAGGCGGCTTGGTGCTGCAACGAGTTGTTAGTAATAGTAGTAATACTGTTGTAAAGCAGAGCTAGATTCAGTATATGACAGCAAATTGTGGTCTTCATGACATAAAAGTATCAGGAAGTGTGGGTAAAGGGCTATGGAAAACGTATTAGGTATGTTAGGTAGTATTTTTGTTCGGGGGGAGGGACGAAAAATGCGTATGCCAGGGATATCTTATCACAACGTATGGAGAGGGTGTCATAGATTGCTAGTGTCCTATTTAAGGACCAAATGTGATTGTTGGGATACCCACCTCCTACTTCCGTCCTTTGTTACCTACCCCCCAACATCCCCCAAGATATACGATCATAATCTTGAGATAACTATTTTTCCAAATAATCTAAGAATCCAATTGATATGCTTCCGTGTGTGACATAATGCGCACACCCTCAGCGCAAGGGCCGTAAATTTTTAAAATTGCCAGCTCCTTAGGGATTTGTTTTGGAGCTGGAGAAGGTTGACACGTTTGGTCTTAGACATGGCTGTATCCAGATTTTTGTTCGAAGGTGGGTGAGGTACAAATTGTTCTATAATATTCACCAAAACACTAGTTTACATGCATTTTTATTACGTTTTAGCTAGTCCAACAAACATAAAGGGGAGAAGGGGTCAAATTCCGTGACCCCTTTCCCCTGGATACGGCCTTGGTCTCGGGTGTACAAAATAGTGTTTAACTGTTAAATGTCAATTTCATAGAAATTTAGATGTTTAACATACTGAACTAGCTTTCCAAATGGCTTTTCTAAAAGTTTATAAAAAGTTTTTTCCTCCCTCCCCCCTTTCTTTTAGATTACTCTTAAACTTGCAGTAGACGTTTTTTGAGATAAAATCTTTTCATTAGTGAATCGAAGTACATTTGGGAAAGAAAGTTGGTGCCTCAAAAGGTTGTCTAGTAATATCTTATTTGTTTGATAATATTTTAATAATGTATAATATTTGTTTAGTAGTCTGTTTAATAATAATGATAGGTTGTTTGATAATATATGTGTTAAATGTGATTCCTTAATCTAAAAACAAGTGAAGGGGGAAATAGCTAGCCTATAGTAAGCATTATACTGATCAGTTCATTGAAATAAAACAGTATTCAAAATCATAGATACTCGATACTACTGAGCACCAGTAGATATCGCAAATATACATATGTATAAGATGGACTCATAGGTATTAAATATGCGCATTTTGCAAATATCTTTCATTATTTTTCTATGCATATGTTTACTGTGCAGGCAAAAAGGGTGCTTCGTGATCTTCGTGCTCCGTCTCTTTTTCTCCTGGAAAAAAACAGTCTTAACTAAAATGTATTTCTGAAGTATTAAACACCAAATTTCTAAGCTAAATTGTTTCTTTACTTTTAGTATTACAGATAAACGGAGATGTTTACCCCGCCTATTAAATATTTAAATCTATTAATGAATGATGGCCCTGATATCGAAACTTATTCTAGATCGTCACTTTCAGAGAGTTTATGATTTCTAAAGAGTTTTATTTAGTCACTATTATATTTCGTCGGGTGTTGCTGCACCTACTTCAACTAATGAAACCGTTTTGAAACTTAGTATCCTCTGTGATTTTACACTAATAAGTGTCGCAACTGGGTTTAATTTATCAATGAAACGACCAGAATGGACTATTCACCAATAGTACAAATGACCAAAACGGTCAATTAAACTGCACATGTTGGAATCAGATTTCTTTGCTGAATCAACGGTGAGCTATATTTTTCAATATACTAATAAATAGGCAGCGTAATAGCGCTGTCTAAGTAAAGAGCGATGAGGAGACATTATATTTTTTTTTCTTTTTGGTCTTTTTTAGACCAGGACAGTTTTTTAGTGCCCTTTTTAAGATTCAGAGTGATCAGAGGGTGGATACCTCCGCCACACCTCGTATCTTCCCAAAATACATCTGATAGAAATTATAAGATGGTCATTTGTTGTCGTAGAAACTTCGAAAAACGCTCATTCGATTGGGAATTGAAGGGTATATTGCCACTTTTAATAGTCCAAAGTGATTGGAGGGCAACTGACCCCCTCCCACACCCACCATTTCCCCATATAGGTCCAATCAAAATTTTGAGATTGCCATTTTGTTCAACTTAGTTGAAAGACCCGGAAACTATGTCTGTGAAGGTGACAACACCCCCCCCCTACAACCCTTAGGGCTAGGGTTGAAAGCTTTGCCCTGGGGGCAGATAAGGTTTATATAGAAAGGGTAATCATATAAACTTCAAAGGGGGCTCATTGGATTGGTAATCAGAGTTCTAGAGCCCTTTTTAAGATTCAAAGTGATCGGAGGGTGGATATTCCCCCCCACCATGTATCTTTCCAAAATTTATCAGATAAAAATTTTGGGATGGCCATTCGTCGTCGTAGATTTTCGAGTAGTGCTAATTGGATTGGAAATTGAAGGAGCAAGTGCTCCTTTTAATAGTCAAAAATTGATTGGAGAACCATTACCCCCCCCCAATAAGCCCACCATTTCTCCAAACACATCCAATCAAAATTTTGAGATAACTATTTTGTTCAGCGTAGTTAAAAGGTCCGGAAATTATGTCTTTAATGATGGCACCCCCCCCCCCCCCCAACGCCCTTAGGGCAAGAGTTATTAGTTATACCCTGGGGGCATATAAGGTTCTTATAGAAAGAGTGGTCGTATAAACTTCAAAGGGGGCTCATTGGATTAATAATAAGAAGTTCTAGTACCCTTTTTAATTACTCACAATTTAACCCACACCTCGTATTTTCCCGAAATTCATCTGATAGGAATTATGAGATGGCCTTTTGTTGTCGTAGAAACTTCGAAAAACGCTCATTCGATTGGAAATCGAAGGGAATAGTGCCACTTTTAATAGTCCAAAGGGATTGGAGGGCAACTGACCCTCTCCCGCACCCACCATTTCCCCAACAGGTCCAATCAAAATTTTGAGATAACCATTTTGTTCAGCGTAGTTAAAAGGTACGTAAATTATGTCTTTAATGATGGTATCCCCCCAAAGCTCTTAGAGCAAGGGTTATTAGTTATGCCCTGGGGGCATATAAGGTTTTTTATAGAAAGATTGGTTGTATAAACTTCAGAGGGGGCTATTTGGATTGATAATAAGAAGTTCTAGTACCCTTTTTAATTACTCACAATTTAACCCACACCTCGTATTTTCCCGAAATTCATCTGATAGAAATTATGAGATGGCCATTTGTTGTCGTAGAAACTTCAAAAAAGGTTAATTCGATTGGTAATGTAAAGGGTCTTTTTTAATAATCAAAAGTAAATGGAGGGCAACAAGCCCCCCCTCCCCCCCCCCCCCACGCCCATCAATTCCCAAAACACGTCTTATCAAATTTTTAGTTAGCCATTTTGTTCAGCGTAGTTAAAAGGTTGGGAAATTATGTCTTCGACGATGACAATTCTCACCCACAGCCCCTAGCACAAGGGCTGTAAGTTATGCTCCAAATGCATTTAAGGTTCTTATGGAAATGGTGGTCGTATAAACTCCGGAGGGGGCTCATTGGATCGGACCTAAGATGCTCTAGTTCTCTATTTAAGAGTCAAAGTGATTGGGGTTAGCCACCAGCTTTTCCATAAGTCGTGTTTTCCACAAATGCATACAAATTTTGAGATAGTTATTAGTTCGAAAATAGTCCAAAAATCACCTTATAAGGCCTTTGGGGTGGACAGAATCCCTCAGAGCCTGTGAGTAAGGGTTGTAAGTTATGTCCCAGGGACATATAAGGTTCTTATGAAAGGGGTGGTCATATGAACTTTAGAAGAGGATCATTTGATTGGAAATGTATATTTCTAGTTCCCTTTTAAGAGTCAAACATGATGGAGAGCAACTGGCTGCCCTTCTTGGCATCCTTTTTTCCCCAAAACGCATTCAATTGAAATTGTGAGATAGCCATTTTGTTACCAATAGTCCCAAAATCATGTAATAATGTCTTAAGGTTGGACACAATCCCCCACTGCCCATGGGCAAGGGTTATAAGTTATGCTCGGGGCAAGCACAGTTCTTATGGGACGGGTGGTCATATAAGCTTTGGATCGGATGGAGCTCATTTGATTTAAAGACGGAAGTTTTAGTTCCCTTTTTAAGAGTCAAAAGTGAATGGAGGGCAATCAGCTCCCACCCAAGCCTATCACTCCCCAGAACATATCCGAGTGAGTTTGAAGAGAGCTATTTTTTTCAGCATTGTTGAAAGGTCAAGTAATTTTGGCTTTGGGTATGTCAACCTTCCCAAAGTCTTCAGGACAAGGGCTGTAAGTTAGGCAGTTCGTTCTTTGTTCACACATACTATGTGTTATTCAGAAAGGTATGCATGTTTGAACTTTATTTTCCAAAAAGACGAATGGTATTCAGGTCAGAGAATGTTGAGGGGAGTGTTGAAGTAAATTAAACCACGTTATGTGTATATGGATTGTCAAAAGGGTGCAATAAAGGAACAATTGAGTATTTTAATTCGGAAATGCAGGAAATGATAAGGGAGATGATCAAAAAGGCAATATTTGCATGCTACCAAAACTGCTGTAACTACCACCACCGTACTCCATTTACAGCAATAAGGAAAAATTTGAGCTAAATCAAAAGACGCTATGTGCAAGCACATTTTCAAAATAGTGTATCTCAACAATTGATTTGGGAATTAAGTCGGAACTATCAGAGAATACTTAAAGTGGAAGATCTTCTCACCAAAAGGCAATATATGCACACTACTGCTAACACTACTGTTATTGCTATATTTACTTATACTACTACTTTTGTTGCAACTACTTGTTGGACTAAGAGCATTGAGATGGAAATTTCAAGGAGTATATGAACGTAAAAGTTATCAAAAGGAGATATCAGCAATGTCATGATAATGCGAAGCCAGCTAGATAATACCTAGAAATATCACTGAAACTTTTAAAGGAGCTAATTCGATTCAAAATTAACAGTTCTGGTGCCCTTTTGAAGAGTAAAAAAAGGGTGGTAGGCAAAAAGCCCTTCTCTCAAGCCAATTAATTTTCCAATTGCATCCAGTCAAAATTTTGAGATAACCATTTTGTTCAGCATAGTAGAACGGTCCAGCAACTATGTATTTAGAAATATTAGGCTTGTCAGACCCCCCCCCCACCAGAGTTATGCAATTGACCAATTATGCTTTAAAACCAAATATTTATTTAAAAAAAAATCAAAAGGCATCAAGTTTAGGTTGCCAATAAGACACCTCAGCAATATATCGAGAAAGACAAAAGGAGTCACTATTTCTTTTTTAAAGGAAAATGAAGCATTAGTAAATTTTCCTCTGAACCAAGCTTCCAATAACATTTTTAAAATTTCATTATATTTTTCCTGATAGTCGTCAGGGGCTTGTCGAATTTAGATCTCCATCAACGTGGTCTTACACCAGAGGTTTTTTGACTCAAACTAATGTTAGATTGAAAGAGCTGAGTCTCAAATAGATAAAGTTATCTTGTTCACTGACAGCGGCTAAAATAGATATTTCAACATTTTGGGGAAAATTCTTGCTTAAGTTCTTAGTCCAAAATTTATACCACTAGGAATGCAGAAATTATTTCAGCTTCGACTTTGAAGCAATTTCTAATTATTTTTCCAAACTTAAAGCGAACAAAAAATGCTGCTTCGTACATAATACAATATTATTTGGAAAAATAATTTAAAGTAGACTAACTCTATATCTTTTTCGGACAATTTTTGCACGTATCATACGTGAGCTTTTAGGTTCTTTATAGCACTTGACGATTGTTTTACAAATTCAAATTTACCAAGAGATTAGGTCCTATTGGTAAGCTGTGAGATATATGTAAGGAGACTTTAGTAAGCCATTGAAAGAGAAGCATTTTTAGCCCGTTTTTAGGGGGATTTGACATCCAAGTAATTTCCAGTAATGGTTTACTCATTTAACTTTGGATCCCCTTTAAAGGAATGGTGGATATAGTTTTCGACACAATCAAATATCTTTCTTTTTAGCTTCACTGACAAGTTCTCTTTCGATGATGGGTAAAAAAAACGAGAAAAAGAGGCTCTTGTGGCAAGAAGTTCATTAACAAATACAAAGAAATACAAGAAAATACCAAGGTTCAAAGAAGTAACCAGGAGTATTCGAGAGATTATGAGTAAGAAATGGTGAGTACTATTTGAAAATCCACGGAAGAAGGTGGACAACAGGGAGATGAAATCAAAGAGGATGGTTTACAAACGCACTTTGAAGCAAAGGTGTTAGCAAAGATTGATATCGAAGGGAATTTTGAAAATGATAAGCAGGGTATGAAGTTCAAAGAGTGCATGACAATTAAGGAGTGCGAGGATATGGAAAAGATTGACCTCCAAGAGAGTATGCTGGAATATTTTGAGCTGGAAGAAGAAAATGAGTTCCAGGTTAATGAAGTCTATAATAAAAACGATGACAAAATGACCCCACAACAAAGAAGTAACGTTAACGAAACTGTGTGCACAGCCAATGAATTATATAAGGACAAAGACTTGGACTCTTACGGAGCACAGATATAAGGTAAACAGTCTAAAAAAGATAAATCGGCTCTTAATAAGTCTTTTTTTAATGTTTCTTTTTTGTCGAAAAAAGAAGAAGAATTTCAAAAGGATCGACAAAGTGTTATTCAGGTAAATCATGGCGCATCAGTTCGTAATCCAGTTGACCCACATCTTAACAAAACCAAGATATATAGCAGTTTGTCAAAAAGTACAAAATTTTCAAAAGGGTCGACCAAGTGTTATTCAGGAAACACGTGGCGCATCACTTTGTAATCCATTGAATCTACATGTTTACATGACCAAGAAAGCGGCACTTAAATCTACTGAGTTTGTAGCAAAACAAATGAAATTAAAAGTACTTTCAGCGTCGCCTCAGCGTGGCTGGGAAGTGATAACAGGGTGATGTTGGATATGAATTTTATGCTAAGAAAATGATAATCAAAGTTAGGACTAATTTCATATATAATTATTATCGACCAAAGCTCTTTTTTTCTATGCTAATTGCAAATGGGTTTCCACTAGTTAAGAATTTTGTACTTTTATAGATATCCAACTCCAC
Organism: Artemia franciscana; assembly: GCF_032884065.1. NCBI lineage: Eukaryota > Metazoa > Arthropoda > Branchiopoda > Anostraca > Artemiidae > Artemia > Artemia franciscana. The sequence goes on from NC_088882.1 coordinate 4,563,976, forward strand.
TCTGGCTAAGCACGCTGAATCTGTTATATTGAATAATATACCTCGTTTTTTTACAGCACAGTAGAGGTAATATATAGTAGCAAAAAGTTCTATTCTCCATTAAAGATTTTTGACATACATCGAAAACTACACATACTTCATAAACCTGTATTTTTGCATGTGCAACGACATAGGTTTCCGATAGAAAACCAAGTAGCAAATTAAAGCATGGCTCTGAGGTTTTGGAAAACTTCCCAAATTTCGTCTTGTGAAATATGTGTCATGTTCAGAGAAACATTTTACAACTGTATTTTACCTATACTGCGATCCACAAGTTCGATGATAAGAACATGCATACAAATCAGGTATGGTGTTGTAGATCCCTAAGAAATACTGCTGAACTATTTAGGATGAATTAGTGGTTCAATTTTAACTTTAAACTATTAACAACCACACTCGGAGCAGTCGGATAACCCATTGAAAAGATTGCATAATAAGCAATAAAGTTGCAGCAGCAAAAATTGTTTGCACCCACAAGACTTTTTCAAACACAATAAAAATACCACACTCGGAGCAGTCGGATAACCCCTTGGTCAAGCTGCCTTCGACGAGGTTGGTGAAGTGGCGCTAATGGGCCAAGGAAGGGTCTTTTCTGCTCCGAGCAAAAATTGTTTGCACCCACAAGACTTTCTCAAACCGAATAAAAATACCACACTTGGAGCAGTCAGATAACCCCTTGGTTGAGCTGCCTTCGACGAAGTTGGTCGAGCGGCACTAATGGGCCAAGGAAGGGTCTTTTCTGCTCTGAGCAAAAATTGTTTGCACCCACTAGACTTTCTCAAATACAATAAAAATACCACACTCAGAGCAGTCGGATAACCCCTTGGTCGAGCTGCCTTCGACGAGGTTGGTCGAGTGGCGCTAATGGGCCAAGGAAGGGTCTTTTCTGCTCTGAGCAAAAATTGTTTGCACCCACAATACTTTCTCAAACAAAATAAAAATACCACACTCGGAGCAGTCGGATAACCCCTTGACCGAGCTGCAACTGACGAGGTTGGTCGAGTGGCGCTAATGGGCCAAGGAAGGGTCTTTTCTGCTCTGAGCAAAAATTGTTTGCACCCACAAGACTTTCTCAAACACAATAAAAATACCACACTCGGAGCAGTCAGATAACCCCTTGGTCGTGCTGCCTTCGACGAGGTTGGTCGAGTGGCGCTAATGGGCCAAGGAAGGGTCTTTTCTGCTCTGAGCAAAAACTGTTTGCACCTACAATACTTTCTCAAACAAAATAAAATACCACACTCGGAGCAGTCGGATAACCCCTTGGTCGAGCTGCATTCGACGAGGTTGGTCGAGTGGCGCTAATGGGCCAAGGAAGGGTCTTTTCTGCTCTGAGCAAAAATTGTTTGTACCCACAGGACTTGCTCAAACACAATATAATACCACACTCGGAGCAGTCGGATAACCCCTTGGTCGAGCTGCCTTGGACGAGGTTGGTCGAGTGGCGCTAATCGGCCAAGGAAGGGTCTTTTCTACTCTGAGCAAAAATTGTTTGCAACCACAAGACTTTCTCAAACACAATAAAAATACCACATTCAGAGCAGTTGGATAACCCCCTGGTCGAGCTGCCTTCGACGAGGTTGGTCGAGTGGCGCTAATGGGCCAAGGAAGGGTCTTTTCTGCTCTGAACAAAAATTGTTTGCACCCACAATACTTTCTAAAACAAAATAAAAATACCACACTCGGAGCAGTCGCACAACCCCTTGGTCAAGCTGCCTTTGACGAGGTTGGTCGAGTGGCGCTAATGGGCCAAGGAAGGGTCTTTTCTGCTCTGAGCAAAAATTGTTTGCACCCACAGGACTTTCTCAAACACAATAAAAATACCACACTCGGAGCAGTCGGATAACCCCTTGATCGAGCTGCCTTGGACGAGGTTGGTCGACTGGCGCTAATCGGCCAAGGAAGGGTCTTTTTTGCTCTGAGCAAAAATTGTTTGCACCCACAAGACCTTCTCAAACACAATAAAAATACCACATTCAGAGCAGTCGGATAACCCCTTGGTCGAGCTGCCTTCGACGAGGTTGGTCGAGTGACGCAAATGGGCCAAGGAAGGGTCTTTCCTGCTCTGAACAATAATTGTTTGCACCCACAAGACTTTCTCACACACAATAAAAATACCACACTCGGAGCAGGCAGTCGGATAACCCCTTGGTCGGCTGCCTTCGACGAAGTTTGTCAAGTGGTGCTAATGGGCCAAGGAAGGGTCTTTTCTGCTCTGAACAAAAATTGTTTGCACCCACAAGACTTTCTCCAACACAATAAAAATATTGACAAAGCCCACAGAATGGAATTCCCCCTCTTTATGTGCACCGTAAACATCTCAATTGCATTCGATTCAGTTGTGCAGACTCAGGTGTTCCTGAAATTACCCGAGTATGGTGTGATGCTCATGTCGTAGCACTCTTATCTTTTTGGTACTGAGGCAGTTTTGTGAAAGTATGACTGACAGGGGATCACTTGATGCGACCGATTAGACCCGGTCGAGGTCTTCGTCAAGGATCTGTATTAAGCTCCATCTTGTTTAAAACCTTGACGTCCGTAAAAACAAAAACGTTGCTAGAGGATTCAGCATCAATCTATGCGACCTCAGCCTGCTTTCTATACAAAAAAAAATATTAACCACCTGACAACTGTTTACAAAAATATCGGTCTAAGGGTCAACGCACTAAAGACGGAGTTTGTGGAATTTTGTCCCTCAGCAAGCAAACAGCAAAGCAGTGGCCCTAAGTATGTGACGGTTGAACAAATGAAAATTTTCCTAGGAAATATTATGAAATACCTGGGAACAACGTACAGTCATGATGTCAGAAGTTCTTGTTTACTAATAATCAAAAAAATTACTAAGAGTATTCGTTCAAGTTACGGGAAGCTTGTCTCTCTGAAATTTAGCTTAAACAGGAAGATTCTTGCAAAGCTTTACTCAGCGGTTGCTCTCCCTCACCTGCTTTATGTATCTCTGCTATGGGACTGGTTCACACAAACTGACCGACTAAAACTCTGATCTGTATACTGCAAATGCCTCAAGTTTTTGCTTCTATACCCACTCTACGAGAGAAATGCATTCGTTTTAAGATCTCAAAATAAAGCGGACAAAATTGTCATTGTGCCGCCTACTGAAACAAGTGCAGAAAAAAAAGGCACTGGAAAAATTGTTTGAGTTTTTGCCTCTATACGTGATCTACGATTGCGAACGACGAAGTTATTACTTAATTTTGTTCTTTGATGCTGAAAGTTCTTGTTTTTTCCTTTTCTTCTTTTGCATTACTCCACTTTTCTCTTTTTTGCATGAACGGGCAAAAATAAAATTATTATTATTATATAGGCTATATGACTGGCTATAATGTCTTCTATTTGACATTTTAATGGATCATCTATTTTAGCTATATCAGATTAAGTTTGTATTAGTAAATCTTCTTGGTTATGGTAAACAGATATAAAAAAAAATGAAACTTCTAACATCAATATTTTGTATATAGAAAAAACCAAAAAAGTAATATATATATATATATATATATATATATATATATATATATATACATATATTTATATATACATTATATATTATATATTATATATATATATATATATATATATATATATATATATATATATATATATATATATATATATATATATATATATATATATATATATATATATATATATATATATATATATATATATATATATATATATATATATATATTGATATTAGAGGTATATCAATATATACTTCTTAGAATTAGAATTTTGGTTAATATTAGCATGTCTTTATTTCAGGGAAGTATAGCATATGTCCCCCAGCAAGCTTGGATTCAGAATGTAATTTTGAGGCAAAATATATAGAGTATAAATATATATATATATATATATATATATATATATATATATATATATATATATATATATATATATATATATATATATATCCTACTTTTTGTTTGGCCCTGTTTGGACTTTGCTGCTGAATTGACAAAAAGTAGGACTTTTGATGATGTATCATCGTCCATAAAACTTGATCCATTATAACCTTTCTTTGATTATGCTTCTATAAAGTGAGACAGAATCACTTTTCTCAGCTGTCGACGACATCTAGCATATTTTACTTAATATTTTGTAGCGCCCATGTTTCACAGCTAGTTTTTACCACTATTATGCCTCGTATTCTAATCTTGGCTCTAAAACGTATCTTTCTATTTTACTCTATTTTTGCCTAATACAGAAAAATGGCTATTCTACTATTAACATCTTTGCTGCATCTACCATCTTTACTAATAAATACTACCCAGGAAATCGAAGCTTTCCACCCAATTGATCCTCTTGTTTCCTAATATCACCTCTTCATCCTTATCCGCTTCTAATCCAAAGGATATAGTCTTCTTAGCATTAATTTTCAAAACTTCTTGCTCCCTGAGCTTTCAAAATCTACACATTGATTCACCTCACCAATATTTATATAAAAGCACTCAAATCCCCTGCGTAATCTAAATCGAGTTTTATCTTCCCATTTAATAATTGAATTAAGTTTTTTTGAATTTTTCGATATTGTTTCTTTAATTATTGGATTTCTTTAATCTTCCTATTTAGTACCCTGTGTTTCCATAGCCTTTGCTGTGTGCCTTAGAACGAAGTCTGTCAGCATCAAGATACGAGTAGTTAATGAATGAGGACAGGACTTAACCCTATCCAAATCCTGATTCCACATTAGACCAACTGCTAACCTTGTCTTCTACTTTAACCACAGCAGTTATTCTCGTTCATTGCACTAATCACTTCAACGTTCTTGTCTGGTATATTATACAAGGATACGACATCTGGCGACACAGGACCACAGAATAGACAAGTTTTTGGGCTCTATAATTCCTTATAAAAGAACTTACTAATCGGTAATAAAACTTTGCATTTGTATAAATATCGTAGTAAGGTCATGGTCACTGATGACATATCGTTGTTTGATAAAATTGGCTAAATAGTTATACAAATTATACTTGGATTACAATTTTCAACTTTCGTTTTTTATCTTGGCACTTTTGTGCTGAGGCATATTATCACACGTAGTTTTTGGTTAAAATTAGCATGTCTTTATTTCAGGGAAGTATAGCTTATGTCCCCCAGCAAGCTTGGATTCAGAATGCAATTTTGAGGCAAAATATCATTTTTGGAGGAGTGGAGGAGGAGTCAAGGTACAATCAGGTCATCGATTCTTGCGCTCTACGCCCAGATTTTGACATACTTCCTGCTGGAGATAACACAGAAATTGGTGAAAAGGTAGGATCAATAAAACAGAAGAAAAATGAAATAATTACTACGCCGTGCTGCGCTCCACTAATTATAATTAGTTTAATTCAGTAATTATTTAACTTCTGAGTTGACAAATTAGTACAAAAGTGCTTAATGATAGCTGTAGCTAATATGTAGTATTGATAAGCATGACTGATTGTTGCCTGAGATTAAATAAAGAAAAATTACTTTGTTTTAAATGAAAAATTCCAGAACCTGAAATAAAGAGCATCTTCAAAACTCAAAACGAATAGGGACTATTCTAATTATATGAGGTAGGCTACTGCCCTCTAAACCCTCCACTGTTTTCACTAAAGTTTCAACATGTTATAGATACTAATTGAACTCTACACAAAGCATAAATCTAGTCTCAGTGCAAAGAGAGTGACGCACATGGGGGTGGGGACAGCCCCGTAAATAGGATAATCTGTTCGTCTTGTGTTTAAAAAATCGTCATTTACTTGCACTTGATTTTTATCTAGTGGGCTATCCAAAATGTGAGGAAATCTGTCACCCCTTTTGCCCTAAGCTCCTTGCGTTAAAATTTAACTTTTGTATTACAGCGCATCGAAAACGAACTCGCTATTGAGAAAGGTGTACTCATGTTTTTATTATTATTATTATTATTATTGGGGACACAAACTAGCTTTCTGGTCGTGATGTCTGTCTTTCAAGATAGGAGGCAGATCGTTCGGCAAATATTTCCCTTTGTAGACCCCCTCTCCCTCGCCTTAGCTTCCAGCTCCTCCAAGCTTGTACAGGAAAGCATCTGAATACTATAATTTATTTTTTGCTTGGCGTCAATATTACAGATTTAGTTCAAATTCCTTCCAAATCATTTATTCTAGGAGATAAATCTCCTCTCCACGCGAGTCTAAAAGCTTAAAGCTTTCATGACAATTTGTAAAGTTTGGGTCATCAAAATATATTTTTTTTTGAAGCTTCCTACGTTTTCCCACTAAAAACGAGAGCTCATATGGTACGAGGTCGGAAGAGCCAAGAATCAAGAGCTCATTTGGCACTTGTGAGAAGGTCAGAACCTAAAGCTAAACTTTATAGCACAAGATCCTTCTAAATATCAAATTTCATTAAGATCTGGTCACCCTTTCGTAAGTTACAAATACCTCAATTTTCAAAATTACCTCCCCCCTCCCAATTTCACCAAAGAGAGCAGATCCGGTCCAGTTATGTCAGTCACGTATCTTAGACAGGTTTCTATTCTTCCCATCCAGTTTCATCCTGATCTCACCACTTTAAGTATTTTCTAAGATTTCCGGTCCCCCCAACTGCCCCCCCCCCCAATTACGTTTGATCCGGTTGAGATTTAAAATAAGATATCAGAGTTACGAGGTCCTTCTAAATATGAAGTTTCATGAAGATCCGATCACTCCTTCGTAAGTTAAAAAAAACGTTATTTTTCTTATTTTTCAGAATTACCCCCCCCCCCCCCGCAATTGAGCGGATCCGTTCCAATTATGTAAATTACGTATGCAAGACTTTTGCTTATTTTTCCAACCAAGTTTCATTCCAATCCTTCCAATCTAAGCGTTTCCCATCATTTTAGGTCTCTCCACCCCAAACTTCCCCCAATGTCACCAGATCCGGTCAGGATTTAAAATAAGAGCTTTGAGCCACGATATCCTTCTAAAAATCAAATTTCATGGAGATCCAATCACCCGTTCGTAAGTTAAAAATACCTCATTTTTTCTAATTTTTCAGAATTAACCCCCCCCCCCCAACTACCCAAAAGAGAGCGGATCCGTTCCGTTTATGTCAATCATCTATCTAGGACTTGTTTTTATTTTTCCCACCATGTTTCATCCCGATCCCTCCACTCTAAGTGTTTTCCAAGTTTTAGGTTCCCCCTCCCAACTCCCCGCCCCCATCACCAGATCTGGTCGGGATTTAAACTAAGAGCTCTAAGACACGATATCCTTCTAAACATCAAATTTCATTGAGATCCGATCACCCGTTCGTAAGTTGAAAATACCTCATTTTTCTAATTTTTAAGACTTACTCCCCCCCCCCCAACCACCCCAAAGAGAACAAATAAGTTCCGATTATGTCAATCATGTATCTGGGACTTGCGCTTATTTTTCTCATCAAGTTTCATCCCGATCCCTCTACTCTAAGTGTTTTCCAAGATTTTAGGTTCCCCCCTCCAACTCCCCCCAATGTCATCAGACCCAGTCGGGATTTAAAATAAGAGCTCTGAGACACAATATCATTCCAAACATCAAATTTCATTAAGATCCAATCACCCGCTCATAAGTTAAAAATACTTCATTTTTTCTATTTTTCCGAATTAACCGGCCCCTACTCCCCCCCCCCAGATGGTCAAATCGGGAAAACGACTATTTCTAATTTAATCTGGTCCGGTCCCTGATACGCTTGCCAAATTTCATCGTCCTAGCTTACCTGGAAGTGCCTAAAGTAGCAAAACCGGGACTTTAGGTTTTCCCCCTCCGACTCCCCCCAATGTCATCAGATCCGGTCGGGACTTAAAACAAGAGCTCTAAGACACAATATCATTCCAAACATCAAATTTCATTAAGATCCAAATACCCGCTGATAAGTTAAAAATACTTCATTTTTTCTATTTTTTGCGAATTAACCGGGCCCCCACTCCCCTCCAGATGGTCAAATCGGGAAAACGACTATTTCTAATTTAATCTGGTCCGGTCCCTGATACGCTTGCCAAATTTCATCGTCCTAGCTTACCTGGAAGTGCCTAAAGTAGCAAAACCGGGACAGACCGACAGACCGACAGACAGACAGACCGACAGACAGACAGACCGACAGAATTGGCGACTGCTATATGTCACTTGGTTAATACCAAGTGCCATAAAAAACCTGACCTTCTGCAAAATTGTCGGTATTCAACTACGCAATGCCATCTGACGGTTAGCACCCCGTGTATACGGTCTGTGCAATAACTTTTAATTTTGTTTGAATAGTATATATGTTAGCATGCAGGTCTTGCAGACCACCCCAACGATTTGCACAAACTCTAAATGCCCTTCCAGCCAGGGTAGGAGAATATTGGTGCAGCACTGAATCAGAGGGATGATTGGCAGCTCCTTGATACCTTGGGTTCCACTGGAGGCAGGGGTAGAACTGAGGTCTAAGGATATATGTTTAGGGACGAAGCCAACACCATGTGGCGCTTTTGCCATAGAAGCTCGAAGGTTATTTTTGTGACAGATCTAAACTGATTGGTTCTCTAAGGATTTCTGCTTCCTAGTATTTTTGCCCAAGTCGGGTCAAAAATGTTGTTTTGTGGCACAAAATTGCAGAAATAGGCACTTTGATAAAGAGCGATCGATTAAAAAAAAGGAACAGAAATCTGAATTTCATTTTGAATGAATCTTCTCATGTTATTTTGTAGCCCCCGCCTCACAATAACAATACTACCTGGTATATTGAAAACTTAAGGAGGGCTTCAACACCAGTTCTGTTAAACTTTTTTAACAGAACAGACAAGGCTGTATCCAGGGGGCTGGTCATTGAGTTTGAACCCCCCCCCCCCCCAAAAAAAAAAAAAAAAAAAATGTTTTTTAGACTCGTGAAAATGTTTTTGTTGGCGATCGGATGAAGATTGTAGTAATGCATACATGTCCTGGCTCAATATGTTCATGAAAAAAAAGCGAAAAAAAAGAAAGAAAAACGGCAGAACCAGCCAAAGGAAAAAAAGAAGAAAGGGAGTTAAAATTCGCGGTTTTTAGTATTATCCCCGATATAGGGATCTTGGACAATGAGTATTTTGGTTCAATTTTCGTCTAAATTGTTCTCTTTTTTGTGGGTGTTCTTCACCATAGGGATCTTCATCATATTTCTAAATTATTGCTTATTTTCTTATGATGGGTAACTTCAACTTAGTTAATTTTGAATATTTGAAATTGCCAATGAAGTTCTATTAATGCTAATGATTAAAAAATTGCGTTTTTATAGTTTGGTTAGTCTTGGTATTGGTTACCCTTTATTCACAGAACTTTCCCATGAACTGCTTGATAATTATCTTTCAGATATACAGAGCTGCTAATCATTTCCTAAGCGAGATTTAAAGAAGCCAACAAGTTTCCTGCACTTGAATAGAAAAATGGGAACAACTTCGTCAAATTTGTATTTAATACTTAATTTGTGTATTGCTTTGGAATCCACAATCTTTGTGACTGAAGGGCCACCCTATCTGGTTAGAACAATGGATCTGACACTTTAAAATTTCTTCAATGGCAGTTTTTTTGAAAATTGAATGGCGGCTCTTAGAGCCAAAATTTCTTCAATGGCAGTTTTTTTGAAAATTGAATGGCGGCTCTTAGAGCCCTTAATCAAAACTGAATTACAATAAAACTTTATGAGATTTGTGGGTTCAAAATACTTTGCACAAGGAGCTCACTTACAGATGGTATGGCACTGCATGGCCGCTGTAATTCATACTATTTTCGTGTATAATTTCTTTCGGGATTTTGTTTGATACTAAATTCTGTGAAAAAAAAACTCACATTCAGAGGTGGCTTCAAAAAGAACCACAGAAATCTTGTAGCCATTTTAGAAACATGGGGATATAACTATGCTATTCCAGTCCAAAAATAACTGCGACACTTTTCACGAAAAACAAGTTTACAGCCATTCTGTTTAATAAATGGGTTAACTGTTCCTGTTCCTAACTTAAACCTTCTCAATGCCTCGGTCTTTCCGCTGTAGTTTGACTTTTTGTTCCTATTATTTAAGAATGACTCCTGAAACACAAGGGCTGTGAAAAAAAACTCACATTCAGAGGTGGCTTCAAAAAGAACCACAGAAATCTTGTAGCCATTTTAGAAACATGGGGATATAACTATGCTATTCCAGTCCAAAAATAACTGCGACACTTTTCACGGAAAACAAGTTTACAGCCCTTCTGTTTAATAAATGTGTTAACTGTTCCTGTTCCTAACTTAAACCTTCTCAATGCCTCGGTCTTTCCGCTGTAGTTTGACTTTTTGTTCCTATTATTTAAGAATGACTCCTGAAACACAAGGGCTGTGAAAAAAAAACTCACATTCAGAGGTGGCTTCAAAAAGAACCACAGAAATCTTGTAGCCATTTTAGAAACATGGGGATATAACTATGCTATTCCAGTCCAAAAATAACTGCGACACTTTTCACGAAAAACAAGTTTACAGCCATTCTGTTTAATAAATGGGTTAACTGTTCCTGTTCCTAACTTAAACCTTCTTAATGCCTTGGTCTTTCCGCTGTAGTTTGACTTTTTGTTCCTATTATTTAAGAATGACTCCTGAAACACAAGGGCCTTTATTTGGAATAATAGTCTTTTTTAAAAGTTTTACAAACTCTAGCCTAAAGAGCGAGGTATTCAAATGGGACAACCCCCTCATATACATGATAATTTTATGTTGGTTTTAAATTTTAATGTTGCTCCTTGCTTTCAGTTGAAAAAAAAAGTTTTTTAATATTTATTTTCTGATTGTTATTTAAGTAAAGCCGGAAAATCCTGCTCGTCACCATGGAAAAGTCCCTTCCCTGCAAAATTTCTCCATGGAAATATTCTCCCACGTATCCCCCTCCCGAAAAATATCTGTTTACTTCCCAATAGCTAATACTGTATGTTAACAATGGACAAACTGCACAGCTTTCAACCCTTCCTCCGATCGCTTTAGGGGGTCAAGTCATCTTCAAACACATAGTGTTTAGATCTTTCGTCTATGCTGAACAAAATAGATATCTCAAAATTTTGATTAGACGACGTTGGGAAAAAGGGGGTGTGGAAGGGGACTAGCTGCCCTCCAATATTTTTGGTCACTTAAAAAGGGTACTAGAACTTTTGATTTGCGGTCGAATGACTCTTTCTCGATCTTCTAGGATCACTGTTTTTTTACGATTACCCCTGGGAAAAACAACAATCAAACAAAAAAACAACGAAGACACATCCTTGATCTTTCTTCTGACAAAAAAGGCAAAATTCCACATTTTTGTATATAGAAGCTTTAAACCATTACAATAGGGTTGTCTGATACGCTAAAGCTGATGGTGTGATTTTCATTAAGATCACTTGATATTCTAGGGTGTCTCCTCCTTTTTCAACAACTGGCCAAATTTTCTCGAGCTCGTTAATTTTGATGAGTAACATTAAACTTGATAAATTTATAGATTTAATAAGCGTCAAAACTTGATTCTTTTGATTCATCCACTCAAAACTCAAGTTTCATAAAGTTTCGGTTACTTTTGAGCTGCATCGCTCCTTACTTACGGTACGTTACCACGAACTGTTTGAATTTTGACCCTACATTCACATCAATTTCTAAAAGTTTGCCAATTTTTTTTTACCCAAAATTGGCCTATTCGATGCCCCTTTAGAAAGCTCGAGTTTGCGGCTCAGTAGTTTGCGCACCTCTCAAGCTGGCTCCGACCCCCTCAAGCTGGTATTTGAAGTGACTCTGGAAAAAAGTTCAATAAATAGTGATAGTAAATAATACATAGTGTGCTAGCAGATCTATAGAATGCGCAATGCAAGAGAGTCGCTCTTTACTTTTTTAGAGAAAGTTCTTTTTTCTACAATGCTTTTAAGCAAATCCATGTTACCACTTAATATTTTCTTATTGGTTTTAAAACTGTATACTATTGTAGGAATGCAGTTTCAGTCAAAGACCTTTAAGGCTTGGAGCAATAAATAAAAAAATGGGGGAAGTGGGACAGGCGGAGTCGAACCGCGGACCTTCTGCACACTTAACATGCGCTTTGCCGCTGATCAAATCCCCTTAACAACTCCATAGCTAAATTGTGTGTATCATACAAAAACCAAGCTGTAGAAAAACGACTAGAGCACCAAAACATTTATTTTTCAAATAAAGTTGATATTTCAACTAGTGCTTTGTAATCATCTACACAGTGACTTTTTGGGCAAATAAAGAGCAAGTAAAGAAGTAGTGCATATCTACTTTTAAAAGAAGCATGTTATTAAAATCAAAATAGCAGCCTACATCGTAGATTAAGGGTTTTATTACGTAATTACGAGTCAGACAATTTTTTCTTGGGGGAGGGGGAAGCTTCAAATCTCCCCTCCCCCCGGGTATTGCCTTGTTGGTAGTATGAGGTCTTTGTATAGGATTTACCTTGCTATAGCTTATGACAGATTATTGATAAACTAAACCTGCGTTTTGTATTTAGGTAAATTGAGACTAATTTTCTGTCTTAATTATTATGCTCCTTATTAAGTATTTTTATTTCAGCGTATTAACCTAATTGGAGGCCAGAAGCAGCGCGTTAGTCTTGCCAGAGCTGTTTATAGCGATTCTGACATCTATTTGATGGATGATCCTCTATCAGCAGTGGATACTCATGTAGGACGACATATTTTTGATAACGTCATCGGTCCTAAAGGCATGCTTCACAAGAAGGTATTTGAATATTCCTTCGTTTTTGTTTCTTTTTTTTTACTATCATTAGTCAAACATTTATATTCTAGTTTGTATAAGTAATTGTTGTAGCATCTTAGTATTGAAAAAATAGTATTAGAAGAAAAAAAAAGATATGATAAAATTAGCCTAATGATAGAAAAAGAAATACATTCTTTATTGTCACTCACCACAACAGGTAAACTCTAGAATAAGAGCTTGTCCTTTATGTGGTATAGAGGGGAAGCAGCTACGAGCAAACGCAATGCTTGTATAATAACTGAGGGTAGATTAGGCTCTACTTAAGAAGTATAAATACTTAAGCCATTTTTAGTTCAACAGTAATGTAACACCTCATACAAGAAAATATTGCATCTAATAAAACAAAAATGAAAATTAACGAAAACAATAAAAGTGAAAATAAATGTCTGACCATATGTTATCATATAGGCTACATCCCGCCAGAGAAGTACCATTAGCATATAAACTAGGACGATTTTTACTTTTGCCCTATGTGTGGTGGTTTGGATGAGAGTGTTGGTCACATGATTTGTGAGTGTGAAAAATTATAGATTTTTTTGTAATTTCTGTATTGTTTTTGTTTTGGCAGTGTATATTAATTAGAATTACAATTTTCATTTTGTCTTACAATGAGCTTAGAGTAGTTAGAGCAATAAAAGTTGTTATTATTTTCATAAAAGAAAACCCAAAAAATAATGGAATATCACACAAAAACGTACCCAAAATACCTCAACCACCTTTGTCAGTTTTAGTTGCTAATTATCCCTATAGTACTATCGACTTGTTTGGTCAATTTCTACCCATAGGGGACAAAAAAAGAAGAAAAAACAACATGAAGAAGAAGAACAAAAAAGAGATATATCACCATGTGCAATGGTGATTTTCCTCTGCTGAAGTTCGGGGACCTTAATTCTCCTAAATGGGTTTTTGACTATGGTTATTCGAATGATGCACAAATTTAATCCAGTGACCAGAAACCATTTTTGTGGAGTTTCAGGCTTTTTTCAAAATTCCTGTAAGTCTGCTTTGCAGAAGATTGATCAAAATAATAGTTACCATTTGAATCTACTTCAATCGGAGGTTCTTTCTCATTTGACAGTTTTTTTTTTCTTTCAAGACGTATTTTTATATTTTCAGTTTCTAGTTTGTTTATTACTAGGTTGGATCTAACGCTGCAACCATGATTTGGAAATAGTAACAGTTGATAGTATTAGAGATTGAGACATTAATAATAACCTGAAGTACCTCTTTTAATCTTTAGGCTATACTGGTTATACTGGTGATCCAATAGTCGTAAGCGCTGTGCGTTAAGTTATACGGGTTATACTGGTCACCACAATATATATTTATTTATAATCCACTTACATAAAAATATAAATAGTGGAGTAAACACAAACGAAAATCAACAATAATATTTCACAAAAAAAAACAACAATAAATCACCAAAAATAATTAAACAACATTAACATTAAATAAATAATTTTAATGAAAAAAACGAATTAAGCCATGATGAGGCGACGGTCGCCAATACGCTGTTTCCAAAATCTTTTTGTGTAAGCCAATAAGCTTTTCAGTAATATTCGGGAGGTGAAACTTATTTATTAACTTTCTATTCCTATACCAAAGAGGAAGATAAAGAAAATATTTACAAAAACGGACAACAATTTTGGAGTAACCAACCTGGATCTTCGTTTTAGCATTCCGGACTGTAATACCCCACTACCGCATCGAATCTACACGAGGGATAAAAAAAAGCTTAGAGCTAGGGGTCTTAGGAAGGGATGGAGAATTCTAAGGAAGATACTCACATTTACCAACTTGCATTCACAATGCCGTAGTGAGAACGGCACTGCAAAGACCGACTCCCAGGGATATCAGAAACTTTTTGTCCTGCCCTATTAGGAATGCTTGCGAATAAACGAATAGTATATAATCGCAAAAGGTATAAAATTTAATTTAAGGTATATGCAATGGAAGAAGAGTAGAACTGAAAAACTAATTATTAAGCGTATGTTTGTGTTCTCTTTTTTTTTTAATTCGGAGTAGTCATCACTTTGTTGTTTTCCGTTCCAAAAATTGAGAATTAATTTGGTAGTTTATTTGATACCCTCGGAATAATGAAATTGACCAACTATTCACAGAGTTGGCTGAAACTCACATGGAAGTTCAGAAGAGCTACTTTACAGTTACTCTGAGTTAAAACGGTAAAATAATGTTTAGCTAACTTGATAGTAAAAAAAAAAAAAAAAAATTACTAGTTCTGTGTATCTTTCAGACTCGAATTTCGGTAACTCATGGAATAACATTCTTGCCGCAAACGGATAAAATCATTGTACTTAAAGATGGTGTCATTTCTGAAGCTGGTTCTTATAAAGAGTTGCTTGATAAAGAAGGAGATTTTGCTGAATTTTTGCTGGAGCATCTCAATGAAGAAGAAGAAGGAGAGGATATCGTTACTGGTAAGAGAATTGCATTGATCACCAAGGAGGAGGACATGCTGATATAATATACTAAAAGTATCAGGATGGCAAACTTAGCATTTCTGAACAATATCTAATAGAACTTGGCGGATCCTTAGGAGTTTTTGCTGTATTACATGTTATTTGCACGCAGTAAATGGGGATTTACAATTTGGATATATAATCCCAATCTGCCAAAAAAGGGTATAATTTTGGTTATATTAGGTGGTCAAAACTGCGTGACGTTTATAGTCAGTTTCTTTTTAAGAATAATCAAAAATGTAGATGTTTAATTATTAGTAAATTAAATTTAGTTCTTTCAAGTGAAGCCACAGTACTAGACTTAATCCAAGAATTATCTTCGCTGATACCGGCTGTTGTAAGTGTTTGAAACAGGTTCCATGTTTCTGAGAAAGCGATCTGTTTGAATTGTCTTTTCAAAATGTGTGTAATAGTGCAGGATATTATGTCGTCCAGAGAATAACCTCCGTTTGGAAATAAAAATTAAACGACGCGTACGCTGTTGTGTGGATGATGGCGCTCCTCCCTCTACTTTTTGCGCTATGCATAAACGGAGGCTATTCCTTGGACAATCCTCGGCACCCACTGTGTATGTAGTATTCTTGGAACTTACTACAATATTCGAGTCTCACTAGTCAATGACATTCTTCGATAATTCGCAGAATTAGAGAATGGCATGAAACAGTGTTTAGTTGTCATTATATAGCGAGTATTGTTGAAAGTAGTAGGAAAGAGTGAGCAAAACCTATTCAAATTGGTTCTGAGTTCTATGGCTGTGTGAAATCTGTAATAAAGGATTATATTTTTCTATGATGTTTCTTTTTGTTAATTAATATCGAGTGTTCTTGTTAAAGACTATCGTCTCTCAAAAGCTAATCACCTTAAACCCTAAACCTTTCTTTATTATTCATTAATCGGAATAATATATTTTGGATATTAGTTTCAAAGCTACCTTTTTGACTAGTGTAAAAACCTTTATTTGGAACTCACCTAATCTCACCAAAACTAAGGAAACATTTTTAAAACACATAGTCTTCGTTAAAAGTATAGTCAACTCTTGAATTTGTGGTTTGTTTATGTTTGAATTTATCTTTATGTTTATATTTCTATCTTTTGGTGTTGAACCGGCGCTTCAACATAATATCAAAACGCATATCCTTTTAGAATCCATCTTGTAGGCTAAATTCTTTTGGTGGACTTTCGGAGAGTCCACCATGACCATGAAGTTTTCTTGGTTTTACATTAGTTGTAATACTCTCTACCAGTTTATTCCCGTCTATTTCTTTCTTTTTTTATTATTTTTACTTTACCTCAAATTTCACCTGTATAATCAGTGCTTTTAGCATGTTTAATAGTTTATTTTTCTAGTTTTCTTTTATCCGCCGTTGTCATTATTACCGGTTTAATCAACCTTGATGTTTTTGACTTTTTACGAGGCTGGAAGGGGGAAGGTTGTTTTAGTAGCACCGAATTCAGTAACCACGTCTCTAGACTATAAAATAATGATACAAATCTTCCATAGAGCTCGCGAAAATCAGGGAAGAGTTGGAATCTAGTCTTGGTCGGGAAGAAGTTAAGCGACAGATATCCCGTCAACGATCTCATGTGTCTGAAAGCAGAAGTCATTTGTCCGATACCAGTGTCACGTCGTCTCCCCAGAATTCTACCAAAGAAGGCAGCAAGGAAGTGGAAAAGCGGAGAGGATCCCTTGAAAAATCCAAGTCTCCAACGAAAGAGGTCCAAGCTAACGGTACTGTCAAACCCAAGGAAGGAGAGAAGCTTATTGAAGCCGAAAAGGCTGAAACAGGAAAGGTAAGATGGTGGGAGTGATTTCCATCTTGAACGAAATATGTTTTGTTGCTTAACAATTTGTTAAAGAAGTCCACCAATCTCCTAAGTAATACTTGCTGATAGATACAGGGGTTATTGAACTTCATTATTTTTTGTCAGTGTTTACACTGTCATCATTAAAATCTGGGGATTTGAACGAACGAACTCATTCGCTTCTGTGTAAATTAAACCATGAAGTATCAGTGTATCTAAGAGAATAGCTTAACGACAGTAAAAAGACGAAAATATTGAGATATAGATAAGTTTAAATAATAATTGCTTGCAGATTCGCTTGTATTTTTGGTTATTGTTTGGAGTTAAGGACGGGATTTTGAGAATTTTTTAGCATTTGTTGGTAGCAAGTATTGGCTGCTAGCTATTGAACAAATAGTTCTTCGTAGGCTTACGTCACTGTCAGTCTTGTCCATGTTGATTTTAGCCTTAGTCTATGCAGAGTTTGATTTGTTAACTTTGCACACGAATTTATGAACGAATAAGGGGATCATTAATGTGTGAGGAGGGGAAGGAAGAAGGGATATCCCTAAAATAATCTGCCGATTCATTGAAGTGTAGGTTCAACTGAGGTTGGACTAGTTTAAAGCCTAGTCATGTATCTGCGACTTCTCATGTACCTGGTAAACTGATTTATTTTAGGATCATGCCGTTTAAGGCTACTACAAAATTAGGGAAATTTGTTCAGAGGGACGAATAGAGCAGTGATGGCCATTCACGAAAAAATAGGGAGAGGTTTTTTAATCTAGGGGGAGGCAAATTCGTCGTTTTTTTCATTTTTTCAATGAAAATACAAGAAAAAAGACTTTTTTCTTGAGAATACCCCCGAAAAGGTAATTTTCAAATTCTAGAGAATAAGGGCACAAATCTAGGGGTAAGAAAGGAGATTCCGGTTGTCAATTTCTTTTTGATTAGGTACATTTTCTGAATTTTAGGATCTTTTTTGAAAGTCTTCAAAAACGACCTGGTTATAGGGAAATTTTTCTCATCATGTGGTTTGATCTAAAAAGTTTTTTTTTCTTTTTTTTTATATGTATCGTGTTCACTGTTTACTAATTTAGATCTCCCGCTGTAACCATTATTACCATTAATTGAACCCAGTATAAATTCAATATCAATTTGTTTTTGGGTATGTATTAGTTTCCATTCACTTACATTTTGTCTGTTTTTGTGAACTACCTAGATTAGCTACTGTTATTACACCAATAGTTTATTTATTTATCCAAATCATTTCCTCTTAAAGGTCAAGATGGAAGTGTACCTCCACTATCTTCGTTCAGTTGGTTTTGCTTTATCATTTTGTACCATACTTTTGTATGCAATCTATCAGCTATTTTCTGTCGGAACAAATATTTGGCTGTCAGCTTGGTCTAATGCATATGTCAATGAAAATGATACTGCAACCGAACCTGTGCCAATACCATCCTCAGAAAGAGATATGTTTCTAGGAGTCTATGGGGCTTTGGGGTTCAGACAAGGTAATCTGTTGTTTATCAGACAATCTCAGGTCTAGAATATGCTTCTTTTCCTTTCTAGGGAAAATCTAAACCTTTCCATCTTTTTGTTCTTCCATAAATGTTCAGTTAGTTAAGGACGTTGATCTCGAAACACATAATTCAAAAGAAATAGAGAAATAAAAATATAGGTAGGAAAATATGAATTAAATCTAAATTTAAACTTTAGCATTAAAGTGGGTCAAGTGTTTTTTTATTCGATTTTTCTAACAAAAGATGGAAAGTTAAGATAGTAGATACAATGAAGATGTACGAAGTAGAATATTCAAGGCTTCATGCTAAGGTGGAGGGATTTTTTTACAGTTGAAAATTTCAAGAACAATAGGGAGATAAGTTGCGAAATGAGATTAAAATATTGGAAGCAACGATAGTGATAGTGGCTCTAAAGCGTGGGTGTTTCAAAAACCTGAGAAAGATTTGTTAAAGCTTTTCCACGGGCAGTGTTTAAGGATGGTATTAGATAACGATCAAATAATAAGTTGTGCTGAAAATGGGGTTGTGCTCACTTTCTAATAAGTCGTGCTAACTTTCTAAGACAACGATTAAAGAAAACAGTTGGCCAAATTTTACACATTTTGTCAAAGACCGGCCTTTTTGTCCATTCACGTTAGGCCAAACAAAAAGTAGTTCCTCCTTGAATGCGGTGAAAAGAGGTCGAAGAAAACAATTTCAGGGGAATTGGAACTACATGAAAGGGGTGGATGTAATGTAGTGTAGAATAAGTAAGGGGAACAGTAATGTTTTCAATGGATCAGAGTGGTAGAGGAGAGTGCATAGCTGTTTTGGCCTCAGCTGGTTTTTTTCTGCAATCGTTTCTTAGCAATAATAGTAATTTCTTGCTTGGAAATTTTTCCATGCAGTTGTGCATTCCTGCACTGGTGAAAACATTACAGTAGTGTTCTTGAAATTAGTCACAATTTTCATGAAAATGGTTTTTGGTGGTTTTAGTTGGATTGTCCAATGAAAGCTGAGGGCATAGATTTAGTTCTAGTCGTAATTTCAAAAGCCTGTATCTGAAAAGCTTATTGGCCCAGATTTGATCAATTTTTGCTTTGATCAACTGCCTCTGATCTGTATGACCATCTAAGACGTTTGACAATAGAATCATTTGAGTTTGAATGTCATCTGATACATTGCATGTATTAAGCAAGCATTAAAAAAAGAGAAATAATATATCAAAATATCAGGGGCGGGCTAATTCAAAGTTTTTTGGGGTGCCCTTTATGAGAAAAATGTTTTTGAGTCTAAAACTGAGCGTTGAAATAGTATATAATGAACTGTAAGGTTTGGTGCTCGAATTGTACCAACTATTTTCCGACTGACTTATTCTTTTCCCTTCTTTCGTTAGAGATATTTGTGGTTTTACCTGTGCTAATAGTTATGATAGCTGACCAATTTTTGAGTGACTCAACATCCTGAGTTGTATAGAACTTAACCAAAAACGGTCATTGTTGTAAAAGAGTTATTTGGAGCTCAGTATTCTACTGCTGAAAATCGTAGGCTACTTTTGAGTTTCAAAGTGTTACGACCAGGAGCGTGAGGGCAGGACTGACCCGAATTGTGTACATTTCAATCAAATAATTTGATTGACTGACTGATTGAAATGAAAATATTCTAAAAAAAGACGATTAAGAGCCAAACAATTAAAAGATGAGTTAGTAAACAAATGGGAAATGAAAACCTGTGTGAGTAAATTGGATTGTTAACGTTAAATTAAGATTGTTCCCTCCGCAATCCCTCGCTCTTTACGCTAAAGCTTTTAATTGTTTTAAAAAGCAGAATTGTGGCAAAGAGTCAAACTTTAGCGTAAAGAGCGAGGAATTGCGGAGGGAACAATTTATTTCATATACGGAGTAATTTCTGTTCGTTTTAAGTTTTAATGTCGCTCCTTACTTTCAGTTAAAAAAACTAGTTTTTTTTTATCTAATTTCTGAACGTTTTTGAATTAATGCATGTTTGATTTTGACTCTCCACACGTAAACTATTCAAATGAAATTTGCATATTAATTCCTTTTTTGGCTAAATGGCTTTCTCTTAGTTTTGATCATACGATTTTGAGAAATATGGGTTGGGGAAGGAGGCCTAGTTGCCATGCAATTTTTCCGTTACATAAAAAGGCAACTATTAATTTTAATTTTAACGAATTTTTTTATTAGCAAAAAATATACGTAACTTTAGAATTAACCTACGTAACAAACTTTTATATTATTTAATTATTATTATGTATATGAGGGGGTTTGTATCCTCGTTAATACCTCGTTCTTTACACTAAATCGTAAGTTTTGTCCCAATTCTTTAAGAATGACCCCTGAATCAGAAAGGCCGTAGAATAAATAGTTGAAATTACTAAAAATTTTAGCCTAAAGAGCGAGGTATTTATCTCCTCCTAAATACCTCGCTCTTTATGCTAAAGAATTTTTAGAACCCCTCATATGCGTAATAATCTCTGTTCGTTTTAAGTTTCAATGCTGCTTCTTCCTTTCATTTGAAAAAACGTTTTCATGTTTCATTTTCATTGTTTTTTTATAGTAATGCTAGAGAATCCTGTGCCCTTTTCATTGAATTGTTCTTCCCCCATGAGAGATTCCTCCAAGGAAAGATCCTCCAACATAGCCCCCTCTCTTCAGCCCCACTCCCAAACAAAATAAAATCCCCCTGAAAACGTCTGTACACTTCCCAATAACCATTACTATATGTAAACACTGGTCAAAGTTTGTAACTTGCAGCCCCTCCCCCAGGGATTGTTGGGGAGTAAATCATCCCCAAAGACATAGTTATTATGGTTTTCAACCATGTTGAACAAAATGGCTATGTCAAAATTTTGATTCGTTGAATTTGGGAAAACATGAGCGTGGGAGGGGGCCTAGATACCCTCCGATTTGTTTGGTCACTTAAAAAGGGCACTAGAACTTTTCATTTCCGTTAGAATCAGCCCTCTTGCGACATTCTAGGACCACTTGGTCGATACGATGACCCCTGGGGAAAAGAAAAAAAAAAAATAAACAAATAAACACGCACCCGTGATTTGTCTTCTGGCAAAAAATACAAAATTCCACATTTTTGTAGATAGGAGCTTGAAACTTCTACAGTAGGGTTCTCTGATACGTTGAATCTGATGGTGTCATTTTCGCTAAGATCCTACGACTTTTAGGGGGTGTTTCTCCCTATTTTCCTAAATAGGGCAAATTTTCTCAGGCTCGTAACTTTTGATGGGTAAGACTAAAGTTGATGAAACTTAAAAGTTGATGTTTATATATTTAAAATCAGCATTAAAATGCAATTCTTTTGATGTAGCTATTGATATCAAAATTCAATTTTTTAGAGTTTTGGTTACTATTGAGCCGGGTCGCTCCTTACTACAGTTCGTTACCACGAACTGTTTGATAGACAGGGTTTCTGATTTTCTCAGAGTTCTCAAGTAATCGAGGAGGTAGATCAGCAAATAAAATGGGCATAATTTTTTTGAATCAAAATTTTATTCACAAAAAAGATAATGGTTCAAATTTAATATGCCTTTGGTTTAAAAAGCTTACAGGCCTGGCTTTGTCAATGTCAGGTGGTCAAAGAGCTGTGCGAACTGTAATAATATCAGCTTAGTGTTTCAATTTTAATTTTGAAAAAAAAATTACTTATTTGAAAAAAAACTGAACACAAACCATGTCCTCTTCAAATACCTTGGCTTGATAGGGAGAAGGGAGGAGCAGATAAGTTCACACAAACAGAAAATCCTCCATTCATCTCAGAGGGGACTTTTCGAAAAACCCTAAGACAAAAGCATATACCCTGCTATAACTCTCAAAATATTTGACAATCAGCTCCTTTCTTCAATCCACTAAACAATATGCACAAAAATCATAATTTGACTACTATTCTACCAAATTTTCAAACTAATCGAATGAATCCTCAAAATCATACATAGAAAAAAATTCATTTTTCCTCATTTTTGTTAAATTCATTTACATCGCAGCTTATCTAAGTTTTACCCTTTTAATTAACATTAATTAATTTTAATTGATTTTTCGTTGATTTAAAGAACTCTAATTCGGTTAATTTTTAAATTCCATAGTTTTTTTGTGAAGTTTTTTTATTAATTTTTTTTTATTCCATCTACAGTCGTATTCACAACCGTTCTTAATTATATATTTCCTGTTGACTAAAATATTCTATTTTGAGACATCTCAAATCAGAAACCTTAGTGATAGGTATTAGAATTGTTTCTGTAATATCTACTTAATTTTAGCCGTATCTATTGCTGCTGCAAGTTTAACCAATGCATTGGCAAATCTTTTTGCATCGAGGCTTCTTCATAATATTATGTTAAGACATGTTTTACGTTCACCAATGTCCTATTTCGATACTACTCCACTGGGTCGAATTGTGAACCGATTTGCTAAAGACGTTGATGTTGTTGATAATGTTTTACCTAGCGTTGTACGCTCTTGGCTTCAAACATTACTCTCGGTATGAAATTTCTCTCAATGCGGGAGTAATAGTGTTCAAAACATGTGTTCGTTGTGTTTGCGTCAAAAATTGGGTATGTATTTATGTCTCTTATGTCCGTCCGAGGATAGGTAGTGTTCCCATATTAAAGAAAATGAAGTCTTACCATGGAGGCTATTAATTTATAGGGCTCTACGGTGAATAATATTGTGTAACAAGTTCCGATATGCATTGTCATAATCTCATTTTACTATAAAAGTAATCACCACCACTATTTACTTTTTTTTCTAATCTTATGGATATATTTTTCTTACCGTTAAAAAAAAAAATTTCTAGTTTTATCACTCAAATACCAAAAAACCAAAAGTTACGATATTACTCGTTAAACGACCTTATTTATAGTCTTCTTCTGGGGGGTGGTGGTGGGTAAGTCCTGGTTTTGTCTAAAGCTTATTGTATTCTGTATGGTTGTCCTTCATATTTGATCGGTGATAAAAGGTTTTTTTATTTTAAGATTCAATACCGTTGACAATTTGATAAAACTTGTTTCTCTTCTCTTTTCGTTAAAACACGAAAATCTTTTTTTTCAATAAATCACGTTATTTCTTAGATAAGTCACCGTATTTTCTTCAATAAATCACCTTTTTTTGATCATCTTTGATTAAATTAACACCATTTTATGTGAAAGAAGAGTTCATGTTCTAAAGAGAGTGAACTTGCCTCTTAATTTTACGAATCTTTCTCTGAATCAAATTTTTTCTTCCCACAAAAGAAAACAGAATTGCTATTTAAACATTAGTCAGCCATGTATCGCCGAGCCCAAAACAAAAGGGAGTCTTAAACATACAAAATTTTAAAGGAGAAAAAAAAAGAGTTTTAAGGTTTTCATGGAAATTTTTTTTCATTCCGAGATTTGAATAACAAAACTAATGTTAAAGTTACAATGCATAAGTGAATATTGCCGCTTCATTTTGGTTTATATTATGCAAAATTAAGGTTATAAGCCTTTACGGTAGCAGTACTGAAAACTTTTTGTAAATCCTGACCAGTCTCCGTTGCCTCCTATGATAGAAATGCTCCACTAAGTAGACGAAGTTCCACTCGAGGATTTTTCTTTCACTTTGAACTTACTTTTTAGAATTATACCAGATACGCCCTTTTGTTTTAGGGACGACGGTGTGACTACGTGTATTTTGGTACGGTTGAAAATTCTGCTTATCCTCCCTCTTTAAATTTAGTGTGCAGTGTGTTCAGTGTAAAATTCAGATTTTTTTTTTTTGTGCGTGGAAGTATCTCTTTTTGTGTCGAATAGATTGTATTTGTGGGGAATTTGTACTAATGTATTCAGACGAAATTTACAGCCAAGACACACAGAACTCTTGTTGTACAGTGCTCTGTCGGATAAGACATGCCGTTATTGGCTACGATTCTTCAACAATATAATAATTTCTAACTTAAGGATGAAGAGCGTTCTGGTGCATCAAAAAAGTCTGAGGGGAAGAAATTGGAGGAATTGTTTCATTAAAACCTATCTCAAACGCTACCTGAACTTGGGAATCATTTTTTTTTTTTTTTGTATTTTTTTTTCTGGTTTCCGTCCTCTTGGCCCAAGGAGTTAGGGATATAAGTTTTGACCTGACCGGAAAAAAAGTCCCTAATTCTATTTTTGAAGCGTACTGTCGTAGGGATAAAATTTTGTTGCCCCAGTTTTAGAGGATCCGTGTCCCCAAACAATTTTTTTGTATATAAGGGCTCTCTTGGCCAAGTAACTTACAGGTGTAAGTTTTAAGCCGCTTGGAGATGATGATGATGATTTTACTAAGTGATTAAACCTTTACGAGTATTTCACTGCTAATAGTCTTCGAACTAACACTACAGGGAAAAAAAAGAAGAAGAAAGTGAAAGAAAAAACTACAATGAATGGAACTAATAAATGCTACAATCCAAGGCAACAATACGGTATAAAAATCAAATATTAACGTCAAAGCAGTCTTCTAGTTGAAGCTGCTTGGAGAACGTAAGTTTGTTAGGCCTTTTTTTGGAGGCCTTTTTATCTTTTATCTATTTTATCGTATGTATTGGGATCTTATTGCCCCAAAGAATTAAGAAAATGTGTTTTGGACTAATCAGAAATTTGTTTTTTGCCTTTTTTTGGGGTGGTGCCCTAAATTAATTTTATTCAACGTTTGATTTCCCTTCGACAGTTAAAACTTTCAAACCGTTCAGAAAACCGATATTTTTGCCTTTTGTCAGGTCAAAATCACTTGTCTATTTTTATATCTTTATCTTTTTTCCCACATTCTTTTTCCAACTTTCTCTCCATATTTTTGGGTCCTTTTAGCTTAAAGACAAGTATGTAACTTTTAGTCGATCAAGAAAAGTGTTTTGACCTTGTTTCAAGCTCCTTTTCGGGGAGCCCATGCCACCAAATGATTTTTTATTTATTTTTGTCTTCTTTGTTTTTCACTCATCAAAAATAACTATGAAAAAATGTCCGTTAAGACCTAAAATTTAATTTGAAGTTGTTGGCTGGTTCACTCAATTGTTTTTTCATTATTAATATCGATTACTTAAGGTTTTGTCCGTTGAACCTTGCTTTTTTCGACTACCGAAAATGAAGTGTCATTTTTTAATAATTTGTTTCCGCATTCGTTTTTTTTATAGCATTTTTATGTTGCTACCTCCCGATAACTGAAGCGTTTGGATTCAATAACTCGTTCACCAATCTACTCCCATTTTGGTGAAACAATTACTGGTAAGTTGCTTTTTGTCTAAAACCACTCTTTTTGTTTATGCTAATCTCAGATTAACCGTTTAGTTATGCACGAAACTTTGGACTAGATCAAAATAAGATTTGATTACAACTGAAATAATTATAGAAGCACGATCGCATTTATAAAGACAGAATGTTATAAGGCTCCATTATCGATTCAAATACTATTTGTTTCGTATTGACTTGTAGTGACTACGCATTAAAAATGCAGTTTGTCGGATTATGAATATTAAATATTAATTACATCTACTAACTGAGCATTCATGCCCTTTTTGTGACATTAATTTAGATCTCCCCAGTATTCTGATATTTTATGTGCTTTTCGTGGATTATATAAAACACGATTTTGGAGCATCATAAATATCTCGAAGGACGACTTTGTAAGTGCGTCCCCAGTGACATATCCAGAATTCGGGATTAGGGGGGATATTTTGAATTTTAGTGACTATCTTTGATTTGAAAGGCTCACATAGACGTAAGTAAAAACTAGCATAGCCTAGCCGTCGGAACGATTGTTCTTACCCCCTCCCTCCTGCCCTGAGTCCAATACTACACTGGCTACTCATGACTTTCGACAAAAAAACAAGCAATAAGAACAAAAAATACTGTTTTGCGTTGGCTTTTGATAGATAGCAAAAATCCAATTTATCAGTATTACGAATAATTAACACATGTAAAAACGGTAGTTTATTTTCAATTTCAACTTCTAGGGTAAACTGCAAATTTCTGTCATAAGTATTAAGACAATATAAGAAACCACGAAGTTCAGCTTCCCCATAATTCCAAAGTGAAATTACGTCATCCATATAGCGACCCCAATAGACGTGTTTTAAAAAATAAGCATTTAATGCCCAATTTTGAAGGTTCTCGACATAAACATCTGCCAGTAGCCCGGATAAAGGTGCCCCTATGGGTAACCCCTTTTTATTTGCTGATAAAAAGAATCACGAAACTAAAAATACATAGAAAACTTATTACAAATTTTAACTAGAGTCATTAAAACTTCACAATCAATTCCTGTCGCTGAAGCCTCAATTAAGTGATAATTTTCTTCTATTTTGTTTTTTAATAATTGCTCAGAAATAGCCATATTTATATTCGTATGGAAACAGTGTCGAAACTACTAACTCTTGTGTCTTCTGAAATATTTGTTTTACCAAGCTTTTTAACTAAATCTGCCGAATTACGAATATAGGAGTTTTGGGAATACAATAAAGGTTTGAAAGCTATGCAAAGCTCTTTTCCAATATTGGAAGCGGGGGCTTTAGTACATGCTATGATAGGTCTTAAGGGAATACCTTGTTTATATATTTTTGGTAGACCGTAGAGTTTGGGACAGAAACTACCACGGGATAAAGATTTATTGTATAATTGTTGGTTAATTTTACTATTCTGCTTTAGCTGCTTTAGTTCATTTATAATACTATAGTAAACTGATCAGTAGGATCAAGAGAAATTGTTTTGATTTAGTTGTGTCATTTAAATGTGAAAAGATTTTATTGTCATAGTCTGTCGTATCCATGACAACAAGTGAATTGCTTTTGTCTGCTTTGGTTATAGATAAGATTATTTGCAAAAAAGCCTGCAGGCTATAGCAAACACATACAACTTTAAACAAGTACCTAATTACAAACAACTTAAACAAGCAAACAAACTTTCAAACACTTTATGAATTCAGAAACACCCGTAAATAAACTCTTACCAAGCTAACTCCTTAAACATGATTCCCTATGCTTAATCCCTAACCGAAGAAACTTACACAAATAGAAGGGTCTTTGCGGATATTAGGTCATATTTTTATCTAGTGCAACTTTTTCGGTGTGAAAGTGGTAGGAAACTTAACCTTTTATTGGCTGTTATAAAGGGTATTTATGAGACAAGACCTATCTTCGTCAGGGTTAGAAACAGATGGATAGTGTTTATGCAAAGCGGACTCTCGAGAGGAAACTATATCTGGTACAGGATTTTGTTTCAGTAGAAAAGAAAATTTTTGACCTTTTTCAAGTGTTTCAATTTCCTGGGGTTCTAACGTTTTTTTAAAAGAGGTTAACAATAGCAGGTCCAGGAGTGAATCTTGGAAAATAAATACGGTTTTTCATTGAGAATTTATTTCTCAAGCTTTTCAATTTTTTATAGAGTTGCTCTTTTGACAAGTGAAAATCATGGCTAAACAAATTCCTTTCTAATCTTAACAACTTGAGAAAAATCAACAAAGAAAAGTTTTTCCAGCAAAAAAGTTTCCAAAGATTTTCTCTCTGTAGAAACGAAATGTCATTTTTGTTTTTTGTCCTTAATAGTATGGAGTAAGGTTTTTAACCTTATTACCGTGTATGAATGAATTGCACTTCTTTCCAAGTATTTAAATGTAATTTATATCTTAAAGACTCGGGAATAAGATTTTTATTTCTACAGGATTCTAAAAACTATTGTTGATTGATAATATTATCATGTTTTTTTTTACCTCAACTAACAAAATAAAAGGTATCATAGGTCAAATGCTACCCATAGGCTAGACGAAAATAGCGACAAAGACCACACTGCCTTTCCATATCATACAAATACAAAGTAGAAACAATAGGGATTTTTTTTTTCTTACAAGACAGTGGAATTCAATTCAGTGGATATTTTGGCCACAACAGACTGTTGACTCTAATGAATGTGTTTATTATTTGCCCTGTATTATTTTAGGAGTATCTGTCATTCGAGCTTATTCCAAAGAACATCGTTTTATTAAAGAGTCTGAGTCAAAAGTTGATACAAACCAGATATCCTATTATCCTAGTATCGTTGCCAACAGATGGCTTGCAGTTTGTTTGGAATCAGTCGGAAATTTGATTGCTCTTTGTGCCTCGTTGTTTGCAGTATTTGGAAGAGAATCGTTGAATCCTGGACTAGTGGGCCTTTCTATAAGTTATGCTCTGAATGTAAGTTCTATTATTTTCTTTTTTCTTCGTTATATTGTATAAGCTTTGTCTAGCTCTCATCAAGCTTATGTTAATGAGCTGAATACGCTCTAATATTGCATTGGCTACACACGACTTTCGACAAAAAACAAACAATACGAAGAAAAAATAATGCAAAAACAAGCAAGAAACCGAAAAAGAGTGATTTATAGTCAGTGAAAAAAGGAGAAAAAAATAGATAAAAAAAAATCCTCGTAATCTTTGTAAGCCACATAAGCTCATTAGTTATTTTTCGGTTTGGTATAATTTACTTCAAATGTTTGTTTTATTTTATAATATACCATTTTTTGCTTCCCTTTTTTGAGAGCTGAAGACGGAGGTCTTTGTCAAAATATCTGCTTCATATTTTTTTTTTCATTGGCTGAAAATCACCCTTGTTTGGTTTCTTTGTTATTGTTAGGGGAGAGTATCAGTACTTGAGACTTTTTTTTTGTCTTCAACTCCCTCATGCTTAGTGATGAGGAAGCAAAAATTTCTCAGCATCTTTTGCCCTAACAAAGACATTTATCTCCAGGTTTAACGCTGAGAACTCATTCCGTTTTAAGGAAGGCATTAATTTCACAACCCCTTATTTTGTCCCAAGTATGGAGTGGGCCTCTGTAGATGGGACAAGTGGTAACCATACTTGGGAAAAACCCTAATATGTCTCCTTGATACAAAAATCAGCTATTTAATAGAAATAATGGAGTAAAACTATAAGAACTGAAAGAAAGAAGTGCAGATGTGTAAAAGTAAAAAGTAAGTAAGACGGCACTTAAGGTTCAAACCGGCGGTGCTGATCTCGGTTTCATGACCCTTCAGCGCGGAAGTGCAATGGGGAATTGGGGGCCAACCATCCTGTCAGATGTGTAAAGCAAGGATTACTAAAAGCACTGTTCATGCGTTTATAGTATATCACGTTCTGATAGATTAAAAGGAAATATAAAGTTTCCTGCTTGTCTTGTAGTCTGTCCTGAAGGCTCAGGATTTGGCAAGAAATTTTTGACATCAGCGAAAGTGTTCCAGCAGGAGGTATCAGTAGGGACAAACTTCAAGAATGGCGCAATTCTTTTTAAGTACCAAACTTCTACTTCCTGTTCTTCTGCAAATTTTGAAGTGATTTTACCTACATTGTGACATTTTCTTGTTTGTTTTCTTTTTCAAGAACCGCGTCAAAGTCACCAATATTCAAAGCAGAAAAAGGAGGACTCCTCTCAACTGAATATTCTTCTTTTTGGTGTGTTTCACTGAATCCTGATACAATTTCGAAGACTTAAACCTCTTCTAGGCTGCTGTCACTTTTAATAAAGAGTAATTTCTTATGACTTCGCGCTTTAAATGAGGGTTTGTGAGAGCCTATTTCACTTTCTTAGCTTTTAGAAGCTTAGCCTGCCCCTCAACCTTTTTTCTCTCTGGAATATCCGTTAGTATTTTGCAAACTCCTTTCGGATATGGCCTTATCATGACAGGTGAAACTGTCTGGATTGAAGTGCATGTGTAGTTTGAGAGGCTACACCTCCTCCTTTTTCTGGATTTGAGGAAGTCGTGTATTCATCTCTCGGCTCTGATACAGGCTCAGCCAATGGTCAGTCAGTTACAGCTAATGGCAAAAGTCGCCATTAACTAAAATGTTGTCAACAAAAGGGCAAATAAATTTTGCTTGAAAACCTGCAGTGATGCTCGATGGGGTTAATGAAAGGGGAGAAGCAACTCCAAAAAATTGGTTTCATGCACAGAAACTGGAAATAGCTTTGTTATAAAAGGATTTGAGAGAGTAGAAGACTGCAAGATCAAGTGATTGCAGTTTGTGTGACGTATGCGGAAGCAGGGGTAACATGGTCACGTGGTTATCTTTTGGTACCCAGATGGCTTCAACTGATAAGTGAGATTCGTGATTATCTATAATAAGTAGCTGGGGTCTCTCTTAGCTTGTCCTACAGTGGAGACAAAGTGATGAATAAACTCATTTAACACTGAAGCTGTAGTCCAGCCACTGTCTCTAATACAAGTAACAGTACCAGGTGGAGCCCCTAATGTCATCATAATTTCTTTTCCCTTGATGGAGTTTACAGGTGCTGAAACATTGGTAAGAATTGTCTCGCTCTGTCACAATCTGGCCGTTTATGCAACCCAACTCTTTTTACCCCGCCTTCAGCAGAGCTTACTGTAATTCATTTTAATTACTTATTAAATAAGCGTAATTACCATGCTCTATTCAATGCCTTTTGGGCAGTAAAATTAATTCTTTTCGAGGTATTCATAAATTGGAATAAATGGTCAAAATATAAGACGCCAACCGGATATCACTGACATATCAGATTTTTAAAACAAGATTGACAGTTATCCGTGGAACAAAGAAGTTTATAAAACCGCGTTTTCGAATTGCAACCCGTGGATCAAGCTTGACTCAACTCATGACTGGGCAAAATCAACAATCCGAATCCACAATCTTCCTTTCGAGTGTATTTATTAAATTCACAATCTAGATGTAGAACTAACTATCCTGATTATCAGTGGACCAGACTTTTCATAATCTAGATCATCGGCGGAATAGCAAATTTTCAATTCAGAACGTGATTTTGCAATTCGGTTTGTCAAACAGTTCGTGGTAACGAACTGTAGTAAGGAGCGACC
The DNA here is from genome assembly GCF_032884065.1 of Artemia franciscana. Taxonomy (NCBI): domain Eukaryota; kingdom Metazoa; phylum Arthropoda; class Branchiopoda; order Anostraca; family Artemiidae; genus Artemia; species Artemia franciscana. The sequence goes on from NC_088882.1 coordinate 4,595,335, forward strand.
CGGCTCAATAGTAACCAAAACTCTAAAAAATGGAATTTTGATACCAATAGCTATATCAAAAGAATTGCATTTTAATGCTGGTTTTAAATATATAAGTTTCATCAAGTTTAGTCTTACCCATCAAAAGTTACGAGCCTGAGAAAATTTGCGTTATTTTAGAAAATAGGGGAAAACGCCCCCTAAAAGTCATAGAATCTTAACGAAAATCACGCCATCAGATTCAACGTATCAGAGAACCCTATTGTAGAAGTTTCGAGCTCCTATCTACAAAAATGTGGAATTTTGCATTTTTTGCCAGAAGGCAGATCACGGATGCGTGTTTATTTGTTTTTTTGTTTTTTTGTTTTTTTTTCCCCAGGGGTGATCGTATCGATCCAGTTGTCCTAGAATGTTGCAACAGGGCTCATTCTAACGGAAATGAAAGTTCTAGTGCCCTTTTTAAGTGACCAAAAAATTGGAGGGCACCTGGGCCCTCTCCCACGCTAATTATTTTCCCAAAGTCAACGGATCAAAATTTTGAGATAGCCATTTTGTTCCGTAGAGTCGAAAACCATAATAACTATGTCTTTGGGGATGACTTACCCCCCACAGTCCCTGGGGGAGGGGCTGCAAGTTACAAACTTTGACCAATGTTTACATACAGTAATGGTTATTGGGAAGTGTACCGACGTTATCAGGGGGATTTTTTTTGGTTTGGGTGTGGGGTTCAGGGGAGGGGGCTACATGGGAGGATCTTTCCTTGGAGAAATATTTCATGGGGGAAGAGAAATTCATTGAAATGGGTGCAGGACTTTCTAGCATTACTATAAAAAAAAACCAATGAAAATGTAAACATGAAAAAGTTTTTTCAATTGAAAGTAAGGAGAAGCATTAAAACTTAAAACGAACAGAGATTATTACGCATATGAGGGGTTCTAAAAATACTCTAGCATAAAGAGCGAGGTATTTAGGAGGAGATAAATACTTCGCTCTTTATGCTAAATTGTTTTTAAATAATGTCAACTATTTATTCTATGGCCTTTCTGATTCAGGGGGTCATAATTAAAGAATTGGGATAAACCAAGATTTAGTGTGAAGAGCGAGGTATTAACGAGGGGACCAACCCCCTCATATATATAATCAAAAAATTCTTAAGTTAATTCTTAAGTTACGTATTTTTTTTTACTAATAAAAACGTTCGTTAAAAATAAAAGATCTAGTTGCCTATTTAAGCAACCGAAAAATTGGAGGGCAATTAGACCTCCTTCCCCACCCCTTATTTCTCAAAATCGTCTGATCAAAACTAAGAGAAAGCCATTTAGCCAAAAAAAGAATTAATATGCAAATTTCATTTTTATAATTTATGTACGGAGAGCCAAAATCAGACATGCATTAATTCAAAAACTTTCAGAAATTAAATAAAAAAACAAGTTTTTTTAAATGAAAGTAAGGAGCGACATTAAAACTTAAAACGAACAGAAATTACTCCGTATATGAAAGGGGCTTTCCCTCCTCGACACCCCGCTCCTTACGCTAAAGTTTTTTATTGTTTTAAAAAGTAAAGTTGCGAGAAAGAATCAAACTTTAGCGCAAGGAGCGGGATGTCGAGGAGGAAAAGCCCCTTTCATATACGGAGTAATTTCTGTTCGTTTTAAGTTTTAATGTCGCTCCTTACTTTCATTTAAAAAAAAAACTTGTTTTTTTATTTAATCAGTTGAAAAGACCTATAATGGTCTAACTTTCCCTTATTTTAAAAATAATAAAAAAAAGAATGTTGAAACAAAAAAAGAGTTAAAACTTTGCAGCTCTTTTGTACCTCTTAAGAAAGGTTATACGAGAAGAATTTAATTCTGAAAAATTGAGCTTAAGGAGATTTGATGCCTTAAAGGATCACCCTGTCTCATTTGTTTTAAAACTTTTAGTGCGTGTGTCCGAATTATTTAAAATTGATTACAATCCGAATAGACGACAGATAACTCAAAACCAACATCCACTTTTCTGGAAATCTTGGAAAAACCCTATAACTTCTCGTGTTTTGTGTCAGAAATAGAGATATTCCGATTTAATGAAACTTACATGATTTACAATTTTTTTTTTTTTTTTTTTTGATTGAACGCAGCGGAATTTCCTTTTTAAAGCTCTAGAAAGGACAGTCTCTAAAATATTCTTGCAAACCTTCTTGAAAAAAAACTAAAAATAAGCTCAAAGGAGTGATTCCATAGCTTTGGGAGTTCCCTTTGTACTAACCGGCTCAATTGAAAACCTTGTGCGACATAGTATGCATATTATCTCTTCTATATGTACAGTGAGTCGAGACAGCGCTTTACTTAACAATTAATAAAAGATTATACGTTTTCTTTATTTTAAAAATGCCTCCCGTTAGCTTTTCGAACTGTTGACACATTTAAGATCCCCTGCCAATTTTTTTGTACCAGAATTGCTTTGGAAGTTCTTTATGGTACTGGGAGAATTTGCTAATGGTCTTTTTTATCTTTGAGGTGAACAGCCGACGCTGAAACTCGCAAAATGATTTTTAAGGTATGGAATCCCTTGAGGGTATTCAACTTGAAACAGTTCCGACTATATTTAGTAAATTTCGTTGGAATGTTTTCTAAATAATTTCATGAATCTTTACAGACTTTAGCTTTTCAGATACAAATAGCTACGTTAATTATGATTATAATAGTGCAAATAATACTATTGGGGCGACGATAGTGTTAATATTAGGTTCTGTACCAAGCTGGTATTTGATTAAACGGCATTGTTTTGAAATAACTTTGTGAGTCTATAGGGGAATGTTAATACAAATCTTGTTCTGCGTTTTATTTACATAAACCTTTTTTGACAGATTTTAAGAACAAGATGCCAAATATGGTCTATAAAGCCTCAAATAAAATGTTTAAGAAGCAGAAGAGAAGCTTCCGTAAAAGAGTTTACTATCGTAAATTATTCTTGTTGTTTATAAATAATTTCTTAAACCACACTGCTTTTCCATTTACAGCATTTAGAGAGAGAAAATAATGGGTATAATATAATGACGGGTATAGTCTCAAATAAAATGTTTAAGAAGCAGAAGAGAAGCTTCCGTAAAAGAGTTTACTATCGTAAATTATTCTTGTTGTTTGTAAATAATTTCTTAAACCACACTGCTTTTCCATTTACAGCATTTAGAGAGAGAAAATAATGGGTATAATATAATGACGGGTATAGTCTCAAATAAATTGTTTAAGAAGCAGAAGAGAAGCTTCCGTAAAAGAGTTTACTATCGTAAATTATTCTTGTTGTTTGTAAATAATTTCTTAAACCACACTGCTTTTCCATTTACAGAATTTATAGAGAGAAAATAATGGGTATAATATAATGACGGGTATAGTCTCAAATAAAATGTTTAAGAAGCAGAAGAGAAGCTTCTATAAAAGAGTTTACTATCGTAAATTGTTCTTGTTGTTTGTAAATAATTTCTTAAACCACACTGCTTTTCCATTTACAGTATTTAGAGAGAGAAAATAATGGGTATAATATAATGACGGGTATAGTCTCAAATAAAATGTTTAAGAAGCAGAAGAGAAGCTTCCGTAAAAGAGTTTACTATCGTAAATTATTCTTGTTGTTTGTAAATAATTTCTTAAACCACACTGCTTCTCCATTTACAGAATTTATAGAGAGAAAATAATGGGTATAATATAATGACGGGTATAGTCTCAAATAAAATGTTTAAGAAGCAGAAGAGACGCTTCCGTAAAAGAGTTTACTATCGTAAATTATTCTTGTTGTTTGTAAATAATTTCTTAAACCACACTGCTTTTCCATTTACAGAATTTAAAGAGAGAAAATAATGGGTATAATATAATGATGGGTATAGTCCCAAATGAAATGTTTAAGAAGCAGAAGAGAAGCTTCCGTAAAAGAGTTTACTATCGTAAATTATTCTTGTTGTTTGTAAATAATTTCTTAAACCACACAGCTTTTCAATTTACAGAATTTAGAAAGAGAAAATAACGGGTATAATTTCAATAAGACAATGGACAAAATTTGAAAAAAACATTTGAATTAAGCTCGGTTTTTCTCTTAAATTCTGTATACTAGTTATTAAAGCGGTAAAAGTAATATATCACCCTAAAATGTATCTTTTTGAGCAATTGTCAAACGTTACAGTGAAAATATTAAAGGTTGAAATTGCGTGCCTTTTTAGGGTGAACATCACATATCCGAAGTGCGGATGTCAACGGTTATGCTGAATCACTTGGTTATGTATCCGAAGCCATATACCCTCATGGCCCTATTTAGGTTGTAAAAAAATAGGAATTGAAAATTTCTAACATAAACCCTTGAACCCTCAGTAATTATTTTCTTTAATTTTCAGAGATGTCATTTAACTAACTATTTATTTGGTGTAACTACTAGTATTGGTTGTAGATCACTAAACATTCCATTTTTATAAAAAAAAAGATTGTATAGGTCTGCAGTATTAAATCACGCCTGGAAGTCTCTATTATTGCCAGAATCTAGTATTATTATGGGCAAAAGTATTTCTGTCTCTTTGATTTCAAATGGCGTCTGTATCTTCGCCCAAGCTTTGGAAAATTTACAGTGATGGTGTTTTGCCGGTTTTTACTAATTCTTACGAGTTTTTTAGGCGGACTAACAATAGATATATCTTTTGTTGCTTCAACCTCAATTTTTATTCGTAGAAAGCTAACTAAATGTCTTTTGAATTTAGAATAATTTGTAGGTATGATCACGTCAAAATATGCATAAAGGTTGTGAGTGTAACCAGAATGGGCATCAAAAGGGGGAAGGGAGGGATATTGTAGACTTTCTCCCTCATTGTCGAAATCAATGTACGTCTAGGGTATGAATTACATTACTGTATTCTTCATATTTTAGCTTACTAATGCAAGCTTTCGTAGTAAGAATAAAAACAAATCCGAAATTAAAGAAAAAGTTAGCTGAATTAAAACACACGTTTTTAATACTTTACTTTTGCATATAATATTTACTTGTCTAATCATTTTGTACCACCTTCTCAATGGCAGTTCCAAGCCTGAGCAGAGGAGGGGGGTTGTTCCCATCCAGTTTTTCTGACAGCTGACACTAAATTCCTTTTACTTTAATTTTTATACTCCTATAGTATGCCTTGCCCCCCAAGCTATGAGACCTAAAACCGCTACTACTCCTTCTACCCTTTACATAAATTTGAAATGAAAGTTTTTGTCAAAATATGACATCAGTGCCCGTCATTGCAGTTTGTTTATTCTATCTACCATTCAGATCACCCAAACATTGAATTGGTTCATGAGAATGACCTCCGAGGTAGAAACAAACATTGTAGCAGTTGAACGAATCTAGGAATACGGCGAAACCCCTCAGGTATTTTATTCATTTTTGTTGATATATATTTTTTGGATCCCTCTTTTTAGTTCATCTTGAGACTCCATAGTTTCTGAGCTACCATCTATTTTTCTAAGACAGAATGATTTACAACCCCCCTACAATCTTAATGTCAATAAAATTCTGTTGCAAAAATAATCAAACTCTTATTAAATGTGTTTCTTGTTAAGCTATTCAATTTGATGAATTATTTAGTTTTAATAAAGTTAATTGAATAAATAAACTTTTAAAAATAAACAAATTTTCATTTGTTTTAAAATAAGTAAATAACTAATATAAAAAAATAAGTAAATAGAAGTAAAAAAATTTATTAACTAAGTAAACACATTATTAAATCAAATAAATCATTGACGATGAAATTAATTTCTGGAATTCTTATTAAATACTCAATTCTAAGAGTTTTTTTGTATCCTATTGTACCATACAAGGTTGTTAAATATCCCTGGGAGTAGAGTGGGGGTCTAATGTTCAATTAGGATGTGTAATTTTTAGTTTAACGCCGTGTTACAGGTTTAAAAATCTATTTTTTGGCTCCTAACATTGCTGTTTCATTATCACTATTTTTGTACTTTTAATTCAACTTATTTTTGTAGAAAATCTTGCAAAATTAGGATGGTATTTGTGCTCAATCAGTAAAGGTATTTTAGATTGTAAGGTGTAGTTAAGCTTTTGTCTACCTCGCAATCGCTAACCTTAGACTATTATTTACTGGCCTGTCTATATCATCCTGTAAATACTCACAACTTAGTCCTTAAGCTACCTACTCAAAGGGACAAGTCAGAAAAATTAAAGTGCTATTGTAACCATTTATGAAAACAGACTGAAAGTAGGTTTGACTACCCAAAATTGGTAATTATTACAGAACTCCAAAAAAAAAGTAGCTATACAGAAAAAATAGACAATTTAAAGTACTAAAGACACTGCAAATTAAATGCGATTCTATAAATTTGTGGAAACTTACACAACCCTATGCGTCTAAAAAAATTAGGAAAATCCAAGAACTCAATTATTAATGTAAAAGATGTTTGATGCAGGTATGCAGTTATAGCGCTTGACAGGCACCAAGTCTAAAAGCATTGAACGTGTCTGAAAACGAATGAAAAAAATATACCACCTTCTAGCTCTCAGAAAGTTAAACTTTCCTGATTGATGTAGCAAAAAGACAGACACTAGCATTAATTGGCAATAAACTGGGTAAAAAAAGAAACATAAACTAGTGCCCGAATGATTAAAACTGCTTAGGTCTCCTGCTGGGCGCTGCTTGGCGTAGAGAGTGATATCTGCCTCCTCCATCCGCTCTGGTCCAGTGCGAGCATTTGTACTTCGCTCGGTCTTATGTTTGTCATCACTAGGAACTCGGTAAGGCTGTCGGACCATTGCTTCTTTTGTCTGCTGCAGGGTCGCTTCCAACCGGCTTTCGTAGTGTCAAAGATCATCTTTGCGGGTAAGTACAGGAGCATTAAAAGTAGGCCTTCGAACCATCGCAATGTATGCTCAGGTGCTTCGATATAAAATCAAGACTGCTTGATGTGCTGCAACAGCTTGTCATTACTCATATAATCTAGCCACCTTAGACATTTGATGCTTCTTAGAGTCTTCGTCTGATATACATCGATGGCCTTTAGTGTTGCGGTGGGTGCATGTCAGGTTTTATCTCCGTAAAAAAATTACAGAACCGACAAGGGCGTTGAAAATCTACAGCTTAGTTGAATAACTGAAGCTTAGTTTTGGCCAAATATGACGGTTCAGTCTACCTATGGTGGAAGACACTTTGGATATCGTTGCTTGCAGCTCAGGGAGAAGTGATCCATCTGAGGAAATTCTAGAACCCAGGTTTGAAAAACTTCAACGATTGTTGTTCTTTCTAGGCTAACTGAAGAATTAACAGTAGGAGAAGACGGGTCTATTGCCATAATTTTGTCTTATCCCAGTTTATCTGCTGTCTGTCGCTTGCGGCCTCTTCTCTTAAAATCCAAACACTTACAGCAACTGGTCCATGGAGTCTGCTAGGATGCCAAGGTTATCAGTAAAGCAAGCATTTGAGATGAAACGATTCACAAGCTCGAGCCCTAAACCGAGACGTGAATTTGCCTTTGTCATGATATGGTCTATGATGGCATTGAAGGGCTCTGAGGCCACTACCCATCATTGACGCACTCCTGTTGTTATTTGGGAGAATGGGCTGCACCAGCCGTTGACTTGAGCATAGCTCTGTGTACCATGCTGAAGTTCAGCTTCGCCTCCAAGCACAACGACCGGAAAGAAGGCCAGTCGCTGTAAATTTTGGGAAACTTAAGGAGCCAGATACTCGCTTGAAGTACAGTATTGAGGTATCGAATTACTTCAAGCTCCTTAGCACACTTAGTACCAACGCAGGTGCCTAGAGCTATTAAAACTAAGGAAGAGTATAAACCTGATATCGTGTGTCCAAACGAGAAATGCATGTATCATTGAACAGCCAAAATCTAGGCTATTTCATGAATATTTTAATCAATAAAATTCCTCAATATTAAACACCCCAAGCTTTTAATTGAATGATTTACCTTCAGGAGAATATGGTCGGACAGAATAATCGGGCTATCCTGTTTTGTTGCATTTCTCCTTTTAGTTTATTATTGACATATCAACATAATCTATTTTTCTTCTGATTCGATAAACTTCACTTTTTTACGCATTTTTGAAGCATTCCCACTGGCCTGTATTTATTCAAGAATAATCGGTTGTACCACCAACTGATCGTAGAATACTTGACTATATGATCAACGTAAATCAGATTATCATATCGTATTATCAGACTGATAATAAATTTACGCAGTAAGAAAGATATTAATAGTTTAATAACGAGCAAAATAAAATCGTAGAAAATCCTGGTTTTCAGGAATAAATAGACCTGAGATGGAGTCAGGATTTTCTAGTACTTTAAAGATAATAGTACAGTGGTAGTGTCATTTTGTAATAGAGTATGTTGGTTCTTTTATTTATTCTTTTATTTTTTCTTCTGTTCTGTATGTTTCCGTTGTTTTTACGTCTTATTGTTTTATATTTTCCAATATTAATATTGTAGCTCTATATTTATGCTCTATGTTTTATTAGTTTCATTTTCGTTCTTATAAATGAAACCAAAGTTTGCTTTAAATTAAAGAAAACTTTAATAGAAGAGAAACTTCTCGCTTTTGAATGACGTCCAGAATTGATGGTAAGACAACCAACAAAGGCAAATTATAAATCTTGAATCAAATCGAATATCAATCGATGTTGAATTCAGTTTATTTCTTATAGATATAGATTAATACCATTTCAGATTAACCAAAAGGGGAGTTGTTTTCTTTTTTTTATGATTTTTCAATTTTAATAATGGTATGGATAAAAGGGAGATCAGTTTCTAGTTGTTTCTTTGTACACCTCTTTACCATAAAATTATGTATTCTAGGAAGCACAATGGGAAATACCAGATAAAAAGCCTCCTAAGGAATGGCCAGATGAAGGAAAGGTAGAATTTATCGATTATGAAGTTCGCTACAGGGAAGGTTTAGAGATCGTATTGAAAGGCATAAATTGCTCCATCAATGGAGGTGAAAAGGTAAGTTCTACAAATTGAAGACTTTAATAAGATTGCGCATAGCGCAACTTGAATAAAGCAAATGATTTATTTGGTTTTAAATTTTACTTAATAAATAAAAGTGAAAGAGAGAAAATTGTAATTTCCGTTTTATCGTATTACCCCAGACTGGGCAGTTGGAAAAAAAAGGTGTTTAAGGATTAATTAAAAAGGATTAATTAAAAATTTGGAACCGGAACCCCTGATGATAATCCACAGACCTTATATGAGGGGGTCACTATAAAAAAATAGTGAAAAATGAAATTGGCTGAGAATGCTGGATAGGACTGAGACAATAAATAGATACTATTCGGAAAGTGATTGTAGACGGTGGGCACCCCCTCCCCTCCTATCCTGAAGAGAGAAGCTTTGATGCTATGTCTGGGACATGGGATAGATGGCAGATAAAGTTTTTTGTAAAGAGTAGTCGTTTAAACATCAGAGGTTGCTCATTTGATTGGAAATTGAAATTTCTATTTACTTTTTTAAGAGTCCTCAAAAGTAATAGGCGAGCATATACCCACCCTACCGTCTTTTCCCCAAATGCATCCGATCAAATTGTCGAAATAGCCATTTTCATTCAAATATCCCAAAGACAGATAACAAAACTTTGGGGTTAACATCCCCCCCCCGAAACCTGGCGGAAGGGGTTGTAACTAATGGCCCGGAGGCATTTAAAGTTTTTTTGGAAAAGGTGGTCGTATAATTTTCAGAGGTGACCCAAATAATTGAAAATTCTAGTTTCCTTTTTAAGAGTCAGAAGTGATCCTGTGGCAACTGGCCTCCCCTCACCAACCCCAAGGTCGTAAGAATCCAATTAGTCCTTCTCAAGAGGAACTTCATATGTAAGGGGTGGTGCTATAAGCTTCAAAGTGCGCTCCTTCAATTAAAAATAAGAATTTCTAGTGTCTTATTAGAGTCAAACGTGATTGAACGGCATCAAGTCCTCCCCCCCTTCCACTCTCCCTTTCCCCCAAACGTATCCAATCAAAATTTTGAGATAGCCAATATGTCAGAAATACTCATGAGGTGAAATAATTATAACAATTATTCTTGAGGGGTTGACAAAAAATCCCACTACCCTCAGAGCAAGGAAAGTAGGTTGTCCAAGCTGTCCATCGTTCATATATTAGGTTTTTATTGAAGGGCTAATCGTGTAGACTTCGGAGAAGCCTGATTCGATTTAAATAGAAAGTTCTAGCCCCATTTTTAAAAATCAAGAGTAAACAGACGGTAGGCAACCCTCCCCCCCCCCTCATGCTTTTTTTGCTAAATACTTTTAATCAAATTTTGAGTTAGCCATTTGTTCAAAATCGTCCAAAGGTCAAATAGCTATGTTTCCGGTTTTTAACACCCCCTCAGTCTTGGGAGAAAAGGCTGGAAGTTATACTAGCAGCCCATCGTTCATGTATAAAGCTTTTATGGAAGGCGTGATCGTATAAAACTTTGGAGGAAGTTCATTCGATCAGAAATCAAAATTTATTGTTCCCTTTTTAAGACTCGAAAATGATCAAAAGTAACAAGCCCCCCCCCCCCCCCCGTGCCTTTTCTCCTAATGTATCTTGTAAAAATTTTGAAATAGCCATTTTGTTCAAAATAGTCCTAAACTCAAACTGCTATAATTTAGGGGTTAAAAAATCCTCCATAGCTCCCAGGGAAATCATTAAAACTTATGTAATTTGTCAATTATTTGAATAAAAGTACTTTGTGGAGGGGGTGGTCATATTAATGTTTGAAGGGGTGCATTTGATCGGAAATAGAAACTTTTAGTTCTTTTTTTAAGAGTCAATAGTGATCAATGGGCAATTAGCCCACGCCCCACTCTCCCAAAGGGCATCAAGTCAACATTGTGAGATATCCATTTTGTTCAAAGTAGTTCAAAGGCCTAATAAATATGCTTTTTCAATAAATATGACTTTGAACCCCCCCCCCCCCCTCCCCAGCCCTGGGGAAATAGCTCTGAGTTACAGGACTTGCTAATTGTTATTTTGATACTTTGTTTGCTGTGATACCTTCTTTACTTTGATGATTTCTTTACTTAAATTCTTTGGTACTTTGGTGCTAGTTTGGATGCTTTAATGAAAGCTTGATGTCGAAAAAAAATTGATACTGAAGTAAGGTATTTTGCAAAAACTCGAATCGAAAATATTTATGAAAATTATAAAATTATTAAAAATTATTAAAATTATTAAAAAATTATTAAAAGAAAATTATTAAAAAGGGAGTTATGCACAACTAATGTTTAAGAAAAGGTAAATATAGAGGATGAGAATTTAATTGAAAAGACTGAAGAAATACTTTTTAAAAATTTTAATATTAAAATAAATGACAATGATAAAAACTTCCCTTTCCTATATTGGACTGTAAAATTTCATAAGAATCCCCCTAAACCACGGTTTATTGCTGGAGCAGCTAAATGTCCAACCAGCATTGCTGCTACTGACCTGTCTTTAATTTTAAAGGAAATTGTGAATAAATTTAAAACCTATTGTTCTGGTATTAAAAAATTTTCGAATTTTAATCCATATTGGAGTGTTAATAATTCACTACAGGTGATAGATTCTTTAACAATGGTTTCAGCTAAAAGAATTGAGTCTTTCGATTTTGCGACAATGTATACTAATTTATCACTTAATGTAGTGTTTAATAATTTAAAAACTGTTATCAAGAAATCTTTCCTCTTATCTAGTAAAAGGTTCTTGAAAATAGACACTTATAATAAAAAAGCTATATGGACAAATTGCTTTAATACTACAGTTAACTTGAGATGTTACAGCTTGGATATGATTTTTGAGTTATTAGAATTTGTTTTATACAGTACTTATATAAGATTTTAGGGTGATTTTTACAAGCAAATTGTGGGAATTCCCATGGGGGGTAATGCCAGCCTATTTATAGCTGACTTGTTTTTAAGTCAACTAGAATATAAATATATGATGGATAAGAATAATCCAATTAATTTAAAACATGCTTTGTCAAATTGATATTTCTAAAAATATATATCCATCAGAGCTTATTCTTGAGCCTAGTCATGGCGCTGGTCATGAATATCATTTCTTAGATTTAAATATTAATATTTGTGATAATGATAAATTAAGTTTTAAAATGTATAATAAAACGGATGATTTTGAAGTGATTAGTTTCCCATACCCTGAAAGTAATATACACTCAAGTATCACATATTCAGCGTTTTTCTCACAGTTACTTCGTTATGCAAGGATTTGTAGTAATTATATTGATTTTGAAAATAGATGTAAAATCTTAAGCAAAAAATTGATATCAAGAGGTTTTTCTGCAAATAAATTAACTTGGCAATTTCAAAAATTTAGTTTTCATTATAACGAACTTTTAAATAAATATCAAAAGAATTATCTAGAAATACTTAAAGAAATTTTCAACTAATTTCGGAGGTTCGAGAAATGTTGTCGCGGCGCCATTTATTTTGAATTGTGTTTCTAATTGAGCGGATTTTTTTAAAAATTAGCCACATGGTGAAGATGAATTCTATAATTGTTTAGTTCATTCAGGTTTTTTGCAATGTGTTAATATTTGTGATTTGTTAAAATTTATAGTATTTAGTTTACCTATTGTTGCTAAAAAGAGGGATATATTAACAGGATAAGCTTGTTTTGGTTTTACTTGGTTGTTTTACATTTGCTGTTTCTTTTTTTCTTTCGTAGGCATGTATTTTGGGGGTGATACCTGACATGGGGATGCCATGGATATTCTGTGGTAGCCACAACACTGTGCTGGGTAGAAAATTTAAAGTGGCAAAACCCTATATAGGCCAGTGTATTCTTCTGATGAGCACTTGTGTTGGGTGTTGCCTCTGAATTATTTGTCTATATTATTTTTTCTATTGTTTGGTAAATGACGACTTATACTTATTGACGACAAGACTGCCTGTCCATGGATTATTCTTTATGGTTGATTGTGTATGGCTATGCTGTTTGACCTATTTGATTGTATGGATGAGTAGGGTTAAGGCCTCATTCAAGTGCTGGTTTATATTAATCACTAATTTAGGAAAACAGTCTTCCTTTTCTCCTTCTGTCTCTTTACTTTTTTTTTCTTTTTTTTTGTGTGTGTGTTTGTGCTGTTGCATTGGTGATTTAGGTAGGTAGGTAGGTAAGTTTTATTTTATCCACAATACAAACATAAATAAAAAAATGACAACACTAATAAATTGTTGCAGCAAAAAGAAAGTCCTAAGGACTTGTGCTGCAATTTCATATTATGATTTACATCTTATAAATAAATATCTAAACATAACATCTCATTATTAACCACCTAGCTTATCTTATATATAAAAAATAACAACACATACACATGAACAAAATACAACAAAATAATCATATTAAATATCATTTACCGGTATTCAGTCCCCACCCCACATCAATAAACTGCAAAAAAAAGACATCAAAAACCTTCTGCCCTTCAAAACCTATTACTTAAATAAAACATTTTCAATTTATTTTTAAACCCATATAAAGTGACAGACTCCCTGATGCCAGCCGGCAAACTATTCGAAACAGAAGGCCCCAGATTCCGAACCACATATGATGATCGAACTGTTTTTCTTTGTTCATGGCTTAAAAGTTGTGAATTTCTTGTATCATAATTATGGTACTCCTGATTCATGGAAAAATAATCATGAAAATACTCAGGGCATATATGTTTCATGCTCTGGAACACAAAAATTGATGCCTGGTAGTCACGAATCTGACCAACATTTAAAACATTACACCGGGAAAAGCTAGCAGTAGTTTTGGATTCAACCTGCTCTTTTATGTCCGCAATCAATCGAATGCTTTTATTTTGCAAAATCTGGATCCTTTTATAATTAGAGAAGAAGTTACTAGCCCAATGAACACAACCATAATCTATATAAGGATGAACAAGGGAAAAATAAATGATTTTTAAAATCTTGAACGGAAAAGTTTTTTTTACACGTCTCAAAATTCCTAGACCCCTAGCCATTTTAGCACCAATAACACTGCAATGCTTTTTCCAACTAATATTATTATCTAAATAAAACCCCAAATACCTAATTTCAAAAACTTGTTTAATGGGTAAATGTCCAAAAAAAATGTTATTATTATCATTAAGTAACCTACCTGTTCTACTAAATATAATGTAATTTGTTTTAGATGCATTAACTGCTAGGGAACTACCAATTGTAAAACTGCGCAAACGTTCAAGTGCCAAATTAGCCTTATGTGCAACCTGCACCAAACAACTACCAATTACTGTTATTGCAGTGTCGTCCACGAAAGAGGTCAGCGCTTCAACTCCAACATGTGAAGCCAACGAATTAACATAAATAAGATAAAGTAGAGGTCCCAGCACGGAACCTTGAGGCACTCCACACTTAACACCGAACTCTCTGCTTGATATATCTGATAAAGCAACTTTGATAGTCCGGCCATGCAAATTCGATGAAAACCACTTTACACAAGTACTACCTAACCCAAGCCCACTTAGTCTACTAAGAAGAGCATTAAAATCAACAGTGTCAAAAGCCTTACGGAAATCTACAAAAACAGTTAAAGGAATCATATTATTTTCAAATGCATTATCAACAAAACTTAAAAGATGGTGTACTGCATGACTAGTGGAATGTTTACTTCTGAAACCAAACTGTCCATTATACAAAATTTTCTTCGAATCCAAAAAATCATACAATCGTTTATAAATAACTTTTTCATAAATTTTACTAAATAAAGGTAAAATGGAAATTGGTCGCCAATTACAGGGTTCTGAGGGGTCCCCACCTTTATGTAAAGGTATGATTTTAGATTGTTTCAGTTCCGACGGGAAATGCCCTTTAACCATTGAGAGATTAATTAAATGAACCAGTACCGGTAAAAGATACACCGACACATAATTAAAAGCCTTTAGGTTCAATCCATCTACACCAGAAGAATTTGATTTAAGGCTACAAACAATTTTTTCAACTTCTTCTACATTACATGGTACAAATTCAAACCCATTCTGCATGCTTGAAGGATTTACCTTAATGTTGACGGCACAACTACCTCTAGACACTTCATTCTGTATAACACTACCAATTTTCGAAAAATAATCACCCATGTAATTTGCTATTTCCAATTTATCATGAATAATTCTATTACTAGTTTTTAAATTGGTTATACACATATCTTTTTTTTCACATCCTATCACTTCACGGAAAATTCCCCAAGTATCTTGTATATTACCTTCCTTAATCTTCAAACGGTTTAAATAATACTCATAATACTGATATATATTTATGAAAATATTTATTGCAAAAAACTTTTTGCAATCGAAAACAAACAAAAAGTTAATTTAAAAAACTTTTTGAAAAAGAAGTTTTTCAAAGAAAAGTAAAGGCCATGTTAAACTTAAAAACAGCAGATAGAAATGCCTGTTAAAATTCAAACTATAAAGGCAAGAAATTACTAATACAGAATAAATGAAACCAAAAACGAACAGAAATTAATTAAACAATCTTAGCGAACAAACATACAACAGCTGCTAAAATGAATTAATTAATAAATCTTGACACGCATGGGACTCAAATTCAATATGCAAATCAACCTTGAAACGAACAAAAAATCACTACAAACATGAGTTTGGGTTTTGCCTCCTTCTCTCGCTGTAAAAGTCTAAAACCTACTGCGTCATTGGTGATGTGGTCCTTGAGTATTCACATTTTTTTTACCTGTTGTCGGAAACCACCACTTAAGTTGAGTAAATCCTACCTTCACAGATATTATATTATTGACCATAAAGGTTAAAATTAACAAATGACTGACCTGTTTTAAACCTGTAATTATGTAATTTAATCTCTTGTGTTAATATAAACTCGATTTCGCTTTCAGGTTGGAATTGTTGGACGTACCGGTGCTGGAAAATCGTCGCTCACTCTAGGATTGTTTCGAATTATCGAGCCAGCTAAGGGCACTATTAAGATTGAGGGACTGGATATTACTAGGATGGGTCTCCATTCACTAAGATCCCGACTCACTATCATACCTCAAGTAAAACCTTATTTTTCTTTTTTTTACAGTGCTTCTGATTTTGATGTTTTAACTTGTATGTTCTATTGTCTCCTGGTTTTAACTATAATCTCCTTTTGTTCTCTCTCTCTCTCTCTCTCTCTCTCTCTCTCTCTCTATCTCTTTCTCCTCCATCTCCCATTTTTATGTCTTTCAGTGAAGTACATGGTAGTATTTGCAAAGGAATTCTTTGTTCATTCAGAAGATGTAGAATGAACAGATGCACCAGCTGAGTTGAATTTTTTATAGATTTTTGTTGATCATTGATAAACAACAACTTTGAAAAATGCTTGGAAGACATTTTCAGCCATTATTGTAAAAATGCTACAAATTTCTCTTTTGAAGAAAGAGGGTCTAATGACAGAATTTTTATTTCAGGATCCTGATTTGTTTTCTGGAACCCTGAGAATGAATCTAGATCCATTCAAACAGCACACAGATGAAGACATTTGGCGCGCTTTAGAGCTTGTGGATTTGAAGACTTTTGCTCTTACACTTTCTGCTGGCCTACAGCATGAAGTGTCGGAAGGAGGAGAAAATCTTAGGTAAAGTTTGGTTCTACTACTACTGACAACAACTCACCGTGGCACCAAGCCGCATGAGGCCAACTCAGAAACACACGCTCCTCTTTCATCCCAATGTATTCGGAACCTTCCTCTTTACACCCTCCTATGAAGTTCACTTTCCTTAAATCTTCCCTTACGACATCCTCCCACCCCAACCGAAGACGATCTGCTTTCCGTTTAGACCTAGACAGATGGCCAAAAAGCTCATTGACTCTATCTATGCAAATGCTTTGAAAACAGTGGGTGGCATCAATTCACGAAAATTGGGAGGGTGTGTGTGTTTGTATTGTTTTTTTTTTCTTAAATCTAGGAGGGAGGGCGATGCTGTTGATTTTCAAGGAGAATGTCCAAAAACAGGCATTTTCAATGAAAATATAAAAAGAAAGGCATTTTCCAAAATCTAGGGGGGCAGAAAAAACTTGGGGCTTATGTCCTCCCCCCTTCCAGAAATAATGCTACTGAGAAGGCTTATATTTAATCTTGCTGCTTCTCATGGCATTCATGATTTGTCAATTTTATTAAGAATTCTGATATTGGAAGACAATTTGCGAAAAGGATGTGAATATAGGATGAATCTATTACGTAGAATACTCAAATCGTTGTTAACAGACTTTGTTGTCAATTTTTTTCATATATTGACAAATAAAAAAGCTGTTGTTAAGATATACCGTTTCCATTAAAGCACAAACGATGCTGACCTTTGAAAGGGTTTGAGTGGGCTTTATCCCCACTTTTTCTGATAAGAATTTAATAGTGTTTTTTTGTTGTTGTTGAAAAATACACTATTTCAATTACAAATCGATTTCAGGAAAGGGTAAAAAACACTCTAGTCCTCAGAGAGTTTAAGGGGCATTAAGCCCACTTTTATTTCTGATAACTTTTTTCTTTTTAAATTTGGCACAATTAACCATCTTAGTTACTTTTGCTTAAGGTGTCATTTATTCAACCATGAAAATTTTTATTTGTTTTAAGTTTGATCATATTTATTATTATATGATTAAGTATCGTATGAATTTATTTCTCATCGTTTTAGAGCTTATTTTGACTTTTCCGTGGAAATTATTTTTTTTCTTTTTTATAATTCATCTTATAAGATGGCGGCTACTCTACACCTTTATGGAAATGTCTGCTTATAAATGTAAACATCCAACTTTTGAATGTCCAAATCTAATAGCTATATTTAATAAAGATAACGCCACTGCTCAGCTTCTCTTCATACCAGAGGGTTTCCATGGGTTTTTCAGAAACCTTCTGTCTGACAAGGCGCTTCGCGAGCACATTCCAGACCATGTTTTCGAAGAAGAAGATTTTTGTCATTGATGATTTTTTAAGTGATAAAATAAAAATTTCAAAAGATTTAATGAATTGGAAAAGTTGAAATTGTCGTTTCATAAAAAGTGCGTAAGCATCTTATCTTCTAAGTAACAAGCAATTCAGCGATTTGGACATTTCCAGTGGATTCTGATTGAAAAGTTAACTTGGAATCAGTCTTTTCAGTTTCTTAAATTCTAGTTTGAGAGGAAAATATTTCTGTTGCTTTTTACCTCGTGTAAAATATCCTTTTTGTAAAACGCCACGGAATTAAATGCACAATCGGGATGTTGAATTGGAAAATTGAATAAGTTTGTCTTTAGTCATGCAAGTTAAGGATGAGAAATCTTCAACCAACATGTCAAATTAGTATTTCCTACCCTTACCTTTCTAATTCTAAAACTACACAAATGCGTCAATTATTTTTCTGTATACCCGAAGTCAGGCTCCTGACCATAAGTGTATGAGCTTCCCTATCCACCAAAAATCATACAACAACCCTATGAAAGAGAACCCTACAAACCAGAGAACTCTATGAAATAGAACAATATGAGACGTGAGACTTGTTTGATAACAGAGATGATGGCGACGAAGGGTTTCTCTTTATTAATTTATACTACTTATTTTTTAAGACTTTTTTTTAGAACAGGATTTCAAGCAACTAATGAATTGACTAATGAATGAATAAACTTGTTAATTAATATTTTGGAATTTTCTGGAGCTAATTATTTAATATCGAATTAACAAAACATAAGATATATACATGCGGAGGAAGGGTAGATCCCCTTTAAATCCACCTTGTTTTTATTCCATACGTGCTTTTACGTTTTGTCTGTTTCAAGGAATTCCCCCCTCCCCGTACTCTCAAAATCATGCATTTAACTATTGAAGTTTTATGATGTGAATTTT
The DNA here is from genome assembly GCF_032884065.1 of Artemia franciscana. NCBI lineage: Eukaryota > Metazoa > Arthropoda > Branchiopoda > Anostraca > Artemiidae > Artemia > Artemia franciscana. The sequence goes on from NC_088882.1 coordinate 4,614,129, forward strand.
TAGACTTAGATTTATTTAGACATACACTCCAACACAAGGCTAATAATTAAATATATATAAAAGAAATTATACATATATAATATTTCACTATGAACTAGCTTAAATGACCATTTTGGTAACAATAGTCGCTAATATTGTACTAAACTGCCATTTTTTTTTTCAATCTGTATTCCCTATCATCTCAAATCACCGTATGTGAAAAATATTATTTAAGATGAAAGCTATTATTCAGCTCTAGAACATTGTTTAGCCGAAAGAAAGACTTCTAAGTATTTCAAAAAACAGGCCCAAAACCACTCCTAAAGAAACATATACAATCGGAATTCCTGGAATTAAAAACTCTTATGCAGAGAGTTACAGCTCTTTAATTTGAAATTTCAAGACAGCCACATTACGTTTCGGTAATAGTGGCTTCTTTTTCTTCTCGTTTTTTATCACTAACCTGTGCATTTTGGTAGATTAGAGGGTTTTTAGATAAACAATTTCTTGTCCAAGTGCTTTGTATAAACACAGACTGATATTGCTGGGACTAAGTTCCATACAACAGCAAAAGCGGTAATTCCAGTGTCATTATATGTTTTTCACCAGGACTCATCCTGGATAGTCTATTCCTCAATCTGGGCGGCATTTTCTTGATCTACTACACACCAGAGTGTGATAGTATCAGGGACGGATCAAGATAGAGGTCCCCTTCTGAACATTTGACATGGAACAATGCTTTCCAGTCCTGGATGTTAAGGCAAATCCCAGGATCGCCTCTTACTCAATTGGACTGTCTGTCTTGAGCTTTTTCTACAACTAGCGTTGACTTGATGCCTTCCATTTTAAATTCAGGAATCAACGGATTCGGAACAGTACATCAGTTGTGGGCATCAACTTCTTGGGTTGGTTGCAGTTTATTTTTGTCGAGATTCTATAGGATTTTGTGTGAATTTGTCCATCAGAAAATACTAGTGCAGACACCCTCGTAATGGCACTACCGTTATTTAATATTTCCATATCTGCATCAAACATAGTGGGTACTATGAAGTCTTGCTATCATTATCCTGATTGTTTGTAGGGTGGTATTTGTGTATAATAAAGGAATATGTATTCTTCTTCTTCTAGTGTTGGACAACGACAACTAGTATGTCTAGCTCGTGCGCTATTGCGGAAAACAAAAGTTCTTATACTTGATGAGGCAACGGCTGCTGTTGACTTGGAAACAGATGACTTGATTCAGGCAACCATAAGAAAAGAGTTTAGTGATTGTACAGTAATCACCATTGCGTATAGATTGAATACCATCATGGATAGCACCAGGTAAATCATATGAATTTATGATAATTATGAATTATGACATTGATCATTATGACATTGATGTATTTGATAATTATGAAATATGAATTATGATAATATGATGAATTTATGATCATATATAAATATGATAGCACCAGGTAAATCATATGAATTTATGATAATTATGAATTATGAAGTATGACATTGATAATTATGACATATGAATTATGAATTATGATATATTTGATAATTATGACATATGAATTATGATAATATGATGAATTTATGATCATATATAAATATGATAGCACCAGATAAATCATATGCAGGGAAATGATTATACTTGTATATGTACTCCACTCTGTTTTCTATAGTCTATTACTAGACAAAACTAGATCATGTTTTATGGTAGTACGGATGAAACAGATTCAAATAAAACGAATAACCGCGTCAAGCGTATATGTCTTATTTTAAGGGATGATGATAGACACAATTAGAGAAAAATTGATTGCCCCCCCCCCCATCTACAGTATGTCTTTACCCATAGACTAGTGTATAGAATCTTATTAAACAGGTTGTTATTTGTGTGTGACTTTACCGAGTGAATCATACGTTCTTTTACTATTTTTATTTTCGCTGACGGCTTTCTTTTTACTTAACATAGACAAATATGCAAAGGCGTATTGGAACCCGTGTATTTAGCGAGAATTAAATCATTTTTTTCTTTTTAACGAGTCGATTTTCCCCATGTAGTTTCCGTATTTAGGCGTTTATCGGAGCCCCTAACCTTCCCCTGTAAAATCCTGCTTGGGTGTCTCATGTGGCATCAATGTATTTTAGATTGGTTCTTTTTAGCTCTTTTTCCTTTCTGCTCTTCTTTGTTACACTAGTATGTGCCATGCATACTATCTAGTATGTGCTTAGAATCCTCGTCAAAGCATTAGGTACCACGTCTAACCCTTACAAAGGTTGGAAATTAAGATTTTACGGACCTTTGCAACAGCCTTTACACACCGGTTACAGGGTGCTTCAAATGTAAAGTAGGGCTTCAAGTAATAATTTTCTTTCAAATTCGTTTTTATTTTATTTATTTTTTTTTTAAGTTTTTTTTTGATTTTGCCTAACAAAAACTACCAACCAATAATTACTAATAATTTTGATATTATCCACGGAAATGAGATATATTTATCACTAAAGGGAATATTTTATCACTTCAAGGTCATTTTAACATTAGATCCCTTGAATAATCGTTACCAAAAACAGTCTATATGCTGTTCTAAAAACAGTTATTTGATTATTTTTAGTCTTTTTTTTTGGCCTAGCACTTTCAGGAGTCTTTGACTAATAGATTGCATGGGGAGATATTTTGGATTCCCCTTTTCTTAGGCTTTCAGATTTTAGGAGAGTGAGTCAGCTTTTAAAGCTTTTGAAATACGCCATAAGAATCTTAAATGGAACCTTTTTTTTAGGGTTATGGTGTTAGACAAAGGTCAAATAATAGAATTTGATTCTCCATCAGTGCTTCTAGCCAACAAATCTTCCATTTTCTATGGTATGGCCAAAGACGCAAATCTGGTACAATGAAGTTAAAACAAATATACAATAGAAATTTTATCAAACTTGTATGACTAGTGATTAATTGATATAATTTCATTTTTTCTTAAATATAGTTCACTTTTGTAAATTTTCTTTGCCAGCTTTAGTTTGATATTATAATATTCCCTACTAAAGGGTATACTTGATTGTTATTGAAGCTTGTGTAAAGACGAACTCATTGTGGCATTTACATCATATTTTAAAGCTTAACCTGCATGGTGTTGAGGCGTTTTTTTCAAGATGAAAGGAAGATGGGCTGACAACCTGGGATTTGAACCGTGAATCTGAACCTTTGAACCGCGAATTTGAACCACGTGATCCTAGAAAATACCAATTCCCCACTGAGCTATAATTGATATTTTGTGGCACAAGGTGGCAGAGACGCTACTTTGCCGTGAGGCGATTTGTTTTAATGCTTTAAAAATTGTTATTTGCCGATAATGTATCTGGTTTATTCATGTAATCATCAGGCTAATTTATTTGTTTATTTATTTATTTATTCATCCAACAGAATATTCTAGAATATTTAACAAAAATCAATGGTAAACTTATGCTTGACAACATACATCACTGTAAAAAGAGGTATTAACTTACTCAATCTTAAAATTAGGAACGGTACAAGCAGTGACACATCTATCAGGTAATGAGTTCCAAAGTTTTAATGATCTATTTACAAAAGGCATCTCACCTACTTTGGATTTTTGTGCTGGGGGGGGGGGTAAAATTTCAATGTATTTTGCCTTGTAGATTTATAATGGCTTCTTTGAAAAAAAAAATTATGTCCAAATTAACAGTGCCAAATACAATACCGTGGACTCTGAGAAGATCAGAGCGCTTCCGACGGAAGTGAAGACTCGGCAATCCTAATGCCTCTAAACGTTTTGAATATGACAAACGCCTTAGGTAGGGAATTAGCTTTGTAGCAGATCTTTGTACTGATTCAATTTTCTTCCTCTTCCTATCATCTTTATTTATAGGGTAGCATACTGGAGAGCAATATCCAAGGGTAGGGTGAACCTTTGACTTGTACAGTTTAAAAAAATGATCACATTAAACTTCAAAAATACTCATCTTATTATCGACAATGTAAGTTCTTCTTTACCCGAGACAATCCTCGTATGCTCTTAAAACTTTAATAACGGATAAAATAGTATGCCAAGATCGCGGATAATATTCACCCCAGATACCTTGGTGCTTCCAATCAAATAATGAGAACACGAATTTCCAACCAACTTTCTACGGAGACAATTTATGACAGCACGCTTTGAAGTGTTTAAAACCATATAGTTTACTCTGCACCATTCACATATAAGTATGGAGCTCACTGCAGCATTCACAACATACTTTAGGGAAGTTTTCTTATTGGGGGCTCAGAGCCTGGGGGCTATAGGATTTTGAATGGAAGAAAATCGATTAGCACTGTTAAGAGTTTCAACCCCAAAAGTGCAAAAAAGAGTTGAATCGATTGTCAAGAAGGGTTTTTAAACCTTTTGCTTTGGATTTAAAACCCTTATGGTTTGAATTTTACGTATCTTGACTTTTTGGATAAAAACTGATGTCTGGTCGCAACAAACGACAGAAAACACCACTTTATTTTGGTGCCAATTATCTTGCTTCTTAAAAAAGGCTGTGCTCACTCTGTTTCAAACGTTTCCTCTCCTTAGATTCAATGACAAATTGTGCATCCATTGCTAAAGAGTCATTTTTTATGATGTTTAAGATTGAGTGGTTCTTGTTCCCCCGCACAGTAATTTCTACCTCTGTTATTCCAAAGTTTTCTGTCTTCGTTTAAGTTTCGTTTTGATTCTCTTCAATTCAGTCTGATTGTAAATCGAAATTTTTACCTCTTTTTCGAAATTGGTATTATTTATTTTTTTGCAATTAAGATCAATCGAAAAAATAGTTGCCGTTCCTGAAAAGCCTTCAAATAACAATATCTTTTCACTTGGCAGTTTCTTTTTCCACGAAGGATCATTCATTTTGGGCTACTATGGGTCATGGTTTGCTCTTTACGAGATTGCAGCTAGTACTTCAACCATGATTGGGGTCCATTTTTGGCATTTGATCATGGTTGTAGTTAAGACTGCAACATAGCAGAATTTCTTTAATGGTGCATTCCCTCTTTTTCAAAAAATATTTTAATTTTCAAATAATCAGGGTTTCTGATAAAATCACTCCACATATTTCGTTATAAGTAAAACTAATTTTTTTGATTGATTTATTATGTTCAATATTTCTTTTTAATGTAATTTGCGCATTCTAGTAAAAAGTTGTCAACGGCTGATAACGCCAGTTATCTTGCTAGCAATGCTTACAGCTAAATATACCCCTGCCCCCTTCTGACACCAAATTTTATTCACCTAATGACATTTTATTTACCTAATGAAAATAGCGTGAGGCTGTTCGAGAAAAAAGATGCAATCTTCAAAGCCAAATTGGACGACTGGAAAAACATTCTAATAACTTGAAGATACCCTGGTTTTGTGGCATACATGCACCAAATATCCAAGCCCACGCATGAATTAGAACCAGCGTTTTCAACGCTTTGAAATAAACCGTAACAGTTTACCGACGAAAATTACAACGCTAAAGGTTGATTTTTTATTATTGGCACCATCTGAACAGCAGGTTTAGAATTTGCCACTAAAAAAAGAAAAACTCTGATAAAATAAAACTTAAATAGAAATGAGTCAAAAAGGAGCAAGTAAAACCAAAATATACAGGAAAATTTGTGTTGTACTAAAAAATTTTAAATAAACCCCGTTGTACTAAGACCTGTAATTTGTTCCTGAGCATAGTGAGTCTTAGTGCAGTACAAGATATAATCAAACAGTTCGTGGTAACGAACTGTAGTAAGGAGCGACCCGGCTCAATAGTAACCAAAACTCTAAAAAATGGAATTTTGACACCAATAGCTATATCAAAAGAATTGCATTTTAATGCTGGTTTTACATATATAAGTTTCATCAAGTTTAGTTTTACTCATCAAAAGTTACGAGCCTGAGAAAATTTGCGTTATTTTAGAAAATAGGGGGAAACACCCCCTAAAAGTCATAGAATCTTAACAAAAATCACACCATCAGATTCAGCGTATCAGAGAACCCTATTGTAGAAGTTTCGAGCTCCTATCTACAAAAATGTGGAATTTTGCATTTTTTGCCAGAAGGCAGATCACGGATGCGTGTTTATTTGTTTTTTTTTTGTTTTTTTTTTCCAGGGGTGATCGTATCGACCCAGTTGTCCTAGAATGTTGCAAGAGGGCTCATTCTAACGGAAATGAAAAGTTCTAGTGCCCTTTTTAAGTGACCAAAAAAATTGGAGGGCACCTAGGCCCCCTCCCACGCTAATTATTTTCCCAAAGTCAACGGATCAAAATTCTGAGATAGCCATTTTATTCAGCGTAGTCGAAAAACCTTATAACTATGTCTTTGGGGACGACTTACTCCCCCACAGTCCCCGTGGGAGGGGCAACAAGTTACAAACTTTGACCTGTGCTTACATATAGTAATGGTTATTGGGAAGTATACAGGCGTTTTCAGGAGGATTTTTTTGGTTTGGGGGAGGGGTTGAGAAGAGGGGGATATGCTTGGGGAACTTTCCATCGAGAATTTGTCATGGGAAAAGAAAACTTCCATGAAGGGAGAGGAGGATTTACTAGCATTATTTAAAAAATAAAATAAAAAATAAATGTGAAAAAGCTTTTTCAGCTGGAAGTAAGGAACAGCAATAAAACTTAAAACAAACAGAAATTATTACCCATATAAGGGGCTCACCTCCTTATGATACCTAGCTCTTTACGCTAAAGTATTTTTAGTAATTTCAACTATTTATTCTACGGCTTTTGTGATTCAGGGGTCATTCTTAATGAATTGGGATAAAATTTAAGCTTTAGCGTAAAGAGCGAGGTACTGACGATGGGGCGAATCCCCTCATATATGTAATAAAAACATGAGAATACAAAAGTTCTTTACCTAAGCTAATTTATAAGCTACGTAAATCTTTTACCAATAAAAAGATTCGTAAAAAATTAAAAATTCCTTTATAGAAAATTTACCCCTGCTAAAATCCCTCCCCCTATCTTTATAGTTAAATAAGGATCAATCTTATCGAGTATTTACATTTGATTTTTTTTTTTTTTTTTTTTTTTTTTTTTTTTTTTTTTTTTTGCAGTCCAAAATTTATAAGAGCTTTTTGCGTTCCAAGGGTGAATAAAAATGCAGAACGTGTATATATTACAAGATAAAAAAATACTGTATTGTTTAAGCAGTATTTGATAAATCAGTTTTGTAATTCAAAATCGCCCCCGTCTTCCTTTGTTTGAACAGGAAATGCTAATTTCCATCCATGTATAGCAATGACCATCTGTTTTATATGCACTTGCTTAAACATCACCAAAGTACACAATTGGCTTATTTTTTAAATGCACTAAATGATTCAACATCATGACGTCCAATATTGATAACTTTTACTATAAATTTTGCATCTTTTCATTTTTCAATGCTGTTCTGTCTAATATTATTATTGTGCTATCGTACTGGCTGTGTTTTTGGCTTAATAGTTTGTCAGTATGATAATAATTCTTGCTATTACATATTAAATAAAAAAAAACGAGTTTTGTTATCTGAAAGTAAGGAGCGACATTAACTCTTAAAGCGAACAGAAATTACTTCGTATATGAAAGGGGCTGCTTCCTCATCAACGTCCCGCACTTTGCGCTAAGTTTTTACTCTTTCTCTCAACTTTTTTTTTAAAGAGTAAAAAAAACCTTAGCGTAAGGAGCGAGGCGTTAATGAGCAAGCAGCCCCTTTCATATACGAAGTAATTTCTGTTCTTTTTAAGTTTTAATGTCGCTCCTTACTTTCAGTTAAAAAAAACTTGTTTTTTTTTAATTTAATTTCTGAACGTTTTTGAATCAATGCATGTTTTGATTTTGGCTCTTCCCAGAGGAATAATTAATACGAAACTTGCATATTTCTTTTTTTTTGGCTAAATGGCTTTCTCATAATTTTGATCGAATGATTTTGAGAACAAAAGAGCGGGGGAGGGAGCTTAGTTGCCCTCTGATTATTTGGTTAATTAAAAAGGCAACTAGAACTTTTAATTTTTTACGAATCTTTTTATTAGTAAAAGATATACGTAACTTATAAATTAGCTTAAATAAAGAACTTTTGAGTTCTCATGTTTTTATTACATATATGAGGGGGTTCACCCCCTCGTCAGTACCTCGCTCTTTACACTAAAGCTTAAATTTTTTCTCAATTCATTAAGAATGACCCCTGAACCATAAAAGCCTCGTTTTAAGTTTTAATGCTGCTCCTTACTTCCAGCTAAAACAAGTTTCATATTTATTTTTTCATTGTTTTTTTTTTAATAATGCTGATAAATCCTGCGCTCCCTTCATGGAAATTTTCTTCCACCATGACAAAATCCTCGAAGGAAAATTCCCATCGAGAAGAGTCACCCTCCTCTCAACCCCTCCCCCAACCAAAAAATACTCCTGTAAACGCCTGTACACTTCCCAGTAACCATTACTATATGTAAGCAGTGATCAAAGTTTGTAACTTGTAGCCCCTCCCACGGGAACTGTGGGAGAGTAAGTCCTCCCTAAAGACATAGTTATAAGGTGTTTCGACTACGTTGAATAAAATGGCTGTCTCAGAATTTTGATCCGTTGACTTTGGGAAGATAATTAGAGTGGGAGGGGGCCTAGGTGCCCTTCAATTTTTTTGGTCACTTAAAAAGGGCAATATGACTTTTCATTTCTGTTAGAATGAGCCCTCTCGCAACATTCTAGGACAACTGGGTCGATACGATCACCCCTGGGAAAAAACAAATAAACACGCATCCGTGATATGCCTTCTGGCAAAAAAAAAATATATATATAATTCCATATTTTTGTAGATAGGAGCTTGAAACTTCTACAGCAGGGTTCTCTGATACACTGAATCTAATGGTGTGATTCGTTAAGATTCTATGACTTTTAGGGGGTGTTTCCCCCTATTTTCTAAAATAGCACAAATAATCTCAGGCTCGTAACTTTTGATGGGTAAGAATAAACTTGAAGAAACTTATATATTTAAAATCAGCATTAAAATGCCATTCTTTTGATGTTGCTATTGGTATCAAAATTCCATTTTTTAGAGTTTTGGTTACTATTGAGCCGGGTCGCTCCTTACTATAGTTCATTACTACGAACTGCTTGAAACGTGAAAATCCTTGGCGTCTTGTCACTATATGTCCGAAAATTTGTGCTGATTCGATCCTAGATCTATAGCAACTTGGTTTAAATTAGGTAACTTAAAAAAAACCTTTAATTTGATGGTTAGCTTTGAAAGAGGAAAAATCTCCTCAGAAATACATCGATAAAGACATTTGCAGGAATAACCTCTAGTACAAGGTGCAATTTTTGCCTCCATTTAAAACTTAGATGAATGAAAAACTTCAAAGGTAAGATGTGAGGATACATGTGAGTATAATTTCTTCTATTTCTAAATCATGTACATGATCCATAAACATATAAATCCAATAATGTATATTTTTTGTTATTGTGTCTAATAAGAAGAGAAAAGTGAGAATATAATGTTACTAATTCAAAGCTTTTTTGAATTGGCTGTTCTCTTTTTCGTGGGATTTTATTTATTTTTTGGAAGTGATAATTGTAGCTAAAAAGGTGGTGTAAATGTTTAAGGAAAACAACTGAATAACAAAAAAAAATCCTCGATACGTTCTCAACAGTGGCCTATAGAAACCAGGGTATGGCCCAATCGTAATATCATTTTCCAAATATCTGTGTGAAATAAAAATGTGGGCCCTGTAACCTTCCGTTGTTAGGTGGAATGCAAGGAGAAATTGTGCAGTATAAAAAACATTCTTCTTCTTCTAGTGCTGGACAGGGGCAACTGGTTTGTCTGGCTCGTGCACTATTGCGGAAAGCAAAAGTTCTTATACGTAAAAAAAGAGTTTAGTGATTGTATAGTAATCACTATTGCACATAGATTGAATACCATCATGGATGGCACCAGGTAGATTATCCGAATTAATATTTATTTCGTAATTTCTGTTGAAGTTTAATATCTGTTTTTTTTTCTTTTGAAGTTAAATATAATTTTTTTTTATTGACGTTGAATATCTGTTTTTTTTTTAATATATTCTCTAAGGCCAACCTGACTTTTTTTGAATTTAAAAAAGAGGGAATAGTTGTGGGAAAAGTGGAAATCATGGCCAATTGTAGAAAAAAGCCAAGACAGATTGTTGAATTAAGTGGGCAGCCCAGTCAAGGGTTAATTTTATGCCTTTGATTGCCGTTGTTACTGTCTGCCATTTATGCTACACCTTTCCGTGCATGTGTGTCCCTTCACAAATGCCAAACTAGAGTCGTACCTGTTGGAGGTTCTCGCTGGGGAACAGACGCAGGTTGACTACGGGTTAAATTACTTGAAAATTTTCCTCTCATGGCTATCACTCGACAACGCTGAACTAGAGTCAACCCTCTCATGCTAATTCACGGTGGGTTGGGTTCAACCTGTTGGAGGTTCTCTCTCAGGTTAAATCACGGTCGCAGAAAGGGGGAAGCAGCATATTGACAAATTTGGCAATCATATTTACAACTGATTACCCCGCCAAAGAAATGACTATGAATGGAAATAACGAGTCCAATTCAAGGGCCTCCTGCATTCTGCCTCGACTCTTATGCAAGTGAACTTGCATTTATAAGCCAAGGGATTTGGGCCAGAAACAAAAATTTCAACTGTCTACAATCTCTTTTTGTAGTCATCTCGACTACAAAAAGTCGAGTAGACATGGGCTAGATGGGAACAATCACCTGACGATGTCAGATGATTGATTTTTCTAACGATAATTTCGACAGGACCTGTGCCTGTCATCATCAGATTAAATTCAAATTTCTTGCCAAAAACTAAAATTACTAAATAAATAAAACTAAAAACACTGAACACTACTAATCATGAGCCGAACCTGGAATTATTGTTGTGCCATGGCCCGAATTTTGGTAGAGGCATTGATGGCTGCTGTCCTAGTAGATCTTAAAAAGGTTGGGCCTTTAGGAGAGGGGGGAAGTTTTTTGTGAGTTTTCAATTTATGGGTGATGGGTTCCCAAATTTCGCTAATGTGAAACTCATCATTGTCTTTATAAATGGCTGGTTTATTTTTAGCAATTTCCAAAGCTTCTCTGATTTTCTGCTTTAAGAGTTGGGGGACAATAGCATTAAGTGGGGCTTGGTCTAAATTAATGAAGTATAGTATCTCTTTGTTTCTATTGGAATTTAATATGTTTTTTTCATTGAAGTTTAGTATACTTTTTTTATTGAATTATTTACGCTTGGATTCAGTTTTTCCAAATAAAGTGTTCAATGAAGCAAATTACTGTAGGCTACACTCTAATTTCTATTTAAGTTTATGTTGAGAGTGAAAGTTAACACAAAATGGTTTCAACATTACACCATTCCTCCTAAAAGCACTACAAAAATGGCGAAAAAAATTTGTAGTCCGTGGTATTTCCTGGATGGCCTATCAAACAGTTCGTGGTAACGAACTGTAGTAAGGAGCGACCCGGCTCAATAGTAACCAAAACTCTAAAAAATGGAATTTTGATACCAATAGCTATATCAAAAGAGTCGCATTTTAATGCTGATTTTAAATATATAAGTTTCATCAAGTTTAGTCTTACCCATCAAAAGTTACGAGCCTGAGAAAATTTGCGTTATTTTAGAAAATAGGGGGAAACACCCTCTAAAAGTCATAGAATCTTAACGAAAATCACACCATCAGATTCAGCGTATCAGAGAACCCTATTGTAGAAGTTTCAAGCTCCTATCTACAAAAATGTGGAATTTTGTATTTTTTGCCAGAAGGCAGATCACGGATGCGTGTTTATTTGTTTTTTTGTTTTTTTGTTTTTTTTTGTTTTGTTTTTGTTTTTTTTTTCCCAGGGGTGATCGTATCTACCCAGTTGTCCTAGAATGTTGCAAGAGGGCTCATTCTAACGGAAATGAAAAGTTCTAGTGCCCTTTTTAAGTGACCAAAAAATTTGAGGGCACCTAGGCCCCCTCCCACGCTAATTATTTTCCCAAAGTCAACGGATTCTGAGATAGCCATTTTATTCAGCGTAGTCGAAAAACCTTATAACTATGTCTTTGGGGACGACTTACTCCCCCACAGTCCCCGTGGGAGGGGCAACAAGTTACAAACTTTGACCTGTGCTTACATATAGTAATGGTTATTGGGAAGTATACAGGCGTTTTCAGGAGGATTTTTTTGGTTGGGGGGAGGGGTTGAGAAGAGGGGGATATGCTGGGGGAACTTTCGATCGAGAATTTGTCATGGGAAAAGAAAACTTCCATGAAGGGAGAGCAGGATTTAGCAGGATTTACTATGATACCAATTTAAAAAAAAAAATAAAAAATAAATGTGAAAAAGCTTTTTCAGCTGGAAGTAAGGAACAGCAATAAAACTTAAAACAAACAGAAATTATTACCCATATAAGGGGCTCACCTCCTTATGATACCTAGCTCTTTACGCTAAAGTATTTTTAGTAATTTCAACTATTTATTCTACGGCTTTTGTGATTCAGGGGTCATTCTTAATGAATTGGGATAAAATTTAAGCTTTAGTGTAAAGAGCGAGGTACTGACGATGGGGCGAATCCCCTCATATATGTAATAAAAACATGAGAATACAAAAGTTCTTTACGTAGGCTAATTTATAAGCTACGTAAATCTTTTACCAATAAAAAGATTCGTAAAAAATTAAAAGTTCTAGTTGCCTTTTTAATTAACCAAAAAATTGGAGGGCAACTAGGCGTTTTCTGTGCGTTTTAAGTTTTGATGTCACTCCTTACTTTCAGTTGAAAAAACTTGTTTTTTTGTATTTAATTAATAGAAGGAACTATACTACATTTTATGTTAGGGCTGATGAAGCAATTTGAATAACTAAATGACTAATCAGGCCCGTATACAGGCATTCTTTTCCTTGGGGGGGGTGTAATAAAATAACTAAATTTTATTAGGTTATTCGAATAAGTGCCCAGTGGCTCTTTCTGGCCACTGTTTTCTTTCCCCTATATTTTTTCTGCTACTTTTTGTCACATTATATATTTAAAATTCTCAACAAAGCTGTAGTTGTCGCATCAACCCCTTATAAGGGTTAGAATAAAAAAATGCATTCCTTTGCAACAACTAATATAAAGCTGATACACACTGCTACAAATACATTTATTTGTATATAATTTATTTATTTGTATATAATTTATTTTTATTTTTATATATATTTATATATATATTTTATTTTTATTTTTATATGATTTATTTATATAGGGTTTATTTTTATACATATTTATTTGTATATAAGTACTAATAGAAAAATATTTTTTTTATTAGATACTTTAATCGTTATTGAACTGAGTTCCATGTAATCCAATCCTTCAGAATTTAGATAATTTTTATTCCATTTCTTTTTTCAGAATTATTGAAGATTTAACGATTTTTGCAGTCTTTCCTATTTCCTTTGGCTGGTCTTTTCGCTTTCCTTTCGAGTCTTTCCGCTTTCCTTTGAAGGTTTAACGATTTTTGTACTCTTTCCTCCTTCCTTTGGCTGGTCTTTCGGCTTTCCTTTAGGGTCTTTCCTTTGGCTGTAAATTTTTTTATTGATGAAAAAATTTTGTCAACATTCCCTCAAAAAATTTTCTAAGGAAGAAAAGTGGATATTAGCAAGGCCGTAAAATTTTTAAAGATTAGGGCTATTGCTCAACTGTAGTTCACTCCATCCTACGATGGACACCCGTGGACCAAATGTTAATTTTTTACCCTTGGTTTATCTTTTTTTTTTCATTGAGTCATTGAAAGTGCATTCTTCTCTGATGACAGAAAATAGCCCTGAAACTGCATCATAATAATTGACATCCAACTGTATAAGGAAACAAACGACGCTTTAATTTCTTCCCATCACCAGGGTAATTGATTTTCTAAATTTCAATGCATTATTGATTGCACCTGCTCAACTTTTTTCAAATGTTAAAAAGAGAGAGAGAGAGGGGGAGAGGGAGAGAGAGATAAACGGATTTTTATTTATTGGAGTCCCCTTTTTTAGGTTTTCAGATCTTAGGAAAGTGAATCAGCTTTGGAATTGAAAGTGGTGAAATCGTTGTTTTAGTTTTTTTGCAGAATTATGGTGTTAACCAAAGGTCAAATAATAGAATTTGATTCTCCATCAGTCCTTCTAGCCGACAAATCTTTCACCTTCTATGGTATGGCCAAAGACGCAAATCTTGTACAACGAAGTTAAAACAAATTAACTATATAAATTTTATCAAACTTTTATGACTAGTGATTAATTGATGTATGTTTCATTTTTCTTAAATATAGCTTGCTTTTTGTAAACTTATCTTAACTCTTTAATAACTATTATAGTCTTAGCTATAATATCTAACTATTAAATAAATTTTTAGTTAACGCTCATTTTGAATGTTCTTTTTTTCTACGCTTACTTATTTAAGTTACAAATAACAAGCCTGCATATAAAATTTTTAATTTCATATTAAATGCTTTTTTACTAAAGGGTATGCTTGCTTCTTTTAAGTTTAAACATCAGCAAGTCGGAGAAAACATATTTAAACTGATTCTTGGTGATGTTATAAGATGAATGTGGCTTCCTTGGACACATTCTGCTCATGGAGTACTCCAGGAGCCCCGAAGAAACTGACGCGTGGGACCTTTCACGTCTCTGGAACCACTTTACGTCCGATATAGCATGATAATTGGTAGAACTTCCTTCAACCAGAACATATTTGCTACTTAGTATCTTCGATTATGGTTTCAGCTGACTTTTAATTATGCTTGAAATAAACTGATACCACCAAACTTATAGTATGTCATTGTTACTGTTGATGATGCTGATAAAACTATAAACGAAAAAAAAAACGGATTCAACTTTTTTCTGGTACTTGTGTATTATTTCATTGTTCTTGTTTTATTTTAAATCTATCTAAAAGAAGTGAGTCTACCAATTTCACTTCTGAAGTTAAAAACACAACTGAACTTATTTGACGTGTATGAGCAAAAAAAAAAAATGTGAAGAGAATCATATCAAATACTTAGTCTTTTGAAATTATTAATTTTGTTATTTCAACAAAGGAGCACAGAATATGGGGTATTTTGCTATTTAAGTTATTTTTATGCATTAAAAAGAAATAAAAAATACCGAAGCTTTTGGTCTTATGGTAATAACTATAAACAGAACGCTTTTTAGCATGAAATTATTCAATCACCTCCTTATGTATTCCTACATTTTACTTAACCGAGCTCCGATCCTTTTTTTTTCGCTTGGATACAGTATCTCCAGATTGGCCATTTATAATTGTTAATTTGGCTATTTCAACAAAGGAACACAGAATGTGAGGTCTTTTCCTATTTAAGTTATTTTTATGTATTAAAAAGAAATTTAAAAAAAAATATCGAAGCTTTGGGTCTTCTGGTTATATCTATAAACAAAACAATTTTTAGCATAAAATTATTCAGTCATCTCCTTATTCATTCCTGCATTTTACTTAACCGAGCTCCGATCCTTTTTTCTAAGCTTGGATACAGTGTTTCCAGATTGGCTATTTTGTAGTCAATTCACCCGAGTAGCTGATTTTGTTATTGTTAGTTTCGTTTTGGGTAATTTCGATGGTGTAGTTAGTTTCGATGGGTGTAGATGGGGACAATTTGAAAATAAGAAGCAACAAAAGGCATCGCATAAAACCTTCCTTATAGTTTTTCTAAGCTGTGGAGGGGGAAGGACAACGACTTCTGCAAGTTTTAATGTAAAAGAGAAAACTAATGCTTATGTTCAAAGTGTACTTCGAATTTTGTTGGTATTAAATTTTATCCTAAAGTAGTTTCATAAACTACAACTCTATATTTTAAGGTGTAACTATCCATCAGATCATCCTGGAACTTTTCTTCAATGATGAAAGAGAAAAAGAACCAAAAATAGTAAGTAAAGAAAAAGCGAAAAATTCATAGACAGCATCGACGATTATTTTTTAACAAGAAAGATCATATTTTTCCGCTGCACAACCAGTGGCAGTTTTTTCTTTTTTTTTTTATCCCAATTCAAGCTATTTAAAAGCAAGTGAGTATTTCTTTTAAGATTTTTTTACAATATTTGGCATTGATGTAAAATAACTTTATTTATACATCAAAGATTTACCAACCAACCAGTAAATTTGATTTTGAGAACATTAGCAAAAATGCAAGGTAAAATTATGATCAATTATATATGAAGCCTTTTCTATTCTGGGAATCTATTATTCTATTATTAATTTTTCTAATGTTATTATTTTAACATTAAAATTATAATGCTGTAATATTACTTCCTCTTCCACTATTTCTTATTGTCGCAAAGGCTCGTTACGTTCTCGATGCTCATGGATTTACACAGCATGGTAACGCTGTGTTATCTCTTTGTGCCATTAGAGGTTCATAGCTTGCTAGGTTTTCAAAATATATGGATTTATCCCGGTTTGTTTCGTGTTCATTAGGATAAATTAGCTAGCATACTTTATATTGTCAGGATTCAATCCAAGTATTAGGTTTCAACTGAAATCGAAAAATCCGAACTTTTATTGAATTTTCATGGTTTACAAAAATAGCATGTAAATACTCTATGTTATAAAGCTTCTATTTCGGTCGTCAGTAGGTTAGCATCTTTCGCCATGCCAAAAAACATTGATGAAGGGTTGTTTAGAAGATTGGCAGGGGAATCGACCTCCTTCAACTCTCCTTTATCAAGTACCATAACTCTGTAAAACAAAATTCTTAAATTAGCTGAGAATGTAATGATTCCTTTTAAGGAAGACAGAACTAGCAAAGGTTGCAGAAGAAAAAGAACATATAGAGACTTGCAATAAATTCATTCATATTTAGCGGTTCTTTGAATTAAAACATATTACGTTTAAAACATGTTAAAAACATATGATATTACGGAAAATATTATTGGTTCATTAGCCTTATTTTAAAATTGATATAAATACAGCATTCACAGTGGTGGAATGCTCCCCATAAGCATGACGAAAACAAATTCTTAAGAAACATTGGCCAGCAATTACATAAAAAAAGAAAACGATGAAAAATCGTTTTAAAGGCCAAAAGAAAATACTTAGGAAACACACAAAGCGAATATTTTGAGAGAACAACTGCGCGCACAAAATAATATAATCAAGGAAAATGCCGAAGAAAAAACCGAAAAACGAACGCCGAGAATCAAGAAATCCAATGAAAAAAAAACAGCCAAAAAATTAAAAGATAGATAAAATTCAATAAAAGGCCAAAAATTATAATATGAGAATCATAATAAAATATTATCAAATAGAATAAATGTAAGTGTATAAATGTAAGAATAAATTATAATAAAAAATTAAATATAAGAACTAAAATCAAACACCTAAGAACTGTAAAGTGAGTTTACTCACTTTAATCTTATTTTTATTTATCCTATTATTTAGATTATTTTTTCCTCATTTTTAACCGAGGTTGAATTTTTTTTATTTTAACACCTGATAAAAGCAAAGCTTTTTAACTGCATATGAAAGTCTTTTGGTTAAAATTTTAATTTTCACTGTCCTCTCCTTGGTATTTTAAAATATGGCAGCCTAACCAAATCGATGCTTAAGCCTGTCCAGAATTCATGACTAATTTTCAAATTTTCATTAAAATGCTTTTTCACAAGGTGTCTGTCAAATCATAATCTGTGTTGAACCGTGTTTCTTTATTTCTTTCTTTTTTTTACTTGTCTTATGATTTGTATTCTATGATGAAGAGAAGAAAAAATGAACCTGGATTAAAGTAAAAATTAGTCACAATTTTGCATCCTCTTGAAAACACATATCGGCAAGATATTTTATAGTATTGCGTCAGTATAAGGAATTTTGGAGCAAAAATTTAGAGGCTCCCTGGTAGTAAAACTACAAAAACTCGTAGCTCCTGATTAGGAAAGTTTCCCTAATAAATGTGAGCAGCCTGTGGAAACATTTCTTTTCAGAAGTTTATAACACCATCTCTTTTGGAAAAGAAACAAGGAATTTTTAAGCGTATGATTGAAGAGGAACAAAGAGAACACATCAAAGGGAAAAGCGATGATATTCCAATGTGACAATTTTCAATAATAATAATAATATAAAACTATTACAATTACATAATTATTATATCAATAGATAATTATCCGGGGATAAATAAAAATCCTACCGATTGCTATCCATGATAGTGTTCAATCTGTGCGCTATTGTGAGTACAGTAGAATTCACAAATTCTTTTCTTATTGTTGCTTGTATAAGATCATCCGTTTCCAAGTCAACTGCAGCAGTGGCCTCGTCTAGTATGAGGATTTTCGTTTTTCTAAGTAATGCTCTTGCTAAACATATCATATGTATAAACATATCATAAACATATGTATAAGAGAGTTAAATAAGCAGTTGTAATTTCCTCATTGATCGTGCCCTAAATATTTGCTCCCATTCATATATAAATGCAGAAATGAATTTTATCAGAGATATTCTTTTTGGTAATGGATACCCCATTCCTTTTGTAAATAAAATAATTAGCCGTAGAATAAAAAGACATTCTTGTAAAATCGAAGAAGATACTTCACAATGTGAGGCTATTGATAAGCCCTCAAATATTGTCTATCTTCCGTATATCCCAAAGATTACAACAAAATTAAAAAATATTTGCACAAAAAATAATCTGTACGTAGTTTTTACTAATAATTTTAAAATCATCAATCTCTTAAATTCGGGTAAAGATAAGACCCCAGTTACTCGCCAAAGAGGGGTCTATCAAATACCCTGTGATTGCAGAAAATACTATGTTGGCAGGACCCATCAGAATCTAGACAAAAGGTTACAACAGCATAAAAATGACATAGACAAGGCCTTAATTTCAAATGGTTCCAACAATTCCTTTGATTCTGCTCTAGGTTGGCATATATTTAATAATCCGTCGCACATGATACTTTTTGAAAACTCTTCACTCATTAGTAATGATTTGGGAATAAAACAGGTGGTTCGAGAATCAATTGAAATTAATCTCAAAATAAATAAAAATATTTCTTTGAACAGGGACTTGGGGGAATACTCACTAAATTCTTTATACTCAAATTTAATTAAAAATGATCTAACAAAATATTTTACTAAACCAATTTATAATAGTACTGAACCAACTACGAAAAGGCCTTTGAGACAGGCTGCTAAACAAGCAAGATTAGCTTTAAGAAATTGCATCTAATCATTTTATTCTCTTTAGTTTGAATGAGTTTATATTTCTTCATTTCATTCTTTTCGCCAGTCCTGGTTGAACTTCGCTGAAGTAAGGATGCTAGGGCTATATTTTTAAAAAAAAATTGTTTTAATAAGTGTTTTTATATTCAGTTTTAATTCTCATAATTTGATGTAAGTTCTTTTATATATACATATAGTATTGTATTGTGCTGAAGACGGCCCTTGGACATAGGGCCGAAATATCTACATAAATAATTTCCATTGTCTTGAAAAAACTTTCCCTATTGTTTCTACGTTGTATTTGTTTGCTTTTTTATCTTGTTGATTCATATTATTTATTGAATCAGTCAGTTTATTCGTCATAGAAAGAAATCTACTGTTACAATCACTAACAGATTATTTGGCCGATGAAGAGCGGCTTGTAGGGGGCCTCAACATACAATAATAACAAACAGAATAAATATGACAGATAATTATTTAAAGCAATAAACCAAATCAAAAAAAGCACAAAAAAGAAAACAGAGAAAAAGAAAAAATATCAAGAATAGACACTAAAATACAGTTTTAGCACTAATAAAAAATAAAGAAAAAAAGACAAGATATAGAGAAAGAACAGAAAACAAAGAAGGTCTGGCCATCACTAAACCATTATCGAAAAAAAATTAAGAGTTAGAAGGATAAAACGTAGGAAGGTTCTGAATACAGTTGTAAAAGAAAAGGAGGTGTCATTGAAATATAATCCCGAAGTAAAATCGACAGAAAAACAGGATTTCTGTGGGGTCATCTGTGAACATTTTGGAGTAACAAAGAGCCATAAAGAATAAACTAGCAATGAGGAGTACTTGCGTGATGAGGACAGGGTAAACAGAGACTGGGTACGTGGTAGCAGAATTTCATGGCATGCAAAGCTATGTTTATGTTTTATTTAGAAATTATTTGCTAAGGCTGTATCTGTGCCAAGGGCATCCGAAAGGTAAAACACCATTTTTATAAAATAATGTAACTTGCTATGGAGCAGTTATACCCTTATCATTTAATAGTTCCTATTTTTCCTAAATAAAAACTATTTCTCACGGCATTAAATAAAATAAATTCATGTTCCTGTTTAGCTTATGTCTCAACTTTTTCTCATATAATTCTGAGGGTTTTCCGTTTCAGAAACATCTTAGGGTTATAAAAGGGAGGCTTAATACTTAGGGAGCTTATAAATGAGCTTGTATCAAAGCTTTTAAAGCTAGTAATATTAACATTTCAAACAGGAGAAATAGAAGAAGAGTGAAAGAATAAACAGAAAAAGAAATTGTATTTATATTTTTGTGGAGCCATGTGACATTCTTGCGACAGACAGGAAAATTGATTAGATCGGTTTTTAAGTCATTTAGTTCCGCCAAATGATCATTTTTTTCAATAGCAATTTAATCTTTTGTGGGTGAACTACTTTTTAGATTATCACCTGCAAGGTTGGAAATACAATCATCCATATCCAAGTTTTAAATTCGACTCTATTCAGTACGCTATGGAGGTGTACATACCTGCGGAATTATAGTGAGGTTCAACCTGAGTGAATGTAGTCCAATTTTTGTGATATCAACATCGTCAATTACGATGGTTCCTCCAGCTGGTTCAACGAGCCTGAACAAACAAAGAGTCAGAGATGATTTACCAGCTCCTGTTCTGCCAACAATACCAATCTTAGGAGAAAAATAAAGAAACAAAACAATAAAATGTTGAATATAAAATTAGTTAATAAAAACAAACCAGCAAAAATAATAATACTACTGCTACCAACAACTCAATTTAGAGGCCAACTCACCTACGCACGCTCCTCTTCCATCCCAATCTAGTCAAAGCCTCCCTCTTTACACTCCTATTTTCCATGAATCTTTCCGAAGAGCCCGACAAGGGTGATCTTGGGCAATCTTTCATCCTTCATCCGCAAAACATATCCTAGTCATCTCAAACAATCTCTCATTAGAGCCCTAGAAGGCAAGATTGAGCCACGCTTTTCGTACACTTTACTGTTTGCGATATGACTAGGCCTAGTTTTTCGAGCTTGTCTCCCCGTGGGCCTATGTCATATATATTACATGTATGTGCGATTAATAAATAAATGAACTTGAACTTGAACTTGAACCACACTCGGAGCAGTTGGATAACCCCTTGGTTGAGCTGCTACCGACGAGATTTGTCAGTGGCGCTAATGGGCCAAGGAAGGGTCTTTTCTGCTCTGAGCAAAAATTGTTTGCACCCACAAGACTTTCTCAAACATAATAAAAATACCACACTCGGAGCAGTCGGATAACCCCTTGTTCGAGCTGCAACCTACCCAGGCCCCATAAATATTGTCTAGGCCACAAGTTCATCTGACAGATTGACCATAGCCCACAAATGAAATTTATCAATATGCAGTTGCCGGTAAATTTTAGCCCATTTCTAACTAAAACAAATGAACTGACATCATTTTTATACAATCCTAGTAAGGGCTCATGTAAGATTTGCCCCTCACTCTATCGGACTATTTGTCTTAGCTTTTTCTTCAATTGATCATGGCTAGATGCCCACACCTACTTGATTATAATTCAATAATATTATTTCAAGAAGGGTTCAAGGGACCGCTAGGCCAAAACCGCAACTGACACAACAGCATAATACATTGATTTATTCCAAATTTACTGTTTGAACGAGAAAGACAGACCATTACTAGACACTTTAGAACTCGATTAATGTAGCACACCTTCTTACACTTATCTCAGTCTCATGTTTTATGTTGCCATACTTGCTTGTTTCAATCGTAATATAATATTTCAAAAGTAAAATCTATAATTTCTATAGGAGGAGACTACGAAATCACAGGCTTAATACTCAATAATATTATTTTATCGTATCAAAAAATTATAAGGAAACTCATCCTTTTCATTTTTCATGAAAATGTGGCTGTCTGAGAAAA
The DNA here is from genome assembly GCF_032884065.1 of Artemia franciscana. Classification (NCBI taxonomy): domain Eukaryota; kingdom Metazoa; phylum Arthropoda; class Branchiopoda; order Anostraca; family Artemiidae; genus Artemia; species Artemia franciscana. Next base: position 4,636,220 of record NC_088882.1, read on the forward strand.
ATAATCTGTTTTGGATTAAGAGATGTCAAATTTGAAGCAAAATTTAGCTAGTCAAGAGTCAAAATGTTGAGAAGTGCTGAAAAAATGGCCTTTCAAATGGAGTTTCTAAAGTACTCTACTTTGTACAAGGGTAAGTCCATGTTTATTTATAATTTAAAACTGCTTTGCGGAGAAGTAAGGGTATCGTCTAAAAAAATAATTTAGTTCTTTATTTTTGCATCAAATGTATGTAAGCCGTCTCCCAATCTTATCCGATCACCGTGTCCGATTTGGTCACTCCTGAAAAAAAATACACAAAAAACACATACGTGATTTTGTTTGTGGTAAAAATTTTAAATTCCGCATTTTGGTATATTGGACCTTGAAACTTGAAAATAGGGTTGTTTGATGTGCTGAATATGATGGTGTGATTTCCATTTAGATCACCTGTTTTTGTCGCTTTCCCTCTTTCAGACATAGGTCATATTTTCATTGGCTCGTAACTTTTAATGGTTACCATTATGCTTAATGAGCTTTATATTTTTGAAATCAACTTGAATGTTTGATTCTTTTGTAGTATGTACTACTATCAAATCTTTTGTGTTTTAGGGTTTCAATTACTCTTGAGCCGGGTCACCCGGTACTTACAGCTTGTTGCCACGAACTGTTTGATGCAATGGAGACTGCCAGTATTTTTCAATGTTATCCGCATTTTACTTTTTATTTTTAGGGCTAAAAAATGATTAGTTTGTGTTTAATACTAATACCGTTCTAGTGTTTCTCCTTGTATGACACATATTGACTCGTATTCTGTGACCATTTAATTTTGATTGACATTATACCTAACTCTCTGTTAAATGGTCATCATGTGTAGTTTTGCTTCAGATTAAAAATCACCATTTGCCTTAATAAATGAATTTTCGTTTTATCATTATGACATGAAATTTTAACGGGTATGTACCGACAGTATTTTTTATCATGAAATACAGACACGTTCCGAAACGAAAAATATAAATTCATAAGACACTTGAAACCAGAGTCTACAAAAGCTGTTAAAAAAACAAAACAAAAATACTAGAAAAATTCGGTTGCACACACGAAGAGACAAAGTCAAGGAGTTTTTTTTTTCCTAGAGGCAAATTCAAATCAAAATCTGATCGTTACCATGTTCTAACCTTTAAACTAATTAATGAAAGTAACTGCCTAGCTTTCAGCTGAGAAGTTAGAGATGAACGTTGCCATCAGATAGGCCACGTCCTTTTTTTGTAGCACTGACAATATATAAATATAAATCTACTGCATGGTATCCCTCCTAAAAGGGTGCTTTAGCCAAAAATTAGAAGACAAGAGATGTCAGAGAAACCAGGGGATAACTTTTTTCCTTAGTTCTAACTATAGAAATTCCTTCACATTCCCAGCTTAACTAGTTCATTTCTTGTTATCTATCTAAGAGTAACTCTAAGGGAAATATCCATGCACAGCTTATTTTTGTTTGTTTTCAGGCTTAATATAGTCTTTGTTCTTTTTTTTAAAGTGTCAGAATTTTATTTTAGGGGCTGTTTTATTTTAAGGAGCTTATTTTAAGCATTATCTATCCAGCTTTTTCTTTGTAATTAACTAATACAATGAAACAAAAGATCCCATGATGTTTTCAAAAGCGTGTATTAACTTAATGATTATTTTCGAATAGGATTTAATTAATATTACCATGTTAAGAGTTATCTACTAATGTTAAAGAAACGTGTATGTGTTATGTTCAATAAAATTTGAATTTAAGAAATGTAGACCAATTTTATAATATTACTTTTATGAAAGGGGCCGTTGATAAGCTCTAATTTCTTTAAAAATAAAGGAATTATGAAATCAAGAGGTACTTGTAATACTATTCCTTTATCTGTGCCATAAAACATGGCAAATAAAACAAGAAAATGAACCCGATTCGAGTAGATTTAATAAATGTTGACAAAAGCATCTACGAACCAAGGAAAAACGTCTTTCTTTTAGATTCACGAATTTTTCTATTGATTATATAGCGATTCAATAAGAGCCGTCTTTTTCTTCTGATGTTATCGTCTATCAAAGACCCAAAAACAACAATGTAATTATTTGGTGTAGTAGGTCAGAGTAAGTGACTTGATGACGTCAAACAATAAAGCCTAAATGTATTGTAAGGTATATGTAATGTTTAACATGTACAGCAATTAAAATTTTGAAGTCCTCCTTCTCCCCAAAACAGATTTAATGTTAGCTTTGATGCTTTTTATAAATATGATTTTTTCTTTGAAAATATACGAAATAGGTAAGGAACTCATTCAGCTTCAATCCTAGCTGTAAGAGAAAATGATTATTCCAGCTAAGGCTCTCTAAATTGTTCACATAATTGACCATATTTCTGAAAGTTGGTCGTCGAAAAAGTAAAATACATAGCCATATTCAAATATTCAATCTGTAGTTGGTGCCTATTTTTAGTCTATGAACTGTCCATTCCTTCTTGTGTAAATAAAAAAAAATTCAAAATTAAGAGCAGCATTAAAAGAAAAAACGAACAGGAATTATTCCGCCTATAAGGGGGGGGTCATACTTTGTTCTTTATCTTGCTCCTAGATACCTTGCTATTTATACTAGTGCTTTTAGTCCTTTTGATAGAGCTTATTATTCTAATTAGATACCCTTTGGGCTTCAAGAGTCGCTCTTAAAACCTGGGACAAATAGTCGAACTCCCTCATTTATGGGATAATTTCCCACTGTTTTCAGTATAGGGATGCTCCTTACTTTCAGTCGAAAAAACTTTTATTATGTTTCTGATTATTTTTTAAGTAATTCTGGTAAATCTGATTTTCCCTTCATGAAAAATTCACTTTGTTCATGGGAATCTTGTCCTTGAAAATCTCTCTATTGTAAACTACAACCCCCCCCCCCTGTAAAATTTCCCATGCACAGTTCTATCCTCTTAAAATTTCATCAGACTAGTTCATGCTTTCATTTGAAACAAAAATTATTTAATTTCAAACACTATGTTTGGGGAAGATTTAAGCAGGGATCTAACTTTGATAATGTCATAACAACTCAAATAAAACCGTAAATAACAATTAGAAGAGACCAAAGGAAACTGCCTAGGATCCAAGGAACCACCAAGGAAACTGGCTGATTAAACCTAAAATGGAACCGGGGAAGAAACAAACTTTAAGTTTGATGTCCTTTGTACTTAAAGATTAAATCAGATATAGCACTTTGGTTCAGGTTGAGTCAACCACACTCTTATAATGTTATACATTTTTTTTCATAGGAAAACGTGAAACAAAGATTAGTTGATTAAACCCAATTTTACAGCAAAGATAAGCGGCTACAAAACAGCTATTGAGTTACGCTACCTTTCTCTGTCAATGGCACATCAGTGTACTTTTGCCCCCCTCCCTCTCCTCAGACTGATCAGTATAATATTATTGAAATATATGAAACAGTATTAAAAAATTTGGATGAAGGAACTTCGGTAGAAAGATAATAAGAAATGACTATAAGAAAAAAAAATTATTTTGTTAATTCGTTAGTGTTTAATTCTACTCTGACGTTATATCATCTTAGAATTCGACAGTCCTTACTGCTTTTCCTAGATCATACTTCCCTAAATTTCAAATTATTTGTATTTTACTTTAAAAGGAAAAGAAACGATAGTCTGGTTTATTATAATTTCTGTTTATATACCCTTAAGCCAAAATACATTTTAGTTGAAAACAAAAACAATAAAGAAAACACTTAGATTATAATTTTACGGTTTAGTCTTTGTTGTCTATGGGTCACTTAAGAAACTTTTTGAAAATAAAATGTATATTTTCGGGGAGAGGGTTTGGGTTTCCTTTTAAGTTCTGTCTTTGCCTAAGTACAACTATATGAAAACATAAGTGGTTAATTTGTTTGAGCTAGTTATAGATTTTTTTCATGGCTAAAGAGCAATTGGATCTGTTCATGTGATTTTTTTCACTCTGCTTTCATTAGAATCATTTTTTTCTTGTAAAAGTCTTTTCACTTGGGCTCAAATGAACTTTATTATTCAAATAGTTTTCATGTAAGCAGCAGAGAAAATACTAAATGTTAGCCCAAGTATAGAATCAGAAGAATATTAAACTGCTAATCAAGGTTTGTGGATGCCAAGTCGCCATAAAATTTGATTCTGGGAAAGTTGTTTTTACTATTATGCAATTAATTAATTAATGACATTATTTTCAGGAAATTGGGATTCAAAAAGATCCTAAAAGACTACTGGACAAAACGAATGAATGAAGAAATAATGCATAATGATGGCTGAAGGTTTTGAAGGATTGTAGCGTCAAACTATTCTCTGAAATTTTATAAGTTGCATATTTTTAATGATGTCTTTTGCTTAGCTGCAGCCTAAGATAAGTTAAAGAAGCTTTGGTGTTTGTTTTTGCCTTTTTATTACGTGTAAATCTCTATTCTAGTTTCGAATTATTAGATTAAAGATCAAATTAGGTAACTATATGCACAAAATTAGGATATTTTTCATCTTAACAACAGTAAATTCGTTCAATGAAATAAGCTGGTTTCATTTTTCGTAGAAGCTGCCATCTATAAGTGGTTTTAATTATAAATACTTTTCAATATTCAGTAACAAAGTCAGATTACAAATCATGGGCTGAAACAAAGAATTTATTTCCATATTTTTGAGTTTGAATTTTCGACACAGTGGGAATTATAAAGAGAATATATTTTGTATGTGCCCAGTATTTAAATAAAACTTAGATCTAACAAAAAACTTGTAGTATTCAATTGAAATAGCCGATGCTATACATTCTCAATTTAACTAAACTATTGTTCATAAGGTAATTGCTTTGCTTCGGACCATTTGCTTGTTTTCCTTAATTATATTAATAAAACCATCTTTCTCTCTTTCTCTCTCTATAAAAAAACAAAAAACAAATGATGTTGGCTGCCAAAGTAAATGTTCCGAAATACGTGTTCCAAAAACAACGCATAGTTCATTCTTTGTTTTGTTGATAGATAATATCATCCGTTGATACGTAGTTCCTAAGGTTAAAGAGCGAAGGCTGAGAAAGAGGCTGTGCATTCTTATTTAAATTGACTTTATTGGTCAAGCTAAGAAATTTGTATTATAAATTGACTTTCAAAGTTTGACAAGAAATCCTTTCTCACTTTTTGTGTAAAATTTGCCATAGATATTTCCCCTGAATCTCCTTACCATGGTTATTATTCCCAAGGAAAGTCTTCATACCGCCCAAAGACACCCTTCCCACAAAAATCCTTCCCATAATAAAATTTTGTATATTCTGCGATAAGAAATACTATATGTGAATGATGAGGAAACTGCGTAACTTGAAGTTCCCTCCCCCGGGACTATTAGAGATCAAATCATCTCCAAAGATGAAGTTAATAGATTTTTCTACTATTTGAATCCAACTAATATAGCCAAATTTTGATCTCTTATTATATGGGTAAAAAGAGGCGTTAAGAGGCTTTAAGAGGAGCTAGCCGTGCTACAATCTTTTTGGTTACTCTCCAACATAACATAATATGTGATTCCCGATCATGCCAGCCCTCTTCTGATCTTCTAAGTTGGGTTTGATGCGATTATGTCTGGGTAAAAAATATATAAGCCAGTATTTCTCCTAGCAAAAAGTATAAAATACTATATTTTACATTGAAATAGAAGTTTGAAACTTCTACAGTTGGTCTCTCTAATATGCTAAATATTAAAGTGCTTGACATTTCAAAGGTGTTTCCTCCTTTGTCAAAAATCAAGTGAATTTCCTCACACCCGTAGCTTTTGACGAATAAATTTCGTTTTTAAATTTATATTGCTGTTGGGCTGAGTCACTCTTTCTTGACAATGGATTACATAAATTTTGGAGATGAATATTCAACTGAACCACAAATGTTTCCTGAAACTTGAATGCTCTATATAAGCTTTAGATAGGTTTAAACTGATTGTATATCTCAAAATACCCTCGATAACAGTTTCGACCTATTTGTTTTAAATTTTATTCCAAATTTTTTCTTTTGTGGGAGTAAAAAGTGCAAAAAATAACAAATTTGATGTGACGTTTTGCTATTTAAAAATGACTAAATCTTAAGTTTTTGCTGGAATGAGCTCTATCTTGACATCCTAAAACACATATTACCATTATGATCACTCGAAGAAACAGCTAAAAAACGGTTGCATATCTTTAAGCATCTTTGTTTGGAAGAATAAACAATTTATATCGTAAGTGTGCATTATATTCAAGGCCTTTTCTAACAAACCGATTGCTTATCAACAAAATACGATTTGAAATGCTAAAACATTTTACTAATCCCTTGTTTTCCACAGTTATCTGATCAAAATTTTGAGAGAGCCTATATAATTACTGTGGGGAGTAAAAATAACCCCAACAAGCCGCAGGGAGACGCAGGTAAGCTATGAAATTTGTTCAATCTGTACGCATAGTATTTGTTATAGGAAAGTATACAGACACTTTTTGAGAGGGAGAATTTTGTGCCTAGGATGGGTTTCTTTGGTGGAATTTTTAATGGAGATGGAAATTTCTGGGTGAGGGATTTTTCCATGGAAAATTCTACTTGGGGCAATCTGAAAGAATTATTGTTCGAAATAGTTTTTAATTGTCATACTCTCTTTCCCAAGTCCGATTTTTACTGAAGATGGTTCAGGAAAAATTATCCTGAGGCTATTTTCAGTTTGGATTTCCAGAAAAACCATTTTACGGAAAGAGAGGATTTCCGAAGTGATTGAAGAAATGATTGGAAATTAGTCTTTTTCAAATGACAGCATGCTAAGGAGAATTTTTCAAGCTGAATCGACCGCAAAAAAATTTACGGGGGTGAGTTTTTTAATGTCTGGAGGGGATTTTACGGGACTTACTTTACGTGGTAGAAATTTCTACGCATGAGTTTCCTGTGAGAAGGGAATATTTAAGAAGAGTGAACCAAATATACAGGCGTTATTTAAAAAATGATCAGAATAAAAGAAACAGATTTTTTAACTGAAAGTAAAGATCATTAAAACTCAAATGAACAGAATTCACTTTGTATATGAAGGGAATACCCCTCTCTTCAATACTGTTATTTACGCTGAAGTTTGACTGTTTGTTCCAATTTTTTAAGAACAGCTACATAAATATTGGTCGTTTGAATAGAAAAGGAGCATTTCGTAAAGTCCTTAAAGCTTTAGCGTAAAGAGCAAGGTATTGAGGAGGGAAGCGCCTCCTTCATAAGCAATTTCTGTTTGTTTTGAATTTTAATTTTCCCCCATTAATTTCCAAAAAAAAACTTCTTCAGTTAATATCCATTACAATTATTGTTTCGTAGGAGTAAGAAGTGCAAAAAATTACCAATTTGTTATTTAAAAATGACTAAATCTTAAGATTTTGATGGATTGAACTCCATCTTGACATTCACTTAAAGAAACGCGTAAAAAATGGTTGCATATTCCTAAGTATCTTTGCAGAGAAAAAGATACAATCTGTATCTTAACTACGCATTATATTTAAGGCCTTTCAGACATCTTTAAGCTATGAAATTTGTAAAATCTACGTATATCATTTGTTTTTGGGAATTTTTTAAAATCTACGTATTTCATTTGTTTTTGGGAAGTATAGACACTCTTAGAGCGGGAGATTTTGTGATTGGGGTGAGTTTCTGTGGTAGAGTTTTTCATGGAGAGTGAAATTTCTGGGGGAAAATTTTGTAGGAATTTCTACCTGGGGCGATTTGAAAGAATTAAAAATACGAGTTTTTAACTATACATAAAGATCATTAAAACAAATAAGCAGAATTTATTTTGTATATGAAAGGGCTGCCTCCCCCCCTCAATACGTTGCTATGTACGCTAGTTTTACTGTTTGTCACAATTTTTTAAGAACAGCTACTGAAACACGGGTCGCTTAATTAGAAAAGGAAGTATTTTTTAAAGCACTTAAAAGCTTTAGCGTAAAGAGCAAGGTATTGAAAAGGGGAATAACCCCTTCATAAACAATAATTTATGTTCTTTTCAAGTTTTAATGGTATTCCTTACTTTCAGAAAAAAAACCTTCATTTAATATCCATTACATTAATGCTTAACTTAGTGTTTTTACACTTTAAGTGCCGTTTTTCATGCGTGATCAACATCCACAGGGTTGAATTCTTTCAAGAAAAAAATATTTCAAGTGCCATTTGGAGAGCAGAAGGGTATATAATCTCAGAAAATAAAACCCTTCTTGCTTCTCATTTTCGTCAAGATATCAATGTAATAATAAAGGTAATAATAATTTTTGCAAAGTAACTGTTTTAGATTTCTTTTTATAAGAAATCTTCTTTTGGAATTTTGACAAGTCACTACAGACAGAGCATCATATTAGATATGATCTAAATCAAATTTGAAACTCATAAATTTGAGTCTTCATCTAACAAATCAAATGACTAAATTGTAATTGAAAACATATCTTTCATTTTATGAAACCAGCTTTTAAGCCTCTTAGAGGGTTTCTAAATTATTTCTGGCCTGTATTGTTATAATTACATAAGTCATTTCATACGTTAGGTGTCCTATACTTGGTTGTATATTTTTCTTCGTTTATTATTTCCATATTTTATCTTTTTTTCAAAAACTGCAGAATAGGGTTGGATTTCAAGCGAACATTAATTTTTTAGCCGAAGTATGACCCTCGAGGTTTTACGATTATTTCTTAAATGTCCGTTAGTGTAGATATTATAGGGCTATAAATCTTTAATTTTCTTTAAGGCTACAAAATGTTTGCAGCTGCAACGAATCCAAGGAACAAAGATAACTAGGAAGTATTCTCTGTACCAGATCAGAAAATTTAAGTTGAGAGTGGAAGAAGAAAAGACCGTGTATTTTATAAAATAGTCTTTTGTTTCAAATGAAGTTTATCGATTCAATGCTTCTTTTAATTTTTTTGTAATGCCAACGAGTACTAGATAGGTATGAGAGAAAGGCTAGGCAAAGTAGAGTTGACCGAATAGAGTGAAAGGATATGAGGATAAAACAATAATTCCAGATAAGATAGAATTGCCCCCTTTCAAGAAATATGGCCATTTAAATCTGTTTCAATAAGAGTCCCACTAGATATAAAACAAGCAAATATCAAAAATTTCCTATTTGAACGAAAACCATCTACAAAATTTAACTAAATTTTCTGTACAATCTCCTCCAAAAATATAATTTATACATAAATGAATAAATATATTTTTAAATATAATATCTACATTTATTTTTGTAGATCCTACACCTCAGAAGAAGGTATTTATAAATCCTAAACTTAAAAAGACATCCCTCTTCTAGACATTAATTTATCTCTCAACTGCCATCTTTTGATCAAAGTACTTATTGTACCACGGAATTCCAGCAGACCCACAATTATTAATTGAAAATACATTTGCCATTGGGGTTTCATATCAGCTTATGGAACAAAATCCAGTTTTTTGACGTAGCGCCTAAGCGTACCACTTTTCGAAAGGGTCCTTTTTGGTTTAGAACCAGTATGTCATCACCTTCCTATTAGCCTATGAAGCAAAACAAGTTTTGTGACGTCAGGTCTTAAATGTGCCCGGATACCATATTAGAATCTTTTTTAATCAAATTGGCATGGCCGCGAGAAACCTGTTTTGAAGCATGCCATGAACGGCTAGGCCTGTTTTCGAGAGACCCATAATCACTTATCACTTTATAATACATATTTGTGTCATTATTTTTGAAGATTTTTGCTTAACGATGTAATTAATTAATTAACGATTAATTAATTAAAAATGTAACAATGTATTGCTTCACAAGTAAATCAAGTGACAACTACACTAAAGTGTGTGAAAGCATATAAAGTGTGTGTGATGATTTTTGTTTGCATTCAACCCCTGTAAAACAGCCGGAGATATTCATTTGATCTTATCCCTTGCTATATAGTAGCCCTTGCTGATTTTATTATTTAAGTAGGTTTTAGTTTTTACCTTTTTTTTTACTCCCTTTAGTTTTCCGAGTAAATAGTCAGTCCTTCCAAACGTTAAAGTACGAGTGATGTTGACTTTTTGTTATGATTTACTTTGGTTTTCAGTAATAAATATATTTCTTTATAGTTTAGATTTTATCAAATGGAATTAGGTGAAAGGCCAAAATAAAAATGGTTCAGACTTGTGTTATAAGTTAAACAATAACCTCTTGCTATGTCCTTGGTCAAATTAGAGGTATTGAGCAACTTGAGGAGCGACGGAGTGACTAGGCAATTTGACGAGTGTGGCAATAACAGTAAAAACCATTTTTCGGGGAAAACGAGGGGAAGGAGTGACGTTTTCAGTTAGTGAAAAAAACAGGGCCAATTGGGGTCAGTCATATTCAGAGCTAAGTGTATATTTTGAGAGTGAAACCCTTGATAATCAAACAACCAATGTCGAAACAGGAAATGAAAAGTTGAAACAATGGCAACAAAATGAAGATCTTGCATGAAAAATAAAAAAGATTGACTGAATAGAAAAAAAACAAACAAGCTTAATCAGTGCTATTAATACACTAAAAAAAAAACAAATACCTTGATAACAAACAACAAAGTATTAAACAGCGGAAATAAGAAAATAAAAAACCCAACAATGACAACAGATATTCAAGAGTCACCCTCTTATAGATAGATAGATAGATAAGTGTATTTCAAAAGCCTAAGGGCCATATACACACAACAATATAAATAAATAACACACAAGCAAGAAAATTAAACAACAGTACAAATTACAAGCACGCACAGAAACAGAATACAGCGCGAAAATATCTAAACTAACGACAAAATAAGTTAATCATAAAAACTTTTCTTCTTACTAAGGATTAACGGACTTTTCCCCTTTATTAATAATAATTTCACTCTTAACAACCTATTCTAAAAATATTGCCAAGGACCCCCACGCTTAATTGGTCGTCCCATAAATCTTCCGCTTTCCCGATTGAAAGAGAGAGAAAAAAAAGAAGAGAAAAAGAAATTCTTGTGTTTTGTATCATATAACGGGAAAGAGAGAGCACTTCCAATCTTGATGGGAAAAAGTTGACTCTCAACTAGGATTCAACGGAGGAGATTTAGTGTAATTCTATTCCGGGAACGTGGAGAGAAGAAAGGATTTGCTTAGGAAATTCTCCAGATCTAGGCCTCAAATTATTAAGACTCGCTGTCTTTGTGACTTATAATAATAATTCATATTGTGTCTTATAATAATAATTAATAATAAATTATTCCAGAAAAAAAGCCCGTGGGCCATAGGAAAATTACATAATACACAAACAACAAATTAACTACATTAAATTAAAACTATTTATAGAAAACGCTCCCGATGCACCGCTGCAATCCTGACAAACCTTGCTATCCTTTTGATACTCAGGAAATTTGTATCATTCATTCTATCTACCATCCATATCTCATTCAATTTTTCTTTACCATACATCTCACGCCTCCAATCATTCAATTCGACACATTCACACACAAAATGTATTAAACTTTCATCCTGAGATCCGCACATAGGACAAGCAATAGATACTACCTTCTCCCCTTTTCTCCCTTGATACTTTCTTTTCTCCCCAATCAAAAATCCATTTCCCCTCCAATCCAAATACGCCTTCAAATCCTCTCTACTTAACCCAACCTTCCAAAATACCTCCTCCCCCCAACTCCTCTTTATCTGTTTATAAAATTTTAACGACCCTGAATGATCCAGACTTGCCCACCATATCTGTATTTCTTGATTCTTCAATCTCTCTTGTACCTCCCTTATTACTATTTCCTCCATACCCATAATCCCCTTTCCTTCATTCCACCATTCTCCTAATCCACACTTGTCTAAGATGTCCTTAATCTCCGCCGGCCACCCTGTTTTACTATTCTGTCTCAACGCCTCTAAGTATGCTGCCTTTGCTACCGTAAATCTCTGCATACCCAGTATCCTAACCCAATATCTCACCATGGTCACTAGCCTCATAGATCGCAGCGATACTAGCCCTAAATCCCCCTGGATTACCAAATTACTAAACGAATCCCATAGTACTAACATCCTCTTATAATATCTCATCATAACCACCTCAAGTTTTGGACCTTTCCGATAGCCCCAGATCTCTCCTCCATAATGCATCGCCGGTACTATCTTACTTGACTAACCTCAGGTTTCTGCTCATCAACAGTTGTGATTGGTATGCTAGATTGTCAACTGGGATGTTTCTGTACTCCAGCAGCGCTAAGTTGAAATCATGTCCCGCAGTATCTGTTTTGATAAGAATTTCTTTGACTGTTTGCACTGTTTTTCTTTGCTAGTCCATTTCACTAGCTCGGGGACGATGTGGTTTAAGAGGTTTCCCAATTGTCAATGAACTTCCAGAATAGTGTGGATGTGAACTGGGGGGGTTTTGTCGGTTATTAGGGTACGAGTGATTTCGTAGCGTGCAATTTTTTTTCTTAAGACAGGATATTATGTGATGTGCATTTGCATTTCCCCCAATTTATCGACTTCAAAAAAGTGACTGTTCCTACTTAAATTGTCACTGTTTTGGTAGGTCACGGAGTAGCTGATTTAGTGATGATAGATTGGGGATATAACTTGCAAGATAGTTTATCATTCCTAATAGTGTCTGGAGTTCGTCTTTTGTAGAAGCGGTTCTTATATCACGCAGCGCTCAGATCTTTTCTGGGTCTGGGTTTATTCCGTTTTCTGATATCACATGCCTGAAATACGTATGCTATTGCACTTAAATACGCATTTTTAAAGGTTTAGTTTGACTCCTTTTTCACGAGCTCTTATGAGAGCACTGAAAACATTCGCATCATGTTCCTTAATGGATTTTCCTGAGATGATAATGTCTTCAATAATAATAGAGATGCCTTGGATGCCTTCAAACACATTCTTGTGAACTTATAACGGCCGTATGGTGTGTTGAATGCCGCCAGCTGAGATGATTCTTTGTCTAAGACCAGAGACCAATAACCGTGACAAGCGTCCACTTTTTTGAAGAACTCTGCCTCAGCAAGTGTAAGTATTACTTCATCGAATGTTGGTATGAGGTGGGGTGGCCTTTTGATAGCCTTGTTTCGGTCATGTGGGTCGATGCAGACTAGGAGGCTTTTTCCAGGCTCTTCAATTACAATCATGACGTTTACCCAATCTGTGGGCTTGAGTACCTTTTCGATTACTCCAAGCTCTTCCATCCTATTGATATCTTTTTTGAATTTATCTTGCAGAAAAATGGGGATGAGTCTAACTGGTACAGCTTTCAAATCAGCTCCTCCTTTAAGTGTGACGTGGCATTCTCCTTTGAGCTGTCCGATACCGTTGAATATGTCTTAGAATTTTTCTGTGAATAGGTCTGGTTTCAGGACTTTTGAATTTTTACTCTCAGGATCAGTTTTATTAGTTTAAAATTGCAACTTGATTCAGAGCCTAGAATTGGTATGGGGGCATCGCTTACTACGAAGAAGGGCTGTGTTTCATTGTATCTGTTTTTGTGTGTGCATTTAAGGTCACATATTTCAAGTGTGGGGATTCTCCGACCTCCAAAGCTTGTAAGCATCTTTACCGTCTTGTTAATTCTTGGTCTTGGTTTGAGAATATTCAAAAATCTTTCAGGTATGATATTAGCTTGAGCACCAGTATCGATTTTGAAATTGATATTGATTTGTTTGTTGATCAAGAGCTTTACATATGGCTGATCATCAACTTTGTCCATGTTTATAATATCAATAAATAGCTCATCGCTACTGTTGTTTCTGTGATCATGATTTTGCTGTTGTTGGCTTATAAAGTTTACTGATTTTTTTAGTGCTTTTGCAAACTTCTGCAAAATGATTTAGTTTGTCACAATTGTTGCATATTTTTTCTTTAGCTGGGCATTTGTGGGAGGCTGAATAATCTCCACCACAGTAATGTATTGTCAGCTTGATGTGGAATAATTTATTTTCTTTGTTTTTTGACAAAGTCAACCTTCTGCTTCATGTATGTTTCTTGATATGGTTGGTTTCCACTTGGATCAGATTGTGCCATTGTTTTGAGCTGCCCCTGGGTTTCTACGTGCGTTCGAGCAATGGTAACTGCTTGTGACAAGGTAAGGTTGGAACCTGCTTGAAGTAGTTTTTTTTTCTGACTTTTGCTAGTGAGATTCCACATACGAATATGTCTCTTATCATTTCCTAAGTAATTGCTGTCGTAGAATAGGCAGATTTGCGAGCCAGAATCTTCAAATTGGTCATGTATTGGTACTTTGAGAAGACAGTGCTTCTTTGTGGGTTGAAGTATTCAGTGAATTTGTTTATATATGGTTGAATTTAATCTTGCTCTTATGTTGTGAATGTAAAAGTACTAAAGATGTCTCTTCCTTTATCTCCAAGCCAAATTAGTAAGAAGGTGCACTGGACTTTTTGAGTTTTTTTTCACTCAGCGGGCCTTCAAACATCAGAGTGCATGGTTTTCAAATCTTATCCTTGCTGCTTTAGGATTGTAACTTGTCCGATCTATTGTTGGGAAGGGAACACTAATTTTCATTCTTCTTTAATAGGCTACTGACACCGACTAAAAACTATGGTATTTTATTTGAATAAGCACCAGAAACCCAGGTCACCTAGAATAGAAAAGTCAGTTAGTATGTTACATAATTAATATCTATTCTTCCTAGTAATACTTAATGTTTGTCTTTCCAGTTTGGTCAGTCAAGAAGAAATTTCTGTAAGAGCATCTAACGTAAAAAATCAAGAGATAAGAAATAATAGAGGGCAGATAATACAAACTACAGGTTAACGCAGTCATTCTAAATTTTGAAGTCACGGGGTAGTTTCAAGAATTTAGAAGAAATACAATCATCATTACTCCTAGTACATTCAAAATCAGAGCAACCAGTTGACTAAACTCTTGAAATATTTTTCTTTTTCTTCTTCACAAGGCAAGAAATCCAAAAACGCCTAGAGTCTTTTTGATCTGGTTGCACTCTTTGGTTTTGATTGTGATTTTATACATTCAAAATTTTGAACCCTCTTAATGATATATCTATATATATAAAAATAAGTTGTCTGTCTGTGTGTCTGTCAGGTGACGTCATGTTTCTATGTCGACTGACGCCAGAAAGTTAGTTCTCGTCATTTTTGCCATTACGGTGACGTCATTCAAGATATTTAAAACATATATGTTCACGTAGAAATCTATTAATGTTTAAGTTTAAAATGACTTATGAACTTACAATGGCAAAAGCCGATGAAGATGCTCAGAGAGTCTATGCCAAAAAACTTGCTGCTGATAGAGAAAGTCAGAAAAGAAAGCGTGCCGAGGAATCAAAAGAACAGCAAGGAAACAGGCTTGAGGCTAAAGAACGCAAAACCCTGCAGTTAGATGAAGATCCACCTGGAGAGCGAGAGTCAAAACATATCAAAACTGAAAATGATAGCGATGATGATTGGGTTCGGGATTTTGACTTAGATAAGGTCATCAATGCCTACCAGATTTTAGTTAAAAAAACAAAGGTTCGGCGATATGTATTTCATAGTGAAGATGAAAAATAAAGAAGAAAAAGAAAACTGAAAAAAGAAAAATGTGAAAAAATAAAAAATACTAAAAAGAAAAAACACTCAAAGACAAATTACAGACCAGGACACAAATGACGACCGGGACAGAGGGAATATAAATAACGACCGGGACACTCAAAGAGAAATTACAGACTGGGATACCGGGACACAAATGACGACCGGGACACAGGGAATATAAATGACAACCAGGACTAAGGTATTTAAGAATATCGTTCAAAGACAAATTTTTAATTGTAAGAAGACTATTGAAAGACAAATTTCTAATTGTAAAATGACTGAAGAACCTACAATGGCAACACCCGAGAAAGCTGATCTGAGAGGGAAGTTGAAACCCTTTGGCAGCACATTAATATTGCTTGCGGGAGATTTCAGGCAAACATTACCTATAATACCTAGATCAACTCCTGCAGACGAAATGAATGCTTGCCTGAAAAATTCTAATTTATGGGCACACGTAAAAATATTAAAATTAACTACAAGTATGCGTGTCCGATTGCAAAACGATGACTCTGGTCAAACAATTTCAGATCAATTGCTGGCAATTGGAAACGGAAAGCTCCCAGTAGACTCAATTTCAGGACGTATACAACTACCTGCTGATTTCTGTAATTTAGTGACGTCCAAAAATGAATTAATTGAAAAATTATTTCTGAATATTCTAAAAAATTATAAAAATAATAAATGGCTAGGTGAAAGAGCGATTCTCGCACCCAAAATATAGACGTCCACGAAATCAACAATATTGTTTTGACCAAGATTCGAAACCAGGCAGTCGTTTACAAGTCAGTCGACACAGTTTTGGAACCAAATGAAGCGGTTAATTATCCATCTGAATTTTTAAATTCCATAGATCTTTCAGGGTTTCCACCACACGTGCTACAACTAAAAATAGGCGTACCAATAATACTTTTAAGAAATATCAACCCACCAAAGCTTTGCAATGGCACGCGACTTGCCGTAAAAAAAAACAATGGAAAACCTAATAGAGGCCAAAATCTTGACAGGGCCTTTTGAGGGTGAGGCTGTTCTTATTCCTCGCATTCCCATGATTCCAACGGATCTGCCTTTTCAATTTAAAAGATTGCAATTCCCAATTCGATTAGCATTTGCAATCACCATTAACAAAGCTCAAGGTCAATCATTAGAAAAATGTGGTATAGATCTTAATACTGATTGTTTTTCCCATGGACAATTGTACGTTGCATGTTCGAGGGTCGGTAAATCTGACAATCTATTTATATGCAGCGACAATTGGACAGCCAAGAATGTTTTATATTCGCAAGCTTTACGCAGTTAATTTGTATTGTATCTATCTTTCTATCTATCTATATAAAAACGAGTTGTGTGTATGCATGTTTGTTTGTTTGTAAAAAGAGCGTTTGCATATGACGTCATTATTAGTACATACGGCTTTGTATATGCACAGACAATGGGAAAGCCAAGAATGTTGTATATTCCCAATTTTTACGTAGTTTAACTCCTGCAGACGAAATGAATACTTACCTGAAAAATTTTAATTTATGGGCACACGTAAAAATATTAAAATTAACTACAAAAATGCGTGTCTGATTGCAAAACGATAACTCTGGTCAAACATTTTAAGATCAATTGCTGGCAATTGAAAACGGAAAGCTCCCAGTAGTGGGAAAGCCAAGAATGTTGTATATTCGCAATTTTTACGTAGTTTGAAACACATATATAAATCTATCTATATTCACAGGTGGGACACAGGGACACAACTACAATGGCGCGTAACTAATATGGCGCGTAACGACTTACGCGTGCGGGGGGGCTTGGGGGTGCGAAGCACCCCACAAACTAGGTGTTGGGGTGGCGCGAAGTGCCACCCCAACAGCTAGTAATTAAATATAATGAAACATAATTATAGTTGAAATTAGAAATTCCAAGTCGTTTTACATCCATCAAGGCTACAGCGGAGAGGTTTTCCCTTCCAAGGGAATGAAAATGGTTGCATTCTAGGTTTGATAAAATTTACAATATTTATAAAAATAAAAAAATTTACCTGGTGGGAGTGAATCAACCGCTGGAATGATAAAACAAACTAAATTCGTGTTAAGTTTCGAGTATAAGGCTACCAAGCATCTCTAGTATATCAACTTATATACAATCATCATCACATGGGGAGATATAAAAGGAAATGACCAATCTAACGGGGGCTAATGGTATCAAGACATCAACACTCACTTTCTTTATATTTTACTTATAACTCATTAAAATTACGCATATTTTAATAATCATTATAATGCGTCAAACCATTCCAAGTTCGCAGTTAGTTCGCATTAAAGTTTAAGTAAATTTGAACTCTCTATTTGGGAGAGAATAGGCCCAATAGTAGCCAGAATTCTAAAAAATTGAATGGATTTTCATCAAAAGAATTGGCTTTTTATGCTGATTCCAAATATACCAATTCCCAATAAACTTTCTTAAGTTTAAGGCTTTTTTACCCTTAAAGTTTCTTTTTTAGCCTTAAATAAATTCCTTGATTTAAGGCTTTCTTAGTGGGTGCTGTGAAATACTTTTATATGTGTGAAACATAAAATAAATCTAATATGCGTGAATGTATTTGAGAAAGTGTTTTTTTCTGCTGCGCGCTAAGTTCAAAGCTCTAACATGGGTTCTATCTTTCTGCTGCAATAGCATGACTAAATGCTTCAACACTGGTTTTGGAAAACTTGACGATTGATGAACTGTTTTTGCCAAAAATGTTTAGTTGATCAAAACTGATTATGTTAGTCTAAGTCCAAGGCAAAGAGGGGGTAAGCCAGTTAGTTTGAAAGTGACAACTTGGTAGCAATAACAGAAAATAGTAACTCACTATTTAAAGACACTGATAAAAGAAAAAATCAATATTTGTGAATACTACTTCTACTACTTCTAATAACTCACTGCAGCACCAAGCCAGCTGAGGACAACACAGCTACGCACGATCCTCCTCCAGCCTAATCTATTTAAAGCCTCCCTCTTTACACCCTCAAACAAAAAGGACAATCTTCGGTAATCTGTCATCCTTCATCCGTAGAAAGTGGCCTAGCCATCTCAACCTTTCTTTCATTATAGCCCCAGAATTTATACATGAGAATAAAAATTACACAGAAATAGAAATTCGATATAAATCAAAACAAGAATTTTAAAAACCTTTGCATCACTACTTCAAGAATTTCAGATGAATCTAGTAAAAAGTAAAATATATTAGTTTGACAGTAATTCAACTAATTGAATTAATGTAGCTATTTCATTTATTACAATCATCGATGTGTTTTTATTGGTATTTTTTTTTTTATGGGTGATAGTATCAAACCAGCAGTCAACGATTATCGGAGGAGAACTAAGTCCTTGCACCCTTTGTAGCTAAAAAAAATATTTCACTACTGTGAAGTACTGATTCTAAGTACTTCTATACTACAAAAATAACTATGGCCGGAATAAAACCAAAATATTATCAAGCAAACATTTCAGATTGACAATTGACTTAAAAAATACTAAAGGGTATTTGAATAGCCTCCCGGTTTCAGATTACAAACTGCTACTTTGTTGCTGATTTGTTCCTAAGCATAATTTGTTTCAAAAGAAAATGAAAGACCAATTTGGCCGTCCATGGGAAATCCTACTTTTCTCGGTTTTCACTGTATATTTTTAACAACATTTGTAGTGTGGCAACATAAGCCTTATGGTTCCAGAAGAAGGCGGTAAATTTTGCCAGGTGACAACGATAAAGCGTCGGTTCTTTTTAATTCAGCTGGTATGTCTTATTGAATTGCTAATAAGCCAGCCATTTTTGAATTCCATCGGGAAAATTTCAAAGAAACAAAATATTCAAAGCCACAGAAGAATAAATGGCATTACACTGCAGATCTGCCAGCAAATAATGCAGCAAATGTCTCATAATTAGATCTTTCTTGGAAGTGGGAGGCTACAAGGCAAAAAGCAAAGGACTATTGTTCTCAAATACTATTCCCTCCATTCCAGTCTAGGGACTTGTCCATAATTTATCACCAGATGAAAGTTAAATATTATCTTTTAAATTCTGTTCTTTCGGTCATTACATTGCCATCAATCGTGAAATAGTAAGCATACTAAGTTTGAATGGCTATCTTCTGCAAGTGATTCCAAGATTTTAAAGAAATCTTGCCAGCTTGCAAAAATCCAAGAAAATTCTTGGGCTTTTATTAACGACTATCTCTTTTTTCCAAAAGAATCAACAATTCTTAGACACATTATTAACATCTAAAAAATAATATAATCTATTGATCTCTGCGCGGCCACAATAGCCACAATAGCCACAACCAGCCACAATAGCTGTCTTACAAAGCATCCTTAAGAGATGGAAGGGCCTTTCTGATGGTCCGTATAACTGGCTACATAGAAGAAAAGTATTTAGCAACAAAATATTTCCAATGGTAAATTTTTACTAATATGAAAACATCCAATTCAAATAATATTTTTCATGTCAGAGAAGTCCAATTCCTAAGATCGTTTTGATTATGAATAATAAAATGAAGCAAATTGTGAAGGACAAAAATGAAAATATTTCTTGTCAGTGAAAATAAGCATTTATATATATATATATATATATATATATATATATATATATATATATATATATATATATATATATATATATATATATATATATATATAACAGTCTTCCTTTTCTCCTTCTGTCTCTTTTTTTTTTTGTGTTTGTGCTGTAGCATTGGTGATTTCTCTTTTCATGATATATATATATATATATATATATATATATATATATATATATATATATATATATATATATATATATATATATATATATACATGCCGCTACTTCGGTTGAAACCTCCACTTGAGTGTTATCAGTGAACAAAAGTAATTAAAGAATAAAAAATATACAGATATAAGTCCAAAGGACACAATAAAAGCAAAACAAACCTCCAAAAATAAAACACTAAATTAAAGTAGGTCCTTTTTAAAGAATAGTGAAAATTTAGATAAATAAAGGTATCAAGCATCAATAATATGCAATCTATTGAAGCTTCTGCTATGAAATCTTTCCTTCTGAAGTAACGTTCCTAGGATCAACGATGGTAAACAATTTTATTATCAGACGCCTTACACGTTCATGCCGATCAGTGGCAGTTCTTATCATAATAAAATTTAAGGCACCAAACATACGGAAATCCCAGCCATAGCCATTGTCACAAAAATTTATACGTTGATTCAAAATTTCACAGTCAAACTAAAAACTAAGACATTGAAATATCCAACTATCTGAAAAAAAAACTTTAAAACACAAACCGAATAAAAGGAATAATGAACTAAAGCTAATAAATATTTACAATTATTGACAAGCCAGCATAGCAGTAAAAATCTTGACCAACGAAGTGACGCAACTACTTGTATAACACATTTTGCTTACTGGTACTGGCTGAATTTTTGGTACCGATTGAGTTACTTGTCAAGGCAGCCGTTGGCGCAAAGGGAAATGTTCAGGGGGGAGGATTTTATGAGGCCGCGGATTTTTCAAAATACTGACCCCAAATTTGAAGCACAATTCATCACGGTGTGTTGAAAGAGTTATGAGGAAAAATTCTTTTAAAAGGGAGCAATAAGGGACTCTGGGAGATATAGACGCTACCAGAAGAGCTCGGTATTAGATCCTTTCCAGGCAGTCATTTTTTTGCGAAGTTAGGCCGTAATGCCAAACGGGACAAGCATATTCTGTCAGCGGTCTGACAAATGTAAGAAAAATACGCAATAGGAGGAGGGTTGGGACACCATGGCGAGAAAGGAGTTTTAAAGAAAGAATACTGAAAGGCATCTGAGCTTTGAACACATTGAGACTTATCTTTCGGGTTGTTGACCTCTTGGTGTAAAAAAAACTACAAGAAATGGTTATGGTTAGGCAGAGACTAGTCTGTCCAGAATGCAGACTGAGAGTGTCTTCCAGCTCAGTTAAATGGGGAGGTTGTGACTGTTCATTTAATACAGGTTCTGAAAAGTGCGCAAAAATTGATGCGACTACTTGGACTGATAAATCGTTGTGTCCTGATTGTTCCTCAAATACTAAGTCTTACGGGTAAATAGTTATAATTCACCTATTCTATCTTCTCCTTGTACTCCTGTTCTCCCAATTCAAGAGCTAGTATGCTTACATTCACTTAAAGAACTCAATAGTGAATCACCGTGCCTCTCCCCTAACTGAAGAAGATTCCATCTTCCCAACCCCTCCATTATTAAGAGACATTCCCCCCTTTGGAAGCCTCCAGTCAGACTGAGGGTAATACTATTCCTTTTGTTGAGCCTTCTTCTATTTTTTGTACCAACAATAGTAACTTGCACCCCAGTTAACGTAAGGTATCAGTCAAGACCAAGTCTTTCTTCAGTCATCCAAGTGATGAATCAACGTATCAGCATCTCCTTGATATGTTGGGTGTCAAACCGAAATTTGCTCTATGAAACCTGACTACCTCAAACCAGAGTTTGTATTGTTAGAACTAAAAAACAAGTTTTAAGAGGCTTTAAAACAAATTTAAACAATTATTTCTCACCTTCTGTCTACAACAAAATGTAAGGATATTCCTCCCCAACTGGATATTCTTAACTTCCCTTTCTTTCTACTCAGAAGGACAAAAGCGACTCCAAAGAATGATTAAATCAATCAAGTAGAGGTCAAAAATTCAGAAAATAATGCTTGTGACCGGACCTGCAGGTTAAAAATACTGAAGATTCGTCAATCATTCGTAAGCTGGCTAATCCCTCTGATCTTGTCTCATCTTTGGACAATTATATTTCTACTAATTTGTGTAGTGACCTCGTTAACCCAATTGGAGACATCCAGAATTGTTTTGAAAAAAGTGAAGTGAATAATCCGACGAATCACAAAGTCCCTTTGTTTCACATACGTAAATGTCCAAACATAATTTTGCATCTCGTCACGCAAAATACGAGATGCCTGTACTTTTAGACACGATCGTGCTTCAAGTAAGTTTCTACAAAAAAGTAATTGTGGTAGCAGTGCTAAGGATTTTAATATCTGTGACATTAAAACTCAGTAGCAGTATTTTATTGTATTTTGAAATACAAATGTTAGGTTACTATTCGTTCTTGGCAATAAACAAGTATTCTAAAGCACAGAATTTTCAACATGAAAGTTATGTATTTTTGGCTAATTACATAGTGTGTCTAAATATCTTGAATGTTTTTATGGATGTTGTGTAAAGTTTTAATGGGTAGCAGTAGACGCGTGTGAATTTTACAATAGAAGGGGTAGAATAGGATAAAGTTGAAAGGGGGCATAAAAGTAAGGTAAATGCAAATTAAAGAGCTTATTGCATTACAATTTGCACAACTTAGGAGAAGGCGTAGCCTACTCTCTTAAAATTTAGATACTCAGTAGACCATCTTTTCTGCATATACTTATATTTATTATTTTGCCTTTATTGGAATATATACCTTTTCTGTTTTTGGCCTAATTTGAGAAAATACCGTGATAATTGAAGTTACTCATAAAAGCACCTCTGTTTTACGTAATTCACAAAACACGACTAAGTTATGTCAGTTGTATCTTCTTTGAACGAAAAGCTTCTAATTTTGGAGCCTGGATTTATACTCCCTCCATCCCAGTAAGATTTTGCTGAGTTCTATGCCCTACTCAATGTTCTTCTAATATGTATTTCTGACGCTGAATCCTAATGAAATATACCAATTTGAGTACTTCTCCCTCTAGATTTTGCATAATGGGGAGGGGTAAAATATAGCGGGTCTGCATTCCTAATTTACTGGGCAAAATTATTCTGCATATTATGTGCTACATAATGTGCAGAATAAGAATTGTTTTCTAACTTCACAGTGTCCAAATACCAAATACTGTTCAAAGCCAAAACTAAGGAGACATTGTACTTCCTAGGGGGGCAGTCACCTATAAAACTATGGATAACTTTAGTGCTCAAGATGTTGCCAAACCGACCATCTTTCTGTACTGTTTTCTTGACAGGGCGTATTGAAAGTTGAGGCTGTACTAGATTTATCGTGTGACTTGAGGTTGGGTCAAGTCATTAGAATTCAAGAGTCTACGCTTTAATGGTAAGAAATGTATCGAAGAAAGATTCTTTCGGCTCGAGTGAAAACTAAAATTGATAAGAAAGTAGGCACTGAAAATCACGGAGTAGCACTCAAATTCTGGCAATTGTAGCATATAGGAACTGACCTTGGTCGCAACACTGTGCTTAATACTTATAAATTCCCTTTTCAGCTAATATTTCGAGTCAATACAGAGGAAGAAATTTCAATTTTGGGTGGGTAAGTTAAAAACTGTAAAAAGAAAAGTTAACAGTACTTTAGTATTTTTTTTCTTTTTTTTGTAAGTACGTGGCGCCAGGTATAACTGAATGTCTTATTTGTCGCTAGTCTCTTATCCTCGTTTTTAATGACTATCATATTTTCGTTTAATTGAAAGTGTAAATGCAGAAACCTTTGGGGATACCTTCCAAAGAAAGATTGTTCTAGATTGAACTCAGCACGTTTCAAGTGCAACGTCGGATGAAGCTGTTTTTCAGGTACTCTACTCTCGGCTTATCAGCATCGAAATAATTGGACCGAGTTGCTAGCGCCTGAACGTTTTGGGAAACGTTTTCGTAACTTTAAACCTTAACTTGAACTTTCAAAGTTTCATTAATTTTAACTTTAAAAAGTGAAACCTATGCAAACCTGTTAATGAGCCCCGAGAGGATGTAAGAAATGCATTCCATGACAGGCTCACCACCTAAAAGATGATCACAAGCTCGAATAGTTGTCTTAAAGTTGAAATGTCTCTAGTTGATTAATTTGATTCCTAATTACTTCATATTAAATGCTTTGCATTGCAGCAGAAAAATCAAAGTAGTAGTAAAGAAGTAACGCAAAATAGATGAAAAAGCTGTCTTTCTTTACGCCAAGGGACGTTCGTTCCCTTGGTACCAGAAAATTTAAATTTTGGGCCTTCTTTAAAATATTGTTTGGATAGATCTTCCTTGGGAAGCACACATAGCTTAAAAGGGAAACCACAAAATTCGTACTCCAGAAACACGGAGAGTTTTCGTCACTTCTTTCCCCCTGTGTGGAGGAACGACCCAAATAATTAGCATATATTTTCACGTTATTTTTATAATCACATATTTGCCATAACATCGTCTTAAAAATATGATTTGTCATAGCCAAGTTAAATGGTCAAGCATATTCTGGCATTCAAATGTAACAGTTGGTAATGAAAATTATGTGGAGTGACCTTGTACTTTTAAGAAGACAGTACTTATTTGGAAATGTGATTTTTATTCATAATATCAACAAACAAGTAAGAAAGAAAACCATATTAACTAAAATTACTGAATCTTAAATTAATTAAATGCAGATTGAGAGTTTAATATATATTGATACTTATTCATGAAGGTTTTAAAACTGCATATTTATTAACTTATAAGAGAAAGCGATTAAAATGTATATTGTTTTCGGTCAAGTACAAGTGACATTCTGATCTCTATGCGGCATAGGGAGCGTTAGCCCTACTACTGTTTGCTGTAGTTTCAGATTGTTTTAAGTTTAACTTCATTATTTTTTATAATTTTGTTCGTCTTGGCTTTTTTTATTTGAAAAATTCTCTAAAAAGAAAAAATAAATAAAAGTTTTATAAAGAAAAGTAAAGACAATATTAAACTTAAGATCAGTTGGAATTAAAACTGATAGCAATTCAAACTCAAAACGACCAGAAATTACTACTAAAGAATAAATGAAACCCAAAACGAATACAAACTAGACCTACGTTGCCTGTGCAACGTGAAGTGTTGCGGCAACCTTTGTCCGGCTTTGCTGATTAAAGTGTTGCGAGAGCAACACTTTGGTTTTGTTTCTTCGCTATCGGTTAAATGTTGAAGTTTTCAAAACCATCAAAGCATTCAAAACGGCATATTCAAAGCAGAACACAATCAGTAATCACATGATCAAATTCTTCAGCGTTGAAAAAACAACAGCAAAAGAATATCGGGAGAAGGGACTAAATTGAGTTTGCAGCCAGTTGAACTTTATCCTTTTCAATCGTAGACATCGTGACGGATAGAAACTTGGAACATTATTGTATATAATCTTGGTATAATAAAGCTATCTGTAACTTTTCAGGATCAAAAGACCATAGATGTGTACCGATTTGCACAAATTTGTAGCCCCTCATGAGCCTCCTCTAGCAACCGATTCTTACTTACAAGACCCTCTCCCGTGATATACATCAAGTTTACCGGAAACAAATAATGGGTAAATCAACAAGCAAAGTTGCCGACCCTTCGTCGCTGAAGATCATTTTAGCGTAACAGCTGATTATTACTTACAACTCCCCTACATGTCTTTCAATCGGGAACCAAGTTGTTCTTACCATCAATTACACCAGAAACAGCCAATAGCTACACCAATCAGCAAAAGTTGCAAGCCCCTCATTGCCAAAGATGATTATAAGCTAATAGTCTACTGTTGCTTGAATGTCCCCTATATATCTCACAATTGGTATGGGCCTATTTTTGGTTTAAGTGTGTACCTTACCACTGAAGTTGTCAACCCCTTGAAACTTTCAAACTGATGTATCTCATGAAGGAATTTTTGCACCAAAAAATGGATGACATATATTTTGATCAGCTCATCAAGGTCTATCGATTGCCGTTGAAAAAAAATTATATCCATCTTAGTTTAAAGTTGACTTTTTTGCCGGAGGCCAACTTTCTAACCTTACCTTAGACCTTAGATCCTCCTGAGCCATCGGTGGCGCATAGGGCTTCGACAAAGGCTCTCCATTCATCACGAAGCTGTGCGGCTGCAGTGATATCTTCCCATTGTGGAGTGAGGCAAATTTTTGCCTTTTTCAGGTCCCGATCATTCTGCCTCCGCAGTGTGTGTTTTGGTCGGCCTCGTCTTCGTCTTCCTTCAGGCTGCCATTAATAAGCTCTTAAGGGCAGTCTGTGCTCGGGCATGCGTAGACCATGACCCAAATATGTCCATCTTCATTTCTTCAAAACTTCGGTCACTATGGGCTGGTTTGTTTTCAGCCGGATTTCCCTATTGGTAATTCTCTGATGCCAACTGATTTTGAGGATCCTTCGAAAGCAAATGTTTTCGAATCCAAAGATATGTTTCTCAAGTTGTTGGTTGAGTTTCCAACATTCACTGGCGTAAATCAATATAGACAACATATTGCTGTTGAACAGGCGTAATTTTAAACGAAGTGAGTATTTGTTGCTTCTCCAAATTGGTGTTAGTCTGTTGAAGGCGCCTGATGCTTGTCCAATCCTTCTCTTGATTCCAAATGTTACATCGCCAGTTTTTTCTATCCAGCTTCCTAAGTATTTAAATTCTTGGACCTGTTCAACAGATTTATCGGAGCATTGAAGAGTTAAGGGGGAGCCAGATGTGGACATACTTTTTGATTTATCGACATTGATGGACAATCCGACCTCTCGGGCTTTTTCTGAAATTTAATCAAATAGCAGATTTAATCGATCTTTGGCGTCTTCTAGTAGTACTATATCATCTGCAAAGTCATTTTCTGCAAGTTGTTTGTTGTTGACTTTTACTCCATAGCCCATAGTCTGTCTGAGTACGTAGTCCATAACTATTGTAAATAAAAGGGGTGATAATAAACATCCTTGCTTGACACCAGTCATGATTTTGAAGTATCTTGTAACTCCGTTTTCTGTTCGAACACAGCATTCTGTTTCTTTGTACAGGGCGATAATCAGTTCTCCTTGGGGGGTATTCCATAGTATTTGAAGATTTTCCAAAATATTTCTCGGTCAACCGAGTCAAAGGCCTTTTCTAGGTCAATGAAAACAAGATATAGCTTTTTATTCCATTCCTTTGAGTCGTCAACCAGCATTCTCAGCGTTAAAATTAGGTCTGCACATGATCTTCCAGGTTGGAAGCCGTGTTGTTCATCACGAAGATATTGGTCCAGTTTCTGCTGTAGGCGTTGTAGTATAGTAATTGACAAAAGTTTACTAGGTATCTACATTATGTTATTACCTCTCCAGTTGCCACAAACAAGTGCATGGCCTTTTTTGAAGAGCCTAATAATGGTTCCTTTGGTCCAATCACTGGGCACTTTCTGGTCACTCCATGTCTGAGTTAGTAGCTCAACCCAAACTGTCATGCAGTCGCGGACTGAAGTTTTCGGCATCTCAGATAAATGCCATCTACTCCTGGCATTCTTCCGTTCCTTAGCTTTCTGACAGCGGCTATGATTTCTTCTGGAGACGGTGGTTCTTCATTTACATTAAGAATCATAAATGGAGTGTCAGGAATTATATCTTGGTCATTTATTCTCGGTCTATTTAGTAGGTTCTCGAAGTGGGTTGCCCACCTCTCGTCAATCATAAAAGGGTCTGTCAAAAGGGCTCCATTCTCATCCTTTTCTAGATTAGTCCTGTCAGGTTTGACTCTAATCATCTCATTGGTTATTCTTTAGACTGTTTTCAAATCTCCCTTCTTTGCTGCCTCTTCCGTCAAAGCTGCTTTCTGTTCAATAAATTGCCTCTTGTCGGTCCGGACACTCTTCTTTACTTGTTTGTCTATTTCTCTGTATGAGACTTGCAGAACAATTAATTCAGACGCGTCCGAGGCCTACAGAATGGAGAGTTTGGCTGATTTTCTTGCATCAATTAGTTTCCAGGTTCGTTCGGAAATCTATCTTTCTTTCTTTTTCTTCTTATAGCCTAATTTCTCCTTTGCAAGTTCTCTGTACGTGGTTTTGAGTTTCTCCCATATGCGTTCAACATCAGCCCTTGGTTCTAATTCCGATTGCAGGGCTTCAAATCTATTTGAAAGTTCTAATTGGAACATTCGTGCTGTTTCATTGTCGTTCAGTTTCTCAACGTTGAAGGGTTTGTGTGTTGTCAGTTTATTGTTTTTCTGTGTCACTTTTAACTTTAGATGGATCTTAGCAACCACAAGGTTATGGTCTGATTGTATATCAGCACCTCTGTAGCCTCTCACGTCGAGTAGACTCTTCCGCTATTTGCATGAAAAGAGGAGGTGATCAATTTGATTGCACGTGCGGCCATCTGGTGAAGTCCATGTATATTTGTGAATGGTCTTGTGTTGAAACAAAGTACCTCCTATGACAAGGTCGTTGTTCAGGGCGAAGTCGAAAAGTAGCGCTTCGTTCTC
Organism: Artemia franciscana; assembly: GCF_032884065.1. Classification (NCBI taxonomy): domain Eukaryota; kingdom Metazoa; phylum Arthropoda; class Branchiopoda; order Anostraca; family Artemiidae; genus Artemia; species Artemia franciscana. The sequence continues at coordinate 4,664,926 of NC_088882.1, forward strand.
GTTCATATCACCTATTCCATGTTGTCCCATGACTTCAGGACAGTAATTGCGACAAGATCCTACTTTCGCATTGAGATCACCTAAGACACATATGATATCGTGTCTAGGAATTTCTGCAACAACACTTTGTAGTGTTTCATAAAAGGTGTCTTTCTCTATTTCATCCGCTTCGTTAGTTGGTGCATAGCAGGCAATGATTGAAGTTTTCCATGAGCTGATTAAAATCATGTGTAAATGATTCTAGCGTTTACAGGTGTCCATTTTAGCATTGCTCGCCTAGCTGCGGGTGACATCAGTATACCCAAACCTGCTTGGCGTCTGTTTTCATATCCGCTGTATGCGAGAACGTGGCCATCTTGTAGGGGTTCCATCCCACTACCAAGCCATCTAGTTTCACTAATGGCTGTTATGTCTATATTGTACTGTATCACTTCTTTCAGTATCTTTTCCGTTTTTGAGATCTGGCTCATTGTTCTCGCATTCCAAAATCCAAGCTTCAGTTGTTGCTTTTTAGTCAAAAATTGGGTCCGGGGGCATGCTGAGGTTGTTAGGGAAGTATTAGTCATATCCGAGGCAAAAGTCGACGATTCAGTTGCTGGTTTCTTTTTTACAGGGACGGGTAGCAAGCCTATCGCCAAACCCTCTTCCTTTCGCAACCGGACTTGGGAACGACTTTGGTGGAACTTTCTAACACTACCACTTAAAAAGGAGCAAAGGATAAGCTTTAATTTCATTAGCAATGAGAGAACTTTTAAAGTTTAAGAGGCATATCTGAAACCATTTCTCTATTGCAATCCCAGGTAGAAAAAAAAGAATGGTAAATTCAGCTGAAATCACGAACAGAAATGGGTAGAAACAATAGATGGCAGCACTTTCGGACCCGTGGGAAAATCACACTTTTTGTTTCTGTAAATTTTTCTATTTATCACTCAAAGAAGATATTTTGGCTTTGGGGCCGGGAACTGCCGCATATATTTAACACTTTTAGATTTCAGTCCATCTTCAATTTGAAGTTGGTGCCTGCCTGCTTGCCTGCTAGGACGGAGCTTTCCACTCAAAAGCGGAAGCGTGATTTGATGAAACGAAAGCTTGGCTACACAACTTCAGATACTCCTTTCTGACATAGGCTATACAACTCCACTTCACTTCGCACACCATAGGCTCTGGCTCGAGGAAAAACAAAAACCATCCTTTTTAGCCCCAGGCAAGAGTACTACGGAGCTTTCCAAAATGTAATGTCATATTCATCAATCCGGCCTGAGGTCCTCACTTTCCCTAAAAACCGCACAGGTTAGACCCTTACCAGTTTCCATGAATAAGCTGAGATTGACGGCATAGGAAAAAAAAAAAACAAAAAAAAAACGGGACAAAACCAAAGTGTTGCTCTCGCAACACAATCAAATAAACAATCATGGCAAATAAACATACAACAGACAACATACAAATGAATAAATGAATTGATAAAACGAATAAAACTTGAATTAAATATGCAAATCAAGCTTAAAACGAACAAAATCACAACAAACAAGAGTTTAGCTGCTGCTCCTGTCCCACACTGTAAAAGTCTAAAACCTACTGCGTCATTGGCACTTTACTGAAAGCTATTATAGTCTTGGAAAGAAGTATTAAAATTACACTGAATTTTCGTGAATAATCATATTAATTGCTAAAAACTCACCAGTTCAAGATTTTACTTCATAGTAATTTTCACTTTTTTTTCAATGTTTAATTATGTGCAAAAGAAAATGTTTGTAAAATAATTTGTTTTTAGTAAAGCACAAATGATGCAAATTACTTATACTTTTACAATTAGAGAACGGGACTGTAGCCAAACTCTTAGTTGTAGGGATTTTTGTTCGTTTTAAGCTTGATTTGCATGTTCAATTTAAGATTTATTTATATTAGTATGTGTTGTAGGTTTGGTTTATATGATTTTCATTTTATTTCTGTTCGTTTTGGGTTTCATTTATTCTATATTAGTTCAAAAAGGCTCCAATTTCAGGCCCTTTTGAGTTTGAATTATAGTGAGTTTGAAAATTCCATTTTCAGAGTTTCGAACAAAAAAGTCCTTTTTTAGAGTTTCAGTTACTATTGAACCGGGTCACTCCTTACTACAGTTCTTTACCATGAACTATTTGATAAATCGATAAATCGATCGACGATAAGAAAAATATGGGTATCAAGACATCAGCAATCACTTTCTTTATATTCTACTTATAACTCATTAAAATTACGCATATTTTAATAATTATTATAATGCTTCAAACCATTCCATGTTCGCAGTTAATTTGTATTAAATTTTAAGTAAATTTGAACACTCTATTTGGGAGGGAATTGGCCCAATAGTAACCAGAATTCTAAAAAATAGAATGGATTTTCATCAAAAGAATTGGCTTTTTATGCTCATTCCAAATATACCATCAATTTACTTTAACATTACCTATCAAAAGCCATGAGCCTGAGAAACATTGCCTGATTTTCTAAAAAGGCGGAAAACACACTCAAAAAGTCAATGAATTAAGATAAAAATCATACCGTCAGATTCTGAGCACCAGAGAACCATACTCCTGTAAAGTTTTCTAGCTCCAATCCACAAAAAGTTCGAGAATGTGCATTATTTTCTTTTGGCAGAAGAAAGATCACGGATGCGTGTTCATTCCTTTTGGCAGAAAAACACCAATTCCCAATAAAATTTCTTAAGTTTAAGGCTTTTTTAGCCTTAAACTTTCTTCTTTAGCCTTAAATAAACTATCTTAATTTAAGGCTTTCTTAGTAGGTGCTGTGATATACTTTTATAAACATCAAATAAATCTAATATGCGTGAATGTATTTAAGAAAGTGTTTTTTTCTGCTGTGTACTAAGTTCAAAGCTCTAACATGGGTTCTATCTTTTTGCTGCAATAGCTTGACCGAAAGCTTCAACACTGGTTTTAGAAAACTTGACGATTGATGAACTGTTTTTGCCAAAAATGTTTAGTTGATCAAAACTGATTATGTTAGTCTAAGTCCAAAGCAAAAAGGGGGTAAGCCAGATAGTTTGAAAGTGACAACTTGGTAGCAATAACAGAAAATAGTTACTCACTATTTAAAGACACTGATAAAAGAAAAAAAATCTATATTTACAAATACATGAGCATAAAAATTACTCACGAATAGAAATTCGATATAAATCAAAACTAGAAATTTAAAAACCTTTGCATCATTACTTCAAGAATTTCAGATGAATCTGGTAAAAAGTAAAAATATTAGTTTGTCAGTAAATCAACTAATGTGAAATAATGTAGCTATTTCATTTATTACAATCATCGATATGTTTTTATAGGTATTTTTTTCATGGGCGATAGTATCAAACCAGCAATCACCGATTATTAGAGGAGAACTAAGTCCTTACACCCTTTGTAACTAAAAAGAATATTTCGTTACTGTGAAGTATTGATTCTAAGTACTTCTATACTACAAAAATAATTATGGCCGGAATAAAACCAAAATGTTATCAAGCAAACATTCCAGATTGATAATTAACTTAAAAAATACTAAAGGATATTCAAATAGCCTCCCGGTTTCAAATTATATACTGCTACTTTGTTGCTGATTTGTTCCTAAACATAATTTGTTTCAAAAGAAAATGAAAGACCAATTTGGCCGTCCATGGGACATCCTTCTTTTCTCGGTTTTCACTGCATATTTTTAACAACATTTTTAGAGTGTGGCATCATAAGCTTTATAGTTCCAAGAGAAGGCGGTAAATTTTGCCAGGTGACAATGATAAAGCTTCGGTTCTTTTTTCTTTTGCAAAATATACAAAGCCACAGAAGAATAAATGGAATCACACTGCAGATCTGCCAGCAAATAATGGAGCAAATGTCTCACAGTTAGATCTTCCTTGGAAGTGGAAGGCTAGAAAGCAAAAAGCAAAAGACTATTATTCTCAAATGCTATTCCCTCCATTCCAGTCTAGGGACTTGTCCATAATTTATCACCAGATGAAAGTTAAATATTATCTTTTAAGTTTTGTTCTTTCGGTCATTGAATTTCTCTCTGCTTACACTGCCATCAATCGTGAAATACTAAGCATACCAAGCTTGAATGGCTGTCTTCTGCAAGTGATTCCTAGATTTTAAAGAAATCTTGCCAGCTTGCAAAAATTCAAGACAACTTTTGGGTTTTTATTAACCACTATCTCTTCCTTCCAAAAGAATCAACAATTTTTAAAAACATTATTAACATCTAAAAAATAAGATAATCTATTGATCTCTGGGCGGCTTATACCAGCCACAATAGCTGTCTTACAAACCATCCTTAAGAGATGGAAGGACCTTTCTGGTGGTCCGTAAAACTTGCCACATAGAAGAAAAGTATTTAGCAACAAAATATTTTCAATGGTAAATTGTTACTAATGTGCAAACATCCAATTCAAATAATATTTTTCCAGTCAGAGAAACAATATTTTTATGTTTGATCCATCTAGAATTCCTAAGATCGCTCTGATCACGAATAACAAAATGAAGCAAATTGTGAAGGACATAAATGAAAATGTTTCTAGGCAGTGATATATATACACATAAATAAGCATTTATATGTATATATATATATATATATATATATATATATATATATATATATATGCAGCTACTTCGGTTGAGACCTCCGCTTAAGTTTTATCAGTGAACAAAAGTAATTAAAGAATAAAAAATATGCAGATATAAGTCCAAAGGACACAATAAAAGCAAAACGAACCTCCAAAAATAAAACACTAAATTAAAATAGGTCTTTTTTAAAGAATAGTGAAAATTTAGATAAATAAAAGTATCAAGCATCAATAATATGCTATCTATTGAAGCTTCTGCTATGAAATCTTTCCTTCAGAAGTAATGTTCCTAGGATCAATGATGGTAAACAATTTTATTATCAAACGCCTTACACGTTCATGCCGATCAGCGGCAGTTCTTGTCATAATAAAATTTAAGGTGCTAAACATATGGAAATCCCAGCCATAGCCATTGTCACACAAATTTATACGTTGATTCGAAATATCACAGTCAAACTAAAACCTAAGACATTGAAATATCCAACTATCTGAAAAAAAAAAACACCTTTAAAACACAAACCGAATAAAAAGAATAATGAACTAAAGCTAATAAATATGTACAATTATTGACAAGCCAGCATAGCAGTAAAAATCTTGACAAACGAAGGGACACAACTACTTGTATAACGCATATGGCGTGCTGGTACTGGCTAAATTTTTGGTACCGATTGAGTTAGTTGTCAAGGCAGCCGTTGGCGCGAAGGGAAATGTTCAGGGGGGAGGATTTTATGAGGCCGTGGAGTTTTAAAAATACCTACCCCAAATTTGAAGCACAATTGATCACGGCGTGTTGAAAGAGTTGTGAGGAAGAACTGTTTTAAAAGGGAGCAATAAGGGACTCTGGGAGATATAGACGCTACGAGAAGAGCTCGGTATTAGATCCTTTCCAGGCAGTCGTTTTTGTGCGAAGTTAGGCAGTAATGCCATGATGCCAAACTGGACAAGCATATTCTGTCAGCGGTCTGACAAATGTAAGAAAAATACGCAATAGGTTGAGGACTGGGACACCATAGCGAGAAAGGAGTTTAAAAAAAAGAATACTGAAAGGCATCTGAGCTTTGATCACATTGAGACTTATCTTTCGGGTTGTTCACCTTAGTCTGTCCAGAATGCAGACTGAGTATGTCTTCCAGCTCAGTTAAATGGGAAGGATGTGATTGTTCATTTAATACAGGTTCTGAAAAGAGCGCAAAAATTGATGCGAATAATTGGACTAATAAATGGTTGTGTCCTGATTGTTCCCCAAATAATAAATCTTACGGGTAAGTAGTTCTAATTCTCCTATTCTACCTTCCCCTTGTACTCCTGTTCTCCCAATTCAAGAGCTAGGATGCTTACTATCACTTAAAAAACTCAATATTGAATCACCGTGCCTCACCTATAACTGAAAAATATTCCTGCTTCCCAACGCCTCCATTATGAAGAGACATTCCCCCCTTTGGAAGCTTCCGGTCAGACTGAGGGCAATAATATTACTTTTGTAGAGCCTCCTTCTATTCTTTGCATCACCAATAGAAACTTGCACCCCAGTTAACGTGGTGTATCAGTCAAGACCAAGCCTTTCTTCAGTCTTCCAAGTTATGAATCAACGTATCAGCATCTCCTTGTTATGTTGGGTGTCAAACCGAAATTTGCTCTATGAAACCTGACTATCTCAAACTAGAGTTTGTATTGTTGGAACTAAAAAACAAATTTTAAGAGGCTTTAAAACAAATTTCGACAATTATTTCTCACCTTCTGTCTACAATAAAATGTAAGGATATTCATCCCCAACTGTATATTTTTAACATCCCTTTCTTTCTACTCAGCAGGACAAAAGCGACTCCAAAGAATAATTAAATCAATCAAGTAGAGGTCAAAAATTCATAAAATAACATTTGTGACCGGAACTGCAGGTTAAAAATACTGAAGATTCATCAATCATTCGTAAACTGGCTAATCCCTCAGACATTGTCTCAACTTTGGACAATTATATTTCTACTAATTTGTGCAGTGACCTCGTTAACCCGATTGGAGACATCCAAAATTGTTTTGAAAAAAGTTAAGTGAATAATCTGACTAATAAGAAAGTCCCTTTGTTTCACATACATAAATGTCCAAACATAATTTTGCATCTCGTCACGCAAAATACGAGATGCCTGTACTTTTAGACACGATCGTGCTTCAAGTAAGTTTCTACAAAAAAGTAATTGTGGTAGCAGTGCTAAGGAGAATTGCGAGTTTTTAAAGAATAGAAATTGCAAACTTGACCAAAAGTGTTCCCATAATCACACAGCTATTATCACGCTATAATAACACAGCTATATATAGCTATTATAGCTATAATAGCTATAATCAGCTATAATAGCTGCTATAATATATATGCTATGTATGCTATAATATATATCTATATATATAAAAATAAGTTGTCTGTCTGTGTGTCTGTCTGTGGATCAGGTGACGTCATGTTTCTGTGTTGACTGACGTCATGAAATTAGTTGTCGTCATTTTTGCTTTGACGGTGACGTCATTCAAGATATTTAAGACATATGTTCACGTAGAAATCTATTAATGTTTAAGTTTACAATGACTGATGAACTTACCATGGCAAAAGCCGATGAAGATGCTCAAAGAGTATATGCCAAAAAACTTGCTGCTGATAGAGAAAGTCATAAAAGAAAGCGTGCCGAGGAATCAAAAGAACAGCAAGGGAACAGGCTTGAGGCTGATAGAGAAAGAAAGAACAGAAAGCGTGCCGAGGAACTACCAGAGCAACGCGGAAGCAGACTTGCTGCTAAAAGAGAAAGTGAAAAAAGAAGGCGTGCCGAGGAATTACAAGAACAGCAAGAAATCAGGCTTGCTGCTGATAGAGAAAGTAAGAAAAGAAAGCAGGCCGAGGAATCACAAGAACAGCAAGAAATCAGGCTTGCTGCTGATAGAGAAAGTAAGAAAAGAAAGCGTGCCGAGGAATCAGAGAAACCTGAAAGTTATTGCCTGGCATTCAGGTACAACCCAGACGATGATTATAGCTTGAGTAGATGTGTTCAAATCGGGACAATGTCTAAAATTTGTCCCTATTGCAAGGCCTTGAAATTCAATGGTGAAACAATGGGAATGTGTTACACCTCAGGAAAAGTTAAACTTCCTCTATTGGCTGCACCACCAGAGCCATTGAAGACGAATGAATTCTTGCCTGAAAAATTCTAATTTATGGGCACACGTAAAAGTATTAAAATTAACTACCACAATCTTGACAGGGCCTTTTGAGGGTGAGGCTGTTCTTATTCCTCGCATTCCCATGATTCCAACGGATCTGCCTTTCCAATTTAAAAGATTGTAATTCCCAATTCGATTAGCATTTGCAATCACCATTAACAAAGCTCAAGGTCAATCATTAGAAAAATGTGGTATAGATCTTAATACTGATTGTTTTTCCCATGGACAATTGTACGTTGCATGTTCGAGGGTCGGTAAACCTGACAATCTATTTATATGCAGCGACAATTGGACAGCGAAGAATATTGTATATTCGCAAGTTTTACGCAGTTAATTTGTATTGTATCTATCTATCTATCTATCTATATAAAAACGAGTTGTGTGTATGCATGTTTGTTTGTTTGTAAAAAGAGCGTTTGCATATGATGTCATAATTTATGGGCACACGTAAAAATATTAAAATTAACTACAAATATGCGTGTCCGATTGCAAAACGATGACTCTGGTCAAACAGTAGACTCAATTTCAGGACGTATACAACTACCTGCTGATTTCTGTAATTTAGTGACGTCCAAAAATGAATTGATTGAAAAAGTATTTCCGAATATTCTAAAAAATTATAAAAATAATAAATGGCTAAGTGAAAGAGCGATTCTCGCACCCAAAAATATAGACGTCCACGAAATCAACAATATTGTTTTGACCAAGATTCGAGACCAGGCAGTCCTTTACAAGTCAGTCGACACAGTTTTGGAACCAAATGAAGCGGTTAATTATCCATCTGAATTCTTAAATTCCATAGATCCTTCAGGGTTTCCACCACACGTGCTACAACTAAAAATAGGCGTACCAATAATACTTTTAAGAAATATCAACCCACCAAAGCTTTGCAATGGCACGCGACTTGCCCTAAAAAAAACATTGGAAAACCTAATAGATCTTAATGCTGATTGTTTTTCCCATGGACAATTGTACGTTGCATGTTCGAGGGTCGGTAAACCTGACAATGTATTTATATGCAGCGACAATTGGACAGCGGAGAATGTTGTATATTCGCAAGTTTTACGCAGTTAATTTGTATTGTATCTATCTATCTATCTATCTATATAAAAACGAGTTATGTGGATGCATGTTTGTTTGTTTGTAAAAAGAGCGTTTGCATATGACGTCATTATTAGTACATACGGCTTTGTATATGCACAGACAATGAGAAAGCCAAGAATGTTGTTTATTCGCAATTTTTACGTAGTTTGAAACACATATATAAATCTATCTATTTTCACAGGTGGGACACAGGAACACAACTACAATGGCGCATAACTAATATGGCGCGTAACGACTTACGCGCACGGGGGGCTTGGGGGGGCGCGAAGCGCCCCACCAACTAGGTGTTGGTGGTAGGTGTAGGTGGTGGTAGGTGTAGGTGGTGGCGCGAAGCGCCACCCCAACAGCTAGTGTGCTATAATGTATGCTATAATATATATGCTATAATGCTATAATATATAATAAGTTTAGCAGCTATAATAGCTATATATAGATATAACAGCTATTACAGCTATAATCCTACAAATATAATCAGCTTTTCCAAAACTGTGGCAAAACGAGACCTTGCTGACGAAGCTAAATATTTGGATCAATAAAATGTTAATTGATTTTAGACAATATCCGCACCCATGACAAGGGAAAGATTCATGGTTTTCAATATAAAGCAAAAATTAAAAAAATTAAATTTAATATCTACCTTCAATTTTATACATTAATCATAAAAATTTAATAATTGTCAATGACGGTGTAGAGAAGTAAACGATTAAGAAAATTTCGCCAAAGGCCTTTTGCAAGTTCAGGATCTTGTATCGTTCGCTTTCATGTATTCTCATTATAATTACTTTTTTTGTTTTTTTTTCTGAAGGTAAATATTGAAATAATAAGAAAATAATTTTTTGTGTCCTCGCCAATTCTTGTTGATGTGGAAAATGATTCTGACTGCAGTGACTATATTGTCAAAAAGGTTTTCAATATCTGTGAGATTAAAACTCAGTAGCAGTACTTTATTTTATTTTGAAATACATATGTTGGCTTACTATTTGTTCTAGGCAATAAAAAAGTATTCTAATGCACAGAATTTTCAACATGAAAGTTATATATTTTTTTGGCTAATTACATAGTGTGTCTGAATATCCTGCATGTTATTTATGGATGTTGTGTAAGGTTTTAATTTGTAGCAGTAGAGGCGTGTGAATTTTACAATAGAAGGGGTAGAATAGGATAAAGTTGAAAGGGGACATAAAAGTAAGGTAAACGCAAATTAAAGAGCTTATTGCATTAAAATTTGCAAAACTAAGGAGAAGGCGTAGCCTACTCTCTTAAAATTTAGATACTCAGTAGACCATCTTTTTCGCATATACTTATATTTATTATTTTTGCCTTTATTAGAATATATGACTTTTCTGTTTTTGGCCTAACTTGAGAAAGTACCGCGATAATTGAAGTAACTCATAAAAGCACATCTGTTTTACGTAATTCACAAAACACGACTGAGTTATGTCAGTTGTATCTTCTTTGAAAGAAAAGCTTCTAATTTCGGAGCCTGGATTTATACTCCCTCCATCCCAGTAAGATTTTGCTGAGCTATATGCCCTACTTAATGTTCTTCTAATATGTTTTTCTGACGCTGAATCCTAATGAGATATACCAATTTGAGTACTTCTACCTCTAGATTTTACATAATGGGGATGGGTAAAATATAGCGGGTCTGCATTCCTAATTTGCTGGGCAAAATTATTCTGCATAATATGTGCTACATATTATGCAGAATAAGAATTGTTTTCTTACTTCACAGTGTCCAAATACCAAATACTGTTCAAAGCCAAAACTAAGGAGCCCTCATTCTTCCTAGGGGAGACAGTCACCTATAAAACTATGGATAACTTTAGTACTCAAGAAGTTGCCAAACCAGCCATCTTTCTGTACTGTTTTCTTGACAGGACATATTGAAAGTTGAGGCTGTACTAGATTTATCGTGTGACTTGAGGTTGGGTCAAGTTTAGGATTCAAGGGTCTGCGCCTTAATGGTAAGAAATGTATTGAAGAAAGATTATTTTGGTTCGAGTGAAAACTAAAATTGATGGGAAAGTAGGAACTGAAAATCACGGTGTAGCACTCAAATTCTGGCAATTGTAGCATATAGGAACTGACCTTGGTGGCAGCACTGCCCTTAATACTTAAAAATTCCCTTTTCAGCTAATATTTCGAGTCAATACAGAGGAAGAAATTTCAATTTTGGGTGGGTAAGTTAAAAACTGTAAAAAGAAAAGTTAACAGTACTTTATTATTTTTTTTATTTTTTTTCTAAATATGTGGCGCCAGGTATAACTGAATATCTTATTTGTCGCCAGTCTTTTATCATCGTTTTTAAATGACTATTATATTTTCGTTTAATTAAAAGTGTAAAAACAGAAACTTTTAGGGATACTTTCCTAAGCAAGATTGTTCTAGATCGAAGTCAAAACATTTCGAGTGCAACGTCGGATGAAGCTGTTTTTCACGTACTCTACTCTCGGCTTGCAAGCCTCGAGATATTTGGACCGAGTTGCTAGCGCATGAACTTTTTGGGAAACGTTTTCGTAACTTTCAACCTTAACTTGAACTTTAAGAGTTTCATTAACTTTAACTTTAAAAAATGAAACCTGTGCAAACCTGTTTATGTAACCATGTGCACCCAATATCAAACATCCTCCTTTGCACTATAAAAGCTATGAGTAAACAATTGTCAACTTATATAATAAACTCCCAAGCTCCAGGGGTTACGGAAACTTGCAATCTACTGGAAACACTCCTTTTTGAGGAATGAGGATTGTATTTCTGCTAAATACTTGAAACTACCCCGTGACTTCAAAATTTAGAATGACTGCATTAACCCGTAGTTTGTAGTATCTGCCCTCTATTATTTTTTATCTCTTGATTTTAACGTTAGATGCTCTCACAGAAATTTCTTCTTGACTGACCAAACTGGAAAGAAAAACATTAAGTGCTACTAGGAAGAATAGATATTACTTATGTAACATACTAACTTACTTTTCTATTCTAGGTGACCTGGGTTTCAGGTGCTTATTCAAATAAAATACAATAGTTTTTACTCGGTGTCAGTAACCTATTAAAGAAGAACGAAAATTAGTGTTCCTTTCCCAACAATGGATTGGACAAGTGACAATCCTAAAGAAGCATGGATAAGATGTGAAAACCACGCACTCTGATGTTTGAAGGCCCGCTGAGTGAGAAAAAAATAAAAAAGGTCAGTGCGCCTTCTTACTAATTTGGCTTGGAGATAAAGGAAGAGACATCTTCTGTACTTTTACATTCATAACATAAGAGTAAGATTAAATTCAACCATATATAAAAAAAAATCACTGAATATTTCAACCCACAAAGAAGCGCTGTCTTCTCAAGGTACCAATACATAACCAATTTGAAGATTCTGGCTCGCAAATCTGCCTATTCTACGACAGCTATTAGTGAAAAAATGATAAGAGACAGATTCGTATGTGGAATCTCACCAGCAAAATTCAGAAAAAAAACACTTCAAGCAGGTTCCAACCTTACCTTGTCACAAGCAGTTACCATTGCTCGAACACACGTAGAAGCCCAGGTGCAGCTCAAAACAATGTCAAAATCTGATCCAAGTGGAAACCAACCATATCAAGAAACATACATGAAGCAGAAGGTTGACTTTGTCAAAAAACAAAGAAAATAAATTATTCCACATCAAGCTGAAAATACATTACTGTGGTGGAGATTATTCAGCCTCCCACAAATGCCCAGCTAAAGCAAAGATATGCAGCAACTGTGACAAACCAAATCATTTTGCAGATGTTTGCAAAAGCACTAAGAAACCAGTAAACTTTATAATCCAGCAACAGCAAAATCACGATCGCAGAAACAACAGTAGCGATGAGCTATTTATTGATATTATAAACATCAATTGATGATCAGCCATATGTAAAGCTCTTGATCAACAAACAAATCAATATCAATTTCAAAATCGATACTAGTGCTCAAGCTAATATCATACCTGAAAGATTTTTGAATATTCTCAAACCAAGACCAAGAAATAACAAGACAGTAAAGATACTTACCAGCTTTAGAGGTCAGAGAATCCCCACACTTGGAATATGTAACCTTAAATGCACACACAAAAACAATTGCAATGAAACACAGCCCTTCTTCGTAGTAAGCGATATCCCCATGCCAATCCCAGGCTCTGAATCAAGTTGCAAGTTTAAACTAATAAAACTGATCCTGAAAGTAGAAAATTCAAAAGTCCTGAAACCAGACCTATTCACAAAAGAATTCTAAGACATATTCAACGGTATTGGACAGCTCAAAGGAGAATGCCACGTCACACTTAAAGGAGGAGCTGATTTGAAAGCTGTTCCAGTTAGACTCATCCCTATTTTCCTGCAAGATAAATTCAAAAAAAATATTAATAGGATGGAAGAGCTTGGAGTAATCGAAAAGGTACTTAAGCCCACAGATTGGGTAAGCGTCATGATTGTAATTGAAAAGCCTGGAAAAAGCCTCCCAGTCTGCATCGACCCACATGACCGAAATAAGGCTATCAAAAGGCCACACCACCTCATACCAACATTTGATGAAGTAATACTTAGACTTGCTGAGGCAGAGTTCTTCAAACAAGTGGACGCTTGTCACGGTTATTGGTCTCTGGTCCTAGACGAAGAATCATCTCAGCTGGCGACCTTCAACACACCATACGGCCATTATAAGTTCAAAAGAATGCGTTCGAAGGCATCCAAGGCATCTCTATTACTATTGACGGCATTATCATCTCAGGAAAAACCATTAAGGAACATTATGCGAATGTTTGCAGTGCTCTCATAAGAGACCGTGAAAAAGGAGTCAAACTAAACCTTTAAAATGCGTATTCAAGTGCAATAGCATACCGTATTTCAGGCATGTGATATAAGAAAACGGAATAAACTCAGACCCAGAAAAGGTCTGAGCGCTGCGTGATATAAGGACCCCTTCTACAAAAGACGAACTCCAGACACTATTAGGAATGATAAACTATCTTGCAAGTTATATCCCCAATCTATCATCATCAAATCAGCTACTCCGTGGCCTACCGAAACAGTGACAATTTAAGTAGGAACAGTCGCTTTTTTGAAGTCGATAAATTGGGGGAAATGCAAATGTACATCACATAATATCCTTTCTTAAGAAAAAAATTTGCACGCTACGAAATCACTCGTACCCTAATAACCGACAAAACCCCCCATTTCACATCCACACTATTCTGGAAGTTCATTGAAAATTGGGAAACCTCTTAAACCACATCGTCCCCGAGCTAGTGAAATGGACTAGGAAAGAAAAACAGTGCAAACAGTCAAAGATATTCTTATCAAAAAAAAATACTGCGGGACATGATTTCAACCTAGCGCTGCTGGAGTACAGGACACCCTGGTTGACGATCTAGCATACCAATCACAACTGTTGATGAGCAGAAATCTAAGGTTAGTTTTTCCCTGCACTAGACAGCTTCCCACACCAAAAACCGTTTGCCATAAGCGATTTCGACGGAATCGGATAAAAAAAACAGTCACGCCAAAGCAAATACCACGACAGACAGTCGAAGGAACTAAAACCTTTGCGAATCGGTCAACCAGTTCGAGCTCAAATTTGTGGGAAACTTTGGCAAGCCGGATAGATGAAAACCCAAGATCGTACATAATTGAAACAACCGAAGTTGGAACTTAACAACGCGACAGGCCACATATAAAAACGTTTAACCAGCATCCTCAATCACCAGACCTCGCTGACGATGAGGAAGACAGCCCCGAAGCCGACACTTCACCAGTACCTATACGTCCATCATTAATAACCCCCTTCCCACCTGTAACACCAATAGAGACCCTTCCCCAGCCCATTTACCTTGAGTTTAGCTCAGCACTCCGCACACTCCTTCCAACACCAAGCACCATACGCTCAACCTAAGAAGAACCCCAGATCTCCCCATACGTAACCCGTAGTGGCCGGCCTGTGAAGCTAATACAGAGATTTGACATGTGAGAAATTCCATGAACTATGTGTATTAAGTTACAAATAAGTTGTGAATAAGTGGTGAACTTATAAGTGTAGTGCCATATGGAAGAACCTTTATTTAGTTAGTTTAATATAAAAATTGGAACTGATATGGAAGAACCTTTGTTTGGTTAGTTTAATGTATATGGTCAAATTTTACGGAAGTTTTGTACCAGTTATCTAGTTTGGAAAAGAGGAAGAATATAAGATTGTAACTCACTTTCCTATTCTAGGTGACCTTGGTTTCTGGTGCTAATTTATATAAAAGACCATCATTCTTACACTTATTAATAATTAATAGCATTTGCTGATAAATTGTCTGAGCAGTCACTTATTTATCTGCTATAAAGACTAGACATAGGCAGCCCACCCAGCGTCCAGAAGACTTCAAAGACATCTCGATTCATGCAGTCCACTTCCAAAATTACAATCACTCCTAACGAGTTTTTTTTTAATTCTGTCACGTTTTCGCTTTCCATATAAGAGGGTGACTCTAGCTCTAATATTGACATCCTTCAGCTTAGCTGTTAGATCATCCCAACTGACATTTCCAGTTCTGAACTTATCTCTTCTTTCATTAATTCCATTAGGATAGTTACTGCCTATTTCCACAATCACTGGGTTATAATCACTTTGGCGAACAAGGTCATGTAAAATGTCAACAACTAATGAGCAGGAAATTTTTGGGTTAGCCATAATCAAATCGATGGTTGTAGAGTCTCCCGTTCGAGAATTTATTCTGGTAGGTATTCCTTTAGCTGAAGAAAATCATATCGGTAGATAGGAGTGAAGCTTCAATACTCCTACCTGATTTATTTACCACATTACATCTGCACCATAAATTACTATGGGCATTAAAATCTCCTAAAATTATGATATCATCTGAATTTGGAATTTGTTTATATACTTTTATATTAGTTCAAAAAAGTTCCAATTTCTGGCCCTTTTGAGTTTGAATTATATTGAGTTTGGAAATATTTTGAAAAAATAGAAAATTTTAATCGGATACATTTGGGGAAACAAGTGTATCAAGGTGGAGGGGTGTATGGTTACAATATGATTAATGTTGACTGTTAAAAAGGGCAGAGGAAATTTAAATTTCTAATCGAATGAACCACCTCCAAAGTTTATACGACCACGCCGTCCATTAACACTTTATATGTTAACGATGGGTAACTAGCATAATTTATTTGCCCTTTCCCCGAGGGCTGGAGGATGCAGGAGTTTTAAACCCGGAACAATAATCATTTGATATTTGGACTATTTTGAACAGAATCGCTATATAATAATTTTGATCTGATATAATATGAGAAAAGAGAGCAGAGAGGGGGTTGGGGTGCTAGTGGCCCATTGACCACTTTTGACTCTTAAAATAGATCTAGAACTTTCAATTTTCAATCAAATAATCTTCCTCCAAAATTTATATGACCCCCACTTCTTGTCACAGAACGTATTGTATTTTTCCCCAACAACACGAATAGTTACGCAATACCAGCTCACGCATCATTCTTGAAATTCTTCGAGACATACCAAGAAATTCTCGAAAACCAGTTTGAACATTCTTGAAATGATGAAAAAAGGTGTTAGCAACTCCAATATTACATCGGGATAGGGTTGTGCTCGCATGGATTAGAGGATACTAATTTCAACTTAATTCCCATAGGCATTTCTAGGATACCTCAGAAACAGTTTTGACTTTAAACGCACATAGTGTCTTTCGATTTAACTCAACATTCTTTCGTACGTTTTGAAAGTCTTAAATTAACTCATTTAGCGATTTCTGAGATATTAAATATACTTTTAAAACCATCCGAATGCACAAAGAGTCTTTTGATTTACATTGATATCACCCTAAACATGCCCTGTAAATTTCAACTAAACACCTTTAGACAGTTTCTGCCTATCTGCAGAATATTGCAGATAAGCCCCTTTCGCAATCTGGATGCACATACTTCAAATTTTAATTTAATTTCACATTCCCCCCAACATGCCTTGAAAGTTCCTAATTAATTCAATTAGCAGTTCCTTAGATATAACAGCTACGATCCATGAAAACCTTGGATCTGCATGCCAATGGGTTATGTGCAATTACTTTGCATATAATGTAGTAGGAGTTGTTTTCTAATTTCACACTGCCCAAATACTTTACTCCCCCCCCCCCTTAATGTGCAAATATATAGCCCAAATTATATATTTTCCGTCTCTTCTGTCTGTTTTCTTTGTCTTGTGTCATGCTATTCTGAAAGAAACTAACAATATTCTCTCAAATTTTCACCTTCACAGACTTACAACTAATGGTACTAGTATTACATAAGTAGTAGTGGTAGTAGGAGAAGTAGTAATGGTGAATTCTTAGTAGTAGTATCAGAAACAGCAGCAGTATTAATAACAGTTGTAAAATGGACATGTTGCCTTTTAACACCCACCCCCCCTAATGATACCTCTGAAGTTTCATCTTGATACGGTAACTCGTTCCAGAAATTTTTTCTTCGTTTTTCTTCGCTGTTTATCGTATTTGTTTTTGTTTATTTATTTATATTTATTTATAATACTCCGTACTTTGTGTTTTTTATACTTTACGGGTAATAAAGTTCATTCATTCATTCATTCATTCATTCAAATATTGCTGATGTGCCCCTTTGACCCCCTTTTTGTGGCCATTTACATTTTAATTCTCTTTGCCTTACAAGTAGTCACAATGGAAGTTATAGTTGTAGTACTTTAGCAGCAGAAGCGGTGGTAGTAATGCTAGAAGCAGCATGCAAATATTATATAGTTCGTTATCATGAATTGTTTGATATAGACCCAAGTGCCTTCACCAGGCTTTCAACTATAATGACAAATGAAACTTACAAGAAATATTGTTCCGTGTATTTATCAGCTAAATTAAGTAGTTCAACTCATCCATGAACATCGGCAAATGCTCTAATTCCAAGGCATTTAGAAGGATGAAGCTGGGGAGCAAGGAATTCAAAACACTCGTCTTTTACATTGTTTAACTGCAGTAAATTGGCAGCTGCCAGTAGTGTCAGAAAAAGTAAATAAAAAATTGTTTTGTTAATAATCATTATCTTGAAAAATGTCCACAGCCTTGTCTTTGCAAGCAATTAAAAAAAAGAAGTTATTTTTAACTGAAAGTAAGGAGCGACATTAAAACTTAAAACGAACAGAAATTACTCCGTATATGAAAGGGACTGTTCCTTCCTCAACGCCCCACTCTTTACGCTAAAGTTTGACTCTTTCTCTCAACTCTACTTTTTAAAACAGTAAAAAACTTTAGCATAAAGACCGGGGCGTTGAGGAGGGAACACACCCTTTCATATACGGAGTAATTTCTATTCATTTTAAGTTTTCATATCGCCCTTACTTTCAGTTAAAAAACCTTTTTTTTTATTTAATTTTTGAACGCTTTTGAATTAATGCATGTTTTGATTTTGGCTCTGCATATGAATAATTAAAACGTAATTTGCACATAAAATAATTTTTTTTGGCTAAATGGCTTCCTCATAATTTTGATGGGACGATTTTGGGAAAAAGGAGCAGGGAATAGGCCTAGTTATCCTCCAATTCTTTGGTTATTTAAAAAAAGCAACTACAACTTTTAGCTTTTTACGAACGTTTTTACTAGTAAAAACATACATAACTTACGAATTAATTTACGTAACGAATTTCTATATTCGTATGTTTTTATTACGTATATGAGGGGGTTCATCCCCTCGTCAATACCTCGCTCTTTACACTTAAGTTTAAATTTCGTCCCAATTCCTTAAGAATGACCGCTAAATCACAAAGAGCGTAGAATAGAGAGTTGAAATTGATAAAATTACTTTAGCGTAAAGAGCGAGGTATTAGGAGGAGGTGAACTCCTGATATGTATAATAATTTCTGTTCATTTTAATTTTTAATGCTGCTTCTTACTTTCAGTTGAAAAAACTTTTTCATGTTCTATTTTTCATTGTTCTTTAAAAAAATCAAAAAAATTCTGCGCCTCCTTCATGGAAAGTTTTTCTCCCTTGACAAATTCCTCCTTAGAAAGTTCCCCCCGTGTAACCCTGTCCCCTCAACCCCTCTCCCAACCAAAAAAATCTCCCTGAAAGCGTATTTACACTTCCCAATAACCATTACTATATGGAAACACTGGTCAAAGTTTGTAACTTTCAGCCCCTCCCACGGGTACTGTGGGGGAATAAGTCGTACCCAAAGAAATAATTATTAATTTTTTCGACTATGTTGAATAAAATAGCTATCTAAGAATTTTGATCTGGGGACAGGGGGCCTAGATGCCCTCCAGCTTTTTCAGTCACTTAAAAAGGATATTGGTACTTTTAATTTCCGTTAGAATTAGCCCTCTCACGATATTCTAGGACAACTGGGTCATTACGATTACTCCTGTGAAAAAAAAAACAGAAAAAAACAACAACAAAAACAAACAAAAAAACAAACAAATAAACACGCACCCGCGATCTGTCTTACGGCAAAAAATGCAAAATTCCATATTTTTGTAGATAGGGGCTTGAAACTTATACATTCGGCTTCTCTGATACGCTGAATGTGATGGTGTTATTTTTGTTAAAGTCTTAAGACTTTTAAGGGGTGTTTCCCCCTATTTTCTAAAATAAGATAAATTTTCTCAGGCTCTTAACTTTTTATTGGTAAGTCTAAACTTAATGAAACTTACATGGTATTTTTATTGTGTCTGAGAAAGTCTCGTGGGTGCAAACAATTTCTGCTCGGAGCAGAAAAGACCCCTCCTTGGCCCATTAGCGCCACTCGACCAACTTCGTCGAAGGCATCTCGACCAAGGGGTTATCCAACTGCTCCGAGTGTGGTATTTTTATTGTATTTGAAAAAGTCTTGTGGCTGCAAACAATTTTTGCTCAGACCAGAAAAGACCCTTCCTTGGCCCATTAGCGCCACTCGACCAACCACGTCGGTTGCAGCTTGACCAAGGGGTTATCCGACTGCTCCGAGTGTGGTATTTTTATTGTGTTTGAGAAAGTCTTGTGGATGCAAACAATTTTTGCTGCTGCAAGTTTATTGCTTATTAACCAATCTTTGCAAGGGGTTATCCGACTGCTCCGAGTGTGGTTGTTAATAGTTTAAAGTTAAAATTGAACCACTAATTCATCCTAAACAGTTCAGCACTATTTCATAGGGATCTACAACACCATACCTGATTTGTATGCATGATCTTATCCTCGAACATGTGGATCGCAGTATAAGCAAAATACAGTTGTAAAATGTTTCTCTGAACATGACACATATTTCACAGGACAAAATTTGGGAAGTTTTGCAAAACCTCAGAGCCATGTTTTATTTGCTACTAGGTTTTCTATCGGAAACCTATGTCGTTGCACATGCAAAAATTCAGGTTTATGAAGTGTGTGTGGTTTTCGATGTGTGTCAAAAATCTTTTATGGAGATTAGAACTTTTTGCTACTATATATATTACCTCTAGTGTGCTGTGAAAAAACGAGGTATATTATTCAATATAACAGATTCAGCGTGCTTAGCCAGAGTGGAGTTGGATATCAATAAAAGTACAAAATTCTTAACTAGTGGAAACCCATTTGCAATTATCATAGAAAAAAAGAGCTTTGGTCGATAATAATTATATGTGAAATTAATCCTAACTCTGATTATCATTTTCTTAGCAAAAAATTCATATCTTACATCACCCTGTTATCGCTTCCCCACCACGTTGAGGGGACGCTGAAAGTACTTTTGATTTCATTTGTTTTGCTAAGTATACACGTGTTATTGACAAAATACACATTACATAGCAAAACATCCAAATCATAAGCACAAGGGAAGGCCCACTACCAGATTATGGCAGCCTCAGTAGATTTAAGTGCCGCTTTCTTGGTTATGTATACATGTAGATTCACTGGATTACAAAGTGATGCACCACGTGTTTCCTGAATAACACTTGGTCGACCCTTTTGAAAATTTTGTACTTTTTTGGACAAACTGCTATATATCTTGGTTTTGTTAAGATGTGGGTCAACTGGATTACGAACTGATGCGCCATGATTTACCTGAATAAAACTTTGTCGATCGTTTTGAAAAATCTTCTTCTTTTTTCCACAAAAAAGAAACATTAAAAAAAGACTTATTAAGAGCCGATTTTCTATATATAAATCTATAAATCTGTGCTTGGTAAGAGTCCAGGTGTTTTTCTTTATATAATTCATTGCCTGTGTACACAGTTTCGTTAACGTTACTTCTTTGTTGTGGGGTCATTTTATCATCGTTTTCATTATAGACGTCATTAACCTGGAACTGATTTTCTTCTTCCAGCTCAAAATATTCCAGCATACTCTCTTGGAGGTCAATCTTTTCCATATCCTTGCACTCCTTAATTTTCATACACTCTTTGAACATCATGCCCATCTTATCATTTTCAAAATTCCCTTCGATATCAATCTTTTCTAACACCTTTGTTTCAAAGTGTGTTTGGAAACCATCCTCGTTGATTTCATCTCCCTGTTGTCCACCTTCTTCCGGGGGCTTTTAAAATAGCACTCACCATTTCGTACTCATATTCTCTCGAATACTCCTGATTATTTCTTTGATCCTTGGTATTTTCTTGTATTTCTTAGTATTTGCTAATGAACTTCTGGCCACAAGAGCCTCTTTTCCTGGTTTTTTTACCCATCATCGAAAGAGCAAGCCAGTTTTCAGCTGCAAGCCAGTTTTCACACTGTTGTTATGGTTCCTCGGCACGCTTTCTTTTCTTACTTTCTCTATCAGCCGAAGGCCTGTTTTTATGTCGTTCTTGTGATTCCTTGGCACGCTTTCTTTTCTTACAGTCTCTATCAGCCGCAAGTCTGTTTTCTTGCTGTTCTTGTGATTCCTCGGCAGGCTTTCTTTTCTTACTTTCTCTATTAGTCGCAAGCCTGTTTTCACACTGATGTGGTGGTTCTTCGGCACGCATTCTCTTCTTACTATCTCTATCAGCCACAAGCCTGTTTTCTTGCTGTTCTTGTGATTCCTCGGCACGTTTTCTTTTCACGCTTTCTTTTCTTACTTTATCTATCAGCCGCAAGTTTTTGGCATAGATTCTTTGATCAACTTCCTCGGCTGTTGCCATTGTAGGTTCTTTAGTCATTTTACAATTAAACATTTTTCCGTCCACGATCTTCTTACATTTAAAAATTTGTCTTTGAACGATTTTCTTAAATACTCTGAATAACGTCATCGTCATAACAAACATGACGACAACTAACGTCATGACGACAAACAACTCAATCCTTATAATGACGTCACTTGACAGATAGATAGATAGACAGACAACTAATTTTCATATCTTCTATCTATTATCTATCTATCTATCTATCTATATATATAAAAATAAGTTGTCTGTGTGTGTGTGTGTGTGTGTGTGTGTCGAGTGACGTCATGTTTGTGTGTCGACTGACGTCCAGTTTGTCGACTGACAAAATTAAAGACCGGGACATCGGAACACAAATGACGACCGGGACACCGGGACATAGGGAATATAAACGACGACCAGGACACTCAAAAAGAAATTACAGGCTGGGACACCGGAGCACAAATGACGAACGGGACAAAAATGACGACCGAGACACAGAGAATATAAATGACGACCGCGACACTCAAAGAGAAATTATAGACTGGGACACCGGGACACAAATGACGACCAGGACTCAGGGAAACAACAACAACGGGGACGCCGGGGGGCAGAGGTGGATATATAAATGACGATAGGGACACAGAGAATGTTCGATTAGCAATCACCAGCAACAAATCTCAAGGGCAATCATTAGAATAATGAGGTATGGATCTGAATACAGATTGTTTTACCCATGAAAAATTATATGTTGCATGTTCAAGAGTCGGTAAACCTGACAATCTATTTATATGCACAGATAATGGGACAGCCAAGAATGTTGTATATTCGCAAGTTTTACGTAGTTAATATATATATATATATATATATATATATATATATATATATATATATATATATATATATATATATATATATATATATATATATATATATATATATATATATAAATATATATATATATATATATATATATATATATATATATATATATATATATATCATGAAAAGAGAAATCACCAATGCAACAGCACAAACACAAAAAAAAAGAAAAAAAGAGAGACAGAAGGAGAAAAGGAAGACTGTTTTCCTAAATTAGCGATTAATATAGACCAGCACTTGAATGAGGCCTTAACCCTACTTATCCATACAATCACATAGGTCAAACAGCATAGCCACACACAATCAACCATAAAGAATAATCCATGGACAGGCAGTCATGTCTTGAATCAGTATAAGTCGTCATTTACCAAACAATAGAAAAAATAATATAGACAAATAGTTAAGAGGCAACACCCAACATAAGGGCTCATCAGGAGAATACACTGGCCTATATAGGGTTTCGCCACTCTAAATTCTCTACCCAGCACAGTGTTGTGGCTACCACAGAATATCCATGGCATCCCCACGTCAGGTATCACCCCCAAAATATATGCCTATGAAAGAAAAAAAAACCAAGCAAATGTAAAACAACCAAGTAAAACCAAAACAAGCTTATCCTATTAATATATCCCTCCCTTTAGCAACAATTGGTAAACTAAATATTATAAATTTTACCAAATCACAAATTTTAACACATTGCAAAAAACCTGAATGAACTAGACAATTATAGAATTCATCGTTACCATGTGGCTAATTTTTAAGAAAATCCGCTCAATTAGAAACACAATTCATAATAAATGGCGCTGCGACAACATTTCTCGAACCTCTGAAATTAGTTGAAAATTTCTTTAAGTATTTCTAGATAATTCTTTTGATATTTATTTAAAATTTTGTTATAATGAAAACTAAATTTTTTAAATTGCCAAGTTAATTTATTTGCAGAAAACCTCTTGACATCAATTTTTGGCTTAAGATTTTACATCTATTTTTAAAATCAATATAATTACTACAAATACATGCATAACGAAGTAACTTTGAGAAAAACGTTGAATATATGATATTTGAGTGTATATTACTTTCAGGGAATGGGAAACTAATCACTTCAAAATCAAAATCATCCGTTTTATTATACATTTTAAAACTTAATTTATGTTTATAACAAATATTAATATTTAAATCTAAGAAATGATCTTCATGACCAGCGCCATGACTAGGCTCAAGAATAAGCTCTGATGGATATATATTTTTAAAAATATCAATGAAATCCTTACAATTTAAGACCAAAATATCATCTAAATATATTTTATTATTTGACAAAGCATGTTTTAAATTAATTGGATTATTCTTATCCGTCATATATTTATATTCTAGTTGACTTAAAAACAAGTCAGCTATAAATGGGCTGGCATTCCCCCCCATGGGAATTCCCACAATTTGCTTGTACAAATCACCCCCAAATCTTATATAAGTATTGTATAAAACAAATTCCAATAACTCAAAAATCATATCCAAGCTGTAACATCTCAAGTTAACTGTAGTATTAAAGCAATTTGTCCATATAGCTTTTCTTAAGAGGAAAGATTTTTTGATAACAGTTTTTAAATTATCAAACAATACCATAAGTGATAAATTAGTATACATTGTCGCAAAATCGAAAGACTCAATTCTTTTAGCTGAAACCATTGTTAAAGAATCTATCACCTGCAGTGAATTATTAACACTCCAATATGGATTAAAATTCGAAAATTTTTGAATACCAGAACAATAGGTTTTAAGTTTATTTACAATTTCCTTTAAAATTAAAGAAAGGTCAGTAGCAGCATTGCGGGTTGGACATTTAGCTGCTCCAGCAATAAACCGTTGTTTAGGGGGATTCTTATGAAATTTTACAGTCCAATACAGGAAAGGGAAGTTTTTATCATTGTCATTTATTTTAATATTAAAATTTTTAAAAAGTATTTCTTCAGTCTTTTCAATTAAATTCTCATCCTCTATATTTACCTTTTCGTAAACATTAGTTGTGCATAACTCCCTTTTTAAGATATCAAAATACAGCTTCTGGCAAATTATGGTAAAATTATTATTAGCTTTATCCACTGGCACAATTACAAATTCATTCTTTAGATTAGCAATTGCTTGTTTAATGTTCGCATTAAAAAATAATGATTCAGTGTTACTATTTTTTAAGTTAGAATATACTTTATTTCTTATTCTACTAATAATTAAATTCTTCCAACTTTGAAAACTCTCTTTATTTTTATTCTCTTTCTTACACCACTTATCAATAAATAAATCAAAACCATTTTCCAAGCCATCAAGAACACTCGATGGTTTCAGATGATGAGAAAGACGGAAATTAGCCCCTTTATTCATTATAATTTGAAGATCATCTTGCTTTATTATTGACAAGTCCCCTGTTATAACATGTTTGTAAGTAGGATTTACAAATGGGTCAAGTTGCTTACAATTACAAACCGGTTTCCAATTTATATCACTATCTAGTCTTTTTAGTATTAAATTATAATTAAAAATAATTTGCCCAATAGTTTTTGAAAATTTATAAGTTAAAACTGGACTATCATTATAATTCAAACTACTAGGAAGGGCCTGTTTCACAAGCCGCTGATTTAAAATTTCTGGTAAATTAATATCTTCAATCTGCTTGCAAGTAAAATTAATAGGTAAATATAATCTGTTATCCTTATTACTCATCTTATCGAACTTTTTCTTTTTTGAAATAAATTTCGTTTCAGTTAGAATACAAATTGTATCACATATTACTTTAAAATTATAATCAAGAGCTGTATTATTCTTAACAATCCAGAAAAGTTTGATTAAATTCCTCTTTGATAAATTATTTAGACATTTTATTACAGAAATCATACCCCTAGATTCAAGTAGCTGGCATAGATCTATAGAAAGCATACATCTAATTCATTTTTTCTATTATTTTTCCTATGTCCTCTCGATCGTTTTTTACGTTCAGTAGGACAAGTAAAAGAAGGATGGTCCATAAAACCATCAATACATTTAACAACAACATGAGACATGTCACCATATTTTGCTACACGATCATTTAGCCCAAAAGGATAAGCTGTACCAAGAGTATGGATCCAGAAATCCTCCTGTTTACGTAGTCTATTATTCTTCTCTTCTTTATTTTAATTTTCTAATTCTAAATTTTCTAAAATTGTGACAGTTATATCTGATATGGAACATCTACCATTATTACAATGTTGAACTAGATAGTTATTAGTTTTTTCATTATTAACTGTTGTCTTATGCCCAGAAAATCTTTTATATATGTTATTAGTTGTTTCCCCACATATTGTAGGCAGCATTTATTACAATCTAATATGTAAATTACATTGGTTGTTCTACAATTAACATTACCACGTAACTTGCATGCAAAATTTTTATTATACAATGTACTATTAACAGAAGTCCGTGGGACAAAATGATCTTGGCAAAGATATATTTACAGGTGGGACACAGGGACACCATAGGGAATATAAATGACGACCGGGACACTTAAAGAGAAAGCGACCGGTAAACAAGAAATGTTCGATTAGTAATCAGGGACACTGAGAAACAACAACAACGGGGACGCCAGGGGGTAGAGGGGGATATATAAATGAAGACAGGGACACTGGGAATGTTCGATTAGCAATCACCATCAGCAGAGCTCAAGGGCAATCATTAGAATAATAAGGTATAGATTTGAATACAGATTGTTTTTCCTATGGACAATTATATGTTGCATGTTCAAGAGTCGGTAAACCTGACAATCTATTTATACGCACAGACAATGGGACAGCCAAGAATGTTGTATATTTGCAAGTTTTATGTATTTAAAAATTTATTTATATCTATCTATATTCACAGGTGGGACACAGGAACAAAACTACAATGGTGCATAACCAATATGGCGCGTAACAACCTACGCGCACGGGGAGTTTGGGGGGGGGAGAATCGCCCCCACCAACTAGGTGCTGGGGGGGGGTGCGAAGCGCCAACCAAATAGCTAGTCTATATATAAAAATTAGTTGTCTGTTTGTGTGTGTTTCAAGTGACGTCATGTTTGAGTATCGACTGACGTCATGTTTGTCGACTGACGTCATTATAAGGATTGAGCTGTATACGTCATGAAGTTGTTTGTCGACTGACGTCATGTTTGTCAACTGATGAAATTACATACTGGGACACCGGGACACAAATGACGACCGGGACACAGGGAATATAAATGACAACCGGAAACCTCAAAGAGAAATTACAGACTGGGACACCCGGACACAATTCACGACCGGGACACAGGGAATATAAAGGACGACCGAGACACAGGGACACAACTACAACGGGGACGCCGAGGGCACAGCCGGGATATATAAATGACGACCAAAACACAGGGATTGTTTGAATAGAAATTACAGACCGGGACACCGTGACACAAATGACGACCGGGACACAGGGAATATAAATGACGACCTGGACATTCAAAGAGAAATTACAAAACTGGGACACCAGGACACAGGGAATATAAATGACGACCGGGAAACAGGGACACATCAATAGAATTATGACTTATAGATCTGAATACGGATTGTTTTTCCCATGGACAATTATACGTTGCATGTTCAAGAGTCAGTAAATCTGACAATTTATTTATATGCAACATATATATATATATATATATATATATATATATATATATATATATATATATATATATATATATATATATATATATATATATATATATATATATACATGTATATATATATATATATATATATATATATATATATATATATATATATATATATATATATGTTACAGCTTGGATATGATTTTTGAGTTATTGGAATTTGTTTTATACAATACTTATATAAGATTTGGGGGTGATTTGTACATGCAAATTGTGCGAATTCCCATGGGGGGGAATGCAAGCCCATTTATAGCCGACTTGTTTTTAAGTCAACTAGAATATATATATATGATGGATAAGAATAATCCAATTAATTTAAAACATGCTTTGTCAAATAATAAAAGATATTTAGATGATATTTTGGTCTTAAACTGTAAGGATTTCATTGATATTTCTAAAAATATATATCCATCAGAACTTGTTCTTGAGCCTAGTCATGGCGCTGGTCATGAAGATCATTTCTTAGATTTAAATATTAATATTTGTGATAATAATAAATTAAGTTTTAAAATGTATAATAAAACGGATGATTTTGAAGTGATTAGTTTCCCATACCCTGAAAGTAATATACACTCAAGTATCACATATTCAGCGTTTTTCTCACAGTTACTTCGTTATGCAAGGATTTGTAGTAATTATATTGATTTTGAAAATAGATGTAAAATCTTAAGCCAAAAATTGATATCAAGAGGTTTTTCTGCAAATAAATTAACTTGGCAATTTAAAAAATTTAGTTTTCAATATAACAAACCTTTAAATAAATATCAAAAGAATTATCTAGAAGTACTTAAAGAAATTTTAAAGTAATTTCGGAGGTTCGAGAAATGTTGTCGCAGTGCCATTTATTTTGAATTGTGTTTCTAATTGAGTGGATTTTCTTAAAAATTAGCCAAATGGTAAAGATGAATTCTATAATTGTTTAGTTCATTCAGGTTTTTTGCAATGTGTTAATATTTGTGATTTGGTAAAATTTATAATATTTAGTTTACCTTTTGTTGATAAAGGGAGGGATATATTAACAGGATAAGCTTGTTTTGGTTTTACTTGGTTGTTTTACATTTGCTGTTTTTTTTTCTGTCGTGGGCATGTATTTTGGGGGTGATACCTGACGCGGGGATGCCATGGATATTCTGTGGTAGCCACAACACTGTGCTGGGTATGAGAATTTAGAGTGGCGAAACCCTATATAGGCCAGTGTATTCTCCTGATGAGCCCTTATGTTGGGTGTTGCCTCTGAATTATTTGTCTATATTATTTTTTCTATTGTTTGGTAAATGACGACTTATACTTATTGACGACATGACTACCTGTTCATAGATTATTCTTTATGGTTGATTGTGTGTGGCTATGCTGTTTGACCTATTTGATTGTATGGATGAGTAGGGTTGGGGCCTCATTCAAGTGCTGGTCTGTATTAATCACTAATTTGGGAGAACAGTCTTCCTTTTCTCCTCCTGTCTCTCTTTTTTTTGTGTGTTTGTGCTGTTGCATTGGTGATTTCTCTTTTCATGATATATATATATATATATATATATATATATATATATATATATATATATATATATATATATATATATATATATATATATATATATATATATATATATATATATATATATATATATATATATATATATATATATATATATATATATATATATATTCAGAGGTGGGACACAGGGACACAACAACAATGGCACGTCACTAATATGGCACGTAATGACTTAAGTGCGCGGGGGGGGGGAGGGCTTAGGGGGCGCGAAGCACCCCACCAACTAGGTGTTGGGGTGGACGCTTCTCATTACGTAAGTTAATTCTCAAGTTACGTATATTTTTTACTAATTAAATATGTTCGCTAAAAATTAAAAGTTTAGTTGCCTTTTTAAGTAACTGGAAAATTGGAGGGCGACTAGGGGTCCTCCCCCACCCTTTTTTCTTATCAAAATCGTCTGATAAAAACTAAGAGACAGCCATTTACCCAAAAAAAGAATTAATACGCAAATTTCATTTCTATAATTTATGTGCGGAAAGCAAAAATCAAACATGCATTAATTCAGAAAAAAATAATTTCAGAAATTAAATATAAAAAACCTAGGTTTTTTAACTGAAAGTAAGGAGCGACATCAAGACTGAAAACTATCAGAAATTATCCCGCATATAAAAAGGCTGTTCTGCTCTCAATACCTCGCTGTTTACTTTAAAGTTTTTACTGTTGAATAAAGTAGAATTGAGAGAAAGATTGAAACTTTAGCGTAAAGATCGGGGTGTTAAGAAGATAGCAGCCCCTTTAATATGCGGAGCAATATCTGTTCGTTTTAAGTTTTAATGTTGCTCCTTACTTTCAGTCAAAAACTAGTTTTTTTATTTAATAGTTGTCAATAAAACAGGAAGGACATAACAGGCTTTAGAGTTTTACAGTATCGGAAAAGAGAAAGGGACATTAGCCCAACTCCTATTGGTAGTAATTTTTGTTGACCATACACAAATATGCCAAACTACAAACATACTATTTTTTAAGATACTTACAAATTGAATACTTGAATATTTTCAAATTCACTCAGTGTAAATTTCCTCTGAAAATTTCCCCCTGAAAACTTCCATCATTATGGAAATTTCTCCCTGTGATAAAACCTCCCAGAAGGAAATTCCTCCTCTTCTCCCGGCCCGAAAAATGTATACATTCATCCCAGTAACCGATAATATACGTTAACAATCGGCAAATTTTATAACTTAAAAACATTTCCCCAAGAACTCTAGGGGGCCATTTTTTCTAAGAAAACAGAGTCATTGAGCCTTTTAACTATGCTGAACTAAAAAGTTTTCAAAATTTTGATCGAACAATCTTGGGGGAAAATGCACGGGAGGGGGCCTAGTTGCCCTCCAATTGTTTTTACTTAAAAAAAAGGTACTAGAACTTTACATTTCCGTTAGAATGTGCACACTCCCAACGTTATATGGCCACTGGGTCGATACGATCATCCCTGGGGAATAAACAACACCAAATAAAAACGCATCCTTGATCTTTCTTCTGGCCAAAAAATATATAATTCCACATTTTTGCAGATATGAGCTTGAAAACTCTACCAAAGGCTCTTTGATATGTAGAATCTGATGATCTGATTTTCATTAAAATTCTATTACTTCGAAGAGGTGTTTACCCATATCTTTAACTACGTAAAACTTGCGAATATAAAACATTCTTGGCTGTCTCATTGTCTGTGCATATAAATAGAGTGTCAGGTTTACCGACTCTTGAACATGCAGCATATAATTGTCCATGGGAAAACAACAATATGTATTCAGATCTATACCTCATTATTCTAATGATTGCCCTTGAGCTTTGTTGATGGTGATTGCTAATCGAATATTCCCTGTATCCCCGTCGTCATTTATATATCCCCCTGTACCCCCCCGCGTCCCCGTTGTAGTTGTTTTCCTGTGTCCCAGTTGTCATTTGTGTCCCGGTGTCCCAGTCTGTAATTTCTCTTTGAGTGTCGCGGTCGTCATTTATATTTCCTGTGTCCTGCTGTCCCAGTCGTCATTTCTGTCCCGGCTCTCATTTGTGTTCCGGTGTCCCGGTCTGTAATTTCTCTTTGAGTGTCCTGGTCGTCCTTTATATTCCCTGTTTCCCGGTCGTCATTTGTGTCCCGTTGCTTTGTTGATGGTGATAGCTAATCGAACATTCCTTGCGTCCCGGACGCTTTCTCTTTGAGTGTCCTGGTCATCATTTATATTCCCTATGTCCTGGTGTCCCGGTCGTCATTTGTGTCCCAATGTCCCGGTCTGTAATTTCGTCAGTCGACAAACATGACGTCAGTAAACACATAAACATAACGTCACTCGACAGAACCACAGACAACTTATTTATATATATATATATATATATATATATATATATATATATATATATATATATATATATACATATATATAAATTTGTGCCTATGTATGGCAAACAAACCTCTTCAGGATTTGGGAATGCCTTCACCTAATCATAATGCTGCTGTTGTAATCGTAATGTAATGTCGACATGTATAGAATTGGATCGTGAAGAAAGTTACAGCTCTAGTGATCTATTGTCGTATGTACAAAATGATATTTCTAAGTTAACGTCTGAGCAAAAAGACATTTATGATACGATAATGCATTGTGGTGATAACAACGTTGGAGAAATCTTCTTTTTGGATGCACCAGGTGGTACTGGTAAAACGTTTGTGATAAAACTGATTCTGGCATCAATTCGATCAAAAAATGACATAGTGTTGGCAATTGCGTCGTCCGGAATAGCCGCAACGTTGCTGCCTGGTGAAAGAACTGCTCATTCGGCTTTGAAATTGCCTCTGAATTTGCATTCTACAGAAACTCCCACGGATTCCGAAAAATTAATACGTTGACCATTCTGTAAATGTACCGCTAAGTGAACAACAGCTGGACTACGTTCATGTATCAGAAATGAAAGAATTCGCCAAACAGCTTCATTACTGCTTATGCATCTTCCAGCCTGATATTGTACGATTTCGTCGATATCACTGATTTCGGACTGCAAGCCAAAAACTGCCATATCACTGCCTTTGTTGACGTATTTACATATGTATTCGATTGCCTTTACGGAGTTACAGTATTCAACGTTTATGTGTGCATTAAATTTTTTGTCAATAAAGGTTAAAATGGGACAACCCACTGATTATCTACTTCGATGTGGTACCCTTATACTTCTTTATTATTGCTGCTTTACCACCATCTTCATTAGATCTTCTTCTATATTGTGGATAACCATCAATGCAAGTAATTGTATTGGGTACTAAACGTTTAGGATACTGCTTGGTGCACCTTCCTTTGGCCATGCATAGTGATTTTTCATTCAGTGCACCTCAAGGTATAGACATTTAAATTAGGAATTTTAGCAGAAATTACATCGCCAATTTCATTAGACGTAATTTTATCATGTAGCTAGATTAAAATACGTGCGTGTGGCAATCCTCGTTTTTGCCATTCCACTGGGTACATCCAACATCGCACTAACCCAAACACTTTAAGTTTTAGTATGTAGTTTATCGGTGATTTCAACTCTTGCCGGAAGACACGGACCGTAATGTCATGTCTATGAACCGTCGATTGTCCTTGATGTAAAAGCAGTTGTATCTCGTCCCAAGATTGATTACATGTAAATGTAATAAATAAATCTGGACGACCATAGAGACGAAAATACGCAATAGTATCTTGAGCATATTCATGCATATATCGGGGACTGCCAGCATATGACGAAGGTAAAATCGATAATCTTCCAACGTTTGCGGTATTACCGTCATTTGCAACTGCATCTTGCAAATACATGTATTGTTCAGAGCAAAGCTCGGTCTGATTCAGACGGATACATAGCAAACGTTCTGATTCAATTTTTGCATACATATCAACGATGTATTGGTGAAACAATTGACGGCATTTTAAAATATATTTGTCTTCATCCTTCCGAATCATTTGTCTATAGGAATAATAATGCTTTGAACTTCATTTCTTATTCATTTCTTTGTTAGTGGCTGGATTTATCAATTGAATATTAAAGTGATAGCCCTCGGCTCCATCCCAAAAAATGATAAGATATTGTAGGGCATCGTAGCATCGATGAGTTTAAGCAATTCTTACAAACTGTGTGTTTCGCTTATGAATAATAATATCTCGAGGTAAAAACTTATCACCGACCATAACGATTGCCAGTTCGTCGATAATTGAAGCATTGTATCTACGCACATGTTGGCCATGATTCGTTTTTTCAGCAGAAATAACAATTTTATGCGTATCAGTAGGCATCAAATCGATGGCTGTTTTGAACAGACGCACTAAATAATTATTTTCGTGGAAAAGATGTTGCAATTGGGAAACGATTGTCCTTTCAACGTCGGGAGAAATTTCTTAACGTGCATTCAATTGAGAATTTCTATCACTGATGAAGTAAAATATTAAAAATTTATGATTCTCGCCTGAGAATGGTAGAAGGGACCCTGCTCTATGATAAATTTCCAATTTACTGTGAAAGTAGGCATAAATTGATCTGGATTTCAATTTGGGCATTTTCTGATTGGTGATAAAAAAATGCTTAGATTCCGACGGAGTTCCAGTAGGCAGCTTTCAATGGTTTGGTGGTGCAGCCAGTAGAGGAAGTTTAACTTTTTCTGAGGCGCAACACATTCCCATTGTTTCACCATTGAATTTCAAGGCCTTGCAATAAGGGCAAATTTTAGACATAGTCCCGATTTGAACATATCTATTCAAGCTATAATCATCGACTGGGCTGTACCTAAATGCCAGGTGACAATTTTCAGGTTGCTCTTGTGATTCCCCGGCACGCTTTCTTTTCTTACTTTCTCTATCAGCCACAAGCCTGTTTTCTTGCTGTTCTTGTGATTCCTCGGCACACTTTCTTTTCTTACTTTCTCTATCAGCCACAGGCCTGTTTTTATGCTGTTCTTGTGATTCCTCGGCACGCTTTCTTTTCTTACTTTCTCTATCAGCCACAAGCCTGTTTTCTTGCTGTTCTTGTGATTCCTCGGCAAACTTTCTTTTCTTACTTTCTCTATCAGCCGCAAGCCTGTTTTCACACTGTTGTGGTAGTTCCTCGGCACGCTTTCTTTTCTTACTTTCTCTATCAGCCACAGGCCTGTTTTTATGCTGTTCTTGTGATTCCTCGACACGCTTTCTTTTCTTACTTTCTCTATCAGCCGCAAGCCTGTTTTCTTGCTGTTCTTGTGATTCCTCGGCAAACTTTCTTTTCTTACTTTCTCTATCAGCCGCAAGCCTGTTTTCACACTGTTGTGGTGGTTCCTCGGCACGCAATCTTTTCTTACTTTCTCTATCAGCCGCAAGCCTGTTTTTTTTGCTGTTCTTGTGATTCCTCGGCACGCTCTCTTTTCATGCTGTCTTTTCTTACTTTTTCTTTCAGCCGCTAGTTTTTTGGCATACACTCTTTGAGCAGCTTCCTCGGCTGTTGCCATTGTAGGTTTTTCAGTCATTTTGCAATTAAATATTTTTCTGTCCACGATCTTCTTACAATTAAAAATTAGTCTTTGTACGATTTTCTTAAATACTTTTAATAGCGTCATCGCCACAAAAACATGAAGACAACTAACTTTATGACAAGATACAGATCAATCCTTATAATGACGTCACTTGACAGATAGACAGAAAGACAGAGAATGGCAAGTAACTAATATGGCGCGTAATGACTTACACATGCGGGAGGGTTTGGGGAGGCAAGAAGTGCCCCCACCAACAAGAAGCACCCTGTCAAGAATGTAGCCTCTATTAGGTTTTCCATTTACGGCAAGTCGCGTGCCATTGCAAAGCTTTGGTGGGTTGATATTTCTTAACAGTATTATTGGTACGCCTATTTTTAGTTGTAGCACGTGTTTTGGAAATCTTGAAAGATCTATGGAATTTAAAAATTCAGATGGATAATTAACCGCTTCATTTGATTCCAAAACTGTGTCGACTGACTTGTAAAGGACTGCCTGGTCTCGAATCTTGGTCAAAACAATATTGTTGATTTTGTGGACGTCTATATTTTTGGGTGCGAGAATCGCTCTTTCACTTAGCCATTTATTATTTTTATAATTGTTTAGAATATTCGGTAATACTTTTTCAATCAATTCATCTTTGGACGTCACTAAATTACAGAAATAAGCAGGTAGTTGTATACGTCCTGAAATTGAGTCTACTGGGAGCTTTCCGTTTCCAATTGCCAGCAATTGATCTGAAAATGTTTGACCAGAGTCATCGTTTTGCAATCGGACACGCATATTTATAGTTAATTTTAATATTTTTAGGTGTGCCCATAAATTAGAATTTTTCAGGCAAGCATTCATTTCGTCTGCAGGAGTTGATCTAGGTATTATAGGTAATGTTTGCCTGAAATCTCCCGCAAGCAATATTAATGTGCTGCCAAAGGGTTTCGACTTCCCTCTCAGAGCAGCTTCCTCGGGTGTTGCCATTGTAGGTTCTTCAGTCATTTTACAATTAGAAATTTCTTTTTCAACGGTCTTCTTACAATTAAAAATTTGTCTTTGAACGATATTCTTAAATACCTGTGTCCTGGTTGTCATTTATATTCCCTGTGTCCCGGTCGTCATTTGTGTCCCGGTATCCCAGTCTGTAATTTCTCTTTGAGTGTCCCGGTCGTTATT
The DNA here is from genome assembly GCF_032884065.1 of Artemia franciscana. NCBI lineage: Eukaryota > Metazoa > Arthropoda > Branchiopoda > Anostraca > Artemiidae > Artemia > Artemia franciscana. The sequence goes on from NC_088882.1 coordinate 4,700,661, forward strand.
TATATTCCCTCTGTCCCGGTCGTCATTTGTGTCCTGGTCTGTAATTTGTCTTTGAGTGTTTTTTCTTTTTAGTATTTTTTATTTTTTCACTTTTTTCTTTTTTCAGTTTTCTTTTTCTTCTTTATTTTTCATCTTCACTATGAAATACATATCGCCGAACCTTTGTTTTTTTAACTAAAATCTGGTAGGCATTGATGACCTTATCTAAGTCAAAATCCCGAACCCAATCATCATCGCTATCATTTTCAGTTTTGATATGTTTTGACTCTCGCTCTCCAGGTGGATCTTCATCTAACTGTAGGGTTTTGCGTTTTTTAGCCTCAAGCCTGTTTCCTTGCTGTTCTTTTGATTCCTCGGCACGCTTTCTTTTCTGACTTTCTCTATCAGCAGCAAGTTTTTTGGCATAGACTCTGAGCATCTTCATCGGCTTTTGCTATTGTAAGTTCATCAGTCATTTTAAACTTAAACATTAATAGATTTTTACTTGAACATATATGTCTTAAATATCTTTAATGACGTCACCGTCATAGCAAAAATGACGAGAACTAACTTCATGACGTCAGTCGACACAGAAACAAGACGTCACCCGACAGACACACAGACAGACAACTTATTTATATATATATAGAAGATATATCATTAAGAGGGTTCAAAATTTCAAATGTATAAACTCACAATCAAAACCAAAGAGTGCAGCCAGATCAAAAAGACTCTAGGCGTTCTTGGATTTCTTACCTTGTAAATAAGAAAAAGAAAAATATTTCAAGAGTTTAGCCAACTGGTTGCTCTGATTTTGAATGTACTAGGAGTAATGAGGATTGTATTTCTTCTAAATTCTTGAAACTACCCCGTGACTTCAAAATTTACAATGACTGAGTTAACCTGTAGTTTGTATTATCTGCCCTCTATTATTTTTTATCTCTTGATTTTTTACGTTAGTTGCTCTTACAGAAATTTCTTCTTGACTGACCAAACTGGAAAGACAAACATTAAGTGTTACTAGGAAGAATACATATTAATTATGTAACATAGTAACTGACTTTTCTATTCTAGGTGACCTGGGTTTCTGGTGCTTATTCAAATAAAATACCATAGTTTTTAGTCGGTGTCAGTAGCCTTTTACAGAAGAATGAAAATTAGTGTTCCCTTCCCAACAATGGATTGGTCAAGTGACAATCCTAAAGCAGCAAGGATAAGATTTGAAAACCATGCACTCTGATGTTTGAAGGCCCGCTGAGTGAAAAAACTCAAAAAGTCCAGTGCACCTTCTTACTAATTTGGCTTGGAGATAAAGGAAGAGACATCTTTAGTACTTTTACATTCACAACATAAGAGCAAGATTAAATTCAACCATATATAAACAAATTCAATGAATACTTCAACCCACAAAGAAGCACTGTCTTCTCAAAGTACCAATACATAACCAATTTGAAGATTCTGGCTCGCAAATCTGCCTATTCTACGACAGCTATTACTTAGGAAATAATAAGAGACAGATTTGTATGTGGAATCTCACTAGCAAAAGTCAGAAAAAACTACTTCAAGCAGGTTCCAACCTTACCTTGTCAAAAGCAGTTACCATTGCTCGAACGCACGTAGAAACCCAGGTGCTGCTCAAAACAATGTCACAATCTGATCCAAGTGGAAACCAACCATATCAAGAAACATACATGAAGCAGAAGGTTGACTTTGTCAAAAAACAAAGAAAATAAATTATTCCACATCAAGCTGACAATACATTACTGTGGTGGAGATTATTCAGCCTCCCACAAATGCCCAGCTAAAGCAAAGATATGCAGCAACTGTGACAAACCAAATCATTTTGCAGAAGTTTGCAAAAGCACTAAAAAATCAGTAGACTCTATAAGCCAACAACAGCAAAATCATGATCACAGAAACAACAGTAGCGATGAGCTATTTATTGATATTATAAATATGGACAAAGTTGATGATCAGCCATATGTAAAGCTATTGATCAACAAACAAATCAATGTCAATTTCAAAATCGATACTGGTCCTCAAGCTAATATCATACCTGAAAGATTTTTGAATATTCTCAAACCAAGACCAAGAATTAACAAGACAGTAAAGATACTTACCAGCTTTGGAGGTCAGGGAATCCCCACACTTGAAATATGTGACCTTAAATGCACACACAAAAACAGATACAATGAAACACAGCCCTTCTTCGTAGTAAGCGATGCCCCCATACCAATTCTAGGCTCTGAATCAAGTTGCAATTTTAAACTAATAAAACTGATCCTGAAAATAGAAATTCAAAAGTCCTGAAACCAGACCTATTCACAGAAAAATTCTGAGACATATTCCAAGGTATCGGACAGCTCAAAGGAGAATGCCACATCACACTTAAAGGAGGAGCTGATTTCAAAGCTGTACCAGCTAGACCCATCCCCACTTTCCTGCAAGATAAATTCAAAAAAGATATCAATAGGATGGAAGAGCCCGGAGAAATCGAAAAGGTACTCAAGCCAACAGATTGGGTAAACGTCATGATTGTAATTGAAAAGCCTGGAAAAAGCCTCCCAGTCTGCATCGACCCACATGACCGAAACAAGGCTATCAAAAGGCCACACCACCTCATACCAACATTCGAATAAGTAATACTTAGACTTGCTGAGGCAGAGTTCTTCAAAAAAGTGGACGCTTGTCACGGTTATTGGTCTCTGGTTTTAGACATAGAATCATCACAGCTGGCGACCTTCAACACACCATACGGCCGTTATAAGTTCATAAGAATGTGTTTGAAGGCATCCAAGGCATCTCTATTATTATTGAAGACATTATTATCTCAGGAAAATCCATTAAGGAACATGATGCGAATGTTTTCAGTGCTCTCATAAGAGCTCGTGAAAAAGGAGTCAAACAAAACCTTTAAAATGCGTATTTAAGTGCAATAGCATATGTATTTCATGCATGTGATATCAGAAAACGGAATAAACCCAGACCCAGAAAAGGTCTGAGCGCTGCGTGATATAAGAACCCCTTCTACAAAAGACGAACTCCAGACACTATTAGGAATGATAAACTATCTTGCAAGTTATATCCCCAATCTATCATCACTAAATCAGCTACTCCGTGACCTACCAAAACAGTGACAATTTAAGTAGGAACAGTCGCTTTTTTAAAGTCGATAAATTGGGGGGGAAATGCAAATGCACATCACATAATATCCTGTCTTAAGAAAAAAAATAGCACGCTACAAAATCACTCGTACCCTAATAACTGACAAACCCCCCCCCCCCCAGTTCACATCCACACTATTCTGGAAGTTCATTGACAATTGGGAAACCTCTTAAACCACATCGTCCCCGAGCTAGTGAAATGGACTAGCAAAGAAAAACAGTGCGAACAGTCAAAGACATTCTTATCAAAACAGATACTGCGGGACATGATTTCAACTTAGCGCTGCTGGAGTACAGAAACACCCCAGTTGACGATCTAGTATACCAATCACAACTGTTGATGAGCAGAAACCTGAGGTTAGTCGTTCCCTGCACTAAACAGCTTCCCACACCAAAAACAGTTTGCCATAAACGATTTCGACGGAATCGGATAAAAAAACAGTCACGCCAAAGCAAATACCACGACAGACAGTCAAGGAACTAAAACCTTTGTGAATCGATTAACCATTTCGAGCTCAAATTTGTAGGAAACTTTGGCAAGCCGGAAACTTTGGCAAGCCGGATAGGTGAAAACCCGAGATCCCACATAATTGAAACAACCGAAGTTGGAACTTACCAACTTCGTTTAACCAACATCCTCAATCACCAGACCTCGCTGACCATGACGAGGACAGCCCCGAAGCCGAAACTTCACCGGCACCTATACGTCCATCATTAATAACCCCCTTCTCACCTTTAACACCGATAAAGACCCTTCCCCAACCCATTTATCTTGAGTGTAGCTCAGCGCTCCGCAAACTCCTTCCAGCACCAAACACCATACGCTCAACCTAAGAAGAACCCCAGATCTCCCCATACGTAACCCGTAGTGGCCGGCCTGTGAAGCCAATACAGAGATTTGACATGTCACAAATTCCGTGAACTATTTGTATTAAGTTACAAATAAGTTGTGAATAAGGGGTGAACTCATAAGTGTAGTGCAATATGAAAGAACCTTTATTTAGTTAGTTTGATACAAAAATTGGAACTCATATTGAAGAACCTTTGTTTAGTTAGTTTAATGTATATGGTCAAATTTTACGGAAGTTTTGTACCAGTTATCTAGTTTGGAAAAGAGGAAGGATATAAGATTCTAACTCACTTTTCTATTCTAGGTGACCTGGCTTTCTGGTGCTAATTCATATAAAAGACCATAATTTTTACACTTATTAATAATTAATAGCAGTTGCTGATAAATTGTCTAAGCAGTCACTTATTTATCTGCTATAAAGACTAGACATATGCGCCCCACCCAGCGTCCAGAAGACTTCAAAGACATCTCGATTCATGCAGTCCACTTCCAAAATTGCAATCACTCCTAACGAGTTTTTTTTTTAAATTCCGTCACCTTTTCGCTTTTCATATAAGAGGGTGACTCTTGAATATCTGTTGTCATTGTTGGGTTTTTTATTTTCTTATTTCCGCTGTTTAACACTTTGTTGTTTGTTATCAAGGTATTTGTTTCTTTCTTTAGTGTATTAATAGCACTGATTAAGCTTGTTTTTTTTTATTCAGTCAATCTTTTTTATTTTTCATGCAAGATCTTCATTTTGTTGCCATTGTTTCAACTTTTCATTTCCTGTGTTTCGATATTGGTTGTTTGATTATCAAGGGTTTCACTCTCAAAATATACACTTAGCGCTGAATATAGCTGACCCCAATTGGCCCTGTTTTTTTCACTAGCTGAAAACGTCACTCCTTCCCCTCGTTTTCCCCGAAAAATGATTTTTACTGTTATTGCCACACTCGTCAAATTGCCTAGTCACTCCGTCGCTCCTCAAGCTGCTCAATACCTCTAATTTGACCAAGGACATAGCAAGAGGTTATTGTTTAACTTATAACACAAGTCTGAACCATTTTTATTTTCCTCTTTCACCTAATTCCATTTTATAAAATCTAAACTATAAAGAAATATTTTTATTACTGAAAACCAAAGTAAATCATAACAAAAAGTCAACATCACTCGTACTTAAACGTTTGGCAGGACTGACTATTTACTCGGAAAACTAAAGGGAGTAAAAAAAAGGTAAAAACTAAAACCTACTTAAATAATAAAATCAGCAAGGGCTACTATATAGCAAGGGATAAAATCAAATGAATATCTCCGGCTGTTTTACAGGGGTTGAATGTAAACAAAAATCATCACACACACTTTATATGCTTTCACACACTTTAGTGTAGTTTTCACTTGATTTACTTGTGAAGCAATACATTGTTACATTTTTAATTAATTAATTGTTAATTAATTAATTACATCGTTAAGCAAAAATCTTCAAAAATAATGACACAAATATGTATTATCAAGTGACAAGTGATTATGGGTCTCTCAAAAACAGACTTAGCCGTTCATGCCATGCTTCAAAACAGGTTTCTCGCGGCCATTCCAATTTGATTAAAAAAGATACTAATATGGAATACGGGGACATTTAAGACCTGACGTCACAAAACTTGTTTTGCTTCAGAGGCTAATAGGAAGGTGATGACATGCTGGTTCTAAACCAAAAGGGACCCTTTCGAAAAGTGGTACGCTTAGGCGCTACATCAAAAAACTGGTTTTTGTTCCATAAGCTGATATGAAACCCCAATGGAAAATGTATTTTCACTTAATAATTGTGGGTCTGCTGGAATTCCGTGGTACAATAAGTACTTTGATCAAAAGATGGCAGTTAAGAGATAAATTAATGTCTAGAAGAAGGATATCTTTTTAAGTTTATGATTTATAAATACCTTCTTCTGAGGTGTAGGATCTACAAAAATAAATGTAGATATTATATTTAAAAATATATTTGTTCATTTATGTACAAATTATATTTTTGGAGGAGATTGTACAGAAAATTTAGTTAAATTTTGTAGATGGTTTTCGTTCAAATAGGTAATTTTTGATATTTCTTTGTTTTATATCTAGTGGGACTCTTATTGAAACAGATTTAAATGGCCATATTTCTTGAAAAGGGGCAATTCTATCCTATCTGGAATTATTGTTTTATCCTCATATCCTTTCACTCTATTCGGTCAACTCTACTTCGCCTAGCTTTTCTCTCATACCTATCTAGTACTCGTTGGCATTGCAAAAAAAAATTAAAAGAAACATTGAATCGATAAAAATTATTAGAAACAAAAGACTATTTTATAAAATACGCGGTCTTTTCTTCTTCCACTCTCAACTTAAATTTTCTGATCTGGTACAGAGAATACTTTCTAGTTATCTTTGTTCCTTGGATTCGTTGCAGCTGCAAAAATTTTGTAGCCTTAAAGAAAATTAAAGATTTATAGCCCTATAATATCTACACTAACGGACATTTAAGAAATTATCGTAAAACCTCGAGGGTCATACTTCGGCTAAAAAATTAATGTTCGCTTGAAATCCAACCCTATTCTGCAGTTTTTGAAAAAAAAAGATAAAATATGGAAATAATAAACGAAGAAAAATATACAACCAAGTATAGGACACCTAACTTATGAAATGACTTATGTAATTGTAATAATACAGGCCAGAAATAATTTAAAAACCCTCTAAGAGGCTTAAAAGCTGGTTTCATAAAATGAAAAATATGTTTTCAATTACAATTTAGTCATTTGATTTGTTAGATGAAGACTCAAATTTATGAGTTTCAAATTTGATTTAGATCATATCTAATATGATGCTCTGTCTGTAGCGACTTGTCAAAATTCCAAAAGAAACTTTCTTATAAAAAAAATCTAAAACAGTTACTTTGCAAAAATTATTATTACCTTTATTATTACTTTGATATCTTGACTAAAATGAGAAGCAACAAGGGTTTTATTTTCTGAGATTATATACCCTTCTGCTCTCCAAATGGCACTTGAAATATTTTTTTCTTGAAAGAATTCAAACCTGTGGATGTTGATAACGCATGAAAAACGGCACTTAAAGTGTAAAAACACTAAGTTAAGCATTAATGTAATGGATATTAAATGAAGTTTTTTTTCTGAAAGTAAGGAATACCATTAAAACTTGAAAAGAACATAAATTATTGTTTATGAAGGGGTTATTCCCCTTCTCAATACCTTGCTCTTTACGCTAAAGCTTTTAAGTGCTTTAAAAAAAACTTTCTTTTCTAATTGAGCGACCCGTGTTTCAGTAGCTGTTCTTAAAAAATTGTGACAAACAGTCAAACTAGCGTACATAGCAACGTATTGAGGGGGGGGGGGCAGCCCTTTCATATACAAAATAAATTCTGCTTATTTGTTTTAATGATCTTTACGTATAGTTAAGAAATCGTATTTTTTAATTCTTTCAAATCGCCCCAGGTAGAAATTCCTACAAAATTTTCCCCCAGAAATTTCACTCTCCATGAAAAACTCTACCACAGAAACTCACCCCAATCACAAAATCTCCCGCTCTGAGAGTGTCTATACTTCCCAAAAACAAATGAAATACGTAGATTTTAAAAAATTCCCAAAAACAAATGATATACGTAGATTTTACAAATTTCATAGCTTGAAGATGTCTTAAAGGCCTTAAATATAATGCGTAGTTAAGATACAGATTGTATTTTTTCCCTGCAAAGATACTTAGGAATATGCAACCGTTTTTTACGCGTTTCCTTAAGTGAATGTCAAGAATGTCAAGATGGAGTTCAATCCATCAAAATCTTAAGATTTAGTCATTTTTAAACAACTAATTGGTAATTTTTTGCACTTCTTACTCCTAAAAAACAATAATTGTAATGGATATTAACTGAAGAAGTTTTTTTTGGAAATTAATGGGGGAAAATTAAAACTCAAAACAAACAGAAATTGCTTATGAAGGAGGCGCTTCCCTCCTCAATGCCTTGCTCTTTACGCTAAAGCTTTAAGGACTTTACGAAATGCTTCCTTTTCTATTCAAACGACCAATATTTATGTAGCTGTTCTTAAGAAATTGGGACAAACAGTCAAACTTCAGCGTAAATAACAGTATTAAAGAGAGGGGTATTCCCTTCATATACAAAGTAAATTCTGTTCATTTGAGTTTTAATGATCTTTACTTTCAGTTAAAAAATGTTTCTTTTATTTTGATCATTTTTTAAATAACGCCTGTATATTTGGTTCACTCTTCTTAAATATTCCCTTCTCACAGGAAACTCATGAGTAGAAATTTCTACCACGTAAAGTAAGTCCCGTAAAATCCCCTTCAGACATTAAAAAACTCGCCCCCGTAAATTTTTTTGCGGTCGATTCAGCTTGAAAAATTCTCCTTAGCATGCTGTCATTTGAAAAAGACTAATTTCCAATTATTTCTTCAATCACTTCGGAAATCCTCTCTTTCCGTAAAATGGTTTTTCTGGAAATCCAAACTGAAAATAGCCTCAGGATAATTTTTCCTGAACCATCTTCAGTAAAAATCGGTCTTGGGAAAGAGAGTATGACAATTAAAAACAATTTCGAACAATAATTCTTTCAGATCGCCCCATGTAGAATTTTCCATGGAAAAATCCCTCCCCCAGAAATTTCCATCTCCATTTAAAATTCCACCAAAGAAACCCACCCTAGGCACAAAATTCTCCCTCTCAAAAAGTGTCTGTATATTTTCCTATAACAAATACTATGCGTACAGATTGAACAAATTTCACAGCTTACCTGCGTCTCCCTGCGGCTTGTTGGGGTTATTTTTACTCCCCACAGTAATTATATAGGCTCTCTCAAAATTTTGATCAGATAACTGTGGAAAACAAGGGATTAGTAAATTGTTTTAGTATTTCAAATCGTACTTTGTTGATAAGCAATCGGTTTGTTAGAAAAGGCCTTGAATATAATGCACACTTACGATATAAATTGTTTATTCTTCTCAACAAAGATACTTAAAGATATGCAACCGTTTTTTAGCTTTTTCTTCGAGTGATCATAATAGTAATATTTGTTTTAGGATGTCAAGATAGAGCTCATTCCAGCAAAAACTTAAGATTTTGTCATTTTTAAATAGCAAAACGTCACATCAAATTTGTTATTTTTTGCAATTTTTACTCCCACAAAAAAAAAATTGGATTAAAATTTAAAACAAATAGGTCCAAACTGTTATCGAGGGTATTTTGAGATATACAATCAGTTTAAAACTATCTAAAGCTTATATAGAGCATTTAAGTTTCAGGAAACATTTGTGGTTTAGTTGAATATTCATCTGCAAAATTTATGTAATCCATTATCAATAAAGAGTGACTCAGCCCAACAGCAATATAAATTTAAAAACGAAATTTATTTGTCAAAAGCTACGGGTCTGAGGAAATTCACCTGATTTTTGACAAAGGAGGAAACACCTTTGAAATGTCAAGCACTTTAATATTTAGTATATTAGAGAGACCAACTGTTGAAGTTTCAAACTTCTATTTCAATGTAAAATATAGTATTTTATACTTTTTGCTAGGAGAAATACTGGCTTATATATTTTTTTTCCCAGACATAATCGCATCAAACCCAACTATATAGTATTTCTTATCGCAGAATATACAACATTTTATTATGAGAAGGATTTTTGTGGGAAGGGTGTCTTTGGGCGGTATGAAGACTTTCCGTGGGAATAATAACCATGGTAAGGATATTGCAGGGGAAATATCTATGGCAAATTTTACACAGAAAGTGAGAAAGGATTTCTTGTCAAACTTTGAAAGTCAATTTATAACACAAAATTTTCAACTTGACCAATAAAGTCAATTTAAATATGAATGCACAGCCTCTTTCTCAGCCTTCGCTCTTTAACCTTAGAAACTACGTATCAACGGATGATAGATGGAATTATCTATCAACAAAACAAAGAATGAACTATGCGTTTTTTTGGAACACGTATTTCGGAACATTTACTTTGGCAGCCAACATCATTTTTTTTTTTTTTTATAGAGAGAGAAAGAGAGAAAGATGGTTTTATTAATATAATTAAAGAAAACAAGCAAATGGTCCGAAGCAAAGCAATTACCTTATGAACAATAGTTTAGTTAAATTGAGAATGTATAGCATCGGCTATTTCAATTGAATACTACAAGTTTTTTGTTAGATCTAAGTTTTATTTAAATACTGGGCACATACAAAATATATTCTATTTATAATTCCCACTGTGTCGAAAATTCAAACTCAAAAATATGGAAATAAATTCTTTGTTTCAGCCCATGATTTGTAATCTGACTTTGTTACTGAATATTGAAAAGTATTTATAATCAAAACCGCTTATAGATGGCAGCTTCTACGAAAAATGAAACCAGCTTATTTCATTGAACGAATTTACTGTTGTTAAGATGAAAATATCCTAATTTTGTGCATATAGTTACCTAATTTGATCTTTAATCTAATGATTCGAAACTAGAATAGAGATTTACACGTAATACAAAGGCAAAAACAAACACCAAAGCTTCTTTAACTTATCTTAGGCTGCAGCTAAGCAAAAGACATCATTAAAAATATGCAACTTATAAAATTTCAGAGAATAGTTTGACGCTACAATCCTTCAAAAACCTTCAGCCATCATTATGCATTATTTCTTCATTCATTCGTTTTGTCCAGTAGTCTCTTAGGATCTTTTTGAATCCCAATTTCCTGAGAATAATGTCATTAATTAATTAATTGCTTAATAGTAAAAAAAAAATTTCCCAGAATCAAATTTTATGGCGACTTGGCATCCACAAACCTTGATTAGCGGTTTAATATTCTTCTGATTCTATATTTGGGCTAACATTCAGTATTTTCTCTGCTGCTTACATGAAAACTATTTGAATAATAAAGTTCATTTGAGCCCAAGTGAAAAGACTTTTTCAAGAAAAAAATGATTCTAATGAAAGCAGAGTGAAAAAAATCACATGAACAGATCCAATTGCTCTTTAGCCATGAAAAAAAATCTATAATTAGCTCAAACAAATTAACCACTTATGTTTTCATATAGTTGTACTTAGGCAAAGACAGAAATTAAAAGGATACCCAAACCCTCTCCCCTAAAATATACATTTTATTTTCAAAAAGTTTCTTAAGTAACCCATAGACAACAAAGACTAAACCGCAAAATTATAATCTAAGTGTTTTCTTTATTGTTTTTTTTTTTCAACTAAAATGTATTTTGGCTTAAGGGTATATAAACAGAAATTATAATAAACCAGACTATCGTTTCTTTTCCTTTTAAAGTAAAATACAAATAATTTGAAATTTAGGGAAGTATAATCTAGGAGAAGCAGTAAGGACTGTCGAATTCTGAGATGATATAACGTCAGAGTAGAATTAAACAACAACGAATTAACAAAATAAATTTTTTTTTCTTATAGTCATTTCTTATTATCTTTCTACTGAAGTTCCTTCATACAAATTTTTTAATACTGTTTCATATATTTCAATAATATTATACTGATCAGTCTGAGGAGAGGGAGGGGGGAAAAAGTACACTGATGTGCCATTGACAGAGAAAGGTAGCGTAACTCAATAGCCGTTTTGTAGCCGCTTATCTTTGCTGTAAAATTGGGTTTAATCAACTAATCTTTGTTTCACGTTTTCCTACAAAAAAAATGTATAACATTATAAGAGTGTGGTTGACTCAACCTGAACCAAAGTGCTATATCTTATTTAATCTTTAAGTACAAAGGACATCAAACTTAAAGTTTGTTTCTTCCCCGGTTCCATCTTAGGTTTAATCAGCCAGTTTCCTTGGTGGTTCCTTGGATCCTAGGCAGTTTCCTTTGGTCTCTTCTAATTGTTATTTACGGTTTTATTTGAGTTGTTATGACATTATCAAAGTTAGATCCCTGCTTAAATCTTCCCCAAACATAGTGTTTGAAATTAAATAATTTTTGTTTCAAATGAAAGCATGAACTAGTCTGATGAAATTTTAAGAGGATAGAACTGTGCATGGGAAATTTTACAGGGGGGGGGGGTTGTAGTATACATTAGAGAGATTTTCAAGGACAAGATTCCCATGAACAAAGTGAATTTTTCAAGAAGGGAAAATCAGATTTACCAGAATTACTTAAAAAATAATCAGAAACATAATGGAAGTTTTTTCGACTGAAAGTAAGGAGCATCCCTATACTGAAAACAGTGAGAAATTATTCCATATATGAGGGAGTTCGACTATTTGTCCCAGGTTTTAAGAGCGACTCTTGAAGCCCAAAGGGTATCTAATTAGAATAATAAGCTCTATCAAAAGGACTAAAAGCACTAGCATAAATAGCCTGGTATCTAGAAGCAAGATAAAGAACAAAGTATGACCCCCCCTTATAGGCGGAATAATTCCTGTTCGTTTTTTCTTTTAATGCTGCTCTTAATGTTCAATTTTTTTTATTTACACAAAAAGGAATGGACAGTTCATAGACTAAAAATAGGCACCAACTACAGATTGAATATTTGAATATGGCTATGTATTTTACTTTTTCGACGACCAACTTTCAGAAATATGGTCAATTATGTGAACAATTTAGAGAGCCTTAGCTGGAATAATCATTTTCTCTTACAGCTAGGACTGAAGCTGAATGAGTTCCTTACCTATTTCGTATATTCTCCAGAAAAATTCATATTTATAAAAAGCATCAAAGCTATCATTAAATCTGTTTTGGGGAGAGGGAGGACTTCAAAATTTTAATTTCTGTACATGTTAAACAACATTACATATACCTTACAATAAATTTAGGCTTTATTGTTTGACGTCATTAAGTCACTTACTCTGACCTACTACACCAAATGATTACATTGTTGTTTTTGGGTCTTTGATAGACGATAAAATCAGAAGAAAAAGACGGCTCTTATTGAATCGCTATATAATCAATAGAAAAATTCGTGAATCTAAAAGAAAGACGTTTTTCCTTGGTTCGTAGATGCTTTTGTCAACATTTATTAAATCTACTCGAATCGGGTTCATTTTCTTGTTTCATTTGCCATGTTTTATGGTACAGATAAAGGAATAGTATTACAAGTACCTCTTGATTTCATAATTCCTTTATTTTTAAAGAAATTAGAGCTTATCAACGGCCCCTTTCATAAAAGTAATATTATAAAATTGGTCTACATTCCTTAAAGTCTAATTTTATTGAACATAACACATACACGTTTCTTTAACGTTAGTAGATAACTCTTAACATGGTAATATTAATTAAATCCTATTCAAAAATAATCATTAAGTTAATACACGCTTTTGAAAACATCATGGGATCTTTTGTTTCATTAAATTAGTTAATTACAAAGAAAAAGCTGGATAGATAATGCTTAAAATAAGCTCCTTAAAATAAAACAGCCCCTAAAATAAAATTCTGACACTTTAAAAAAAAGAACAAAGACTATATTAAGCCTGAAAACAAACAAAAATAAGCTGTGCATGGATATTTCCCTTAGAGTTACTCTTAGATAGATAACAAGAAATGAACTAGTTAAGCTGGGAATGTGAAGGAATTTCTATAGTTAGAACTAAGGAAAAAAGTTATCCCCTGGTTTCTCTGACATCTCTTGTCTTCTAATTTTTAGCTAAAGCACCCTTTTAGGAGGGACACCATGCAGTAGATTTATATTTATATATTGTCAGTGCTACAAAAAAAGGACGTGGCCTATCTGATGGCAACGTTCATCTCTAACTTCTCAGCTGAAAGCTAGGCAGTTACTTTCATTAATTAGTTTAAAGGTTAGAACATGGTAACGATCAGATTTTGATTTGAATTTGCCTCTAGGAAAAAAAATTCAAGTTGATTTCAAAAATATAAAGCTCATTAAGCTTAATGGTAACCATTAAAAGTTACGAGCCAGTGAAAATATGACCTATGTCTGAAAGAGGGAAAGCAACCAAAACAGGTGATCTAAATGGAAATCACACCATCATATTCACCACATCAAACAACCTTATTTTCAAGTTTCAAGGTCCAATATACCAAAATGCGGAATTTAAAATTTTTACCACAAACAAAATCACGTATGTGTTTTTTGTGTATTTTTTTTCAGGAGTGACCAAATCGGACACGGTGATCGGATAAGATTGGGAGACGGCTTACATGCATTTGATGCAAAAATAAAGAACCAAATTATTTTTTAGACGATACCCTTACTTCTCCGCAATGCAGTTTTAAATTATAAATAAACATGGACTTATCCTTGTACAAAGTAGAGTACTTTAGAAACTCCATTTGAAAGGCCATTTTTTCAGCACTTCTCAACATTTTGACTCTTGACTAGCTAAATTTTGCTTCAAATTTGACATCTCTTAATCCAAAATAGATTATTTTTCTCAAACAGCCACATTTTCATGAAAAATGAAAAGGATGAGTTTCCTTATAATTTTTTGATACGATAAAATAATATTATTGAGTATTAAGCCTGTGATTTCGTAGTCTCCTCCTATAGAAATTATAGATTTTACTTTTGAAATATTATATTACGATTGAAACAAGCAAGTATGGCAACATAAAACATGAGACTGAGATAAGTGTAAGAAGGTGTGCTACATTAATCGAGTTCTAAAGTGTCTAGTAATGGTCTGTCTTTCTCGTTCAAACAGTAAATTTGGAATAAATCAATGGATTATGCTGTTGTGTCAGTTGCGGTTTTGGCCTAGCGGTCCCTTGAACCCTTCTTGAAATAATATTATTGAATTATAATCAAGTAGGTGTGGGCATCTAGCCATGGCTAATTGAAGAAAAAGCTAAGACAAATAGTCCGATAGAGTGAGGGGCAAATCTTACATGAGCCCTTACTAGGATTGTATAAAAATGATGTCAGTTCATTTGTTTTAGTAAGAAATGGGCTAAAATTTACCGGCAACTGCATATTGATAAATTTCATTTGTGGGTTTGGTCAATCTGTCAGATGAACCTGTGGCCTAGACAATATTTATGGGGCTTGGGTAGGTTGGAGCTCGAACAAGGGGTTATCCGACTGCTCCGAGTGTGGTATTTTTATTATGTTTGAGAAAGTCTTGTGGGTGCAAACAATTTTTGCTCAGAGCAGAAAAGACCCTTCCTTGGCCCATTAGCGCCACTGACCAATCTCGTCGGTAGCAGCTCAACCAAGGGGTTATCCAACTGCTCCGAGTGTGGTTCAAGTTCAAGTTCAAGTTCATTTATTTATTAATCGCACATACATGTATATATATGACATAGGCCCACGGGGAGACAAGCTCGAAAAACTAGGCCTAGTCATATCGCAAACAGTAAAGTGTACGAAAAGTGTGGCTCAATCTTGCCTTCTAGGGCTCTAATGAGAGATTGTTTGAGATGACTAGGATATGTTTTGCGGATGAAGGATGAAAGATTGCCCAAGATCACCCTTGTCGGGCTCTTCGGAAAGATTCATGGAAAATAGGAGTGTAAAGAGGGAGGCTTTGACTAGATTGGGATGGAAGAGGAGCGTGCGTAGGTGAGTTGGCCTCTAAATTGAGTTGTTGGTAGCAGTAGTATTATTATTTTTGCTGGTTTGTTTTTATTAACTGATTTTATATTCAACATTTTATTGTTTTGTTTTTTTATTTTTCTCTTAAGATTGGTATTGTTGGCAGAACAGGAGCTGGTAAATCATCTCTGACTCTTGGTTTGTTCAGGCTCGTTGAACCAGCTGGAGGAACCATCGTAATTGACGATGTTGATATCACAAAAATTGGACTACATTCACTCAGGTTGAACCTCACTATAATTCCGCAGGTATGTACACCTCCATAACGTACTGAATAAAGTCGAATTTAACACTTGGATATGGATGATTGTATTTCCAACCTTGCAGGTGATAATCTAAAAAGTAGTTCACCCACAAAACATTAAATTGCTATTGAAAAAAATGATCATTTGGCGGAACTAAATGACTTAAAAACCGATCTAATCAATTTTCCTGTCTGTCGCAAGAATGTCACATGGCTCCACAAAAGTATAAATACAATTTCTTTTTCTGTTTATTCTTTCACTCTTCTTTTATTTCTCCTGTTTGAAATGTTAATATTACTAGCTTTAAAAGCTTTGATACAAGCTCAATTATAAGCTCCCTAAGTATTAAGCCTCCCTTTTATAACCCTAAGATGTTTCTGAAACGGAAAACCCTCAGAATTATATGAGAAAAAGTTGAGACATAAGCTAAACAGGAACATGAATTTATTTTATTTAATGCCGTGAGAAATAGTTTTTATTTATGAAAAATAGGAACTATTAAATGA
The DNA here is from genome assembly GCF_032884065.1 of Artemia franciscana. Lineage (NCBI taxonomy): Eukaryota > Metazoa > Arthropoda > Branchiopoda > Anostraca > Artemiidae > Artemia > Artemia franciscana. The sequence goes on from NC_088882.1 coordinate 4,716,927, forward strand.
TAAGGGTATAACTGCTCCATAGCAAGTTACATTATTTTATAAAAATGGTGTTTTACCTTTCGGATGCCCTTTGCACAGATACAGGCTTAGCATATAATTTCTAAATAAAACATAAACATAGCTTTGCATGCCATGAAATTCTGCTACCACGTACCCAGTCTCTGTTTACCCTGTCCTCATCACGCAAGTACTCCTCATTGCTAGATTATTCTTTATGGCCCTTTGTTACTCCAAAATGTTCACAGATGACCCCACAGAAATCCTGTTTTTCTGTCGATTTCACTTCGGGATTATATTTCAATGACACCTCCTTTTCTTTTACAACTGTATTCAGAACCTTCCTACGTTTTATCCTTCTAACTCTTAATTTTTTTTCGATAATGGTTTAGTGATGGCCAGGCCTTCGTTGTTTTCTGTTCTTTCTCTATATCTTGTCTTTTTTTTCTTTATTTTTTATTAGTGCTAAAACTGTATTTTAGTGTCTATTCTTGATATTTTTTCTTTTTCTCTGTTTTCTTTTTTGTGCTTTTTGTGATTTGGTTTAATCACAAAACAGGTGATCTAAATGGAAATCACACCATCATATTCACCACATCAAACAACCTTATTTTCAAGTTTCAAGGTCCAATATACCAAAATGCGGAATTTAAAATTTTTACCACAAACAAAATCACGTATGTGGTTTTTGTGTATTTTTTTTCAGGAGTGACCAAATCGGACACGGTGATCGGATAAGATTGGGAGACGGCTTACATGCATTTGATGCAAAAATAAAGAACTAAATTATTTTTTTAGACGATACCCTTACTTCTCCGCAATGCAGTTTTAAATTATAAATAAACATGGACTTACCCTTGTACAAAGTAGAGTACTTTAGAAACTCCATTTGGAAGGCCATTTTTTCAGCACTTCTCAACATTTTGACTCTTGACTAGCTAAATTTTGCTTCAAATTTGACATCTCTTAATCCAAAACAGATTATTTTTCTCAAACAGCCACATTTTCATGAAAAATGAAAAGGATGAGTTTCCTTATAATTATTTGATACGATAAAATAATATTATTGAGTATTAAGCCTGTGATTTCGTAGTCTCCTCCTATAGAAATTATAGATTTTACTTTTGAAATATTATATTACGATTGAAACAAGCAAGTATGGCAACATAAAACATGAGACTGAGATAAGTGTAAGAAGGTGTGCTACATTAATCGAGTTCTAAAGTGTCTAGTAATGGTCTTTCTTTCTCGTTCAAACAGTAAATTTGGAATAAATCAATGGATTATACTGTTGTGTCAGTTGCGGTTTTGGCCTAGCGGTCCCTTGAACCCTTCTTGAAATAATATTATTGAATTATAATCAAGTACGTGTGGGCATCTAGCCATGGCTAATTGAAGAAAAAGCTAAGACAAATAGTCCGATAGAGTGAAGGGCAAATTTTACATGAGCCCTTACTAGGATTGTATAAAAATGATGTCAGATCATTTGTTTTAGTTAGAAATGGGCTAAAATTTACCGGCAACTGCATATTGATAAATTTCATTTGTGGGTTTGGTCAATCTGTCAGATGAACCTGTGGCCTAGAAAATATTTATGGGGCTTGGGTAGGTTGCAGCTCGAACAAGGGGTTATCCGACTGCTCCGAGTGTGGTATTTTTATTATGTTTGAGAAAGTCTTGTGGGTGCAAACAATTTTTGCTCAGAGCAGAAAAGACCCTTCCTTGGCCCATTAGCGCCACTGACCAATCTCGTTGGTAGCAGCTCAACCAAGGGGTTATCCAACTGCTCCGAGTGTGGTTCAAGTTCAAGTTCAAGTTCATTTATTTATTAATCGCACATACATGTATATATATGACATAGGCCCACGGGGAGACAAGCTCGAAAAACTAGGCCTAGTCATATCGCAAACAGTAAAGTGTACGAAAAGTGTGGCTCAATCTTGCCTTCTAGGGCTCTAATGAGAGATTGTTTGAGATGACTAGGATATGTTTTGCGGATGAAGGATGAAAGATTGCCCAAGATCACCCTTGTCGGGCTCTTCGGAAAGATTCATGGAAAATAGGAGTGTAAAGATGGAGGCTTTGACTAGATTGGGATGGAAGAGGGGCGTGCGTAGGTGAGTTGGCCTCTAAATTGAGTTGTTGGTAGCAGTAGTATTATTATTTTTGCTGGTTTGTTTTTATTAACTGATTTTATATTCAACATTTTATTGTTTTGTTTTTTTATTTTTCTCTTAAGATTGGTATTGTTGGCAGAACAGGAGCTGGTAAATCATCTCTGACTCTTGGTTTGTTCAGGCTCGTTGAACCAGCTGGAGGAACCATCGTAATTGACGATGTTGATATCACAAAAATTGGACTACATTCACTCAGGTTGAACCTCACTATAATTCCGCAGGTATGTACACCTCCATAACGTACTGAATAAAGTCGAATTTAACACTTGGATATGGATGATTGTATTTCCAACCTTGCAGGTGATAATCTAAAAAGTAGTTCACCCACAAAACATTAAATTGCTATTGAAAAAAATGATCATTTGGCGGAACTAAATGACTTAAAAACCGATCTAATCAATTTTCCTGTCTGTCGCAAGAATGTCACATGGCTCCACAAAAGTATAAATACAATTTCTTTTTCTGTTTATTCTTTCACTCTTCTTCTATTTCTCCTGTTTGAAATGTTAATATTACTAGCTTTAAAAGCTTTGATACAAGCTCAATTATAAGCTCCCTAAGTATTAAGCCTCCCTTTTATAACCCTAAGATGTTTCTGAAACGGAAAACCCTCAGAATTATATGAGAAAAAGTTGAGACATAAGCTAAACAGGAACATGAATTTATTTTATTTAATGCCGTGAGAAATAGTTTTTATTTATGAAAAATAGGAACTATTAAATGATAAGGGTATAACTGCTCCATAGCAAGTTACATTATTTTATAAAAATGGTGTTTTACCTTTCGGATGCCCTTTGCACAGATACAGGCTTAGCATATAATTTCTAAATAAAACATAAACATAGCTTTGCATGCCATGAAATTCTGCTACCACGTACCCAGTCTCTGTTTACCCTGTCCTCATCACGCAAGTACTCCTCATTGCTAGATTATTCTTTATGGCCCTTTGTTACTCCAAAATGTTCACAGATGACCCCACAGAAATCCTGTTTTTCTGTCGATTTCACTTCGGGATTATATTTCAATGACACCTCCTTTTCTTTTACAACTGTATTCAGAACCTTCCTACGTTTTATCCTTCTAACTCTTAATTTTTTTTCGATAATGGTTTAGTGATGGCCAGGCCTTCGTTGTTTTCTGTTCTTTCTCTATATCTTGTCTTTTTTTTCTTTATTTTTTATTAGTGCTAAAACTGTATTTTAGTGTCTATTCTTGATATTTTTTCTTTTTCTCTGTTTTCTTTTTTGTGCTTTTTGTGATTTGGTTTATTGCTTTAAATAATTATCTGTCATATTTATTCTGTTTGTTATTATTGTATGTTGAGGCCCCCTACAAGCCGCTCTTCATCGGCCAAATAATCTGTTAGTGATTGTAACAGTAGATCTCTTTCTATGACGAATAAACTGACTGATTCAATAAATAATATGAATCAACAAGATAAAAAAGCAAACAAATACAACGTAGAAACAATAGGGAAAGTTTTTTCAAGACAATGGAAATTATTTATGTAGATATTTCGGCCCTATGTCCAAGGGCCGTCTTCAGCACAATACAATACTATATATATATATATAAAAGAACTTACATCAAATTATGAGAATTAAAACTGAATATAAAAACACTTATTAAAACATTTTTTTTTTAAATATAGCCCTAGCATCCTTACTTCAGCGAAGTTCAACCAGGACTGGCGAAAAGAATGAAATGAAGAAATATAAACTCATTCAAACTAAAGAGAATAAAATGATTAGATGCAATTTCTTAAAACTAATCTTGCTTGTTTAGCAGCATGTCTCAAAGACCTTTTCGTAGTTGGTTCAGTACTATTATAAATTGGTTTAGTAAAATATTTTGTTAGATCATTTTTAATTAAATTTGAGTATAAAGAATTTAGTGAGTATTCCCCCAAGTCCCTGTTCAAAGAAATATTTTTATTTATTTTGAGATTAATTTCAATTGATTCTCGAACCACCTGTTTTATTCCCAAATCATTACTAATGAGTGAAGAGTTTTCAAAAAGTATCATGTGGGACGGATTATTAAATATATGCCAACCTAGAGCAGAATCAAAGGAATTGTTGGAACCATTTGAAATTAAGGCCTTGTCTATGTCATTTTTATGCTGTTGTAACCTTTTGTCTAGATTCTGATGGGTCCTGCCGACATAGTATTTTCCGCAATCACAGGGTATTTGATAGACCCCTCTTTGGCGAGTAACTGGGGTCTTATCTTTACCCGAATTTAAGAAATTGATGATTTTAAAATTATTAGTAAAAACTACGTACAGATTATTTTTTGTGCAAATATTTTTTAATTTTGTTGTAATCTTTGGGATATACGGAAGATAGACAATATTTGAGGGCTTATCAATAGCCTCACATTGTGAAGTATCTTCTTCGATTTTACAAGAATGTCTTTTTATTCTACGGCTAATTATTTTATTTACAAAAGGAATGGGGTATCCATTACCAAAAAGAATATCTCTGATAAAATTTATTTCTGCATTTATATGAATGGGAGCAAATATTTAGGGCACGATCAATGAGGGAAATTACAACTGCTCTTTTAACTCTCTTATACTCACTAAATTCTTTATACTCAAATTTAATTAAAAATGATCTAACAAAATATTTTACTAAACAATTTATAATAGTACTGAACCAACTACGAAAAGGCCTTTGAGACAGGCTGCTAAACAAGCAAGATTCGCTGAAGTAAGGATGCTAGGGCTATATTTTTAAAAAAAAATTGTTTAATAAGTGTTTTTATATTCAGTTTTAATTCTCATAATTTGATGTAAGTTCTTTTATATATATATATATATAGTATTGTATTGTGCTGAAGACGGCCCTTGGACATAGGGCCGAAATATCTACATAAATAATTTCCATTGTCTTGAAAAAACTTTCCCTATTGTTTCTACGTTGTATTTGTTTGTTATGGAAAGGCAGTGTGGTCTTCGTCGCTATTTTTCTTATAAAAAAGCAGCCTAATAAGTAGGTTTTACATCAAGACTCTGCGGATGAATAAATGAATAAATGTGATGACTGCAAATTTAAACTTTGGTTTTGATGGGCAAATTGAAATGAATGAATTTAAATATTTGATATCAGCATAAAAGACTAATTTGGTGTACATAAGCCTAAATTAACTTAAGCCTGGTTTGTACTTCAGACCAGTGGTGCCATTTTGATGGGAACACATGGCCCCTTGATTTTTCTACCTCCCCTCCGTCTATATTTAGAATAAATATATTTTTTTGGAGTTACTTTCATTGAAAAATGTCTCTTTTGTAATATTCATTGTCAGAGTTTAAAAAATTACAAATTTAACCCCCTCTGTATTTGAAAAATAAACATTCCGCGAAATATCGAAAGAATCCAATATATTAAAAAAAAATGCCACGTTTACTTCAATGTGTAGATTTTTGCATCATGCGAAATATGTCGGGAATTTTGTCCCTTAGCGTAACTTCCCTCGTCTAAATAAGCCCCAATCATCAATGCTATTGAGACCTATCGAATTTTAACCGTTTCGCGGGCTGCTCAAGGGTCAGTACACTTGAACCTGAAAAAGTGTGTGCGTATGCATCAAATAGTACTACCAAACCAAATTAAAAAGTAATAAGAATTATAGTGAGATATTCACCACAAAAGTATCTACTTGTTTTTTCACATTTTTTTTCAGGACCCAGTCCTGTTTTCTGGTACTCTGCGAGTCAACCTTGATCCCTTTGAGCAGCACACAGATGAGAAGCTTTGGACAGCCTTAGAATTGGCTCATCTAAAATCTTTTGCCAAATCACTCACAGCCGGACTGTCGCATGAAGTGGCCGAAGGAGGAGAGAACTTAAGGTAAACTGGCTTAATGTAGCAAGGGCATTAAAAAGCATTTGAGAGATCAATAAGAAGAACAGGTTTATAGTCAAATTTGGTAACGTTATACCTGAGGGTTTGCCATTAAATTGGACCCAATTCAGTAAAAAGAAAACATTATTTTACGTTCTTTCAAGTGTATGTTTTTCGAATCGCTTTTTGAACCCATAATAAATCCACCTCTATTGAAATTAATTAATTTGTTTATACCTTAGTAGTTGGTTTATATACTAATAGTCAGTTTATACCCTATTAGATGGTTTGTTTTCCTATTATTAACGAGACTATCAAATGTGGGTTCCAATTTTTTGGTAAATTTGTCCCTTCATTAGAGTTCTTGAGAGAAAGACTTCTACATTCCTCTACATAGACCTGGGGAATCAGGAGGAACAAAATCAATGACAGAATAACAAAGATCGGCCAATGGAAGGAAAACTTCGAGTAGAAAATAAATCAACAAGTATTGACAGACCAAAGCATTTTAAGCTCCTTAACAATCACAAAGGATGACACCCAATCACAATCACTATGATCTGAGACAAAAGCGGCTATAGAATCCCCAAAACGAGGAAAAGCTCCGTGACCAAGTGGTGTCACTGCAGAGTCGATAAATATGGGTTTACATGATGTTGTTGACCTACACCAAACTGTTATATCAGCAACTTCGTCTACTACTTATGTCTCACACAGTCGTGTAAGGTATACATAAGCCCGATCCGCAAAAAGGGCTTGAGAAAAGGGTATAAAAACTACCGGCCAATTAATCTGACAGGCCATCAAGTAAGAATCGGGACAAAGGACAAAGATCTTCCTCCATAGAATTCAAGCAGTCACCATTCATGCTACTGGAAAGTATCAATGTTTCTTTCTACTGCTACTATCTGAAAACCCACTGCAGCACATTGCTGCAGGAGGCCAAGACAGCTACACGCACTCTTCCTACTTTCCATATTTAAAATCTCTCTATTTACACCCACCCAAGAAGTTCTCATTTTCCTTAAATCTTTCCTAATGACATCCTCCCAACCCAATCGAGGAGAAATGCTTTTCGTTTGGCCCTAGATGGTTGACCGGCAAGGATAATCTTTGGCAATATTTTAGTCTTCATCAACAGAACGTGTCGTTGTCGTCTCAACCTTTCTCTCATTATAACCCTTGAAAGAGGAATCGAACGATATTTCTTAACGTAGATAATCCTTATCATTTCTTAGACGGCCTACTCTTTGAGATACGTTCAGTCAGTCGGGTACCCAAAACAAGACGTAGGCAATTTCAGAGGAAAAAATTTAGCGAATCATCATCTGTTTTTCAAAGAGCCCTCGCAGACTTATCTTCTCATTCTTCCAAACTGTTTTCAACTGTGAACTTCAGCATTGGCTATTCTACTTTTAACATCTTCACAGCACCCATCATCTATACTTCCAAAACTACAAAGGTGGGTAAAGCTGTTTACTTTGTCCATCTTTTTGTCACCCAACATCAACATTTCACCTTCACTTATTCCGAATATTACCGACTTTGTCCTCTTAATATTAATATTGAAACCTATTCTTGCACCCTGAACTTGTAAAACCTCTGAAAGTTCATTAATTTTGCAAATATTTTCATCTAGGAATCTTAAATCATCAACATTATGTAAGTCTAGGGGAGTTTTACTTCTCCATTTGATTCCGTGTTCTCACATTGTCTTTGCTGCGCTATTTAAAACAAATTCCATCAAAATGATCACCATAAATGGGAATATAAAGTGACCCTACTTAACTCCTGGTTTAATGCAAAACCAGCCACTAATATCATTCTCAACCTTAACCGCAGCATTGTTATTCTCGTAAATAGTACTAAATACTTTAATGTATTTATCTGATATACCATAAAAGGATAGGATCTTCGCTAAAGCTCTTCTATCAGCCGACTCGAAAACTTTCCCACAATCTATAAAACTTAAGAATAAAGACGTTTGATGACTCAGGTGCTTCTCAATTGTCAATCTAAGAGAGAAAATTTGGTCGATCCACTACCCTTACTAAAACCACACTGTTCTTCTCTTTCTAACTTTACCTCAAGCCTCTCAGAGCATAAAAAAAATCATCACACGTAATTTGGTTTCTACAGAAACAAGGTTAATGACTCTGTAATTACCACACTCAGTCTTATTACCTTTCTCCTAGAGGGTATGTAATTAGAGTTCTCCTAAAATTGTTAGGTATTCCTCCTTTTTCAAAAATCCTATTCATATTCTTCAATTACTTATCTCTAATATCATAACTATCATACTGAAAAAATTCATTTACCACACTGTCAGCACCTCGGGCCTTGTTATCTATTAATCCGTTTATTACCGTCACTAATTCTTCCTCACAAACTAAATTTTCCTTCAAAACCAAAGTGTTACAAATCTTTTTTATCCTTTTTGTTATTGCCAGAGAAAGCTAGTTTTCAGCCAGGGTTTTGGTCATATCTTTACGATTCAACAACTAATAGAACGATACATTGAATTTAATTGAGCGCTCTAGAAACTGTTTATTGATTTTCGACGGGCCTTCTACATCAGTTGGAGAAGAGACTTGTGGCACATTATAAAACACTACGGTGTTCCAGTTGAAATTTTCAGAATTCATTCTGACAATTCACAGTGAATCACAATGAATCATGCCGATTCATTTTACCTGGGCAGTCTGTTAACGCTGTATAATTCCCTGGCCAGAACCTTGATCCTACCCCCTCAAACTCATGGCTATAGCAAAGTGTAGATACACTGACCGTGTCATAAGTCAGAACAAGACCTAAGTCACCAGACAAAATCATATGCAAAGTTAGAAGACAGCAACTGCACTGCTTCGGGCGCATCAAGAAAATAAAACCCCTCCCTCTACCCAAAGATTTCGCTTGAAGGGACAGTTTCAGGACATCAATCAAGAGGAAGACCTTATAAGAGGCTGACTGACAACAGTAATTATTCTCGAGGATAGATTTTACTTAATTTGATTTCGCTATTCTGATGAAGATTGATTTGCTTGAGCAATGAGTTATAACGACATCGCATTTTTCATAACGACCAGAACTGCAATCTCTTATCAAACAGGTAATAAAAAAACTAAATAAAAATTCCTCTCAATAATTAGTTTCAGACTATTAAAATAGATTTCAATTTCTGTCAGACTCATTTACCAAAAATGTAATTCCGTTTAAGATCTACTTGTTATTCGTGTATTTTTTTTTATCCCCATATCCCTTTTTTCAATCATAACGATTAATAGCATCCGTTAAGCACCTTTTCTATTCTGGATTTTCGTTTCAGTGTTGGACAGAGGCAGTTGATATGTTTAGCAAGAGCATTACTTAGAAAAACGAAAATCCTCATACTAGACGAGGCCACTGCTGCAGTTGACTTGGAAACGGATGATCTTATACAAGCAACAATAAGAAAAGAATTTGTGAACTGTACTGTACTCACAATAGCGCACAGATTGAACACTATCATGGATAGCAATCGGTAGGATTTTTATTTATCCCCGGATAATTATCTATTGATATAATAATTATGTAATTGTAATAGTTTTATATTATTATTATTATTGAAAATTGTCACATTGGAATATCATCGCTTTTCCCTTTGATGTGTTCTCTTTGTTCCTCTTCAATCATACACTTAAAAATTCCTTGTTTCTTTTCCAAAAGAGATGGTGTTATAAACTTCTGGAAAGAAATGTTTCCACAGGCTGCTCACATTTATTAGGGAAACTTTCCTAATAAGGAGCTACGAGTTTTAGTAGTTTTACTACCAGGGAGCCTCTAAATTTTTGCTCCAAAATTCCTTATACTGACGCAATACTATAAAATATCTTGCCGATATGTGTTTTCAAGAGGATGCAAAAATTGGGACTAATCTTTACTTTAATCCAGGTTTATTTTTTCTTCTCTTCATCATAGAATACAAATCATAAGACAAGTAAAAAAAAGAAAGAAAGAAAGAAACACGGGTCAACACAGATTATGATTTGACAGACACCTTGTGAAAAAGCATTTTAATGAAAATTTGAAAATTAGTGATGAATTCTGGACAGGCTTAAGCATCGATTTGGTTAGGCTGCCATATTTTAAAATACCAAGGAGAGGACAGTGAAAATTAAAATTTTAACCAAAAGACTTTCATATGCAGTTAAAAAGCTTTGCTTTTATCAGGCGTCAAAATAAAAAAAATTCAACCTCGGTTAAAAATGAGGAAAAAATAATCTAAATAATAGGATAAATAAAAATAAGATTAAAGTGAGTAAACTCACTTTACAGTTCTTAGGTGTTTGATTTTAGTTCTTATATTTAATTTTTTATTATAATTTATTCTTATATTTATACTATGTTTTATATAATTCTTATATTTTTATAATTCTATTTGATAATATTTTATTATGATTCTCATATTATAATTTTTGGCCTTTTATTGAATTTTATCTATCTTTTAATTTTTTGGCTGTTTTTTTCATTAGATTTCTTGACTCTGGGCGTTCGTTTTTCGGTTTTTTCTTCGGCATTTTCCTTAATTATATTATTTTGTGCGCGCAGTTGTTCTCTCAAAATATTCGCTTTGTGTGTTTCCTAAGTATTTTCTTTTGGCCTTTAAAACGATTTTTCATCGTTTTCTTTTTTTATGTAATTGCTGGCCAATGTTGCTTAAGAATTTGTTTTCGTCATGCTTATGGGGAGCATTCCACCATTGTGAATGCTGTATTTATATCAATTTTAAAATAAGGTTAATGAACCAATAATATTTTCCGTAATATAATATGTTTTTAACATGTTTTTAACGTAATATGTTTTAATTCAAAGAACCGCTAAATATGAATGAATTTATTGCAAGTCTCTATATGTTCTTTTTCTTCTGCAACCTTTGCTAGTTCTGTCTTCCTTAAAAGGAATCATTACATACTATGCTAATTTAAGAATTTTGTTTTACAGAGTTATGGTACTTGATAAAGGAGAGTTGAAGGAGTTCGATTCCCCTGCCAATCTTCTAAACAACCCTTTATCAATGTTTTTTGGCATGGCGAAAGATGCTAACCTACTGACGACCGAAATAGAAGCTTTATAACATAGAGTATTTACATGCTATTTTTGTAAACCATGAAAATTCAATAAAAATTCGGATTTTTCGATTTCAGTTGAAACCTAATACTTGGATTGAATCCTGACAATATAAAGTATGCTAGCTAATTTATCCTAACGAACACGAAACAAACCGGAATATATCCATATATTTTGAAAACCTAGCAAGCTATGAACCTCTAATGGCACAAACAGATAACATAGCGTTACCATGCTGTGTAAATCCATGAGCATCGAGAACGTAACGAGCCTTTGCGACAATAAGAAATAGTGGAAGAGGAAGTAATATTATAGCATTATAATTTTAATGTTAAAATAATAACATTAGAAAAATTAATAATAGAATAATAGATTCCCAGAATAGAAAAGGCTTCATATATAATTGATCAAAATTTTACCTTGCATTTTTGCTAATGTTCTCAAAATCAAATTTACTGGTTGGTTGGTAAATCTTTGATGTATAAATAAAGTTATTTTACGTCAATGCCAAATATTGTAAAAAATTCTTAAAAGAAATACTCACTTGCTTTTAAATGGCTTGAAATGGGTTAAAAAAAAAAAAAAAAAAAAAAAACTTCCACTGGTTGTGCAGCGGAAAAATATGATCTTTCTTGTTAAAAAATAATCGTCGATGCTGTCTATGAATTTTTCGCTTTTTCTTTACTTACTATTTTTGGTTCTTTTGCTCTTTTATCATTGAAGCAAAGTTCCAGGATGATCTGATTGATAGTTACACCTTAAAATATAGAGTTATAGTTTATGAAACTACTTTAGGATAAAATTTAATACCAACAAAATTCGAAGTACACTTTGAACATAAGCATTAGTTTTCTCTTTTACATTAAAACTTGCAGAAGTCGTTGTCCTTCCCCCTCCACAGCTTAGAAAAACTATAAGGAAGGTTTTATGCGATGCCTTTTGTTGCTTCTTATTTTCAAATTGTCTGGATCTACACCCATCGAAACTAACTACACCATCGAAATTATCCAAAACGAAACTAACAATAACAAAATCAGCTACTCGGGTGAATTGACTACAAAATAGCCAATCTGGAAACACTGTATCCAAGCTTAGAAAAAAGGATCGGAGCTCGGTTAAGTAAAATGCAGGAATGAATAAGGAGATAACTGAATAATTTTATGCTAAAAATTGTTTTGTTTATAGATATAACCAGAAGACCCAAAGCTTCGATATTTTTTTTTAAATTTCTTTTTAATACATAAAAATAACTTAAATAGGAAAAGACCTCACATTCTGTGTTCCTTTGTTGAAATAGCCAAATTAACAATTATAAATGGCCAATCTGGAGATACTGTATCCAAGCGAAAAAAAAAGGATCGGAGCTCGGTTAAGTAAAATGTAGGAATACATAAGGAGGTGATTGAATAATTTCATGCTAAAAAGCGTTCTGTTTATAGTTATTACCATAAGACCAAAAGCTTCGGTATTTTTTATTTCTTTCTAATGCATAAAAATAACTTAAATAGCAAAATACCCCATATTCTGTGCTCCTTTGTTGAAATAACCAAATTAATAGTTTCAAAAGACTAAGTATTTGATATGATTCTCTTCAGATTTTTTTTTTTTTTGCTCATACACGTCAAATAAGTTCAGTTGTGTTTTTAACTTCAGAAGTGAAATTGGTAGACTCACTGCTTTTAGATAGATTTAAAATAAAACAAGGACAATGAAATTTTACGCAAGTACCAGAAAAAAGTTGAATCCGTTTTTTTTTTCGTTTATAGTTTTATCAGCATCATCAACAGTAACAATGACATACTATAAGTTTGGTGGTATCAGTTTATTTCAAGCATAATTAAAAGTCAGCTGAAACCATAATCGAAGATACTAAGTAGCAAATATGTTCTGGTTGAAGGGAGTTCTACCAATTTTCATGCTATATCGAACGTAAAGTGGTTCCAGAGACGTGAAAGGTCCCACGCGTCAGTTTCTTCGGGGCTCCTGGAGTACTCCATGAGCAGAATGTGTCCAAGGAAGCCACATTCATCTTATAACATCACCAAGAATCAGTTTAAATATGTTTTCTCCGACTTGCTGATGTTTAAACTTAAAAGAAGCCAGCATACCCTTTAGTAAAAAAGCATTTAATATGAAATTAAAAATTTTATATGCAGACTTGTTACTTGTAACTTAAATAAGTAAGCGTAGAAAAAAAGAACATTCAAAATGAGCGTTAACTAAACATTTATTTAATAGTTAGATATTATAGCTAAGACTATAATAGTTATTAAAGAGTTAAGATAAATTTACAAAAAGTAAGCTATATTTAAGAAAAATGAAACATACATCAATTAATCACTAGTCATAAAAGTTTGATAAAATTTATATAGTTAATTTGTTTTAACTTCGTTGTACAAGATTTGCGTCTTTGGCCATACCATAGAAGGTGAAAGATTTTTCAGCTAGAAGGACTGATGGAGAATCAAATTCTATTGTTTGACCTTTGGTTAACACCATAATTCTGCAAAAAAAACTAAAACAACGATTTCACCACTTTCAATTCCAAAGCTGATTCACTTTCCTAAGATCTGAAAACCTAAAAAAGGGGACTCCAATAAATAAAAATCCGTTTATCTCAATCTCCCTCTCTCCCCCCCCTCTCTCTCTCTTTTTAACATTTGAAAAAAATTGAGCAGGTGCAATCAATAATGCATTGAAATTTAGAAAATCAATTACCCTGGTGATGGGAAGAAATTAAAGCCTCGTTTTTTTCCTTATACAGTTTGATTTCAATTATTATGATGCAGTTTCAGGGCTATTTTCTATCATCAGAGAAGAATGCACTTTCAATGACTCAATGAAAAAAAAAGATAAGCCAAGGGTAAAAAATTAACATTTGGTCCACGGGTGTCCATCGTAGGATGGAGTGAACTACAGTTGAGCAATAGCCCTAATCTTTTAAAAATTTTACGGCCTTGCTAATATCCACTTTTCTTCCTTAGAAAATTTTTTGAGGGAATGTTGACAAAATTTTTTCATCAACAAAAAAATTTACAGCCAAAGGGAAGACCCTAAAGAAAAGCCGAAAGACCAGCCAAAGGAAGGAGGAAAGAGTACAAAAATCGTTAAACCTTCAAAGGAAAGCGGAAAGACTCGAAAGGAAAGCGGAAAGACCAGCCAAAGGAAATAGGAAAGACTGCAAAAATCGTTAAATCTTCAATAATTCTGAAAAAAGAAATGGAATAAAAATTATCTAAATTCTGAAGGATTGGATTACATGGAACTCAGTTCAATAACGATTAAAGTATCTAATAAAAAAAATATTTTTCTATTAGTACTTATATACAAATAAATATGTATAAAAATAAACCCTATATAAATAAATCATATAAAAATTAAAATAAAATATATATATAAATATATATAAAAATAAAAATAAATTATATACAAATAAATAAATTATATACAAATAAATGTATTTGTAGCAGTGTGTATCAACTTTATATTAGTTGTTGCAAAGGAATGCATTTTTTTATTCTAACCCTTATAAGGGTTTGATGCGACAACTACAGCTTTGTTGAGAATTATAAATATATAATGTGACAAAAAGTAGCAGAAAAAATATAGGAGAAAGAAAACAGTGGTCAGAAAGAGCCACTGGACACATATTCGAATAACCTAATAAAATTTAGTTATTTTATTACACCCCCCCCCCAAGGAAAAGAATGCCTGTATACGGGCCTGATTAGTCATTTAGTTATTCAAATTGCTTCATCAGCCCTAACATAAAATGTAGTATAGTTCCTTGTATTAATAGGCCATCGAGGAAATACCACGGACTACACATTTTTTTCGCCATTTTTGTAGTGCTTTTAGGAGGAATGGTGTAATGTTGAAACCATTTTGTGTTAACTTTCACTCTCAACATAAACTTAAATAGAAATTAGAGTGTAGCCTACAGTAATTTGCTTTATTGAACACTTTATTTGGAAAAACTGAATCCAAGCGTAAATAATTCAATAAAAAAAGTATACTAAACTTCAATGAAAAAAAACATATTAAATTCCAATAGAAACAAAGAGATACTATACTTCATTAAGTTAGACCAAGCCCCACTTAATGCTATTGTCCCCCAACTCTTAAAGCAGAAAATCAGAGAAGCTTTGGAAATTGCTAAAAATAAACCAGCCATTAATAAAGACAATGATGAGTTTCACATTAGCGAAATTTGGGAACCCATCACCCATAAATTGAAAACTCACAAAAAACTTCCCCCCTCTCCTAAAGGCCCAACCTTTTTAAGATCTACTAGGACAGCAGCCATCAATGCCTCTACCAAAATTCGGGCCATGGCACAACAATAATTCCAGGTTCGGCTCATGATTAGTAGTGTTCAGTGTTTTTAGTTTTATTTATTTAGTAATTTTAGTTTTTGGCAAGAAATTTGAATTTAATCTGATGATGACAGGCACAGGTCCTGTCGAAATTATCGTTAGAAAAATCAATCACCTGACATCGTCAGGTGATTGTTCCCATCTAGCCCATGTCTACTCGACTTTTTGTAGTCGAGATGACTACAAAAAGAGACTGTAGACAGTTGAAATTTTTGTTTCTGGCCCAAATCCCTTGGCTTATAAATGCAAGTTCACTTGCATAAGAGTCGAGGCAGATTGCAGGAGGCCCTTGTAGGCCTTGAATTGGACTCGTTATTTCCATTCATATTCATTTCTTTGGCGGGGTAATCAGTTGTAAATATGATTGCCAAATTTGTCAATATGCTGCTTCCCCCTTTCTGCGACCGTGAATTATCCTGAGAGAGAACCTCCAACAGGTTGAACCCAACCCACCGTGAATTAGCATGAGAGGGTTGACTCTAGTTCAGCGTTGTCGAGTGATAGCCATGAGAGGAAAATTTTCAAGTAATTTAACCCGTAGTCAACCTGCGTCTGTTCCCCAGCGAGAACCTCCAACAGGTACGACTCTAGTTTGGCATTTGTGAAGGGACACACATGCACGGAAAGGTGTAGCATAAATGGCAGACAGTAACAACGGCAATCAAAGGGATAAAATTAACCCTTGACTGGGCTGCCCACTTAATTCAACAATCTGTCTTGGCTTTTTTCTACAATTGGCTATGATTTCCACTTTTCCCACAACTATTCCCTCTTTTTTAAATTCAAAAAAAGTCAGGTTGGCCTTAGAGAATATATTAAAAAAAAACCAGATATTCAACGTCAATAAAAAAAAAATTATTTTTAACTTCAAAAGAAAAAAAACAGATATTAAACTTCAACAGAAATTACGAAATAAATATTAATTCGGATAATCTACCTGGTGCCATCCATGATGGTATTCAATCTATGTGCAATAGTGATTACTATACAATCACTAAACTCTTTTTTTACGTATAAGAACTTTTGCTTTCCGCAATAGTGCACGAGCCAGACAAACCAGTTGCCCCTGTCCAGCACTAGAAGAAGAAGAATGTTTTTTATACTGCACAATTTCTCCTTGCATTCCACCTAACAACGGAAGGTTACAGGGCCCACATTTTTATTTCACACAGATATTTGGAAAATGATATTACGATTGGGCCATACCCTGGTTTCTATAGGCCACTGGTGAGAACGTATCGAGGATTTTTTTTGTTATTCAGTTGTTTTCCTTAAACATTTACACCACCTTTTTAGCTAAAATTATCACTTCCAAAAAATAAATAAAATCCCACGAAAAAGAGAACAGCCAATTCAAAAAAGCTTTGAATTAGTAACATTATATTCTCACTTTTCTCTTCTTATTAGACACAACAACAAAGAATATACATTATTGGATTTATATGTTTAAGGATCATGTACATGATTTAGAAATAGAAGAAATTATACTCACATGTATCCTCACATCTTACCTTTGAAGTTTTTCATTCATCTAAGTTTTAAATGGAGGCAAAAATTGCACCTTGTACTAGAGGTTATTCCTGCAAATTTCTTTATCGATGTATTTCTGAGGAGATTTTTCCTCTTTCAAAGCTAACCATCAAATTAAAGGTTTTTTTAAGTTACCTAATTTAAACCAAGTTGCTATAGATCTAGGATCGAATCAGCACAAATCTTCGGACATATAGTGACAAGACGCCAAGGATTTTCACGTTTCAAGCAGTTCGTGGTAATGAACTGTAGTAAGGAGCGACCCGGCTCAATAGTAACCAAAACTCTAAAAAATGGAATTTTGATACCAATAGAAACATCAAAAGAATGGCATTTTAATACTGATTTTAAATATATAAGTTTCTTCAAGTTTATTCTTACCCATCAAAAGTTACGAGCCTGAGATTATTTGTGTTATTTTAGAAAATAGGGGGAAACACCCCCTAAAAGTCATAGAATCTTAACGAATCACACCATTAGATTCAGTGTATCAGAGAACCCTGCTGTAGAAGTTTCAAGCTCCTATCTACAAAAATGTGGAATTATATATATATTTTTTTTTTGCCAGAAGGCATATCACGGATGCGTGTTTATTTGTTTTTTCCCAGGGGTGATCGTATCGACCCAGTTGTCCTAGTATGTTGCGAGAGGGCTCATTCTAACAGAAATGAAAAGTTATATTGCCCTTTTTAAGTGACCAAAAAAATTGAAGGGCACCTAGGCCCCCTCCCACTCTAATTATCTTCCCAAAGTCAACGGATCAAAATTCTGAGACAGCCATTTTATTCAACGTAGTCGAAACACCTTATAACTATGTCTATGGGGAGGACTTACTCTCCCACAGTTCCCGTGGGAGGGGCTACAAGTTACAAACTTTGATCACTGCTTACATATAGTAATGGTTACTGGGAAGTGTACAGGCGTTTACAGGAGTATTTTTTGGTTGGGGGAGGGGTTGTTAGGAGGGGGACTCTTCTCGATGGGAATTTTCCTTCGAGGATTTTGTCATGGGGGAAGAAAATTTCCATGAAGGGAGCGCAGGATTTATTAGCATTATTAAAAAAAAACAATGAAAAAATAAATATGAAACTTGTTTTAGCTGGAAGTAAGGAGCAGCATTAAAACTTAAAACGAGGCTTTTATGGTTCAGGGGTCATTCTTAATGAATTGAGAAAAAATTTAAGCTTTAGTGTAAAGAGCGAGGTACTGACGAGGGGGTGAACCCCCTCATATATGTAATAAAAACATGAGAACACAAAAGTTCTTTATTTAAGCTAATTTATAAGTTACGTATATCTTTTACTAATAAAAAGATTCGTAAAAAATTAAAAGTTCTAGTTGCCTTTTTAATTAACCAAAAAATCAGAGGGCAACTAAGCTCCCTCCCCCGCTCTTTTGTTCTCAAAATCATTCGATCAAAATTATGAGAAAGCCATTTAGCCAAAAAAAAAAAAAATATGCAAGTTTCGTATTAATTATTCCTCTGGGAAGAGCCAAAATCAAAACATGCATTGATTCAAAAACGTTCAGAAATTAAATTAAAAAAAAACAAGTTTTTTTTAACTGAAAGTAAGGAGCGACATTAAAACTTAAAAAGAACAGAAATTACTTCGTATATGAAAGGGGCTGCTTGCTCATTAACACCTCGCTCCTTACGCTAAAGTTTTTTTTACTCTTTTAAAAAAAAGTTGAGAGAAAGAGTAAAAACTTAGCGCAAAGTGCGGGACGTTGATGAGGAAGCAGCCCCTTTCATATACGAAGTAATTTCTGTTCACTTTAAGATTTAATGTCGCTCCTTACTTTCAGATAAAAAAACTCGTTTTTTTTTTATTTAATATGTAATAGCAAGAATTATTATGATACTTACAAACTATTAAGCCAAAAACACAGCCAGTACGATAGCACAATAATAATATTAGACAGAACAGCATTGAAAAATGAAAAGATGCAAAATTTATAGTAAAAGTTATCCATATTGGACGTCATGATGTTGAATCATTTAGTGCATTTAAAAAATAAGCCAATTGTGTACTTTGGTGATGTTTAAGCAAGTGCATATAAAACAGATGGTCATTGCTATACATGGATGGAAATTAACATTTCCTGTTCAAACAAAGGAAGACGGGGGCGATTTTGAATTACAAAACTGATTTATCAAATACTGCTTAAACAATACAGTATTTTTTTTATCTTGTAATATACACACGTTCTGCATTTTATTCACCCTTGGAACGCAAAAAGCTCTTATAAATTTTGGACTGCAAAAAAAAAAAAAAAAAAAAAAAAAAAAAAAAAAATCAAATGTAAATACTCGATAATATTGATCCTTATATAACTATAAAGATAGGGGGAGGGATTTTAGCAGGGGTAAATTTTCTATAAAGGAATTTTTGTAAGGAGGGATTTCCCAGTGAAAATTTATCACGGAGATAGGTGGCAAATATCATAACATTATTTGAATAACGATGAGAAAACAAACAAAAATGAGTTTTTTCAAGTGAAGGTAAAAAACAACATTAGAGCTTAAAACAAACAGAAATTATTCAATATATAATGAGGACTTTCCCCTCCTCCACCGTCCCCCTTCAAGCTAAAGGTTGACTTTTTGGCCTAATCATTCAAGAACAACTCCTGAAACACAGGGGCTGTTTAATTAAAATAACAAGCTTTTTTAAAGTACTGACAAAAATTAGCATACGAGTGACAGGGAGTGAAATATACGAGGGAAAATTAGATACAGTGATAGAAGGAGGCACAAATCCAAACTCTTGTTTGTAGTGATTTTGTTCGTTTCAAGCCTGATTTTCGTATTCAATTTAATTTTCACTAGTTTTTCATTTATTCGTATACATTACCGCCTATTGTATGTTTTGTATTGTATCAGATTAACGACACTTCTTGAGTACTAAGGTCCCTGCGTCGGCCCTGCAGTGCATTGCTGCAGCCAGATTCGATCTCTGGGTCCCGTATTACCAAGCTAAGGTCAAACCCACTGCGCCACCACAGGACAACCTACTATATGTTTGTTTGCTAAGATTTTTGTACTTAGTTTCTGTACGTCTTGGGTTTCATTTATACTTCAATAATAAAACATTTTTGATCGTTTAAAGCTTCATTTGTATATTTAATTTAAACTTTACTCGTTTTAAGACATATTTATTCGTTTTTATTAGAACCTGTTGTATGTTTTTTTGCTATGATTGTTTATTTTGGTTCGTTTTGAGTTTCATTTATTCTCTAATAGTAATTTCTGGTCATTTTGAATTTAATTTATTGTAGATTTTTTCCCTCTGATCTTAAGTTTAAAATTGTGATTAATCTTCTTTAAAACACTTCTTTTTCGAAAAGTAGCTTGTTTAATTAGTTTCTGTTCCTTTTGAGTACCAAAGTTTCATCTTTTTCAAAATTTCCTGATTCAAAACAATTTTTCATTCCAAAAAAAATTAACCGTCTTTGCAATCTACTAAAATTAATTTTATATATATTGATATTAATTACTGAAAGCTCACAACCTCAAGATTTTGTTTCACTCAGGGCCGTATTTAAAGCTTTGGCACTTCTAGGCCCAAGCGTTTTTGCCGTTCCGTTTAGCAAGATTTTCGGAAAATCTCCACGACTTCGAGAATAATCAAAGCCGCAGGACCTAGTGGATCTATTGGTAAAGTCTGGTATGCTTCCACTGCTTTTTTCATTTTAATTTCAATGTCATAATAAGTACAAAAGAAATACGTCTAATATAGTAAAGCGCTTTAGTAAAGTGCCAAATACGCAGTATGCCTTATACTTTTACCGCGAGGGAAACGGGCAGTAAGTAAACTCTTGTTTGTAGTGAAAAATATAGGTGTCTTAAACACCTATATGGACCTTTGGAAAGAGCTATCAAAAGTAAACTAGATTCCCATGATTTTTTGAATTAAAATATTGTAGATAAATTGATACTTTTTTTTTAGGGGGGGGGGGGGGTAGACCATGCAGAGACGGCCAGATGTTAGCTCCCTTAAGCTTTGGAATAAAAGATTGTTCATAACTTTTTTGAGTGGGGATGGGGCTTGGACTTGTCTGGTTTGTTAACCAGTTTTAAAAACCACGCATAAGAACCTTATGTACCCCCAGGGTACAGCATAAAAATTGCCCCCGCTCTCTAGGTTGCTGTGTTGACCCTGGAATTTTTCTCATCTGATCTTTTGACTTATTTTAACAAAATTTCAATCTAAAAAATTCAATCAGATAAATTTGGCGTAAAGAGGGCAAGAGGGCTAGAAGCCCTCTGATCCCGTTTGATTCTTAAGAAGAGAACTATAACTTTCAATTTCCAATAGAACGAGGCCCCCTCCGAAGTTTATACGATCAGTACTTCCATGCGAACGCAGTATAAGGCATACGCAGTATGCCTTATGCTTTTACCTCCAGTGAAACGGGCAGTAGCTAAACTCTTGTTTGTAGTGAAAAATATAGGTGTCTTAAACCCGTCTTGGACCCTTGGAAAGAGCTATCAAAAATAAACTTGATTCCCATGGTTTTTGGAATGAAAATATTGTTGATAAATTGCATATTTTTTTTTTGGGGGGGGGGGTCAGACCATGCAGAGACGGCCAGAGGTCAGCTCCCTTAAATTTTGGAATAAAAGATCGCTCATAAGTTTTTTGAGTGGGGATGAGGCTTGGGCTTGTCTGGTTTGTTAACCATTTTTAAAAACCACACATAAGAACCTTATTTGCCCCCAGGGTATAACATAAAAATTGCCCCCGCTCTCTAGGTTGTTGTGTTGACCATGGAATTTTTCTCATCTGATCTTTTGACTTATTTTAATAAAATTTAAATCTAAAAAATTCAATCAGATAGATTTGGCGTAAAGAGGGCAGGAGGGCTAGTAGCCCTCTGATCCCGTTTGATTCTTAAGAAGAGAACTATAACTTTCAATTTCCAATAGAACGAGCCCCCCTCCGAAGCTTATACGATCATTACTTCCATGCGAACACAGTATAAGGCATACGCAGTATGCCTTATGCTTTTACCGCCAGAGAAGCGGGCAGTAGATAAAATCTTGTTTGTGGTGAAAAATATAGGTGTCATGAACACCTATGTGGACCCTTGGAAAGAGCTATCAAAAGTAAACTTGATTACCATGATTTTTGGAATTAAAATATTGCTGATAAATTGCATTTTTTTTTTGGGGGGGGGGGGGGGGTCAGACCGTGCAGAGACGGCCAGATGTCAGCTCCCTTAAGTTTTGGAATAAAAGATCGTCCATAAGTTTTTTGAGTGGGGATGGGGCTTGGGCTTTTCTGGTTTGTTAACCATTTTTAAAAAACACGCATAAGAACCTTATGCGCCCCCATGGTATAACATAAAAATTGCCCCTGCTCTCTAGGTTGTTGTGTTGACCCTGGAATTTTTCTCATCTGATCTTTTGACTTATTTTAACAAAATCTCAATCTAAAAAATTCAATCAGATAAATTTGGCGTAAAGAGGGCAAGAGGGCTAGTAGCCCTCTGATTCCGTTTGATTCTTAGGAAGAGAACTATAACTCTCAATTTCCAATAGAACGAGCCCCCCTTCAAAGTTTATACGATCATTACTTCCATGCGAACCTTTTATGTCCCACGGGCATAATTTACAACACTTGTCCCCGCGTTCCAGGGGTTGTATAAACCATGAGCCCGTGTAAATTTATGAACAATGAAAATTTAAAATAATACTTTACGAGCCCAAATTGCTCTTGAGAAACTTCAATATTGGTGAAACTTAAGACTCAACTACTTATAAATTAATCTTTCAAAATAGATTTCGCTATTAGATAATACGCTGACAGGTCTGTTTGAAGAATGAACCATCTTTCTTCTTGTTGTTTTTGTTAATGACGACAGTATTTACTACTTTCTAATCCTAAGGGAAATATGACAACCTCAAACAAGCATTCGTAATTTTCAAATAATATGAAATATCACATTAATGTATTTTTTTAAATAAATTTAAAATACCATTCACATTGATCTTGTTTCCATATTAAATACAAAAAAAAACAAGTTTTTTCAACTGAAAGTAAGGAGTGACATCAAAACTTAAAACGCACAGAAATTACTTCGTATATGAAAGAGGCTGCTTCCTCATCAACGCCCCGCTCTTTACACTAAAGTTTTTTACTGTTTTAGAAAGAAGAATTGTGAGAAAGAGTCAAACTTTAGCGTAAAGAGCGGGGCGTTGATGAGGAAGCAGCCTCCTTCACATACGAAGTAATTTCTGTGCGTTTTAAGTTTTGATGTCACTCCTTACTTTCAGTTGAAAAAACTTGTTTTTTTGTATTTAATTTCTGAACGTTTTTGAATCAATGCATGTTTTGATTTTGGCTCTCCGCAGAGGAATAATCAAAACGAAATTTGAATATTTTTTTTGGGGGGGGGGGCTAAATGGCTTTATCATAATTTTGATCGAATGATTTTGAGAAAAAAAGAGCGGGGGCGAAGCCTAGTTGCCCCTCCGATTTTTTGGTTAATTAAAAAGGCAACTAGAACTTTCAATTTTTTACGAATCTTTTTATTGGTAAAAGATTTACGTAGCTTATAAATTAGCTTACGTAAAGGACTTTTGTATTCTCATGTTTTTATTACATATATGAGGGGATTCGCCCCATCGTCAGTACCTCGCTCTTTACACTAAAGCTGAAATTTTATTCCAATTCATTAAGAATGACCCCTGAATCACAAAAGCCGTAGAATAAATAGTTGAAATTACTAAAAATACTTTAGCGTAAAGAGCTAGGTATCATAAGGAGGTGAGCCCCTTATATGGGTAATAATTTCTGTTTGTTTTAAGTTTTATTACTGTTCCTTACTTCCAGCTGAAAAAGCTTTTTCACATTTATTTTTTATTTTTTTTTTTAAATAATGCTAGTAAATCCTGCTCTCCCTTCATGGAAGTTTTCTTTTCCCATGACAAATTCTCGATGGAAAGTTCCCCCAGCATATCCCCCTCTTCTCAACCCCTCCCCCCAGCCAAAAAAATCCTCCTGAAAACCCCTGTATACTTCCCAATAACCATTACTATATGTAAGAACAGGTCAAAGTTTGTAACTTGTTGCCCCTCCCACGGGGACTGTGGGGGAGTAAGTCGTCCCCAAAGACATAGTTATAAGGTTTTTCGACTACGCTGAATAAAATGGCTATCTCAGAATTTTGATCCGTTGACTTTGGGAAAATAATTAGCGTGGGAGGGGGCCTAGGTGCCCTCCAATTTTTTTGGTCACTTAAAAAGGGCACTAGAACTTTTCATTTCCGTTAGAATGAGCCCTCTTGCAACATTCTAGGACAACTGGGTCGATACGATCACCCCTGGGGAAAAAAAAAACAAATAAACACGCATCCGTGATCTGCCTTCTGGCAAAAAATGCAAAATTCCACATTTTTGTAGATAAGAGCTCGAAACTTCTACAACAGGGTTCTCTGATACGCTGAATCTGATGGTGTGATTTTCGTTAAGATTCTATGACTTTTAGGGGGTGTTTCCCCCTATTTTCTAAAATAGCGCAAATTTTCTCAGGCTCGTAACTTTTGATGGGTAAGACTAAACTTGATGAAACTTATATATTTAAAACCAGCATTAAAATGCGATTCTTTTGATATAGCTATTGGTATCAAAATTCCATTTTTTAGAGTTTTGGTTACTATTGAGCCGGGTCGCTCCTTACTACAGTTCGTTACCACGAACTGTTTGATTATATCTTGTACTGCACTAAGACTCACTATGCTCAGGAACAAATTACAGGTCTTAGTACAACGAGGTATATTTAAAAAATTTTTAGTACAACACAAATTTTCCTGTATATTTTGGTTTTACTTGCTCCTTTCTGACTTAATTCTATTTATGTTTTATTTTATCAGAGTTTTTCTTTTTTTAGTGGCAAATTCTAAACCTGCTGTTCAGATGGTGCCAATATAATAAATCAACCTTTAGCGTTGTAATTTTCGTCGGTAAACTGTTACGGTTTATTTCAAAGCGTTGAAAACGCTGGTTTTAATTCATGCATGGGCTTGGATATTTGGTGCATTGTATGCCACAAAACCAGGGTATCTTCAAGTTATTAGAATGTTTTTCCAGTCGTCCAATTTGGCTTTGAAGATTGCATCTTTTTTCTCGAACAGCCTCACGCTATTTTCATTAGGTAAATAAAACGTCATTAGGTGAATAAAATTTGGTGTCAGAAGGGGGCAGGGGTATATTTAGCTGTAAGCATTGCTAGTAAGATAACTCGCGTTATCAGCCGTTGACAACTTTGTACTAGAATGCGCAAATTACATTAAAAAGAAATATTGAACATAATAAATCAATCAAAAGAATTAGTCTTGCTTATAACGAAATATGTGGAATGATTCTATCAGAAACCCTGATTATTTGAAAATTAAAATAATTTTTGAAAAAGAGGGAATACACCAGTAAAGAAACTCTACTATGTTGCAGTCTTAACTACAACCATGATCAAATGCCAAAAATGGACCCCAATCATGGTTGAAGTACTAGCTGCAATCTCGTAAAGAGCAAACCATGACCCATAGTAACCAAAAATTAATGATCCTTCGTGGAAAAAGAAACTGCCAAGTGAAAAGATATTGTTATTTGAAGGCTTTTCAGGAACGGCAACTATTTTTTCGATTAATCTTAATAGTAAGCTTATTGCAAAAAACTAAATAATACCAATTTCGAAAAAGAGGTTAAAACATTTCGATTTACAATCAGACTGAAACGAAGAGAATCAAAACGAAACTGAAACGAAGACTGAAAACTTTGGAATAACAGAGGTAGAAATTACTGTGCGGGGGAACAAGAACCACTCAATCTTAAACAACATCAAAAAAATGACTCTTTAGCAATGGATGCACAATTTGTCATTGAATCTAAGGAGAGGAAACGTTTGAAACAGAGTGAGCACAGCCTTTTTTAAGAAGCAAAATAATTGGCACCAAAATAAAGTGGTGTTTTCTGTCGTTTGTTGCGACCAGACATCAGTTTTTATCCAAAAAGTCAAGATACGTAAAATTCAAACCATAAGGGTTTTAAATCCAAAGCGAAAGGTTTAAAAACCCTAATTGACAATCGATTCAACTCTTTTTTGCCCTTTTGGGGTTGAAACTCTTAACAGTGCTAATCGATTTTCTTCCATTCAAAATCCTATAGCCCCCAGGCTCTGAGCCCCCAATAAGAAAACTTCCCTAAAGTATGTTGTGAATGCTGCAGTGAGCTCCATACTTATATGTGAATGGTGCAGGGTAAACTATATGGTTTTAAACACTTCAAAGCGTGCTATCATAAATTGTCTCCGTAGAAAGTCGGTTGGAAATTCGTAATCTCATTATTTGATTGGAAGCACAAAGGTATCTGGGGTGAATATTATCCGCGATCTTGGCATACTATTTTATCCGTTATTAAAGTTTTAAGAGCATACGAGGATTGTCTCGGGTAAAGAAGAACTTACATTGTCGATAATAAGATGAGTATTTTTGAAGTTTAATGTGATCATTTTTTTAAACTGTACAAGTCAAAGGTTCACCCTACCCTTGGATATTGCTCTCCAGTATGCTACCCTATAAATAAAGATGATAGGAAGAGGAAGAAAATTGAATCAGTACAAAGATCTGCTACAAAGCTAATTCCCTACCTAAGGCGTTTGTCATATTCAAAACGTCTAGAGGTATTAGGATTGCCGAGTCTTCACTTCCGTCGGAAGCGCTCTGATCTTCTCAGAGTCCACGGTATTGTATTTGGCACTGTTAATTTGGACATAATTTTTTTTTTCAAAGAAGCCATTATAAATCAACAAGGCAAAATACATTGAAATTTTACCCCCCCCCCCAGCACAAAAATCCAAAGTAGGTGAGATGCCTTTTGTAAATAGATCATTAAAACTTTGGAACTCATTACCTGATAGATGTGTCACTGCTTGTACCGTTCCTAATTTTAAGATTCAGTAAGTTAATACCTCTTTTTACAGTGATGTATGTTGTCAAGCATAAGTTTACCATTGATTTTTGTTAAATATTCTAGAATATTCTGTTGGATGAATAAATAAATAAATAAACAAATAAATTAGCCTGATGATTACATGAATAAACCAGATACATTATCGGCAAATAACAATTTTTAAAGCATTAAAACAAATCGCCTCACGGCAAAGTAGCGTCTCTGCCACCTTGTGCCACAAAATATCAATTATAGCTCAGTGGGGAATTGGTATTTTCTAGGATCACGTGGTTCAAATTCGCGGTTCAAAGGTTCAGATTCACGGTTCAATTCCCAGGTTGTCAGCCCATCTTCCTTTCATCTTGAAAAAAACGCCTCAACACCATGCAGGTTAAGCTTTAAAATATGATGTAAATGCCACAATGAGTTCGTCTTTACACAAGCTTCAATAACAATCAAGTATACCCTTTAGTAGGGAATATTATAATATCAAACTAAAGCTGGCAAAGAAAATTTACAAAAGTGAACTATATTTAAGAAAAAATGAAATTATATCAATTAATCACTAGTCATACAAGTTTGATAAAATTTCTATTGTATATTTGTTTTAACTTCATTGTACCAGATTTGCGTCTTTGGCCATACCATAGAAAATGGAAGATTTGTTGGCTAGAAGCACTGATGGAGAATCAAATTCTATTATTTGACCTTTGTCTAACACCATAACCCTAAAAAAAAGGTTCCATTTAAGATTCTTATGGCGTATTTCAAAAGCTTTAAAAGCTGACTCACTCTCCTAAAATCTGAAAGCCTAAGAAAAGGGGAATCCAAAATATCTCCCCATGCAATCTATTAGTCAAAGACTCCTGAAAGTGCTAGGCCAAAAAAAAAACTAAAAATAATCAAATAACTGTTTTTAGAACAGCATATAGACTGTTTTTGGTAACGATTATTCAAGGGATCTAATGTTAAAATGACCTTGAAGTGATAAAATATTCCCTTTAGTGATAAATATATCTCATTTCCGTGGATAATATCAAAATTATTAGTAATTATTGGTTGGTAGTTTTTGTTAGGCAAAATAAAAAAAAAAACTTAAAAAAAAGTAATAAAATAAAAACGAATTTGAAAGAAAATTATTACTTGAAGCCCTACTTTACATTTGAAGCACCCTGTAACCGGTGTGTAAAGGCTGTTGCAAAGGTCCGTAAAATCTTAATTTCCAACCTTTGTAAGGGTTAGACGTGGTACCTAATGCTTTGACGAGGATTCTAAGCACATACTAGATAGTAAGCATAGCACATACTAGTGTAACAAAGAAGAGCAGAAAGGAAAAAGAGCTAAAAAGAACCAATCTAAAATACATTGATGCCACATGAGACACCCAAGCAGGATTTTACAGGGGAAGGTTAGGGGCTCCGATAAACGCCTAAATACGGAAACTACATGGGGAAAATTGACTCGTTAAAAAGAAAAAAAATGATTTAATTCTCGCTAAATACACGGGTTCCAATCCGCCTTTGCATATTTGTCTATGTTAAGTAAAAAGAAAGCCGTCAGCGAAAATAAAAACAGTAAAAGAACGTATGATTCACTCGGTAAAGTCACACACAAATGACAACCTGTTTAATAAGATTCTATACACTAGTCTATGGGTAAAGACATACTGTAGATGGGGGGGGGCAATCAATTTTTCTCTAATTGTGTCTATCATCATCCCTTAAAATAAGACATATACGCTTGACGCGGTTATTCGTTTTATTTGAATCTGTTTCATCCCTACTACCATAAAACATGATCTAGTTTTGTCTAGTAATAGACTATAGAAAACAGAGTGGAGTACATATACAAGTATAATCATTTTCCTGCATATGATTTATCTGGTGCTATCATATTTATATATGATCATAAATTCATCATATTATCATAATTCATATGTCATAATTATCAAATATATCATAATTCATAATTCATATGTCATAATTATCAATGTCATACTTCATAATTCATAATTATCATAAATTCATATGATTTACCTGGTGCTATCATATTTATATATGATCATAAATTCATCATATTATCATAATTCATATTTCATAATTATCAAATACATCAATGTCATAATGATCAATGTCATAATTCATAATTATCATAAATTCATATGATTTACCTGGTGCTATCCATGATGGTATTCAATCTATACGCAATGGTGATTACTGTACAATCACTAAACTCTTTTCTTATGGTTGCCTGAATCAAGTCATCTGTTTCCAAGTCAACAGCAGCCGTTGCCTCATCAAGTATAAGAACTTTTGTTTTCCGCAATAGCGCACGAGCTAGACATACTAGTTGTCGTTGTCCAACACTAGAAGAAGAAGAATACATATTCCTTTATTATACACAAATACCACCCTACAAACAATCAGGATAATGATAGCAAGACTTCATAGTACCCACTATGTTTGATGCAGATATGGAAATATTAAATAACGGTAGTGCCATTACGAGGGTGTCTGCACTAGTATTATCTGATGGAGAAATTCACACAAAATCATATAGAATCTCGACGAAAATAAACTGCAACCAACCCAAGAAGTTGATGCCCACAACTGATGTACTGTTCCGAATCCGTTGATTCCTGAATTTAAAATGGAAGGCATCAAGTCAACGCTAGTTGTAGAAAAAGCTCAAGACAGACAGTCCAATTGAGTAAGAGGCGATCCTGGGATTTGCCTTAACATCCAGGACTGGAAAGCATTGTTCCATGTCAAATGTTCAGAAGGGGACCTCTATCTTGATCCGTCCCTGATACTATCACACTCTGGTGTGTAGTAGATCAAGAAAATGCCGCCCAGATTGAGGAATAGACTATCCAGGATGAGTCCTGGTGAAAAACATATAATGACACTGGAATTACCGCTTTTGCTGTTGTATGGAACTTAGTCCCAGCAATATCAGTCTGTGTTTATACAAAGCACTTGGACAAGAAATTGTTTATCTAAAAACCCTCTAATCTACCAAAATGCACAGGTTAGTGATAAAAAACGAGAAGAAAAAGAAGCCACTATTACCGAAACGTAATGTGGCTGTCTTGAAATATCAAATTAAAGAGCTGTAACTCTCTGCATAAGGGTTTTTAATTCCAGGAATTCCGATTGTATATTTTTCTTAAGGAGTGGTTTTGGGCCTGTTTTTTGAAATACTTAGAAGTCTTTCTTTCGGCTAAACAATGTTCTAGAGCTGAATAATAGATTTTATCTTAAATAATATTTTTCACATACGGTGATTTGAGATGATAGGGAATACAGATTGAAAAAAAAATGGCAGTTTAGTACAATATTAGCGACTATTGTTACCAAAATGGTCATTTAAGCTAGTTCATAGTGAAATATTATATATGTATAATTTCTTTTATATATATTTAATTATTAGCCTTGTGTTGGAGTGTATGTCTAAATAAATCTAAGTCTAAAAATTCACATCATAAAACTTCAATAGTTAAATGCATGATTTTGAGAGTACGGGGGGGGGGAATTCCTTGAAACAGACAAAACGTAAAAGCACGTATGGAATAAAAAAAAGGTGGATTTAAAGGGGATCTACCCTTCCTCCGCATGTATATATCTTATGTTTTGTTAATTCGATATTAAATAATTAGCTCCAGAAAATTCCAAAATATTAACTAACAAGTTTATTCATTCATTAGTCAATTCATTAGTTGCTTGAAATCCTTTTCTAAAAAAAAGTCTTAAAAAATAAGTAGTATAAATTAATAAAGAGAAACCCTTCGTCGCCATCATCTCTACTATCAAACAAGTCTCACGTCTCATATTGTTCTATTTCATAGAGTTCTCTGGTTTGTAGGGTTCTCTTTCATAGGGTTGTTGTATGATTTTTGGTGGATAGGGAAGCTCATATACTTATGGTCAGGAGCCTGACTTCGGGTATACAGAAAAATAATTGACGCATTTGTGTAGTTTTAGAATTAGAAAGGTAGGGGTAGGAAATACTAATTTGACATGTTGGTTGAAGATTTCTCATCCTTAACTTGCATGACTAAAGACAAACTTATTCAATTTTCCAATTCAACATCCCGATTGTGCATTTAATTCCGTGGCGTTTTACAAAAAGGATATTTTACACGAGGTAAAAAGCAACAGAAATATTTTCCTCTCAAACTAGAATTTAAGAAACTGAAAAGACTGATTCCAAGTTAACTTTTCAATCAGAATCCACTGGAAATGTCCAAATCGCTGAATTGCTTGTTACTTAGAAGATAAGATGCTTACGCACTTTTTACGAAACGACAATTTCAACTTTTCCAATTCATTAAATCTTTTGAAATTTTTATTTTATCACTTAAAAAATCATCAATGACGAAAATCTTCTTCTTCGAAAACATGGTCTGGAATGTGCTCGCGAAGCACCTTGTCAGACAGAAGGTTTCTGAAAAACCCATGGAAACCCTCTGGTATGAAGAGAAGCTGAGCAGTGGCGTTATCTTTATTAAATATAGCTATTAGATTTGGACTTTCAAAAGTTGGATGTTTACATTTGTAAGCAGACATTTCCATAAAGGTGTAGAGTAGCCGCCATCTTATGAGATGAATTATAAAAAAGAAAAAAAAATAATTTCCACGGAAAAGTCAAAATAAGCTCTAAAACGATGAGAAATAAATTCATATGATACTTAATCATATAATAATAAATATGATCAAACTTAAAACAAATAAAAATTTTCATGGTTGAATAAATGACACCTTAAGCAAAAGTAACTAAGATGGTTAATTGTGCCAAATTTAAAAAGAAAAAAGTTATCAGAAATAAAAGTGGGCTTAATGCCCCTTAAACTCTCTGAGGACTAGAGTGTTTTTTACCCTTTCCTGAAAACGATTTGTAATTGAAATAGTGTATTTTTCAACAACAACAAAAAAGCACTATTAAATTCTTATCAGAAAAAGTGGGGATAAAGCCCACTCAAACCCTTTCAAAGGTCAGCATCGTTTGTGCTTTAATGGAAACGGTATATCTTAACAACAGCTTTTTTATTTGTCAATATATGAAAAAAATTGACAACAAAGTCTGTTAACAACGATTTGAGTATTCTACGTAATAGATTCATCCTATATTCATATCCTTTTCGCAAATTGTCTTCCAATATCAGAATTCTTAATAAAATTGACAAATCATGAATGCCATGAGAAGCAGCAAGATTAAATATAAGCCTTCTCAGTAGCGTTATTTCTGGAAGGGGGAGGACATAAGCCCCAAGTTTTTCTGCCCCCCTAGATATTGGAAAATGCCTTTTTTTTATATTTTCATTGAAAATGCCTGTTTTTGGACATTCTCCTTGAAAATCAACAGCATCGCCCTCCCTCCTAGATTTAAGAAAAAAAAACAATACAAACACACACACCCTCCCAATTTTCGTGAATTGATGCCACCCACTGTTTTCAAAGCATTTGCATAGATAGAGTCAATGAGCTTTTCGGCCATCTGTCTAGGTCTAAACGGAAAGCAGATCGTCTTCGGTTGGGGTGGGAGGATGTCTTAAGGGAAGATTTAAGGAAAGTGAACTTCATAGGAGGGTGTAAAGAGGAAGGTTCCGAATACATTGGGATGAAAGAGGAGCGTGTGTTTCTGAGTTGGCCTCATGCGGCTTGGTGCCACGGTGAGTTGTTGTCAGTAGTAGTAGAACCAAACTTTACCTAAGATTTTCTCCTCCTTCCAAAACTTCATGCTGTAGGCCAGCAGAAAGTGTAAGAGCAAAAGTCTTCAAATACACAAGCTCTAAAACGCACCAAATGTCTTCATCTGTGTGCTGTTTGAATGGATCTATATTCATTCTCAGGGTTCCAGAAAACAAATCGGGATCCTGAAATAAAAATTCTGTCATTAGACCCTCTTTCTTCAAAAGAGAAATTTGTAGCATTTTTACAATAATGGCTGAAAATGTCTTCCAACCATTTTTCAAAGTTGTTGTTTATCAATGATCAACAAAAATCTATAAAAAATTCAAGTCAGCTGGTGCATCTGTTCATTCTACTTCTTCTGAATGAACAAAGAATTCCTTTGCAAATACTACCATGTACTTCACTGAAAGACATAAAAATGGGAGATGGAGGAGAAAGAGAGAGAGAGAGAGAGAGAGAAAGAGAGAGAGAGAGAGAGAAAGAGAGAGAGAACAAAAGGAGATAATAGTTAAAACCAGGAGACAATAGAACATACAAGTTAAAACATCAAAATCAGAAGCACTGTAAAAAAAAGAAAAATAAGGTTTTACTTGAGGTATGATAGTGAGTCGGGATCTTAGTGAATGGAGACCCATCCTAGTAATATCCAGTCCATCAATCTTAATAGTGCCCTTAGCTGGCTCGATAATTCGAAACAATCCTAGAGTGAGTGACGATTTTCCAGCACCGGTAAATCCAACAATTCAAACCTGAAAGCGAAATCGAGTTTATATTAACACAAGAGATTAAATTACATAATTACAGCTTTAAAACAGGTAAGTCATTTGTTAATTTTAACCTTTATGGTCAATAATATAATATCTGTGAAGGTAGGATTTACTCAACTTAAGTGGTGGTTTCCGACAACAGGTAAAAAAAATGTGAATACTCAAGGACCACAGCGCCAATGACGCAGTAGGTTTTAGACTTTTACAGCGAGAGAAGGAGGCAAAACCCAAACTCATGTTTGTAGTGATTTTTTGTTCGTTTCAAGGTTGATTTGCATATTGAATTTGAGTTCCATGCGTGTCAAGATTTATTAATTAATTCATTTTAGCACCTGTTGTATGTTTGTTCGCTAAGATTGTTTAATTAATTTCTGTTCGTGTTTGGTTTCATTTATTCTGTATTAGTAATTTCTTGCCTTTATAGTTTGAATTTTAACAGGCATTTCTATCTGCTGTTTTTAAGTTTAACATGGCCTTTACTTTTCTTTGAAAAACTTCTTTTTCAAAAAGTTTTTTAAATTAACTTTTTGTTTGTTTTCGATTGCAAAAAGTTTTTTGCAATAAATATTTTCATAAATATATATCATGAAAAGAGAATCACCAATGCAACAGCACAAACACACGCACAAAAAAAAAATAAAAAATAAATAAAGAGACAGAAGGAGAAAAGGAAGACTGTTTTCCTAAATTAGTGATTAATATAAACCAGCACTTGAATGAGGCCTTAACCCTACTCATCCATACAATCACATAGGTCAAACAGCATAGCCATACACAATCAACCATAAAGAATAATCCATGGACAGGCAGTCATGTCGTCAATAAGTATAAGGCGTCATTTACCAAACAATAGAAAAAATAATATAGACAAATAATTCAGAGGCAACACCCAACACAAGTGCTCATCAGAAGAATACACTGGCCTATATAGGGTTTTGCCACTTTAAATTCTCTACCCAGCACAGTGTTGTGGCTACCACAGAATATCCATGGCATCCCCATGTCAGGTATCACCCCCAAAATACATGCCTATGAAAGAAAAAAAGAAACAGCAAATGTAAAACAACCAAGTAAAACCAAAACAAGCTTATCCTGTTAATATATCCCTCTTTTTAGCAACAATAGGTAAACTAAATACTATAAATTTTAACAAATCACAAATATTAACACATTGCAAAAAACCTGAATGAACTAAACAATTATAGAATTCATCTTCACCATGTGGCTAATTTTTAAAAAAATCCGCTCAATTAGAAACACAATTCAAAATAAATGGCGCCGCGACAACATTTCTCGAACCTCCAAAATTAGTTGAAAATTTCTTTAAGTATTTCTAGATAATTCTTTTGACATTTATTTAAAAGTTCGTTATAATGAAAACTACATTTTTTAAATTGCCAAGTTAATTTATTTGCAGAAAAACCTCTTGATATCAATTTTTTGCTTAAGATTTTACATCTATTTTCAAAATCAATATAATTACTACAAATCCTTGCATAACGAAGTAACTGTGAGAAAAACGCTGAATATGTGATACTTGAGTGTATATTACTTTCAGGGTATGGGAAACTAATCACTTCAAAATCATCCGTTTTATTATACATTTTAAAACTTAATTTATCATTATCACAAATATTAATATTTAAATCTAAGAAATGATATTCATGACCAGCGCCATGACTAGGCTCAAGAATAAGCTCTGATGGATATATATTTTTAGAAATATCAATTTGACAAAGCATGTTTTAAATTAATTGGATTATTCTTATCCATCATATATTTATATTCTAGTTGACTTAAAAACAAGTCAGCTATAAATGGGCTGGCATTACCCCCCATGGGAATTCCCACAATTTGCTTGTAAAAATCACCCTAAAATCTTATATAAGTATTGTATAAAACAAATTCCAATAACTCACAAATCATATCCAAGCTGTAACATCTCAAGTTAACTGTAGTATTAAAGCAATTTGTCCATATAGCTTTTTTATTATAAGTGTCTATTTTCAAGAACCTTTTACTAGATAAGAGGAAAGATTTCTTGATAACAGTTTTTAAATTATCAAACACTACATTAAGTGATAAATTAGTATACATTGTCGCAAAATCGAAAGACTCAATTCTTTTAGCTGAAACCATTGTTAAAGAATCTATCACCTGTAGTGAATTATTAACACTCCAATATGGATTAAAATTCGAAAATTTTTTAATACCAGAACAATAGGTTTTAAATTTATTTACAATTTCCTTTAAAATTAAAGAGAGGTCAGTAGCAGCAATGCGGGTTGGACATTTAGCTGCTCCAGCAATAAACCGTGGTTTAGGGGGATTTTTATGAAATTTTACAGTCCAATATAGGAAAGGGAAGTTTTTATCATTGTCATTTATTTTAATATTAAAATTTTTAAAAAGTATTTCTTCAGTCTTTTCAATTAAATTCTCATCCTCTATATTTACCTTTTCTTAAACATTAGTTGTGCATAACTCCCTTTTTAATAATTTTCTTTTAATAATTTTTTAATAATTTTATAATTTTCATAAATATTTTCGATTCGAGTTTTTGCAAAATACCTTACTTCAGTATCAATTTTTTTTCGACATCAAGCTTTCATTAAAGCATCCAAACTAGCACCAAAGTACCAAAGAATTTAAGTAAAGAAATCATCAAAGTAAAGAAGGTATCACAGTGAACAAAGTATCAAAATAACAATTAGCAAGTCCTGTAACTCAGAGCTATTTCCCCAGGGCTGGGGAGGGGGGGGGGGAGGGTTCAAAGTCAGAAGCATATTTATTAGGCCTTTGAACTACTTTGAACAAAATGGATATCTCACAATGTTGACTTGATGCCCTTTGGGTGAGTGGGGCGTGGGCTAATTGCCCATTGATCACTATTGACTCTTAAAAAAAGAACTAAAAGTTTCTATTTCCGATCAAATGCACCCCTTCAAAAATTAATATGGCCACCCCCTCCACAAAGTACTTTTATTCAAATAATTGACAAATTACATAAGTTTTAATGATTTCCCTGGGAGCTATGGAGGATTTTTTAACCCCTAGATTATAGCAGTTTGAGTTTAGGACTATTTTGAACAAAATGGCTATTTCAAAATTTTTACAAGATACATTAGGAGAAAAGGCACGGGGGGGGGGGCTTGTTACTTTTGATCATTTTCGAGTCTTAAAAAGGGAATAATAAATTTTGATTTCTGATCGAATGAACTTCCTCCAAAGTTTTATACGACCACGCCTTCCATAAAAGCTTTATACATGAACGATGGGCTGCTAGTATAACTTCCAGCCTTTTCTCCCAAGACTGAGGGGGTGTTAAAAACCGGAACCAGAGCTATTTGACCTTTGGACGATTTTGAACAAATGGCTAACTCAAAATTTGATTAAAAGTATTTAGCAAAAAAGGCATGAGGGGGGGAGGGGTGCCTACCGTCTGTTTACTCTTGATTTTTAAAAATGGGGCTAGAACTTTCTATTTAAATCGAATCAGGCTTCTCCGAAGTCTACACGATTAGCCCTTCAATAAAAACCTAATATATGAACGATGGACAGCTTGGACAACCTACTTTCCTTGCTCTGAGGGTAGTGGGATTTTTTGTCAACCCCTCAAGAATAATTGTTATAATTATTTCACCTCATGAGTATTTCTGACATATTGGCTATCTCAAAATTTTGATTGGATACGTTTGGGGAAAAAGGAGAGTGGAAGGGGGGGAGGACTTGATGCCGTTCAATCACGTTTGACTCTAATAAGACACTAGAAATTCTTATTTTTAATTGAAGGAGCGCACTTTGAAGCTTATAGCACCACCCCTTACATATGAAGTTCCTCTTGAGAAGGACTAATTGGATTCTTACGACCTTGGGGTTGGTGAGGGGAGGCCAGTTGCCACAGGATCACTTCTGACTCTTAAAAAGGAAACTAGAATTTTCAATTATTTGGGTCACCTCTGAAAATTATACGACCACCTTTTCCGTAAAAACTTTAAATGCCTCCGGGCCATTAGTTACAACCCCTTCCGCCAGGTTTCGGGGGGGGGATGTTAACCCCAAAGTTTTGTTATCTGTCTTTGGGATATTTGAATGAAAATGGCTATTTCGACAATTTGATCGGATGCATTTGGGGAAAAGACGGTAGGGTGGGTATATGCTCGCCTATTACTTTTGAGGACTCTTAAAAAAGTAAATAGAAATTTAAATTTCCAATCAAATGAGCAACCTCTGATGTTTAAACGACTACTCTTTACAAAAAACTTTATCTGCCATCTATCCCATGTCCAAGACATAGCATCAAAGCTTCTCTCTTCAGGATAGGAGGGGAGGGAGTGCCCACCGTCTACAATCACTTTCCGAATAGTATCTATTTATTGTCTCAGTCCTATCCAGCATTCTCAGCCAATTTCATTTTTCACTATTTTTTTTATAGTGACCCCCTCATATAAGGTCTGTGGATTATCATCAGGGTTCCGGTTCCAAATTTTTAATTAATCCTTTTTAATTAATCCTTAAACACCTTTTTTTCCAACTGCCCAGTCTGGGGTAATACAATAAAACGGAAATTAAAATTTTTTCTCTTTCACTTTTATTTATTAAGTAAAATTTAAAACCAAATAAATCATTTGCTTTATTCAAGTTGCGCTATGCGCAATCTTATTAAAGTCTTCAATTTGTAGAACTTACCTTTTCACCTCCATTGATGGAGCAATTTATGCCTTTTAATACGATCTCTAAGCCTTCCCTGTAGCGAACTTCATAATCGATAAATTCTACCTTTCCTTCATCTGGCCATTCCTTAGGAGGCTTTTTATCTGGTATTTCCCATTGTGCTTCCTAGAATACATAATTTTATGGTAAAAAGGTGTACAAAGAAACAACTAGAAACTGATCTCCCTTTTATCCATACCATTATTAAAATTGAAAAATCATAAAAAAAAGAAAACAACTCCCCTTTTGGTTAATCTGAAATGGTATTAATCTATATCTATAAGAAATAAACTGAATTCAACATCGATTGATATTCGATTTGATTCAAGATTTATAATTTGCCTTTGTTGGTTGTCTTACCATCAATTCTGGACGTCATTCAAAAGCGAGAAGTTTCTCTTCTATTAAAGTTTTCTTTAATTTAAAGCAAACTTTGGTTTCATTTATAAGAACGAAAATGAAACTAATAAAACATAGAGCATAAATATAGAGCTACAATATTAATATTGGAAAATATAAAACAATAAGACGTAAGAACAACGGAAACATACAGAACAGAAGAAAAAATAAAAGAATAAATAAAAGAACCAACATACTCTATTACAAAATGACACTACCACTGTACTATTATCTTTAAAGTACTAGAAAATTCTGACTCCATCTCAGGTCTATTTATTCCTGAAAACCAGGATTTTCTACGATTTTATTTTGCTCGTTATTAAACTATTAATATCTTTCTTACTGCGTAAATTTATTATCAGTCTGATAATACGATATGATAATCTGATTTACGTTGATCATATAGTCAAGTATTCTACGATCAGTTGGTGGTACAACCGATTATTCTTTAATAAATACAGGCCAGTGGGAATGCTTCAAAAATGCGTAAAAAAGTGAGGTTTATCGAATCAGAAGAAAAATAGATTATGTTGATATGTCAATAATAAACTAAAAGGAGAAATGCAAAAAACAGGATAGCCCGATTATTCTGTCCGACCATATTCTCCTGAAGGTAAATCATTCAATTAAAAGCTTGGGGTGTTTAATATTGAGGAATTTTATTGATTAAAATATTCATGAAATAGCTTAGATTTTGGCTGTTCAATGATACATGCATTTCTCGTTTGGACACACGATATCAGGTTTATACTCTTCCTTAGTTTTAATAGCTCCAGGCACCTGCGTTGGTACTAAGTGTGCTAAGGAGCTTGAAGTAATTCGATACCTCAATACTGTACTTCAAGCGAGTATCTGGCTCCTTAAGTTTCCCAAAATTTACAGCGACTGGCCTTCTTTCCGGTCGTTGTGCTTGGAGGCGAAGCTGAACTTCAGCATGGTACAGAGAACTATGATCAAGTCAACGGCTGGCGCAGCCCATTCTGCCAAATCACAACAGGAGTGCGTCAAGGATATGCAGTGGCCCCAGAGCTCTTCAATGCCATCATAGACCACATCATGACAAAGGCAACTTCACGTCTCGGTTTAGGGCTCGAGCTTGTGAATCGTTTCATCTCAAATGCTTGCTTTACTGATAACCTTGGCATCCTAGCAGACTCCATGGACCAGTTGCTGTAAGCGTTTGGATTTTAAGAGAAGAGGCCGCAAGCGACAGACAGCATATAAACTGGGATAAGACAAAATTATGGCAATAGACCCGTCTTCTCCTACTGTTAATTCTTCAGTTAGCCTAGAAAGAACAACAATCGTTGAAGTTTTTCAAACCTGGGTTCTAGAATTTCCTCAGATGGATCACTTCTCCCTGAGCTGCAAGCAACGATATCCAAAGTGTCTTCCACCATAGGTAGACTGAACCGTCATATTTGGCCAAAACTAAGCTTCAGTTATTCAACTAAGCTGTAGATTTTAAACGCCCTTGTCGGTTCTGTAATTTTTTTACGGAGATAAAACCTGACATGCATCCACCGCAACACTAAAGGCCATCGATGTATATCAGACGAAGACCCTAAGAAGCATCAAATGTCTAAGGTGGCTAGATTATATGAGTAATGACAAGCTGTTGTAGCACATCAAGCAGTCTTGGTTTTCTATCGAAGCACCTGAGCATACATTGCGATGGTTCGAAGGCCTACTTTTAATGCTCCTGTACTTACCCGCAAAGATGATCTTTGACACTACGAAAGCCGGTTGGAAGCGACCCTGCAGCAGACAAAAGAAGCAATGGTCCGACAGCCTTACCGAGTTCCTAGTGATGACAAACATAAGACCGAGCGAAGTACAAATGCTCGCACTGGACCAGAGCGGATGGAGGAGGCAGATATCACTCTCTACGCCAAGCAGCGCCCAGCAGGAGACCTAAGGAGTTTTAATCATTCAGGCACTAGTTTATGTTTCTTTTTTTACCCAGTTTATTGCCAATTAATGCTACTGTCTGTCTTTTGCTACATCAATCAGGAAAGTTTAACTTTCTGAGAGCTAGAAGGTGGTATATTTTTTTCATTCATTTTCAGACAAGTTCAATGCTTTTAGACTTGGTGCCTGTCAAGCGCTATAACTGCATACCTGCATCAAACATCTTTTACATTAAAAATTGAGTTATTGGATTTTCCTAATTTTTTTAGACGCATAGGGTTGTGTAAGTTTCCACAAATTTATAGAATCGCATTTAATTTGCAGTGTCTTTAGTACTTTAAATTGTCTATTTTTTCTGTATAGCTACTTTTTTTTTGGAGTTCTGTAATAATTACCAATTTTGGGTAGTCAAACCTACTTTCAGTCTGTTTTCATAAATGGTTACAATAGCACTTTAATTTTTCTGACTTGTCCCTTTGAGTAGGTAGCTTAAGGACTAAGTTGTGAGTATTTACAGGATGATATAGACAGGCCAGTAAATAATAGTCTAAGGTTAGCGATTGCGAGGTAGACAAAAGCTTAACTACACCTTACAATCTAAAATACCTTTACTGATTGAGCACAAATACCATCCTAATTTTGCAAGATTTTCTACAAAAATAAGTTGAATTAAAAGTACAAAAATAGTGATAATGAAACAGCAATGTTAGGAGCCAAAAAATTGATTTTTAAACCTGTAACACGGCGTTAAACTAAAAATTACACATCCTAATTGAACATTAGACCCCCACCCTACTCCCAGGGATATTTAACAACCTTGTATGGTACAATAGGATACAAAAAAACTCTTAGAATTGAGTATTTAATAAGAATTCCAGAAATTAATTTCATCGTCAATGATTTATTTGATTTAATAATGTGTTTACTTAGTTAATACATTTTTTTACTTCTATTTACTTATTTTTTTATATTAGTTATTTACTTATTTTAAAACAAATGAAAATTTGTTTATTTTTAAAAGTTTATTTATTCAATTAACTTTATTAAAACTAAATAATTCATCAAATTGAATAGCTTAACAAGAAACACATTTAATAAGAGTTTGATTATTTTTGCAACAGAATTTTATTGACATTAAGATTGTAGGGGGGTTGTAAATCATTCTGTCTTAGAAAAATAGATGGTAGCTCAGAAACTATGGAGTCTCAAGATGAACTAAAAAGAGGGATCCAAAAAATATATATCAACAAAAATGAATAAAATACCTGAGGGGTTTCGCCGTATTCCTTGATTCGTTCAACTGCTACAATGTTTGTTTCTACCTCGGAGGTCATTCTCATGAACCAATTCAATGTTTGGGTGATCTGAATGGTAGATAGAATAAACAAACTGCAATGACGGGCACTGATGTCATATTTTGACAAAAACTTTCATTTCAAATTTATGTAAAGGGTAGAAGGAGTAGTAGCGGTTTTAGGTCTCATAGCTTGGGGGGCAAGGCATACTATAGGAGTATAAAAATTAAAGTAAAAGGAATTTAGTGTCAGCTGTCAGAAAAACTGGATGAGAACAACCCCCCTCCTCTGCTCAGGCTTGGAACTGCCATTGAGAAGGTAGGACAAAATGATTAGACAAGTAAATATTATATGCAAAAGTAAAGTATTAAAAACGTGTGTTTTAATTCAGCTAACTTTTTCTTTAATTTCGGATTTGTTTTTATTCTTACTACGAAAGCTTGCATTAGTAAGCTAAAATATGAAGAATACAGTAATGTAATTCATACCCTAGACGTACATTGATTTCGACAATGAGGGAGAAAGTCTACAATATCCCTCCCTTCCCCCTTTTGATGCCCATTCTGGTTACACTCACAACCTTTATGCATATTTTGACGTGATCATACCTACAAATTATTCTAAATTCAAAAGACATTTAGTTAGCTTTCTACGAATAAAAATTGAGGTTGAAGCAACAAAAGATATATCTATTGTTAGTCCGCCTAAAAAACTCGTAAGAATTAGTAAAAACCGGCAAAACACCATCACTGTAAATTTTCCAAAGCTTGGGCGAAGATACCGACGCCATTTGAAATCAAAGAGACAGAAATACTTTTGCCCATAATAATACTAGATTCTGGCAATAATAGAGACTTCCAGGCGTGATTTAATACTGCAGACCTATACAATCTTTTTTTTTTTTTATAAAAATGGAATGTTTAGTGATCTACAACCAATACTAGTAGTTACACCAAATAAATAGTTAGTTAAATGACATCTCTGAAAATTAAAAAAATAATTACTGAGGGTTCAAGGGTTTATGTTAGAAATTTTCAATTCCTATTTTTTTA
Organism: Artemia franciscana; assembly: GCF_032884065.1. Classification (NCBI taxonomy): domain Eukaryota; kingdom Metazoa; phylum Arthropoda; class Branchiopoda; order Anostraca; family Artemiidae; genus Artemia; species Artemia franciscana. Next base: position 4,759,743 of record NC_088882.1, read on the forward strand.
CAACCTAAATAGGGCCATGAGGGTATATGGCTTCGGATACATAACCAAGTGATTCAGCATAACCGTTGACATCCGCACTTCGGATATGTGATGTTCACCCTAAAAAGGCACGCAATTTCAACCTTTAATATTTTCACTGTAACGTTTGACAATTGCTCAAAAAGATACATTTTAGGGTGATATATTACTTTTACCGCTTTAATAACTAGTATACAGAATTTAAGAGAAAAACCGAGCTTAATTCAAATGTTTTATTCAAATTTTGTCCATTGTCTTATTGAAATTATACCCGTTATTTTCTCTTTCTAAATTCTGTAAATTGAAAAGCTGTGTGGTTTAAGAAATTATTTACAAACAACAAGAATAATTTACGATAGTAAACTCTTTTACGGAAGCTTCTCTTCTGCTTCTTAAACATTTCATTTGGGACTATACCCATCATTATATTATACCCATTATTTTCTCTCTTTAAATTCTGTAAATGGAAAAGCAGTGTGGTTTAAGAAATTATTTACAAACAACAAGAATAATTTACGATAGTAAACTCTTTTACGGAAGCGTCTCTTCTGCTTCTTAAACATTTTATTTGAGACTATACCCGTCATTATATTATACCCATTATTTTCTCTCTATAAATTCTGTAAATGGAAAAGCAGTGTGGTTTAAGAAATTATTTACAAACAACAAGAATAATTTACGATAGTAAACTCTTTTACGGAAGCGTCTCTTCTGCTTCTTAAACATTTTATTTGAGACTATACCCGTCATTATATTATACCCATTATTTTCTCTCTATAAATTCTGTAAATGGAAAAGCAGTGTGGTTTAAGAAATTATTTACAAACAACAAGAATAATTTACGATAGTAAACTCTTTTACGGAAGCTTCTCTTCTGCTTCTTAAACATTTTATTTGAGACTATACCCGTCATTATATTATACCCATTATTTTCTCTCTCTAAATACTGTAAATGGAAAAGCAGTGTGGTTTAAGAAATTATTTACAAACAACAAGAACAATTTACGATAGTAAACTCTTTTATAGAAGCTTCTCTTCTGCTTCTTAAACATTTTATTTGAGACTATACCCGTCATTATATTATACCCATTATTTTCTCTCTCTAAATGCTGTAAATGGAAAAGCAGTGTGGTTTAAGAAATTATTTACAAACAACAAGAATAATTTACGATAGTAAACTCTTTTACGGAAGCTTCTCTTCTGCTTCTTAAACATTTTATTTGAGACTATACCCGTCATTATATTATACCCATTAATTTCTCTCTCTAAATGCTGTAAATGGAAAAGCAGTGTGGTTTAAGAAATTATTTACAAACAACAAGAATAATTTACGATAGTAAACTCTTTTACGGAAGCTTCTCTTCTGCTTCTTAAACATTTTATTTGAGACTATACCCGTCATTATATTATACCCATTATTTTCTCTCTCTAAATGCTGTAAATGGAAAAGCAGTGTGGTTTAAGAAATTATTTACAAACAACAAGAATAATTTACGATAGTAAACTCTTTTACGGGAGCTTCTCTTCTGCTTCTTAAACATTTTATTTGAGGCTTTATAGACCATATTTGGCATCTTGTTCTTAAAATCTGTCAAAAAAGGTTTATGTAAATAAAACGCAGAACAAGATTTGTATCAACATTCCCCTATAGACTCACAAAGTTATTTCAAAACAATGCCGTTTAATCAAATACCAGCTTGGTACAGAACCTAATATTAACACTATCGTCGCCCCAATAGTATTATTTGCACTATTATAATCATAATTAACGTAGCTATTTGTATCTGAAAAGCTAAAGTCTGTAAAGATTCATGAAATTATTTAGAAAACATTCCAACGAAATTTACTAAATATAGTCGGAACTGTTTCAAGTTGAATACCCTCAAGGGATTCCATACCTTAAAAATCATTTTGCGAGTTTCAGCGTCGGCTGTTCACCTCAAAGATAAAAAAGACCATTAGCAAATTCTCCCAGTACCATAAAGAACTTCCAAAGCAATTCTGGTACAAAAAATTGGCAGGGGATCTTAAATGTGTCAACAGTTCGAAAAGCTAACGGGAGGCATTTTTAAAATAAAGAAAACGTATAATCTTTTATTAATTGTTAAGTAAAGCGCTGTCTCGACTCACTGTACATATAGAAGAGATAATATGCATACTATGTCGCACAAGGTTTTCGATTGAGCCGGTTAGTACAAAGGGAACTCCCAAAGCTATGGAATCACTCCTTTGAGTTTATTTTTAGTTTTTTTTCAAGAAGGTTTGCAAGAATATTTTAGAGACTGTCCTTTCTAGAGCTTTAAAAAGGAAATTCCGCTGCGTTCAATCAAAAAAAAAAAAAAAATTGTAAATCATGTAAGTTTCATTAAATCGGAATATCTCTATTTCTGACACAAAACACGAGAAGTTATATGGTTTTTCCAAGATTTCCAGAAAAGTGGATGTTGGTTTTGAGTTATCTGTCGTCTATTCGGATTGTAATCAATTTTAAATAATTCGGACACACACACTAAAAGTTTTAAAACAAATGAGACAGGGTGATCCTTTAAGGCATCAAATCTCCTTAAGCTCAATTTTTCAGAATTAAATTCTTCTCGTATAACCTTTCTTAAGAGGTACAAAAGAGCTGCAAAGTTTTAACTCTTTTTTTGTTTCAACATTCTTTTTTTCATTATTTTTAAAATAAGGGAAAGTTAGACCATTATAGGTCTTTTCAACTGATTAAATAAAAAAACAAGTTTTTTTTAAATGAAAGTAAGGAGCGACATTAAAACTTAAAACGAACAGAAATTACTCCGTATATGAAAGGGGCTTTTCCTCCTCGACATCCCGCTCCTTGCGCTAAAGTTTGATTCTTTCTCGCAACTCTACTTTTTAAAACAATAAAAAACTTTAGCGTAAGGAGCGGGGTGTCGAGGAGGGAAAGCCCCTTTCATATACGGAGTAATTTCTGTTCGTTTTAAGTTTTAATGTCGCTCCTTACTTTCATTTAAAAAAACTTGTTTTTTATTTAATTTCTGAAAGTTTTTGAATTAATGCATGTCTGATTTTGGCTCTCCGTACATAAATTATAAAAATGAAATTTGCATATTAATTCTTTTTTTGGCTAAATGGCTTTCTCTTAGTTTTGATCAGACGATTTTGAGAAATAAGGGGTGGGGAAGGAGGTCTAATTGCCCTCCAATTTTTCGGTTGCTTAAATAGGCAACTAGATCTTTTATTTTTAACGAACGTTTTTATTAGTAAAAAAAAATACGTAACTTAAGAATTAACTTAAGAATTTTTTGATTATATATATGAGGGGGTTGGTCCCCTCGTTAATACCTCGCTCTTCACAGTAAATCTTGGTTTATCCCAATTCTTTAATTATGACCCCCTGAATCAGAAAGGCCGTAGAATAAATAGTTGACATTATTTAAAAAAAAATTAGCATAAAGAGCGAAGTATTTATCTCCTCCTAAATACCTCGCTCTTTATGCTAGAGTATTTTTAGAACCCCTCATATGCGTAATAATCTCTGTTCGTTTTAAGTTTTAATGCTTCTCCTTACTTTCAATTGAAAATACTTTTTCATGTTTACATTTTCATTGGTTTTTTTTTTATAGTAATGCTAGAAAGTCCTGCACCCATTTCAATGAATTTCTCTTCCCCCATGAAATATTTCTCCAAGGAAAGATCCTCCCATATAGCCCCCTCCCCTGAACCCCACACCCAAACCAAAAAAAATCCCCCTGATAACGTCGGTACACTTCCCAATAACCATTACTGTATGTAAACATTGGTCAAAGTTTGTAACTTGCAGCCCCTCCCCCAGGGACTGTGGGGGGTAAGTCATCCCCAAAGACATAGTTATTATGGTTTTCGACTCTACGAAACAAAATGGCTATCTCAAAATTTTGCTCCGTTGACTTTGGGAAAATAATTAGCGTGGGAGGGGGCCTAGGTGCCCTCCAATTTTTTGGTCACTTAAAAAGGGCACCAGAACTTTTCATTTCCGTTAGAATGAGCCCTCTTGCAACATTCTAGGACAACTGGGTCGATACGATCACCCCTGGGGAAAAAAAAACAACAAAAAAACAAAAAAACAAATAAACACGCATCCGTGATCTGCCTTCTGGCAAAAAATGCAAAATTCCACATTTTTGTAGATAGGAGCTCGAAACTTCTACAATAGGGTTCTCTGATACGTTGAATCTGATGGCGTGATTTTCGTTAAGATTCTATGACTTTTAGGGGGCGTTTTCCCCTATTTTCTAAAATAACGCAAATTTTCTCAGGCTCGTAACTTTTGATGGGTAAGACTAAACTTGATGAAACTTATATATTTAAAACCAGCAATAAAATGCGATTCTTTTGATATAGCTATTGGTATCAAAATTCCATTTTTTAGAGTTTTGGTTACTATTGAGCCGGGTCGCTCCTTGCTACAGTTCGTTACCACGAACTGTTTGACAAACCGAATTGCAAAATCACGATCTGAATTGAAAATTTGCTATTCCGCCGATGATCTAGATTATGAAAAGTCTGGTCCACTGACAATCAGGATAGTTAGTTCTTCATCTAGATTGTGAATTTAATAAATACACTCGAAAGGAAGATTGTGGATTCGGATTGTTGATTTTGCCCAGTCATGAGTTGAGTTTACAAGCTTGATCCACGGGTTGCGATTCGAAAACCCGGTTTTATAAACTTCTTTGTTCCACGGATAACTGTCAATCTTGTTTTAAAAATCTGATAAGTCAGTGTTAATCCGGTTGGCGTCTTATATTTTGACCATTTCTTCCAATTTATGAATACCTCAAACAGAATTAATTTTACTGCCCAAACGGCATTGAATAGAGCATGGTAATTACGCTTATTTAATAAGTAATTAAAATGAATTACAGTAAGCTCTGCTGAAGGCGGGGTAAAAAGAGTTGGGTTGCATAAACGGCCAGATTGTGACAGAGCGAGACAATTCTTACCAATGTTTCAGCACCTGGAAACTCCATCAAGGGAAAAGAAATTATGATGACATTAGGGGCTCCACCTGGTACTGTCACTTGTATTAGAGACAGTGGCTGGACTACAGCTTCAGTGTTAAATGAGTTTATTCATCACTTTGTCTCCACTGTAGGACAAGCTAAGAGAGACCCCAGCTACTTATTATAGATAATCACGAATCTCACTTATCAGTTGAAGCCATCTGGGTACCAAAAGATAACCACGTGACCATGTTACCCTTGCTTCCGTATACGTCACACAAACTGCAATCACTTGATCTTGCAGTCTTCTACTCTCTCAAATCCTTTTATAACAAAGGTATTTCCAGTTTCTGTGCATGAAACCAATTTTTTGGAGTTGCTTCTCCCGTTTCATTAACCCCATCGAGCATCACTGCAGGTTTTCAAGCAATATTTATTTGCCCTTTTGTTGACAACATTTTAGTTAATGGCGACTTTTGCCATTAGCTGTAACTGACTGACCATTGGCTGAGCCTGTATCAGAGCCGAGAGATGAATACACGACTTCCTCAAATCCAGAAAAAGGAGGAGGTGTAGCCTCTCAAACTACACATGCACTTCAATCCAGACAGTTTCACCTGTCATGATAAGGCCATATCCGAAAGGAGTTTGCAAAATACTAACGGATATTCCAGAGAGAAAAAAGGTTGAGGGGCAGGCTAAGCTTCTAAAAGCTAAGAAAGTGAAATAGGCTCTCACAAACCCTCATTTAAAGCGCGAAGTCATAAGAAATTACTCTTTATTAAAAGTGACAGCAGCCTAGAAGAGGTTTAAGTCTTCGAAATTGTATCAGGATTCAGTGAAACACACCAAAAAGAAGAATATTCAGTTGAGAGGAGTCCTCCTTTTTCTGCTTTGAATATTGGTGACTTTGACGCGGTTCTTGAAAAAGAAAACAAACAAGAAAATGTCACAATGTAGGTAAAATCACTTCAAAATTTGCAGAAGAACAGGAAGTAGAAGTTTGGTACTTAAAAAGAATTGCGCCATTCTTGAAGTTTGTCCCTACTGATACCTCCTGCTGGAACACTTTCGCTGATGTCAAAAATTTCTTGCCAAATCCTGAGCCTTCAGGACAGACTACAAGACAAGCAGGAAACTTTATATTTCCTTTTAATCTATCAGAACGTGATATACTATAAACGCATGAACAGTGCTTTTAGTAATCCTTGCTTAACACATCTGACAGGATGGTTGGCCCCCAGCCCCCCATTGCACTTCCGGGCTGAAGGGTCATGAAACCGAGATGAGCACCGCCGGTTTGGACCTTAAGTGCCGTCTTGCTTACTTTTTACTTTTACACATCTGCACTTCTTTCTTTCAGTTCTTATAGTTTTACTCCATTATTTCTATTAAATAGCTGATTTTTGTATCAAGGAGACATATTAGGGTTTTTCCCAAGCATGGTTACCACTTGTCCCATCTACAGAGGCCCACTCCATACTTGGGACAAAATAAGGGGTTGTGAAATTAATGCCTTCCTTAAAACGGAATGAGTTCTCAGCGTTAAACCTGGAGATAAATGTCTTTGTTAGGGCAAAAGATGCTGAGAAATTTTTGCTTCCTCATCACTAAGCATGAGGGAGTTGAAGACAAAAAAAAAGTCTCAAGTACTGATACTCTCCCCTAACAATAACAAAGAAACCAAACAAGGGTGATTTTCAGCCAATGAAAAAAAAAAAATATGAAGCAGATATTTTGACAAAGACCTCCGTCTTCAGCTCTCAAAAAAGGGAAGGAAAAAATGGTATATTATAAAATAAAACAAACATTTGAAGTAAATTATACCAAACCGAAAAATGACTAATGAGCTTATGTGGCTTACAAAGATTACGAGGATTTTTTTTATCTATTTTTTTCTCCTTTTTTCACTGACTATAAATCACTCTTTTTCGGTTTCTTGCTTGTTTTTGCATTATTTTTTCTTCGTATTGTTTGTTTTTTGTCGAAAGTCGTGTGTAGCCAATGCAATATTAGAGCGTATTCAGCTCATTAACATAAGCTTGATGAGAGCTAGACAAAGCTTATACAATATAACGAAGAAAAAAGAAAATAATAGAACTTACATTCAGAGCATAACTTATAGAAAGGCCCACTAGTCCAGGATTCAACGATTCTCTTCCAAATACTGCAAACAACGAGGCACAAAGAGCAATCAAATTTCCGACTGATTCCAAACGAACTGCAAGCCATCTGTTGGCAACGATACTAGGATAATAGGATATCTGGTTTGTATCAACTTTTGACTCAGACTCTTTAATAAAACGATGTTCTTTGGAATAAGCTCGAATGATAGATACTCCTAAAATAATACAGGGCAAATAATAAACACATTCATTAGAGTCAACAGTCTGTTGTGGCCAAAATATCCACTGAATTGAATTCCACTGTCTTGTAAGAAAAAAAAAATCCCTATTGTTTCTACTTTGTATTTGTATGATATGGAAAGGCAGTGTGGTCTTCGTTGCTATTTTCGTCTAGCCTATGGGTAGCAGTTGACCTATGATACCTTTTATTTTGTTAGTTGAGGTAAAAAAAACATGATAATATTATCAATCAACAATAGTTTTTAGAATCCTGTAGAAATAAAAATCTTATTCCCGAGTCTTTAAGATATAAATTACATTTAAATACTTGGAAAGAAGTGCAATTCATTCATACACTGCAATAAGGTTAAAAACCTTAGTCCATACTATTAAGGACAAAAAACAAAAATGACATATCGTTTCTTCAGAGAGAAAATCTTTGGAAACTTTTTTGCTGGAAAAACTTTTCTTTGTTGATTTTTCTCAAGCTGTTAAGATTAGAAAGGAATTTGTTTAGCCATGATTTTCACTTGTCAAAAGAGCAACTCTATAAAAAATTGAAAAGCTTGAGAAATAAATTCTCAATGAAAAACCGTATTTATTTTCCAAGATTCACTCCTGGACCTGCTATTGTTAACCTCTTTTCAAAAAACGTTAGAACCCCAGGAAATCGAAACACTTGAAAAAGGTCAAAAATTTTCTTTTCTACTGAAACAAAATCCTGTACCAGATATAGTTTCCTCTCGAGACTCCGCTTTGCATAAACACTATCCATCTCTTTCTAACCCTGACGAAGATAGGTCTTGTCTCATAAATACCCTTTATAACAGCCAATAAAAGGTTAAGTTTCCTACCACTTTCACACCGAAAAAGTTGCACTAGATAAAAATATGACCTAATATCTGCAAAGACCCTTCTATTTGTGTAAGTTTCTTCGGTTAGGGATTAAGCATAGGGAATCATGTTTAAGGAGTTAGCTTGGTAAGAGTTTATCTACGGGTGTTTCTGAATTCATAAAGTGTTTGAAAGTTTGTTTGCTTGTTTAAGTTGTTTGTAATTAGGTACTTGTTTAAAGTTGTATGTGTTTGCTATAGCCTGCAGGCTTTTTTTGCAAATAATCTTATCTATAACCAAAGCAGACAAAAGCAATTCACTTGTTGTCATGGATACTACAGACTATGACAACAAAATCCTTTCACATTTAAATGACACAACTAAATCAAAACAATTTCTCTTGATCCTACTGATCAGTTTACTATAGTATTATAAATGAACTAAAGCAGCTAAAGCAGAATAGTAAAATTAACCAACAATTATACAATAAATCTTTTTCCCGTGGTAGTTTCTGTCCCAAACTCTACGGTCTACCAAAAATATATAAACAAGGTATTCCCTTAAGACCTATCATAGCATGTACTAAAGCCCCCGCTTCCAATATTGGAAAAGAGCTTTGCATAGCTTTCAAACCTTTACTGTATTCCCGAAACTCCTATATTCGTAATTCGGCAGATTTAGTTAAAAAGCTTGGTAAAACAAAATTTTCAGAAGACGCAAGAGTTAGTAGTTTCGACACTGTTTCCATACGAATATAAATATGGCTATTTCTGAGCAATTATTAAAAAACAAAATAGAAGAAAATTATCACTTAATTGAGGCTTCAGCGACAGGAATTGATTGTGAAGTTTTAATGACTCTAGTTAAAATTTGTAATAAGTTTTCTATGTATTTTTAGTTTCGTGATTCCTTTTATCAGCAAATAAAAAGGGGTTACCCATAGGGGCACCTTTATCCGGGCTACTGGCAGATGTTTATGTCGAGAACCTTCAAAATTGAGCATTAAATGCTTATTTTTTAAAACACGTCGATTGGGGTCGCTATATGGATGACGTAATATCACTTTGGAATTATGGGGAAGCTGAACTTCGTGGTTTCTTATATTGTCTTAATACTTATGACAGAAATTTGCAGTTTACCCTAGAAGTTGAAATTGAAAATAAACTACCGTTTTTACATGTGTTAATTATTCGTAATACTGATAAATTGGATTTTTGCTATCTATCAAAAGCCAACGCAAAACAGTATTTTTTGTTCTTATTGCTTGTTTTTTTGTCGAAAGTCATGAGTAGCCAGTGTAGTATTGGACTCAGGGCAGGAGGGAGGGGGTAAGAACAATCGTTCCGACGGCTAGGCTATGCTAGTTTTTACTTACGTCTATGTGAGCCTTTCAAATCAAAGATAGTCACTAAAATTCAAAATATCCCCCCTAATCCCGAATTCTGGATATGTCACTGGGGACGCACTTACAAAGTCGTCCTTCGAGATATTTATGATGCTCCAAAATCGTGTTTTATATAATCCACGAAAAGCACATAAAATATCAGAATACTGGGGAGATCTAAATTAATGTCATAAAAAGGGCATGAATGCTCAGTTAGTAGATGTAATTAATATTTAATATTCATAATCCGACAAACTGCATTTTTAATGCGTAGTCACTACAAGTCAATACGAAACAAACAGTATTTGAATCGATAATGGAGCCTTATAACATTGTGTCTTTATAAATGCGATCGTGCTTCTATAATTATTTCAGTTGTAATCAAATCTTATTTTGATCTAGTCCAAAGTTTTGTGCATAACTAAACGCTTAATCTGAGATTAGCATAAACAAAAAGAGTGGTTTTAGACAAAAAACAAATTACCAGTAATTGTTTCACCAAAATGGGAGTAGATTGGTTAACGAGTTATTGAATCCAAACGCTTCAGTTATCGGGAGGTAGCAACATAAAAATGCTATAAATAAAACGAATGCGGAAACAAATTATTAAAAAATGACACTTCATTTTCGGTAGTCGAAAAATCGTCGAAAAAAGCAAGGTTCAACGGACAAAACCTTAAGTAATCGATATTAATAATGAAAAAACAATTGAGTGAACCAGCCAACAACTTCAAATTAAATTTTAGGTCTTAACGGACATTTTTTTCATAGTTATTCTTGATGAGTGAAAAACAAAGAAGACAAAAATAAATAAAAAATCATTTGGTGGCATGGGCTCCCCGAAAAGGAGCTTGAAACAAGGTCAAAACACTTTTCTTGATCGACTAAAAGTTACATACTTGTCTTTAAGCTAAAAGGACCCAAAAATATGGAGAGAAAGTTGGAAAAAGAATGTGGGAAAAAAGATAAAGATATAAAAATAGACAAGTGATTTTGACCTGACAAAAGGCAAAAATATCGGTTTTCTAAACGGTTTGAAAGTTTTAACTGTCGAAGGGAAATCAAACGTTGAATAAAATTAATTTAGGGCACCACCCCTATAAAAAGGCAAAAAACAAATTTCTGATTAGTCCAAAACACATTTTCTTAATTCTTTGGGGCAATAAGATCCCAATACATACGATAAAATAGATAAAAGATAAAAAGGCCTCCAAAAAAAGGCCTAACAAACTTACGTTCTCCAAGCAGCTTCAACTAGAAGACTGCTTTGACGTTAATATTTGATTTTTATACCGTATTGTTGCCTTGGATTGTAGCATTTATTAGTTCCATTCATTGTAGTTTTTTCTTTCACTTTCTTCTTCTTTTTTTTCCCTGTAGTGTTAGTTCGAAGACTATTAGCAGTGAAATACTCGTAAAGGTTTAATCACTTAGTAAAATCATCATCATCATCTCCAAGCGGCTTAAAACTTACACCTGTAAGTTACTTGGCCAAGAGAGCCCTTATATACAAAAAAATTGTTTGGGGACACGGACCCTCTAAAACTGGGGCAACAAAATTTTATCCCTACGACAGTACGCTTCAAAAATAGAATTAGGGACTTTTTTTCCGGTCAGGTCAAAACTTATATCCCTAAATCCTTGGGCCAAGAGGACGGAAACCAGAAAAAAAAATACAAAAAAAAAAAATGATTCCCAAGTTCAGCTAGCGTTTGAGATAGGTTTTAATGAAACAATTCCTCCAATTCCTTCCCCTCAGACTTTTTTGATGCACCAGAACGCTCTTCATCCTTAAGTTAGAAATTATTATATTGTTGAAGAATCGTAGCCAATAACGGCATGTCTTATCCGACAGAGCACTGTACAACAAGAGTTCTGTGTGTCTTGGCTGTAAATTTCGTCTGAATACATTAGTACAAATTCCCCACAAATACAATCTATTTGACACAAAAAGAGATACTTCCACGCATAAAAAAAAAAATCTGAATTTTACACTGAACACACTGCACACTGAATTTAAAGAGGGAGGGGGTAAAACAAGGTCTGGGAAGGGCAGTTGACCTGCTTCTTCATAGCACATCTTTCTCCTGGCCTTAGGGGAATAAAAATTCCTTTCCCTCATAAGTACGTATCATAATTGACATGACCAAGTAATTTCTAAGCCAAATGTGAATTTCAAATGCCAGGTAAGGTGGAAAAAGCCTGGTCCTACTGCAAGAAAAAGTAAGTACAAGTAGCGGAGTGATGAAAAAGCACAGTTAAAAATCAATATACTGCTTATGATAATATTAGGTATTCTACCATTTGAAATACAAAAAAGTACAGGCAAAAACTACAAACAAAAAAGTAAACAAGAAAAAAAGACAAACAATAAAACAAAAGAGACACAGAACAAAAAACACAAAGATTACCTGCATAAAATAATAGATGACGGCAATCGGTAGGACCATGACTAGAAAGATTGGAGTAGTGTAGCTGATAACAACAATAGTAGCAAGTACCTTAAAAATAATAAAATCCCAGATAATAATTAATAAGGAAATACATTTAACATGCAATACGAAGCAACAATGAAAACTTATTATGTCTGTTTTTTTTTCTGTCCCTCTCCTTTCATAATTATCTTTAGATTATCTTGGAAATCACAGAGATTTCCGCCTTTTCTTTTCGTAAACCCAAGACTTTGAAGGCAAAGAAAGTTGAGGTAAAGAAAATAGCTACTCAATATCCAAATTAAATCGACTGTTTTACTAGTCCTTTAGATAAAGTATACTTGTACAGAAACTCCAGTATTAATATATCACCTTATCTTTCAACGAACAGCTAAAAACATAGACTGTTCTCTAGGCAAACATGCAAAGGAAGCACAAAAGGCAAAGGTGTATAATGGTGTAATGGTGTATAATTGTTTACAAATGAATTATGGCTTTACCGAAGATGACCGAAAAGCGATGAACAATCCTACTATCTTAATATATTAAACGAACAAGATTTGCATATTTATCTGTAAATTTGACTTGGAAACAGTACTGACTACTATTTTCTGGTGTGAAAAAAACAATCTAGATAGGTCATGACTTCTAGATAGGTTAATCTAGAATCTATCTAGATCAATCTAGATAGGTTACGATAATTTGTTCAAGGCCCTAATTTTGAAGAAAAAAAAATTCACGTCGTAAATACCGAGACATCCAATACACTAATGGTTTTACTTTCAACAGCGAATAAAAGAAAATGCATTTACAGTTAATTTGCGAAAGAGATTTAAAAATTTGAGCAATAATTGAATATATGCATATTTATTCATTTATCTGTATTTTTTTCTCGAAAACAGCAATACTTTCTTTTCTAAAAATTGGTATAGCACTATTTTCTAGGGCGAAAATTCGTTTAGGGCCTTAGTTTTTTTAGGGGGGAGAAGGGGCGGGTAATTCGTACAAATGATGTCACAAATATCCAGAAGTGCAACAGCCAGATGGTTTTACTTTCTTCAGCGAGTAAAATAAAATGAAATTAAAGTTGTCTTGCGAGAGAAACAATAAAAATGCCTCTCTTTCAAACAAGCAAAGCTCAGTCCCCTCGTACTTACTTTTGTTACAGCAAGAATAACATTGAATATTCGCTTGTGACAAACCATAGTCTAGCAAAGGAAACAGAAAAGGCATGCAAAAAAAAAATAAACCAAAATGTCAAAAGCGAAATGTTAAAGCAAAATTGATATAGCTAAAGCACAAAAAAATATGAAATAGGCAAGGACAAAAACAACAGCATAAAAAGTGAAATTTAACGCTTTTCACTTATTTAACATTTGTAGTTAATTGAAAAAATCATCTTTTCGAATTTCTTCTACTATTACTTTCCCCCACTATTATATTCTTTTTTGCCATATTTGTCTAACTATTTTTTTTGTTAGTTTTATTTGCATAAACCTTTTCGCACGACCCTCATTAATTTTTCTCCTGCACGAAGTGTTTTTTTTTTATTATTTATTTAATTATTTGTGTTTTACAAAATACAAATTTGAGCTTGAACTTTTGGACATATTTGAAGCAGAATTGGTTCGACAGAAAAAAATATAGACTGGTTCTTGTATGGTTAAATCCATCTAGAGCAATCTAGATAGGTCACGCAGAAAGGAGTTTTTGTATGAAAGCAAGAAAGGAAAGGATAGAATATATTAAAAATCAAATAGGTTTGAAAACGAGGATTTTGTAAGCAAGTATCAAAATATGAAGACGAAAAATAAGCAAATATTTCGACAAGGACCTCCGTCAAGTCGTTCTCGGTGCTCGTAAAAAAGAAAAAAAAAATCTTACCTATCGAAATGAACATGACAAGAGGGGAAAAGTATTTTTGCTTTTTTTTCTGATATTTCTTTTCTATTTTTTTCTATTTCTATTTTCTATCTTTTTATTATTTTTTTTTATTTTTCTTTTCTATGAGCACTGAGGATGAATTGGTGTAGGTCCTTGTCAAAATACTTCCTTGTTTTTCGTCTTCATATTTTGCTACTGGCTACCAAAATGCTCGTTTTTCACCTAATTGATTTTATTTTTCATGCATTATATTCTTTCCTTGCTTGGATTCATACGTCAAGTATAGCCAGTGTGGTCTTAGAATGTATTTAAGAGAAGGGTTTGGCTATTCTAAGGGGAAAACACGTGTAATCCCAGACACAATGCGATTATCCTAGCCAGAATATTTGACCTAGAGCTGGTTTACTGCGAGAACTTCCAGACAACAGTCAGCAACAAGGTGAAAAAATCGTCAACTAAATAGGCTATAGATGAAAGTAAAAACAAACGAAACAAAACAAGGATCATGTTCAAGCGACATTTCTAATCAGTCATTGTAGCTGAGGGTACTCATCTGAATGCAAGTGAAATTTGTAAAAAATAATGATAAAATTAAAAAATTGTCAAGAATTTTTTACTGAAGAGTATTACGAAAGTAGGAGTTCCAACAGTCAATTATAACTCTAATAAAAAAAAAAAAAAAAAACAGAGATGTAGCTCTTTCCAGGGTTTCAACAGTGTGACATGGCTGCTCTCCAAACATCCACCTTTTGAGCCTAATTTCAAACCTTTCACACAAACACCAAGAAATAATGCATAGGGATAATTAATTGATAATCCGAATGACACCAGAGACATATCACAATCTATCTAGTGGTAGCTCTAGGGCTTCTTTTGCGCCCGGGTCAGAATATTGATTAGCAGCCCCCTCCCCGTCTCCCATAAAAATTAAGGCCAAATTTTAAACTAATTTTCGTTCACTAACAAAATTTTCTTTTATTAACAAAATTGTTCATTTATTTAAACCTGACTTTTCTTGCTTAATATGGGAGAAATGACAATTTCAGATTCAATTTGCTCTGACTTAATGCAAACTGCATCCTCTACTTATTTAATAAAAATAAAACTTCAAAAATTACAAAATGATTATAAATATTAGATAATTTCTTAGAAATTGTGCACCTTAAAAATTCCTCCACCCGGGCAAATACCCCTTCTGCCCTCCCCTAAAACCAATTCTAAATGCATTAGCAATAAAACAAACAAAGGCGATCTTCAGCCTCCCTTTCTAACACCCCAAAATCCCAACGTTTTTATTCCCCTTGTCCCATACTACCGCCCCCCTATGTGATTTCTTGTGTATGCACAAGTCTATACCATTTGGGTAAAAAATGCCGGGGTATGAGACTTAATCTTTAGGTACTTATATTTATCCTATTTAAATTAGCGGCCCTAGTGGGAACAAACACAACGAATGTTGGTAATTGTTTCAACAGTCAAGCAAAGGTGATACAACCGCACTCAGTGTGGAGCGGGAAAGGTAAGATACCTTTTACATCTATGGGAGCGGATGTAGGGCCATGCTAGCAATTCCACTCAGGCTCTGAAGGCGTCCATAGGGTAAGAGCCCCTGATTTCAAACCCGGCAATCTAATACCTTAAAAGCCACACAGGAATAATCTACCTGTTTGAAAGGGAGGGGGACTTGGAAAAAAAACTTACGACTATGGAAAACTAAAACGCCTGACACCCCACCAGTTATATAAGAGGAAAATTTGAGAGCCTCTTTGCACAACGATTTTAGAACTAGTGAGGAAAAGACTGGAGGGTTACTTTCAAGAAAATAAGATCCGAACAGGTAACAGTAGAAAATGAATAGCACACGATTTACTATTGGCTCTCAAGCAGAAAAAAATCCAGTACAGTCGAAATAGCAAAGAATATGCAATTTATATATTATGCTAGTTTTTCAAGCGGTTTAAGTTTTTTTTTTAATTTATTTATTTATTTACCTGAAATTGTCCGACTGAACTTATGGATAAGCTAAAAACAATACTGGTGGAGGGAAATAAAGAACTACCAGGGCTGATGGAAGGCACTAAGTCTGGAAGACGTCGTAAATGTGCTCTTACTATAGGGCTCGCAATTAATTAAAAATACAGAGACAAATTCTTGAAGGAAAAAACAACCTACACCAACAAATTCAATCAAGAACCGAAGAAAAGAAATACCTCGTAAAGGCAGTAAACCCAGTCAATTAGAAGACGTGGTAAGACCTCATCTAACGAATCGATGTCTTTAGAGAAGCGACACAAGATCCGACCAATTGGGATAGTATCGAAAAATTGACTGAAGACATCTTAATATTCTCGATGTGAGCTCCCTGTGCAGCTTTTGTGAAGCAATTGCCGCCGCAAAGTATGGAATAACTTCGCAGTAGCCAAACAAAGCTGCAAGGAAATAGAAGCTCTGGTTACTAACGCAATAGCTTATCATAGTTGCCTGTGTGTCCCCTTCGAAAAACATCTTCCCCAATTCGACGCCTGTCTTTGTCACAGCCTAAGAAAAACTAAGAAACCCAGTCCTCCTTCCTCCTCATTCACAATATTAAGATACTTACCATAAAGAAAAGGGGTATAAAAAAGCTACCAGATGCCAACTGCTGTTCAGGGACCTGAGCTTACAGCACCAAACCATACGGAGGGGTTCACTGTTTTTAGTGATACAATCATCATCCTGACTCCTTGTCCACCAACAAGCAATCAAATTCACACAACGAATATTTTAAGTAGCAACCAGAGGACAAAAATGTAAAGAAGAGCTGTGTAACATTCTCTGAGCATCAAATTACCAGCAAAAAATACAAAACAGTCTTCAAATATTGCAGTCCTCTGCATAAATGTTTTAACGATGTCGAAATACCTTAGTAACACTGATGTTTCTGAAACAGCCCCCGCCCACCTCCATTGTGACACTATGAATGTCAAAACATAAGAAAGTGACACGAAACCTCTCACAAAGTTTTCACTATTTTTCCTTTAAGATATTAACCCTTCAGACATACGAACAATCAGACATAGGTGAATGCAAATCACGTTTAGAATTCAGCATGAAGATAAAAATGCAAATATCTTCGCTTTTTATAGCAATATCAACAGTTAACAAGCTCCAAAAAGATAACAAAATACAAAAGGGTGAGGAAGTCAAATAAATTTTACTCTGGAGACTATAATCTAAGATGAGTTAAATTTTCTTACTTCTCATTGTTCTAAATTTAAGAATATAATGCTAGCATTTCTCTTATTGTTAGTTTAGGGGGGGACTACGCTTAAACAAATTTCCACAAGAAACAACTGAATTTCAGATGCCACGTAAAGCGGAGAACGCCTGATCCTGCTTCACTTAACAATTGTTTCTTTAGTGCATCCAATTTTTTTGTGAAACTGTTCTCTTTTTTTCTTCGAATTTTTGTTTTCAGTGATAGAATCATTTTTTTTAACTTTTTTTATTTGAATTTTTGTTTTCAGTGATTGAGACGAAAAAAACTTTAAAAAATTGTTTACGCCAACAATATGGGCACTGGGCAAAATCTACCATTATAATTTTGAACTGAACATAAAAAATGTAATGAGCACTTTCCCAAATATCAAACAGTTCGTGGTAACGAACTGTAGTAAGGAGCGACCCGGCTCAATAGTAACCAAAACTCTAAAAAATGGAATTTTGATACCAATAGCTATATCAAAAGAATCAAATTTTAATGGTGGTTTTAAATATATAAGTTTCATCAAGTTTAGTCTTACCCATCAAAAGTTCCGAGCCTGAGAAAATATGCGTTATTTTAGAAAATAGGGGGAAACACCCCCTAAAAGTCATAGAATCTTAACGAAAATCACACCATCAGATTCAGCGTATCAGAGAACCCTATTGTAGAAGTTTCGAGCTCCTATCTACAAAAATGTGGAATTTTACATTTTTTGCCAGAAGGCAGATCACGGATGCGTGTTTATTTTTTTTTATTTTTTTTTTTCCCAGGGGTGATCGTATTGACCCAGTTGTCCTAGAATGTTGCAAGAGGGCTCATTCTAACGGAAATGAAAAGTTCTAGTGCCCTTTTTAAGTGACCAAAAAAATTGGAGGGCACCTAGGCCCCCTCCCACGCAAATTATTTTCCCAAAGTCAACGGATCAAAATTCTGAGATAGCCATTTTATTCAACGTAGTCGAAAAACCTTATAACTATGTCTTTGGGGACGAGTTACTCCCCCACAGTCCCCGTGGGAGGGACAACAAGTTACAAACTTTGACCTGTGCTTACATATAGTAATGGTTATTGGGAAGTATACAGGCGTTTTCAGGAGGATTTTTTTGGTTGGGGGGAGGGGTTGAGAAGAGTGGGATATGCTGGGGGAACTTTCCATCGAGAATTTGTCATGGGAGAAGAAAACTTCCATGAAGGGAGAGCAGGATTTACTAGCATTATTTAAAAAAAATTAAAAAATAAATGTGAAAAAGCTTTTTCAGCTGGAAGTAAGGAACAGCAATAAAACTTAAAACAAACAGAAATTATTACCCATATAAGGGGCTCACCTCCTTATGATACCTAGCTCTTTACGCTAAAGTATTTTTAGTAATTTCAACTATTTATTCTACGGCTTTTGTGATTCAGGGGTCATTCTTAATGAATTGGGATAAAATTTAAGCTTTAGTGTAAAGAGCGAGGTACTGACGATGGGGCGAATCCCCTCATATATGTAATAAAAACATGAGAATACAAAAGTTCTTTACGTAAGCTAATTTATAAGTTACGTAAATCTTTTACCAATAAAAAGATTCGTAAAAAATTAAAAGTTCTAGTTGCCTTTTTAATTAACCAAAAAATCGGAGGGCAACTAGGCTTCGCCCCCGCTCTTTTTTCTCAAAATCATTCGATCAAAATTATGAGAAAGCCATTTAGCCCCTCCAAAAAATATGCAAATTTCGTTTTGATTATTCCTCTGCGGAGAGCCAAAATCAAAACATGCATTGATTCAAAAACGTTCAGAAATTAAATAAAAAAAATCGAGTTTTTTTAACTGAAATTAAGGAGCGACATTAAAACTTAAAACGCACAGAAATTACTTCGTATATGAAAGAGGCTGCTTCCTCATCAACGCCCCGCTCTTTACGCTAAAGTTTTTTACTGTTTTAAAAAGAAGAATTGAGAGAAAGAGTCAAACTTTAGCGTAAAGAGCGGGGCGCTGATGAGAAAGCAGCCTCTTTCATATACGAAGTAATTTCTGTGCGTTTTAAGTTTTAATGTCGCTCCTTACTTTCAGTTAAAAAAACTCGTTTTTTTTTATTTAATTACACAAAAGCTTCGGCCGATGAATGATTCTGATGGTATTTTCGTTAAGCGTAAAAAATACACTATAGGCAGAATGAGATTTTCTTGAGCCAAAGTCACCGTTTACCGATATGAATCATCAGTATAAACACATACTTTCCATGTTCAGTTGGGTTGAGAACACAATTTCAATATTTAGGTTGGGATTTAAAAAATGGGATATTAACTCAAACTGACTTGACGTATTCTTGTAATAGTCAAGCTTAATGACAGAAGTTGAATCAGCAACCACTGAATCAGAGGATCAGCTTGAATTTAGGACATCATGCCCTCTGGATTAGTTTTAACTGTACGAATAAAATAACAGTGGTTAACCAACTTCGTCGAACACCAGAAAACAGGAAAATTGTACGAACATTGATTATTTTCACTTTACGAATCAAATAACAGAGGTTGACCAAATTCACTAAATAGCAGAAAACAGGCAAATTGTACCAGAATCGATTGTTTTCACTTTACGAATCAAATCACTGAGGTGGACCAACTTGACTAAACAGCAGAAAACAGGCAAATTGTACGAACATTGACTGTTTTCACTTTATGAATTAAATCACACAGGTAGACCAACTTCACTAAACAGCAGAAAACAGGCAAATTGTACCAGAATTGATTGTTTTCACTTTACGAATCAAATCACAGAGGTGGACCAACTTGACTAAACAGCAGAAAACAGGCAAATTGTACGAACATTGACTGTTTTCACTTTATGAATTAAATCACACAGGTAGACCAACTTCGCTAAACAGCAGAAAACAGGCGAATTGTACCAGAATCGATTGTTTTCACTTTACGAATCAAATCACAGAGGTGGACCAAATTGGCTAAACAGCAGAAAACAGGCAAATTGTACAAAAATTACAGGACAGTATCTAGAAATCGTGAAAATAACAAGGTTCTTGGGGATGTAACCACATGATTCCCCTCTACCCCAATCTTTTATGCATGCAGTAGAAGCCAATTGAAAGCACTATGTTTTAGTTACAGAATATGATAGTAAGAATGAGAAAGATGTATGAATTCAAAAACTTTTTCTACAAACTGCGAACCAACTATGGACAAAGCAACAAAACAGCAATTAAAAAAGTTTTAGTCAAAATAGAGTTTAGCTATCCAAGTAAGATAAAACCAATTGAACACCCAGGGAGGCCATTAGTAAAAGCGTTAACAAAGATTGACCTTGCCCATAACATGCTCATGGTATTTATTGTGCTAGTATATGAGCATAAAGAACGGGCAATGAATAACACCAGGTAGGATGGGAGGGGGGCAACATTTTTTCAAAAAAGAGTTTTTTATATATAAACGATCTTTCATCTTGTAATATACAGAGCAGTTATACAGCTGCGTCAGAAAGAAAAGTCTTGTGCTGTGAGAATTTAACAATCTGAACAGAGCTGCAGATTCGGTATTGTGTACTCACTCAAGTGCATACAGTTATATCCCCGACTTAGACTGCAGATTTAAATTTGAACTATTTTTTATTTTTGGAAGTAAACTAATACCACCTGGCTCAAAAGCCTTTTTTTAAAAAGATGATATATCGATCAAAAGATTGATATACTGAAATATTTTTTGGCGCAAAAAATCTGGTTAGGATAATTTACTTCTGAAATCCGCCAAAGTAAAGGGATAGTTATGTGAAACAGAGCACGAAAATACAGACTTGGAATAGCAACTTCGTAAAAAGTATGAACTTCGTGGTAAAAAAGAATCTGCTATTGAAGAGCACATGAACTTTGAGAAATAAGAATTACGAATTCTGATTCTAAATTTTAAACTTGAGTTCTGCTTTAAATCAAGTCGTAAATAAAGGAGAATGATTAAACATAAGTTCTTGAAGTTCATTTTTGCGGTTAAAACTTAAGAGTTAAAGAAAGCACGACTTTCTTTTTAAGCCATATCAGACACTCAAAGAGAAATAATAGACTGGGACACCGGGACACAAATGACGACAGGGACACAGGGAAACAACAACAACGGGGACGCCGGGGGCAGAGGGGGGTATATAAATGACGAAAGGGACACAGGGAATGTTCGATTAGCAATCACCAGCAACAAAGCTCAAGGGCAATTATTAGAATAATGAGGTAAAGATCTGAATACAGATTGTTTTACTCATGAAAAATTATATTTCGCATGTTCAAAAGTCAGTAAGCCTGACAATCTTTTTATATGCACAGACAATGGGACAGCCAAGAATATATATATATATATATATATATATATATATATATATATATATATATATATATATATATATATATATATATATATATATATATATATATATATATATATATATATATATATATATATATATATATATATGTATATATATAGTTTAAAAAAGCTAAAAAACTAAAAAAACTAAAAAAAAGGCAAAAACTACAAAAAAAACTAAAAACTAATAAAAAAAAATAAAAAAGCTAAAAAACTAAAAAAACTAAAAAAACTTAAAAAAGGTAAAAAACTAAAAAAACTAAAAACTAAAAAAAAACTAAAAAAAAGGAAAAAACTGAAAAATAAGCTAAAATAAAGGTAAAAACCAATAAAAAACTAAAAAAAAAACTGAAAAAACTAAAAAAAGGCAAAAACTACAAAAAAACTAAAAACTAATAAAAAAAGTAAAAAAGCTAAAAAACTAAAAAAACTAAAAAAACTAAAAATATATAAAAATAAGTTGTCTGTCTGTGTGTCTGTCAGGTGACGTCGTGTTTCTGTGTCGACGTCATGAAGTTAGTTGTCGTCATTTTTGCTATGACGGTGACGTCATTAAAGATATTTAAGACATATATGTTCACGTAGAAATCTATTTTGTTCTTGTGATTCCTCGGCACGCTTTCTTTTCTTACTTTCTCTATCAGCAGCAAGCCTGTTTTCTTGCTGTCCCTGTGATTCCTCGGCACGCTTTCTTTTCTTACTTTCTCTATCAGCCGCAAGCTTGTTTTCACACTGTTGTGGTGGTTCCTCGGTACGCATTCCTTTCTTACTTTCTCTATCAGCCGCAAGCCTTTTTTCACACTGTTGTGGTGGTTCCTCGGCACGCATTGTTTTCTTACTATCTCTATCAGCCGCAAGCCTGTTTTCTTGCTGTTCTTGTGATTCCTCAGCATGGTTTCTTTTTACGCTTTCTTTTCTTACTTTCTCTATCAGCCGCAAGTTTTTTGACATAAACTCTTTGAGCAGCTTCCTCGGCTGTTGCCATTATAGGTTCTTCAATCAACATTTTTCCGTCCACAATCTTCTTACAATTAAAAATTTGTCTTTGAACGATTTTCTTAAATACTTTTAATAACGTCATCGTCATAACAAACATGACGACAACTAACTTCATGATGACATACAGCTCAATCCTTATAATGACGTCACTTCACAGATAGACAGACAGAGAGACAACTAATTTTCATATCTTCTATCTATTATCTATCTATCCATCTATCTATATATGTAAAAATAAGTTGTCTGTGTGTCAACAAAGCACCAGGACACAAATGACGACCGGGACACAGGGAATGTAAATGACGACCAAGACACTCAAAAAAAAATTACAGACTGGAACACCGGATCACAAATGACGACCGGGACGAAAATGACGACCGAGACACCGGGACACAGGGAATATAAATGACGACCGCGACACTCAAAGAGAAATAATAGACTGGGACACCGGGACACAAATGACGACAGGGACACAGGGAAACAACAACAACGGGGACGCCGGGGGTAGAGGGGGGTATATAAATGACGAAAGGGACACAGGGAATGTTCGATTAGCAATCACCAGCAACAAAGCTCAAGGGCAATTATTAGAATAATGAGGTAAAGATCTGAATACAGATTGTTTTACTCATGAAAAATTATATTTCGCATGTTCAAAAGTCAGTAAACCTGACAATCTTTTTATATGCACAGACAATGGGACAGCCAAGAATATATATATATATATATATATATATATATATATATATATATATATATATATATATATATATATATATATATATATATATATATATATATATATATATATATGTATATATATATATATTTATATATTTATAAATATACTAGCTGTTGGGGTGGCGCTTCGCGCCACCCCAACACCTAGTTGGTGGGGGCGCTTCGCGCCCCCCCCAAGCCCCCCCGCGCGCGTAAGTCGTTACGCGCCATAATAGTTACGCGCCATTGTAGTTGTGTCCCTATGTCCCACCTGTGAATATAGATAGATATATATATATGGTTTTAACTACGTAAAACTTGCGAATATACAACATTCTTTGCTGTCCCATTGTCTTTGCATATAAATAGATTGTCAGGTTTACCGACTCTTGAACATGCAACATATAATGGTCCATGGGAAAACAATCTGTATTCAGATCTATACCTCATGATTCTAATGATTGCCCTTGAGCTTTGTTGATGGTGATTGCTAATCGACCATTCCCTGTCCCGGTGTCCCGGTCGTCATTTACATCCCCCTGTTTCCCCCGGTGTCCCCGTTGTAGTTGTGTCCCTGTGTCCCGGTCGTCATTTATATTCCCTGTGTCCCGGTCGTCATTTGTATCCCGGTGTCCCGGTCTGTATATACATTCGTTTTTTAGTTTATTTTTTCTCCTTTTTTTTTCCTTTTTTTTCTTTTTTAGCTTATTTAGATTTTTAGATTTTTTAGTTTTTTTATTAGTTTTTAGTTTTTTTTTCTTTTTAGTTTTTTTGTCCCGGTCGTCATTTATATCCCCCTGTTTCCCCCGGTGTCCCCGTTGTAGTTGTGTCCCTGTGTCCCGGTCGTCATTTATATTCCCTGTGTCCCGGTCGTCATTTGTATCCCGGTGTACCGGTCTGTATATACATTCGTTTTTTAGTTTTGTTTTTCTCCTTTATTTTTTTCCTTTTTTTTCTTTTTTAGTTTATTTAGATTTTTAGATTTTTTAGTTTTTTTATTAGTTTTTAGTTTTTTTTTCTTTTTAGTTTTTTTGTAGTTTTTACCTTCTTTTTAGTTTTGTTAATTTTTTTTTTTACTTGTGTCCTGGTCGTCATTTATACTCCCTGTGTCCCGGTGCTTTGTTGATTGCTAATCGAACATTCCTTTTGTCCTGGTCGCTTTCTCTTTGAGTGTCGTCATTTATTTTTTTCTTTTTTAGTTCTTTTAGTTTTTACCTTTTTTAGTTTTTTTTAGTTTTTAGTTTTTTTTAGTTTTTTACCTTTTTTTAGTTTTTTTAGTTTTTTTAGTTTTTTAGCTTTTTTATTTTTTTTATTAGTTTTTAGTTTTTTTGTAGTTTTTGCCTTTTTTTTAGTTTTTTTAGTTTTTTAGCTTTTTTATTAGTTTTTAGTTTTTTTTGTAGTTTTTGCCTTTTTTTAGTTTTTTTAGTTTTTTAGCTTTTTTATTTTTTTTATTAGTTTTTAGTTTTTTTTGTAGTTTTTGCCTTTTTTTAGTTTTTTCAGTTTTGACGTCACCTGATCCAGTTTTTTCAGGTGACGTCACCTGATCCACGATCCACAGATCCACAGACAACTTATTTTTATATATATAGATAGTTTTTTTTTTTTTTACTTATGTCCTGGTCGTCATTTATACTCCCTGTGTCCCGGTGCTTTGTTGATTGCTAATCGAACATTCCTTTTGTCCTGGTCGCTTTCTCTTTGAGTGTCGTCATTTATTAGTTTTTTCCTTTTTTTTTAGTTTTTTATTGGTTTTTACCTTTATTTTAGCTTATTTTTCAGTTTTTTCCTTTTTTTTTAGTTTTTTTTTATTTTTTATTTTTTTTAGTTTTTTACCTTTTTTTAGTTTTTTTAGTTTTTTTAGTTTTTTAGCTTTTTTACTTTTTTTATTAGTTTTTAGTTTTTTTTGTAGTTTTTGCCTTTTTTTAGTTTTTTCAGTTTTTTTTTTTAGTTTTTTATTGGTTTTTACCTTTATAGTTTTTTTAGTTTTTTAGCTTTTTTATTTTTTTTATTAGTTTTTAGTTTTTTTTGTAGTTTTTGCCTTTTTTTAGTTTTTTCAGTTTTGACGTCACCTGATCCAGTTTTTTCAGGTGACGTCACCTGACACATCCATCCATCCATCCACAGACAACTTATTTTTATATATATAGATATATATATATATATATATATATATATATATATATATATATATATATATATATATATATATATATATATATATATATAAATGTATATATATATATATATATATATATATATATATATATATATATATATATATATATATATATATTTATATATATATATATATATATTTATATATATATATATATATATATATATATATATATATATATATATATATATATATATATATATATATATATATATATATATATATATATATATATATATATATACATATATATATATGTTTATATATATATATATATATATATATATATATATATATATATATATATATATATATATATATATATATATATATATATATATATATATATATAAACATATATATATATATGTATATATATATATATATATATATATATATATATATATATATATATATATATATATATATATATATATATATATACATATATATATATATATGTTTATATATATATATATATATATATATATATATATATATATATATATATATATATATATATATATATATGTATATATATATGTATATATATATATATACTAGCTGTTGGGGTGGCGCTCCGCGCCACCTCAACACCTAGTTGGTGGGGGTGCTTCTTGCCCCCCCAAGCCCCCCCGCGCGCGTAAGTCGTTACGCGCCATATTAGTTACACGCCATAGTAGTTGTGTCCTTATGTCCCACCTGTGAATATATATATATATATATATATATATATATATATATATATATATATATATATATATATATATATATATATATATATATATATATATATATATATATATATATATATATATATATATATATATATATATATATATATATATATATATATATATATATATATATATGTTTTTAACTACGTAAAACTTGCGAATATACAACATTCTCCAACGTTGTTATCGCCACAATGCATTATTGTATCAAAAATATCTTTTTGCTCCGGCGTTAACTTGGAAATATTATTTTGTGCATACGACAACAGATAACTGGAGCTGTAACTTTCTTCACGATCCGATTCTATACATGTCGAAACGGTAGCATTACGATAAGGTGAAGGCATTCCCAAATCCTGAAGAGGTTTGTTTGCCATACATATGCACAAATCTATCTATATATATATAAAAATAAGTTGTCTGTCTGTGTGTCTGTCAGGTGACGTCGTGTTTCTGTGTCGACGTCATGAAGTTAGTTGTCGTCATTTTTGCTATGACGGTGACGTCATTAAAGATATTTAAGACATATATGTTCACGTAGAAATCTATTAATGTTTAAGTTTAAAATGACTGATGAACTTACAATGGCAAAAGCCGATGAAGATGCTCAAAGAGTCTATGCCAAAAAACTTGCTGCTGATAGAGAAAGTCAGAAAAGAAAGCGTGCCGAGGAATCAAAAGAACAGCAAGGAAACAGGCTTGAGGCTGATAGAGAAAGAAAGAACAGAAAGCGTGCCGAGGAACTACCAGAGCAACGCGAAAGCAGACTTGCTGCTAAAAGAGAAAGTGAAAAAAGAAGGCGTGCCGAGGAATCACAAAAACAGCAAGAAATCAGGCTTGCTGCTGATAGAGAAAGTAAGAAAAGAAAGCGTGCCGAGGTATCACAAGAACAGGAAGAAATCAGGCTTGCTGCTGATAGAGAAAGTACGAAAAGAAAGCGTGCCGAGGAATCAGAGCAACCTGAAAGTTATCGCCGGGCATTCAGGTACATCCCAGTCGATGATTATAGCTTGAGTAGATGTGTTCAAAGGGAGGACCTTTCCTTGGAGGAATATGTCATGAGGGAAGAGAAATCAATTAAGGAGGCGCAGGATTTCTTAGCATTATTATAAAAAATGAAAAAATAAATATGAAAAAGTTTTTCAACTGAAAGTAAGGAGCAGCATTAAGACTTAAAACGAACAGAGACTATTGCGCATATGAGGAATTCTTCTCCTAAACACCTCGCTCTTTACGCCTAAGTATTTTTACTAAATTAAACCATTAATGTCCCTTTCTCTTTTCTATTCCTGTAAAAGTCTAAAGCCTGTTATGTCCTTCCCGTTTTATTGAGAACTATTAAGTAAAAAGACTAGTTTTTTTAACTGAAAGTAAGGAGCAACATTAAAACTTAAAACGAACAGAAATTGCTCCGCATATGAAAGGGGCTGCTATCTTTTCAACACCCCGATCTTTAGGCTAAAGTTTGAATCTTTTTCTCAATTCTACTTTATTAAAAAGTAAAAACTTTAGCGTAAAGAGTGGGGGGTTGAGAACGGAACAGCCTCTTCCATATGCAGGATAATTTCTGATCGTTTTAAGTCTTAATGTCGCTCCTTACTTTCAGTTAAAAAACCTAGTTAGTTTTTTTATATTTAATTTCTGAACATTTTTGAATTAATGCATGTTTGATTTTGGCTCTCTGCACAAAAATTATAGAAATGAAATTTGCGTATTAATTCTTTTTTTGGGTAAATGGCTGTCTCTTAGTTTTTATCAGACAATTTTGATAAGAAAAAGGGCTGGAGGAGCACCCCTAGTCGCCCTCCAATTTTTCAGTTTCTTAAAAAGGCAACTAGAACTTCTAATTTTTAGCAAACATATTTAATTAGTAAAAAATATACGTAACTTGAGAATTAACTTACGTAACGAGCTTCTATATTCTTATATTTTTATTGTGTATAGGAGGGGGTTTGCCCCCTTGTTAGATTCAGGGCTCTTTGTTGCACGTTGGTTTCCGAGAAATAAACAAGTTGACCATTCTGTAAATGTACCGCTAAGTGAACAACAGCTGGACTACGTTCATGTATCGGAAATGAAAGAATTCGCCAAACAGCTTCATTACTGCTTATGTATCTTCCAGCCTGATATTGTACGATTTCGTCAAAATCTTTGATTTTGGGCTGCAAGACAAAAACTGCCATGTCACTGCCTTTGTTGAAGTATTTACATATGTATTTGATTGCCTTTACGGAGTTACAGTATTCAACGTTTATGTGTGCATTAAATGTTTTTGATAATAATGGGGAATATGGAACAACCCACTGGTTATCTACTTCGATGCTGGTACCGTTACGCTTCTTTATTATTGCTGTTTTACCGCCATCTTCAGTAGATCTTCTTCTATATTGTGGGTAACCATCATTGCCAGTACTTGTGTTGGATACTAAAAGTCGAGGATATTGCTTTGTGCACCTTCCTTTGGCCATGCATGGTGAATTTTCGTTCAGTGCACCGCAAGGTCCATGTATCATTTTTTTACAATAATATCATGTAACCCTTTACCGACATTTTTATAAGGTATTTCAGCGGAAATCACATCATCAATTTCGTTCGAAGTAATTTTTTTATGTAGCCATATTAGTATATGTGCGTGCGGCAAACCTCGTTTTTGCCATTCCACTGAATACATCCAGCATCGCACTGACCCAAACACTTCAAGTTTTACTATGTAGTTTATCAGTGATTTCAACTTTTGCTGGAAGACACGGGCCGTAATGTCATGCCTATGAACCGCCGATTGTCCTTGAAGTAAAAGCTACAGTATCTCGTCCCAAGATTGATTACACGTAAATGTTATAAATAAATCTGGACGACCATAGAGACGAACATACGCAATAGCATCTTGAGCATATTCATGCATATGACGGGGACTTCCAGCATATGACCAAGGTAAAATTGTTAATCTTCCAACGTTTGTGGTATTACCGTCATTTATAACTGCATCTCGCAAATGAATGTATTGTTCAGAGCGGAGCTTGGTCTGATTCAGGCGGATATATAGCAAACGTTCTGATTCAATTTTAGCATTCATATCAACGATAAATTGGTTAAACAATTCACGGCACTTTAAAATATAATTTTCTTCATCCTACCGAATCATTAGTCTATAGGAATGATAATGCATTGCAATGCATTTCTTATTCATTTCTTTGTTAGTGGCTGGATTTATCAATTTAATATTAAAGTGAAAGCCGTCGGTTCCATCCCAAAAAATATTGGATATTGTAGGGCATCATAGCATTAATGAGTTTCAGCAATTCTTAACAACTGAACGTTTCGCTTATGAAGAATAATATCTCGAGGTAAAAACTGATCACCGACCATAACGATTGCCACGTCGTCGATAGTTGGAGCATTTTATCTACGCAAATATTGGCCAGGAGGCATTTTGTCAGCGGAAATAACAATTTTATGCGTATCAGTAGGCATCAAATCAATGGCTGTTTTGAACAGACGCACTAAATAATTATTTTCGTGGAAAAGATGTTGCAATTGGGAAACGATTGTCCTTTCAACGTTGGGAAAAATTTCGCAACGTGCATTCAATTCAGAATTTCTATGACTGATGAAGTACAATTGTAAAAATTTATAATTCTCGCCTGAGAATGGTAGAAGGGACCCAGCTCTATGACAAATTTGCCCTTTTACTTTGAAAGTAGACATAAATTGATCTGGATTTTCGATTTGGGCTCCAAACGACCTCATTTGGAAACATGAGTTGTATTTTCTGATTTGTGACAAAAAACGCTTAGATTCTGACGTAGTTCCAGTAAGGAAAGTCTTCAATGGCTCTGGTGGTGCAGCCAATAGAGGAAGTTTAACTTTTCCTGAGGCGCAATACATTCCCATTGTTTCACCATTGAATTTCAAGGCCTTGCAATAGGGACAAATTTTAGACATTGTTCCGATTTGAACACATCTACTCAAACTATAATCATTGATAGGGCTGTACCTGAATGCCCGGCGATAACTTTCAGGTTGCTCTGATTCCTCGACACGCTTTCTTTTCTTACTTTCTCTATCAGCAGCAAGCCTGATTTCTTGCTGTTCTTGTGATTCCTCGGCACGCTCTCTTTTCTTACTTTCTCTATCAGCAGCAAGCCTGATTTCTTGCTGTTCTTGTGATTCCTCGGCACGCCTTCTTTTTTCACTTTCTCTTTTAGCAGCAAGTCTGCTTTCGCGTTGCTCTGGTAGTTCCTCGGCACGCTTTCTGTTCTTTCTTTCTCCATCAGCCTCAAGCCTGTTTCCTTGCTGTTCTTTTGATTCCTCGGCACGCTTTCTTTTCTGACTTTCTCTATCAGCAGCAAGTTTTTTGGCATAGACCCTTTGAGCATCTTCATCGGCTTTTGCCATTGTAAGTTCATCAGTCATTTTAAACTTAAACATTAATAGATTTCTACGTGAACATATATGTCTTAAATATCTTTAATTACGTCACCGTCATAGCAAAAATGACGACAACTAACTTCATGACGTCAGTCGACACAGAAACATGACGTCACCTGACAGACACACAGACAGACAACTTATTTTTATATATATAGATAGATTTGTGCATATGTATGGCAAACAAACATCTTCAGGATTTGGGAATGCCTTCACCTTATCGTAATGCTGCCGTTTCGACATGTATAGAATTGGATCGTGAAGAAAGTTATAGCTCCAGTTATCTGTTGTCATGTGCACAAAATAATATTTCCAAGTTAACATCTGAGCAAAAAGACATTTTTGATACGATAATGCATTGTGGCGATAACAACGTTGGAGAAATCTTCTTTTTGCATGCACCAGGTGGTACTGGTAAAACGTTTGTGATAAAACTGATTCTGGCATCAATTCGATCAAAAAATGACATAGTGTTGGCAATTAAGTCGTCCGGAATAGCCGCAACGTTGCTGCCTGGTGAAAGAACTGCTCATTCTGCTTTGAAATTGCCTCCGAATTTGTATTCTACAGAAACTCCCACGGATTCCGAAAAATAACCACGTTGACCATTCTGTAAATGTACCGCTAAGTGAACATCAGCAGGACTATGTTCATGTATCAGAAATGAAAAAATTTGCCAAACAGCTTCTTTACTGCCTATGTATCTTCCAGCCTGATATTGTACGATTTCGTCGATATCACTGATTTTGGACTTCAAGCCAAAAACTGCCATATCACTGCCTTTGTTGACGTATTTACATATTTATATGATTGCCTTTACGGAGTTACAGTATTCAACGTTTATGTGTGAATTTAATGTTTTAGTCAATAAAGGTTAATATGGACCAACCCACTGATTATCTACTTCGATGGTGGTACCGTTATACTTTTTTATTATTGCTGCTTTACCACCTTCTTCAGTAGAACTCATCTATATTGTGGATAACCTTCCTTGCAAAAAATTGTGTTGGGTACTAAAAGTTGAGGATATTGCTTTGTGCACCTTCCTTTGGCCATGCATGGTGATTCGTCATTTTTATTACAAGTTATTTTATTATGTAGCTAGATTAAAATATGTGCTTGTGGCAATCCTCATTTTTGCCATTCCAATGAGTACTTCCAGCATCGCAATGACCCAAACACTTTAAGTTTTACTATGTAGTTTATCAGTGATTTCAACTTTTGCCGGAAGACACGGACCGTAATGTCATGTCTATGAACCGCCAATTGTCCTTGAAGTAAAAGCAGCTTTATCTCGTCCCAAGACTGATTACATGTAAATGTAATAAATAAATCTGGACGAACATAGAGACAAACATACGCAATAGCATCTTGAGCATATTCATGCATATGACGGGGACTGCCAGCATATGACGAAGCTAAAATCGTTAATCTTCCAACGTTTGTGGTATTACCGTCATTTGCAACTGCATCTCGCACATGAATGTATTGTTAAGAGCAGAGCTCAGTCTGATTCAGACGGATAAATAACAAACATTCTGATTCAATTTTTGCATACATATCAACGATGTATTGGTGAAACAATTGACGGCCTTTTAAAATATAATTGTCTTCATCCTGCCGAATAATTAGTCTATAGGAATAATAATGCATTGCCCTGCATTTCTTATTCATTTTTTTTTATTGGCTGGATTTATCAATTTAATATTAAAGTGATAGCTCTCGGCTCCATCCCAAAAAATGATAGGATATTGTAAGGCATCGTAGCAACGATGAGATTCAGCAATTCTTACCAACTGCTCGTTTCGCTTATAAGGAATAATATCTCGAGGTAAAAACTTATCACTGATCATAACGATTGCCACTTCATCGATAGTTGGAGCATTGTATCTACGCACGTGTTGGCCAGAAGGCGTTTTGTCAGTGAAAATAACAATTTTATGCGTATCAGTAGGCATCAAATCGATGGCTGTTCTTAACAAACAAACTAAATTATTATTTTCGTGGAAAAGATGTTGCAATTGGGAAACGATTGTCCTTTCAACGTCGGGAGAAATTTTGCAACGTGTATTCAATTCAGAATTTCTATCACTGATGAAGAACAATTGTAAAAATTTATGATTCTCGCCTGAGAATGGTAGAAGGGACCCTGTATGATAAATTTGCCCTTTTACTTTGAAAGTAGGCATAAATTGATCTGAATTTTCGATTTGGGCACCAAACGACGTCATTTGGAAACTTGAGGTATATTTTCTGCTCTGTGATAAAAATGTGTGATAGATTCCGACGTAGTTCCAGTAAGCAAAGTCTTCAGTGGCTCTGGTGGTGCAGCCAGTAGAGGAAGTTTAACTTTTCCTGAGGCGCAACACATTCCCATTGTTTCACCATTGAATTACAAGGCCTTGCAATAGGGACAAATTTTAGACATAGTCCCGATTTGAACACATCTATTCAAGCTTTAATCATCGACTGGGCTGTACCTGAATGCCAGGCGATAATTTTCAGGTTGCTCTTGTGATTCCTCGGCAAGCTTTTTTTTCTTACTTTCTCTATCTGCTGCAAGCCTGTTTTCACACTGTTGTTATGGTTCCTCGGCACGCTTTCTTTTCTTACTTTCTCTATCAGCAGAAGGCCTGTTTTTATGTTGTTCTTGTGATTCCTCGGCACGCTTTCTTTTCTTACTTTCTCTATCAGCAGCAAGCCTGTTTTCTTGCTGTCCCTGTGATTCCTCGGCACGCTTTCTTTTCTTACTTTCTCTATCAGCCGCAAGCTTGTTTTCACACTGTTGTGGTGGTTCCTCGGTACGCATTCCTTTCTTACTTTCTCTTTCAGCCGCAAGCCTTTTTTCACACTGTTGCGGTGGTTCCTCGGCACGCATTGTTTTCTTACTATCTCTATCAGCCGCAAGCCTGTTTTCTTGCTGTTCTTGTGATTCCTCGGCACGGTTTCTTTATACGCTTTCTTTTCTTACTTTCTCTATCAGCCGCAAGTTTTTTGGCATAAACTCTTTGAGCAGCTTCCTCGGCTGTTGCCATTATAGGTTCTTCAATCAACATTTTTCCGTCCACAATCTTCTTACAATTAAAAATTTGTCTTTGAACGATTTTCTTAAATACTTTTAATAACGTCATCGTCATAACAAACATGACGACAACTAACTTCATGATGACATACAGCTCAATCCTTATAATGACGTCACTTCACAGATAGACAGACAGAGAGACAACTAATTTTCATATCTTCTATCTATTATCTATCTATCCATCTATCTATATATGTAAAAATAAGTTGTCTGTGTGTCAACAAAGCACCAGGACACAAATGACGACCGGGACACAGGGAATGTAAATGACGACCAGGACACTCCAAAAAAAATTACAGACTGGAACACCGGAGCACAAATGACAACCGGGACGAAAATGACGACCGAGACACCGGGACACAGGGAATATAAATGACGACCGCGACACTCAAAGAGAAATAATAGACTGGGACACCGGGACACAAATGACGACAGGGACACAGGGAAACAACAACAGCGGGGACGCCGGGGGTAGAGGGGGGTATATAAATGACGAAAGGGACACAGGGAATGTTCGATTAGCAATCACCAGCAACAAAGCTCAAGGGCAATTATTAGAATAATGAGGTAAAGATCTGAATACAGATTGTTTTACTCATGAAAAATTATATTTCGCATGTTCAAAAGTCAGTAAACCTGACAATCTTTTTATATGCACAGACAATGGGACAGCCAAGAATATATATATATATATATATATATATATATATATATATATATATATATATATATATATATATATATATATATATATATATATATATATATATATATATATATATATATATATATATATATATATATATATATATATATATATATATATATATATATATATATATATATATATATATATATATATATATATATATATATATATATATATATA